>NC_066301.1:7363846-7977500 GCF_905404315.1 Leptidea sinapis
CTTACCTGGAAGCTATATTTGTTTGACTTACGGCCGTTCCCAATATTCAGTCTATCTCTTACTTACTTAGATAAAAACCGTAACTATCGTTGACTTCTGTCCCAATAAAATCAACAGTAACCCACCTTATCCGTACACCCCGTCTGTCAATGGGAGAACGTATAGCTTACCAGTGATATAAAGTTTGTATGGAAACTGCAATTCACACGTCCCAATATAAGGCGATAAGAATGACTTATCGGGTATATTGGGACAGCTTCAGATTATTGACAGCTAATTTCTGACAGTAGGAGGTAGTAATTTATCTCTACCTCTAGATAGTATATTGGGAACGACCGTTAGACATACTACAGGGGCGAACCAACATGACACCTGCCTCGAATATCGTTTGTGCAATGTACAGTGTGCAAAAAAGTTTTTGTTTCCATTTCACTTTCTACGTACGAAAACATTAAAATATTTAAAATATTTTTATTTTATAAATGTCTTATGCATGTATATTATTAAATTACATATATGTATCGGTTTTTAAGTAGTAACTTGTAGTTGTCATTCTTTTTAAATGTAATAAAACATAAATATATAGAAATTCGTATTTTTGGTGTTGCTATCATCAGGTGATTCGAAAATAAGCGAACTGACGAGATGTACTCAGATAGTCCCGAGGAGAAGGTGTAAAGAATTTGTTGTTTCTCTTTAAAGATGTAGGTACTGCGGTTGAATTTGAACACGAATAATCAAATATTGTTTGGAATACGCCTTAATGTATAGAGAGTAATATAGTAAAAAGCCGATAAAATATTGAAAAAAATATTTTTAAATTAGTATTTGTGAGTGTTACACATTTAAATAAAACACTTTTTGAAATATTAAAACGCTTGTAATTGTAACTGTCTTTACATTCGATTTTGCGTAAAAGTTAAATTTTTATTATTATATTAGTTAACCCGAAGTTATATTTGCCATAGTTGTCATTATTAAGCACAGCGCCATTTAATGCCTCAGAGACACTGTCAGTAAATAAATCTGATGTAAAATTAGTTACAATATATATTTAAATATGTTTGAATTGTGCAACATAATATCATATTAAGAAAACATCGAAACATCTAGCGAATATCAATAGTAAAAACTAAACATAGGCAAGAAGCAATTAATGAAATGAGTTAGGTATAAATAGTTTTGAAATTGGTATCGCTACAGAACACGTTACACAAAAACCGCGACCCGCGATCCTCGTCAAGGTCATAACTGAAATACTTATAAGAAGACTCCGAAAATGGTGCTGTGATAGTAGATAGCAGGTTGAACTGGGTTCGCCCACCGCCAGCTTCGGATGTGCCAATACTTAATGATACGTGGCCAAATGTGGCTTACGATTTACATAAAGCCAAATCTGTAGATAAAATAACTGTAACCTTATAACTAGTTGAGTCATCACCTAATCGCAAAATGGTATTCCTAATTATTTCATAAGATTTAAAAAATCATAAAAAGAAGGAGCTACAACCGTAGTGTTGAACAAACATACCAAGTTTTATGGATCATATTACATGCGGTCGGTTGGCTTACGGCCGTTCCCAATATTCAGTCTATCTCTTACTTGAGATAAAAATCGTAACAATCGTTGACTTTTCTGTCCCAATAAACTTATCGACGGTAACTCACCTTATCTGTACACGCTGTCTGTCAATGGGAGGACATATGTCTTACCAGCGATAGAAGTTTGTATAGAAATTGCAATTCACGCGTCCTAATGTTATTAAGTTTATGAATGTACTTTAAAATAATAATGCCTTCATATTAGTGCTTCATGGCTGAATATTTCGCCGCTGTGGGATTTTGTACCTTTGTGCTATTCTGTGCAAATAAACCTCTGATATAAATTTAAACTTGAGTTTTAATCAGTAATGATTGTAAATAAACATTGTTTAACTAAAACATATAAGTAGTCACAGGCGAGGGAGATTGTCGCAAGTAAATAGCCTTAAATGATTTTAAATGGTTTTATTAAGAATGTAATAAATTATCCACATTATTTATTGATTTTTTGTGCGCACAATGTCAGCAAGTGTAACATAATGTAATAATCGTTTGCGTCATACCATTTCCTTTTGTAAACAGTGATTCGTTCACTTGGTATTTGTGGACTGGAAAATGTGATACATTGCTTTGTTATAGAGCTCTGAGCAAGTATTCAAACGCTCAGACAATAAAAATTCTATTGGCAATTTTAAGATACCGACACTTTAAGTCACAAACTTTTAATACAAGCAGACTTTCACAAAACAACTTTTAAAAGTTTTACAGTGAATAAAGATTTTTTGAATTTGAATTTGTACACGGTTTACGCACGGTCGCCCGGCGGCAAGGGGTGGTCCCAGTATTATCGAGATACTAGACTAAGAAGTCACCGGTTTGCGCCCATGTGAACATGCCATCATGTGAACGAGGATATACAAGTCAATACCATGGGCTTCTAATGGTTTTCTAGCAAGGTGCCTACCTTGCGATGGCTCTAAGTAGTCGTAGTTTAGCTTTGGAATTATATATGGAATTTAGGTGTTTAGTATCTAACGTAAGGAAAATTTTTATATCTGGATGTCCAATAAAAGTTTGGTTATAAAATAACGGAGCCAAATTACACTATATTAACTCTAACACTTATATTTATTACTTTATTACGATTACTACTATACTATTATTACTTCAGAACGAGGTAGGCACTGCCTAATTGCCTATATGATATGTACGAACCCGATACGAACGACCGAGAATATAACTCCCCTGGTCAATACAACATGGTTTAAACAAGCCATATTTGCTTAAATTGTGTCTAAACACCTTATAGGGCACCTTCACAGCTATATTAGACCTTTCTGTGGCTAGCAGTGATAAAGTTAACACGGCACGGCGTCCGTATACATTTGAAAAAACACTGAAGCAAATTTTTACCACCTTCCTTCTTATTTCATATATATATATATATATATATATATATAGCACGGCTTATATATTTTCGGCCTTATATACTCAAACCAGAATCAACAGGATATTAAAATAAAACTTGTGGTTTAGAACTACTTAATTTGCTAATGTGCAGAACTTGATAAACAACCAGTTGTTTAAAAGCGTTATAAAATAAAATTATAACTTGTAAAATTGTGATTGTACAGAAATTGGACTAAGCTCGTTTTATTCTTCATGAAATTTTCAAAATGATTATGCTATTATATGTAGTCTGGAAATTCTGTTTTTATTACTTATTAAATAAATAATATAGTTTCAAATACATTTTTTGTTAATCACGTGTGAAAGCGTGTTTTTAACGATTAGTTAATGATAATTTCGTAGCAATAAATAATCGACTTTTGATGTGCGTATGTATGTTTGTATTAACACGCGCCTTAGTCTTCGGCACAAGGACATTACCGGGTATCAGATATCATTTTTTTTTATGAAAATAAGTGACGAGATGAGCTGGACGTTCAGCTGATGGTAATTGATACGCCCTGTCCATTACAATGCAGTGCCGCTCAGGATTCTTGAAAAACCCTACGGCGCCCTTCAGACCGAAACACAGTAATGCTTACACATTACTGCTTCACAGAAATAGGCGCCGTTGTGGTACCCATAATCTAGCCGGCATCCTGTGCAAAGGAGCTTCCCACTGGTGTTGGAATGGAATGTTGGCTGGATGTAGTAAGCCATAACCAAACTGATAGAGGGGCTATTAATTATAAATGCAAGTGATAAGCCAGTATCATAATGACGTCACGTCGCAGGTTTTGCTATGGGAAACTAACCTAGCAAAGAATGCTTACACATTACTGCTTCATGGCAGAAATAGGCGCAGTTGTGGCACCCATAATTTAGCCGGCATTCCGTGCAAAGGAGCCTCCCACTCATAATTATGTAACCTTGAGATTTTGCCAAGGAAAATGGAATAAATTATTATGTTCGAAAATTCCGTTGCATAGATGCTAATAAAAGTATGTTGATAAAGACATTTAAATAGATCTCTTGAAATGTCTTTGCGTGTTAATTACATTTTATATATAATTTTATAAAATGTTCGTATAAAACTTTCATTTCCTTTTAGTGTGTGTTGATTGGCATAAAATACATTTATTTTCTCAAAATTGATTCCTTTAGAATTCTTTTTGATATCATTTCTAATATACTAGATACTACTACCGCTTCGGAAACAAATGGCGCTCTGAGAGAGAAGAAGCGGCGCAAGAAACTCTCCCAGCATTCTTTTTTTGCGCTCTTTTTAGTGAAATATACAATATTGTACTCTCATTGTTATTGCTATAAAAAAATCATAATCTAGTCCCAGGCTGTGCGATCATTTAGATATTCAGCTGTGGAGTAGTAGGATTTACAATAGAGCCATTTTTAAATGACACATTTAAATCTATTTTAAGATAATACCTGAACAGTGGCTGGGATATTTTTATAGAAGTGTATACATTTTCCCTTAAAGCTATTATGTATCTTATGAAGCCTACTAGAATTATTTACAAGCAATCCCTTATTTCTAGTGTTATAATAATAAAAAAATCATTATTAAGAGCAAAAAGGTGACGATTTGATTATGCATTTACTATATGTACTAAATAACTTCCTGTTAACAACTTGGTAACAATATTAATAAAGGTATAAAAGAATATTGAAAAATTATGAGATTCTTGGCAGTTCTTATTGAAGTTATGTCTAGTGAACCACAAGCAATTGACGATAATTGATCAAATTTCAATTTATGTACAAGATTCAAAATAAAAAATAATTCCGTTTAACAAAAAAATAATTTAAATATATTTAATTACACGTTATTTAACTAAGTTATGCGGTATTATAATATTTTCATTGGTTGAATTTAATACAATATTGTTTTTTGTACAAACGTACAATAGCATGAGGCATAGTTTTTTTTAAAGATTTTTGTTTTATTACGCCAAAAAAGAATCACACACACTGTTTTTTATTATATTAAAAGCTGTCAGTGATTAATTTAAAAGATAGATAAGATAGAAGGTACCAAAAAGAAATATTATTTCACTGTTAAGTTATCACAATAATTTCGTCACTAGACCAATAGAGTTCAACGCGAGCACACCAGCTTGTTCTAAGAAGTGCATCATACGGGAACGACCCGCCCTACGACGTTGCCACATGCAGTTGCATTTTAGTGACCATGATGTAGCCTGACGCCTTTTTTAGAAACACTGATCCAACTGTCCAGAAAAACAACGTTTAAGGATTCTTAGAAAACAGTATGTATGGAGATTGACGGAGATAATATATTTTATGACAGATAGACACAGAGATAAAAGAATAATTGCTTACTATTTTGTGATGTAACAGGCATGTGAGGCAAATTCTAATATTTTTATTCAAAATAGGATGTGATATCTCTTTTTGAAAGTCAAAAACTACTACCCATTCCAAAAATAATGCCTCAGACCTGGGAAAAACGGGCGCAACAAACTCAGTAGGCTTCTTTTTTCTCATAAAAAATATGGTTACAAAGTAACATCGAGAGTTGATCAAAGCATACAAGATTTTATGACGATACGTCACTCGAACGGTTAGCTCAGTTGGAAGAGCACTCGCACAGAACGCGAGAGGTCGTGGGTTCGAGTCCCGCATCGTTCATAAAATTTTGTTTTTGAACTAATATTGTACAATAAACCTTATTATTTCATACCATTAAGAAAGTCATTTAAGTTTAACAATTCTTTCTAATTTCGTAATACATTTGTTTTGAACATTTTCCGAGATCTTGTTGTAAAAGCATATACATCGCCCTACAGAAGACTTACTAACTTGACTTAGGCGAGTAGTATGCATTATAAGTTTATGTTTGTTCTTGGTGTTAACATAATGGTTATTACAATTTCTAGCAAATTCACTTATTACACGTGAGAAACGTCATGTAACAGGTGCAAGTAATATATTATTCAGTTACTCATATAAGTGGCATATCATGCATAATTATGCTTCCGTCTGGTTCTGCTTTGGTCATTTTAAACCAGCAGTACACTCTTTCAATTAAACAATTGTGTATATTTTATTTTAATCCCAAACAATAGCACGTTTTAAGTAAGATACTATATATTCTGTGTAACGCCGTACATACCTATACGTTAGATGTATAAGCATTAAATATAATAATTTTAAAATTATAAGTAGTCATACTATTTATTGTATATCAAGTTGGTAAGCCTTTTTAATAAATTCGTAAAAAAATAAATTTCGTGCTCACAAAGTAGGTACACATGATAGAAGTGAAACCTGCATTGTGCATAAACCTCTAAATTGCTAGGATGACAAATGATTTCAACCGCTATAAAAGACATTACTATCACCGCTACCATATATAAATATGGTTCTCCTGGTGTCTATGCAGTAATACGTCGTTCGCATGACGTCAGAATATATTAAGGTATACTCGCGTCATACATAAGACAATCACCTCTTGAACTATCGCCTGGTACCAAAACGCTGTATAATGCTTCCTATCTCATTTTCTCCCACGCAAATTTATGTGTATCCTCTCTCTTTTTACTGTCGTGCTTTTTCGTTTCATCGACTTGCAAATCATAACGATGCTAAAGAAGTTTTCACTTGAATGAAAATCGCATTGCTGATGTTTTTTTTAATATTCAAGTATATTCAACACGTTAATTGGCAGTGCTTAGTAATAAAATATTTGTAAGATATATAAATTTAAAGTTACACTTCTAGAAATTAATGTTTGCTTGTGTTTGACATTTTCGTCGTATAACATAATATTATCATTAACATCTATTTAAATTTTGCATGAATATTCATTACACTCAAGTGACATCAATTTTAAATTAAATTTATGAGGACTAACAGGTATAAACGTCCTGTCTTATGTTAAGTTATGTAGGATGCAAAAGAATCACTTAAGAGGATTTATGTGACAATACAAAAATGCAATTTCGTTTCGTATAGACAGACGAGCGTGCAACGCTGAGCGCAGTTATTTGGTGAATTTTTTGTTTATGTTTGTTTAAAAATTATTGGAATTAGTTTTTGATAAATAATGGTGCTTTAGTGTCTAGAAAATTTAAATCTCTTTTGACATACATTTTATTCCAAAACTGTTGTCTACTATGGAGCTACCTCACATTTATACCAATGGTAGGCTCCTTTGCACAGGATGCCGGCTAGATTATGGGTACCGCAAGGGCGCCTATTTCTGCCGTGAAGCAATAATGTGTAAGCATTACTGTGTTTCGGTCTGAAGGGCCCCGTAGTTAGTGAAATTACTGGGCAAATGAGACTTAACATAAGAATCTCTCAAGGTGACGAGCGCAATTTTGGTGCCGAACAGAACTTTTGGGTTTTTCAAGAATCCTGAGCGACACAGAATTGTAATGTGCAGGGCGTATCAACTACCATCAGCTGAACGTCCTGCTTGTCTCGTCCCTTATTGTCATAAAAAAAAACTCGACATAAGTATTTAAAAAGAATCACATTCAAAATACCACTACAGTGTTTGGTACATAATTTAAATGAAAACATATTATGTATCTACTAACATAGAACAAAATTTTTGTTTGAAGTTATCAAAAAATATATCAATTCTCATTCAATGTTGCATAGAGTCCACTTAAGATGTCTCGTTTTCATTGCCAATGTCAGAGATGAAGGTCGTTAAGAACGGTTGCTGTATTACAAATATTTCACGTTCCAAATTGTGGCGCACGGCTGAATTATATACACATTACTTAATATGTTCACCGACGTGATTTATTACCTGCTAAGAGCTTTGTGGGAATCTAAACCAGAACACACCAACGAGACGCACTCGCGTTGAACTCTTTTCTAACTTATTACTTACTTTTTGGAACTAACTTCTCGTAAGATGATTCAATTCTTTTTTTAATGAAAATAAGTGACTAGACGAGCAGGACGTTCAGCTGATGGTCATTGATACGCCCTACCCAATAAAATACAGTTCCGATCAGGATTTTTGAAAAACCCAAAAATTTTGAGCGGCACTACAATTGCGTTCGTCACCTTGAGACATAAGATGTTGTCTCATTTGCTCAGTAATTTCACTAGCTACGGCGCCCTTAAGACCGAAACACAGTAACGTTTACACATTTCTGCTTCACGGCAGAAAAAGGAGCCGTTGTGGTACACATAATCTAGCCGGCTTCCAGTGCAAAAGAGCCTCCCACTGGTCAATTCATGTAAAAAACTTTAATTTGTAAATACTGGAGTAGTGTAAGCATCCTTATGCGGTGTTTGCGGGTCGATACGACATGGCTACCTTCAATAAAAGTGCGTAAACCTTCCTGAGAGGCCGGCGACGCTCCTGTGATTCCTCTAGAGTTGCAAGAGAATGAGGGCGGTGGTGATCATTTATGACCCCGTGACACCTTTTCCATAAAAAAAAAGTACAAGCTTTTATATGTTATTTTATTTTTTGAGGCTTCTTTTTCGTAAGTATCTATAAAATTATAATACTTTGGCGACTCTAGCAGAATTAACACTCAAGATAAGTCTTAACACTTTTTTTGTGGAAAAGCAAACAACTACAACTTTCAAGTAGGTAAAAGTAGGTATAAATAAATAGGTAACATATAATTTGAATAAAATTGTAGTCAGCTACGCTATCCACATATTACTATGTAAAACTTTGAGGTATTCAATGTTAGGTACATAGAAAAAATGTTTATGCAATACTAATTGAAACTTAAGAGAAATAAACAATGTTCTTAATTATGGCTAGTTGGAGCAAATTAAATTTATTAAAATCAAATAATTAATAAACACAAAAAATAAAACAAAATAAATAATTATCTAAACAAATGTACACAAAATTATGACTATATTTACAATGATATTAACCTAAAGTACTTATAATGTTTAGTAGATAAAAACATATATGTAAATAAATCAAACATTATCCAGTTTTTTTTTTTAATTTGGCACTGGGATAAGATTATGATATCAATTAATTAAATGGACGTATATTACTGTTGAACTCTTTACCACGTTAGTTACTGAGTAATGCGTTCCTTATGCACTAATGTAGGTATTATTTTCCGCATAATAATAATCGTTATTACCGTAATAATCTTTATGTAATTACATGTGAGATTGTCAAGAATTAACGTGTTGGACGTGTCTTTAGCTCGAGCCTACATCAACAATGCATATTTCTATGTGATTGAAAAGTTATATTGTGTAACTTTCAAGGAATTATTTATTTCACTTATTAATCGAGACACTTGGCCCGTGGGGCCCAGAGGCGCGGAGAATGTTCAAAATACTATCTTCGCGACTCAATAAGGCTACTGGAAACCCAGGCGCTGGCAGCTATCTCGGTCAACGGATCAGCCTAGCTATCCAACGCGGAAGTGCTGCCAGTATTCTTGGTACCCTTCCACGTAATGATAGTTTTAATTTTATGTACTCATAGTATTGTAAATATAGTTATGAGATTTGTTTTGTTTGAATAAATAATCATACTTATAAATGACACATAATTATTTTACAATACTATGATTACATTAAATTAAAACTATCATTACGGGGAAGTATACCAAGAAAGCCGTAATGATAGTAGATCGTCGTGGAAATATTTGGTGGAGGCCTTTATCCAGCAGTGGACGTTTTCCCGCTGATGATCATGATGATATCAAGAATTGGCAGCATTTGCACGTTGGATAGCTAGGCTGATCAGTTGACCAAAATGGCTGCCAGCGCTTGGGTTGTCAGTAGCCCAATTGGCGAGAATTCCATTTGAATTCAAGGAATTGCATTGATTTATCCTTATATTTCATTTCTATTCTTTATATATATAATTCTTCTGTACGTGTGTTGACAGTGAACTCCTCCTAAACGGCTGGATTTTGATGATTTTTTTTGTGTTCCAGTGAATTTGAGAATGGTTTAGATTCTCGATTCTGTCCATATATAAAACTCCTGCCCATGTGTATGTATGTTAGTGAGCTCCTCCTAACGGCTGGACCCATTTTTCAAATTTAAGACGTGTGTATAGGACAAAAAATATTTCTTCATCCTTCGCTCGTTTATTGAACGTAGTATCGTCTAATATAAGGCAACAATAATTTTATGAATATTTTTATTACCAAACGGTAGCAAAAACGGTACATGACCTGTGTTACCAAACGGTCCGTAATCACTACCGCTTCCAACACCAGAAACTCCAAATATAGAACCCGAATGACTAACATTCACGGTCATGATTAGAGACCGGATTATATGCATTTGCATATTTAAGCCATCCTCAGCGCTAATTGCATATTTTCCGTAAAATCTAGATAAGATGCATTTTATCGCTATATTTACAACCTTTTCGGCGCATTCAGCAGCCGAGCGTCTTTTGTTTTGGAACGATATTATTAATGGGACGGCAGAACTTTGGCCACAAAACATAAATGTACGAAGCACATATGTGCTACTTGGGTGCATATAACACCCAAGTTCAAATTCTGCCCAGTTACCTCAGTGGATGTGGAGCGATATTTTCGACCAATGGATTATGGTCATAATATGGACCAAAATCAGCATGCTAATTGTATGGTGATTTTGAAATGACAAAAAATGAAACTTTTTTTTTTATGAAACTAAGGGACGAGACTAGCAGGACGTTGAGCTGATGGTAATTGATACGAGCTGCCCATTACAAGCAGTGCGACTCAGGATTCTTGAAAATGCCAAAAAATCTGAGTAAAATTTCGCTCGTCACCTTGAGACATAAGATGTTAAGTCTCATTTGACCAGTGATTTCACTAGCTACGGCGCCCTTCAAACCGAAACATAGTAATGTTTACACATTACTGCTTCACGGCAGAAATAGGCGCCGTTGTGAAACCCATAATCTATCCGGCATCCTGTGCAAAGGAGCCTCCCAGTGGAATTTACTATTTTTGAAGTTATACTTCTTTAGGCGCGTTATCAAAATATGATGAGAATGAAATATTAAGATGCGCGCGCATCACTGTAACACAAAAGTAACAGGTTGAAGTTGATTCCTAAAATTTTCTGACGTTTGTGACATTCGTTTTTGTGTTTTTGGTTTATTCGTCCATTATTAGGATAGGCAAAGGGTTCAAGCCCGTACAGCCGTATTCGTTATTTAATAATTAATTGTCAAAGCCATCGTTGCAAGATTTTTACAATATTGTTCTTTCTACAAACATAGTACAAGGAATAAATAATTTTAAGGATTTTTGATTTGCTAGGCCAAAGAAGTATGACTTCTTGCGCGCATACATAAGTACACACACACTTTTTTTTCTTTTTGTTCCTAAAACTAATTATTTATTTTGCATATTCTGTCAGTTTTCATGCATATTTTAACAATCTTTCATACATGTTTGCATGCATACTTCAAGCTTTTTATGTTGCATATAATCCAGTCTTTAGTCAAGACCATAAATGGTTAATGAAATAATAAATGAACTTTATCCATCTGTTGCTTATTATTGATAAAATATTAATCATATTGTTTAGTTTAGATTGTATAATATAAAATAAACATTTGGACAGGTTGTTGAATTCAAACAATGATAAATTTGTCGTAATAAATCATCGTAACTCAGTGTGGCTAAGATCAGTGCTCGTATTTCTAAATTGTGTGATATTTATTGGTCGCCACAATATCTCAACGATCTGTAAAGTTATTAATTATAGCTCTCTGTCATATTAACATGGCAGCTGTCATGTCTATGTAAATTTATATCAGTTCTTTTGATTAAAATAAAACGTTATTTGTACATAATTTCACAGTAAAACCTATCTGTATATTTAAAGAAATGCTGACCCAGCAAACTATGTTTTGGCATATAAATCAAATATCACTTAGATAGCTATCCACTGCATCCGCTGATTTTATGAATATGTAATGAAATGTCAGATGAAAAAAAAAAATAGTTTTATAAAACAACAATAATTTGATGCAAATGGGTACAATACTTTCGGCTTAGAACTATTATGCGTCTAGAATCTAGATAGACTATGATAGCTATGTGAAAACGTCGAAAAAAAAAGAGTTTAGAATTTTCAATTTTGAGCAATTCAGCACACTAACACAAAGTGTCATACAAATCGTGAGTGTTGACGTAGCTTGTCACGCACACTAAACTAATATTCCTGGCCCGTTTTCATCGATTGTTTAACAGCAAAACACTATCTAGACGAATAAATTATCTAAAACTTTCAGTTAAAAATAGCGTGAAAAGCTCTCTTCTGTAGTACAAAGACGATATAAATATGGGCTGTATTGTCCCATAATAATATATCATTAGACATAATACTATCAAAATGTCTAAAGTAAACTTGACAAGTCTTAACTTTGTCAGTTAATTGTCTTTTCGCCAATCCTTCTTTATAAAAAAAAGAAGCCCGCTGAGTTGCACCCATTCTTCTCTGGTCGGAGGCATACTCGTACTGATTCGAATGGATTTTGACTGACTTTGAATTTGTATTTGAATGTCCCATTATAAGTTAAAATCATGAGTAACTTAAAGAGACATGATTTCAATCAATATAATAAAAAAAAACAGTTATTTTACGAGTATATCGCTAACGGCATAATGGACTTCGAGTATGAAACAGGAAATTCAAACATATGTCAATCCTTCCGAGGGTTACTGAACTTTCTGCCCCATGCAAGTTACCGCGGGAGCATTGCGCCTACTAACATTCACAACCGAAGGACGATTATCTGTTACAAGCTTTATGACAGACTAGCTTTTAACCGCTACTTCTTCCGCATTGAATATTTACTTTAGGCATTTTTTTTATTTTTTAGGATACTTTTCAAATAATACACATACAAACTGCTCTTTCCCCAGCTAGCAGCGCTGTTCATATTATACAGCGCATATCCCTTGTCATTGTGGACAGTATCTTTCATAGTATTTCCCTGTGAACTTAAATCTCCTATCTCATCCCTATTTAGGTCAAAGTTTCAAAAATGCTCTAACAAATGCTTATAAAATATTTCTTATCAAGTGCCTAAATACAAAGTTTCATGGTTTTATCTTCGATAATGACGAATTTCCATACAAACTGCCATCCCCTATTTCAACCCCTCCATTTATTTTTTTTGCAATAAAAGGTAGCCTATGTCCTTTTTCAAGCTCTAGTCTAACCCTGTACTAAATTTTATCAAAATCGGTTCGGTGGTTTAGGCGTGAAAGCGTGATAAACAAACTTATATTCAATACTAGCTGGGTGCAACAAAATCTCGTCATGTAAATCGTGGTCCAGCTTTTTTGATCAGATTGCAAAACCGTTGTTTAATTTTATCTAAATCATAGTTTCTCAACCGTATTTTGCTCACCGCCCACTTTGAGAATGTGTTTTTTTCTAGAGTATTTTCGTGTATTTTTTTGCCTTTTTAGAATATATTTTTTAATCTACCCACGCCCCATCTGGGTCTTCTACTACCCCCCCGAAAGTCTCAAGAGGGCGTTATCGCCCGCGTTGAAAACCTATGATCTAAATTAACAAAATACCATGTAACCAATACAGTTAACTAATTTATAACTATAAGTAAACAATACATTGAGTAGGTTAAGTTCTATACCTTATAATACCTATACCTTAGATTGAGGATTGGTCTCCGCTGCGCTCCAACTAGATACCGCAGGCGTAGTCGCAAAGTGCGGCACCTAATACTACGCCCAAGTAATACGCGAAGTAGAAGTACTTGAGCCAGTCTCGAGCAATGTGTGACGTTGACGTGCCACATGTTAAACTTTGCTAATGATTGAAACTTAAAATTCCGGGTTGCGTAGTAAAACTTTGTAAAAATAATAATAAGAATGACACTGGGATCACATATCATCAGTAAGTTAAGTAATTTTGAATTTTATTCATTTCAATGTAAAATAGCACGAAGCATATTTTACAAAGTGTCAAGATGCCACGCACACAAGTATCTAATAGTTGCCGTAATCAAAAGCTATTGTTCTTAGGTAGTGCGGTATCTAGTTAAACAAATATTAATAGAGTTAATATAGGATGAATTCAAGTTAATCCAGGTTCAAATGTTTTTAACATGAATTTTAAATTACTTATTGAACGGCAAAATCACCACAATTCCACGGAAAATCTCTTTGAATATATGACTAAGACCTGAGAAAAACCGACGCAGGAAACACAACAGACTTCTTTTTCCAATAAAATTTCGTCATAATAAAATTTGTTTATTAAAATAGCCTAAGGGCAGTCGCTACACTTTCAAGGTTCATCAAGTATCATTAAGAAAGTTATAACTTATGTTATTTTACTGAATTATACATTACCTTTACCACATTTATGTTTTTTAACAAAAAAAAACAGCTTGGCTTATTTAAGTTGATTAAGTTACGGACATTATTGTATATTATTCATAAGGCGATCTCATGTTCTCATAGCGTACAATATACCTTTTATTTATGTTGATGTGTTGACACCTTCACGAACCGATATAATGTGCCCCATACTTGAGAAGAACGGGAACGCAAGAAATTCAGCAGGCTATTTTTCGTGTAAATATTAGTTACAATGTAATATCGTACAATAAACGTTTAAAATTAAATAGTCTGAAGGTGTTCGCTCCATTTCCAGTCTGGGGTATAATTAAGAAAATTATTTATAATATAACCACACAAGTTTTAAGTAACAAAAGTTTTTTAACAAATCTCTTAAATTTCGTAACATGTTGTAAAAGCATCGCCCAAAGACTTACTAACTCGACTTAACTGAGTAGTACGCATAACAAGTTTATGTTTGTTCCTCGTGTTAACTTTATGATTATTACAGTTTCTAGCAAATTCCTCATTATGCTTATAAACTTACAAAACATTATGAAGTATATATTGAGATGCAACAGTCAAAATAAATTAATTAAATTTTACTCTTAATGATTCTGGATTTTAATGAGACTAACCACTAGTTGCAGATACCATAAAGTTAATGTTTCATTATATCACATGCTATCTTTGACTGTCAAAATGAAAAAGAAAGTGACGGTATTATATTTAATAAAACATTAACTGGACGTAGTTCCTGAAAAACGTTCCAAGCCACAAACATCACATTTTAAGGAATTCGTGTTTAAAGCTTAATAAATATTAGAGTATTCCGTACCCACATGGGGTTGGGCTATTAAGTCATGATGTCATCTAAAGAGTGACAGTAGGGCTGTCATTTTTTGTCAGTCCGGTAATATGAATCACGTGACCAGTTTTGTGTTCTTAACTCAATTTATGATTGTGGCTTGGAACGTTTTTCTGGAATTATTTTGAATTACGTCCAACTTTAAGGATGCTTTCTGCAACTAGCGGTTAATTAATTATTATCTATCCCGCACAAGGTGAGAATATAATATTTTCTATACTAATGTTTATAGTAATAAAGCTGAAGAGATTTGTTAGTTTGAGCGAGTCAATCACTGGATTTACAAGTCGGATTGTTTAGGTAAAATATAAATTTCCACGGAAATGAGTAATGTAATTTATACCCATGTGATGCTAAATCTCGAAGTGCACGTACCTACTGATGATGATGATGATTGGTGCAGGTACCTTTCCAACCACCTGTGGGAGGCTCCTTTGCACAGGGTGCCGGCTATATTATGGATACCACAACGGCACCTATTTCTGCCGTGAAGCAGTTATGTAAGCATTACTGTGTTTCGGTCTGAAGGGCGCCGTAGCCAGTGAAATTACTGGGTGAATGAGACTTCACACTTATATCTCAAGGTGACGAGCGCAGTTGTAGTGCCGCTCAGAATTTTTGGGTTTTTCAATAATCTTGAGTCGCCCTGCATTGTTATGGGCGTATCAACTACCATCAGCAGAACGTCCTACTTCCTTATTTTCATAAAAAAAAAAAAACAAAGAAATACCCTCCACTCTTCACTCGAACTGTGCAGTGTACTTTACATACCATCTCAAAGCTAAAGGTACCATTCATAGAAACACAAACATAAAAGCCACAGATGTCTTTCTGTTCTGCAAGACAATTATTTTGTCACCGATTCTTGGTTGTTTCAGTAAGACATTCAACAAGACTATAATAAAGGCCAGAAAATGAGGAAGTTTAATCAACCTGAGCAGCAGCAGCTGATGGTAATTAACACGCCCTGCCCATTTATGCAGTGCCGCTCAGGATTCTTGAAAAACCGAAAAAGTCTGAATGGCACTACAATTGCGCTCGTCACCTTGAGACATAAGATGTTAAGTCTCATTTACCCAGTAATTTCACTAGCTACGGTGCCCTTCAGACCGAAACACAGTAATGTTTACACATTACTGCTTCATGGCAGAAATCGGCGCCGTTGTGGTACCCATAATCAAGCCAGCATCCTGTGTAAAGGAGCCTGTCACTGGCTGCATATGCAGCACGATAGCAGTTAGTTATTATTAGTTTTCTTGAAAAGTATGTCCCCTAAATATGACTGTGATCTGTACAGACGCTGAGAGGACAAGTCTGCCGCGCCTGTTCCACCTGGATGATTATGATCGCTGCCTGGCTGCCGGGGGCCTCTACTGCACCGGCACCTTCCGGCTGCACTCCGATAGACTCACCCCCGCCTTTAACTTCATCAAGGTATGTTGGCTACGCTAGATTAAGGATCAACTCCTCTTTTGTGAAATCTTTCCCCTGAAATTTACAATCTATAGCAAGTCATAACCCAATTCTATAGTTAATGGCGGTTCATTTCGTCATTGAAATATTATCTAGTGTCGTGGCTCGATGCTTCTCTTGTTTCAGATTAAGTCTGTTCTCTTACTTTTTATCTATATTCCGCCTATGCATTGGACTCATCACGATATCTCTGGAACCATAAGGCGTAGAGACTTGAAATTCTGAAGGAATATTGCTTTCGTCCAGTAGAGTACGGATTTTTTATTTCTACCCGTAAGAGTTTGTTTTATTATGAACAGAACAACGTCTACTAACGCCCACGATGATTTGGAGGATGGGGTTTCTTAAGCATGCCAGCCAGTCAGATTAGGCGATAGTGCAGGTATCGAATTTTTTGACCGTCTGTCGCGTGTTAAGGCTTAAGACAGTAATAAGTAAGCAAGCTATGAATGTATTTGCTGAAAGGTAGTTGCAAAATTTTGAACTAGCCACCCGAGCTAGTTCATCTGCTGCATCATTCCACTGTAGAGGCATCCCGTTGTCAGAAGCAACTATACAAAATAATAATAATAATATTGACACACTTTTACAAAAATTATCTTGCCCCAAATTAAGCATATAGCCATATGTGTGTGTGTAAATCAATATTCTTTATTAGAGCCTCCTTTTAAGCACTAATACCGACTTTATTAGAAGACTCCACTCTTCCATAGCTTATTAATATAACATTACTTACAGACAATTATAAGCATATTCTAATTATTCTAAGGACACATGGCAAAGTTTTCAGGAACTGTCGTATCCTATATAAAAGTCTGGTTGCCCGTAGTTTGGAATAGGGCTGTACCGTCTGGACACCACACTACGTTTGCCATTGTCTCAAAATCGAAAGAATCCAGAAGCGTTTTCTTTACCACTTGGCTTTCTCAAGGGACATATTGGATTTATTTTTCTTATAGAAAAGTATTAAATGACAACTCCGGTCTTTTGACATGTTTAATTTTAGAGTGCCTATATGCCCACTTAAACCCGTGAACTTATTAGAAAAACCTCGCAGAACTATTTTGGGGATCAATTCACATATGTCGCGATTATGCAAAATTATAAACGAGTATAAAAGCTTAAACTTAGAAAGTATCGCAAAATTTTAGAAAATATATTATAAATAAATAATTTATATGTATTCTTGATTTGTTTAGTACCTATATCTTGACTTGTTTGGTAGATTTTGTTCATTTCCTTATTTCGTTACATCATAGAACGGTTGATTTATAATTTCTACTTATTTTATATAACTATTTATTAAAAGGTAATGCATTTAGTAATAAGACCTTAATAACTTAATGTAATGTTATAAATACCACTCATGATTCTAAATAAATAAAATAAATTACTAAGAAGTATGTGTACTAAGAAATAGAATATGTGTGTTGGGTGTGTGCTAGTGATAAGTAAGGTGTGAGAGGTATAATAAGGTGTGTGTGTGTGAGTTAGTGTATTAGTGATCAAATGAATGAATCTTTTATAAGTGTGTTGTTTAAGTGTCTATAATAAAATATTTGTGTTTATACTTTTAAATAATATGTTTATGTTTAAAGTTCATCAGTTTCTGTATAAGTCAGTGACTTAATCGAACTTACTAGCATTTTTACATTCATAAACTTATCTTGAATGTTTTGTTGAAGTTGTTTTCAATGGATATATATTTCCTTATTTACCCTGTTATAAATGGCTGAGAACTTGCTGTACTGGCGATTGGCAAATAATAATAAGTTTTGATTGGAGGAATTTATGCAATAACATCTATTCTTCTTATTGATAAAATACGTGCATCGTAGGGAAGAGTTTTAAATATTTTTAGAACTATAGAAATGATATATAATTTTCTAACAGAAAGAAGTTTACTGAAAATTAAGTCTTTCAGCCTGATATCCCGTCTTATGAAATACATGGTTTTTATTAGGCTCCTTTGTCCACGTTCAATAAATCTGGCTTTAGAAGCCCCGCTCACACGGGGATAGAATTAACTAACACAGATTGCGCAAGAGCAATATAAATTTCATTCAAAATATTTCTTCTGGTGCCTAATTCGTTGACTATTGTTTTAAAAGCGACATGTCTCCAACTGAGATCTAAAGAGTGTACTAAGACTTTGCTCAGGCTTTACTCACGTTAAGCATTTATATTTATAGTCAGATTTCGTTTTTATAGTCATTTGACAGCTTAAATTATGCTGAGTTTAATCTAAGACAGCCCCATACAAAAGTTAAGTTCGCGTTTTATCACAAGTAGCAAGTTTTAACATTTTCACCAAGATTATCCATCACAGTTTTCTTATTAATCCAGTCACGTGCGCAATGTGTTGGTACCAGTTAAGCTTTAAGATCAATAATGCACTTAGATATTTGATAGTTTGTATATATATGGTTTTGAACGATTGGATATACTAAAACATATACAATTAGTCTTAGCCGTATTTAGGCTCAGAAAATTTATTTTAAACCTCTTAGAAATTAGAAACGTTCAGGATTCTTGAAAAATCCAAAAAGCGTCACTACAATTGCGCTCATCACCTTGAGACGTAAGATGTTAAGTCTTATTTGCCAAGTAATTTCACTAGCTACGGCGCCCTTCAGACCGAAACACAGTAATGTTTACACATTACTGCTTCACGGCAGAAATAGGTGCCGTTGTGGTACCCATAATCTAGCCGGTATCAAAGGAGCTTCTGGTCTGGTCATTAATATATACAAAGTATAATATAAATGAGTTGCAAGGATTGGTGTCGGATAGGATGCTAACATTGTAGTCAATATTCTTACTTTTGTGGGGGCAGCTTCCTTGATGGTTACACACCTGCATTGAAAGGTGGAGGTATGTATGCCCATGGGTACAGGTACTTCTTAGTAATATCTGTGTATTTAAGTACCAAGGGATTACATACCAATACAAGCATAGATACCAGTGCTCAATAATACTATATCAAGCGATGCAATGGAAAATTTAAAAAAAAATCTAGATTTAGCCTGTACGTATGGTAGTTACAATCATCAATGATATAAAATGTAAAAAAAAAGTTTTTTTGATCTCGTTCCTAAGCTATAGAATGTAAATTGTTGCAATCAATACTAATTTATTAACCGACTTCAAAAAAGGAGGAGGTTCTCAATTCGTGGGTATTTTTTTTATGTTTGTTACCTCAAAACTTTCGACTGGGTGAACCGATTTTAATAGTTCTTTTTTCATTTGAAAGCTGGTGCTTCCCAAGTGGTCCCATTGTAATTTGGCCCAGATCTGACAGTGGAATCCATGAGAAAACCATAAAAGTCTTAAATTTTGCTATACATACAAAGTGGATGATAAATTTACTCACTCAATATCGCGCCAACTGATTTCAATGATTCTTTTTTATTGGATTTTTTATTGTTTACTTTACAGATAGTTGGGTGAGAGTTTGGTTAGGTTCTGATTACGGAATCCATGACAAAGTAACGGAACACTGTCTGTAATCAAATTGCAAAGTACTTACGTTCATTGCTGCATTGAAAAATTTAGTATATTTACACATATTCAGACAAATTGTTAGTAAGTGTACTTCAAATTCACTAAAAATCATAAAATAAAAAAAAATTAACAAAAAAAAACAAACGCCAACCGCCTCCAAAAATTACAATAATCGTAACTAGAATAAGATTAATTAATAAGATTGTATAAAAATACGTAATTATTTTTATACTTTTTAGTGCACATTATATCTCTTGTTTTGGAATAGTGTTTTTGAAGGTAGTTTTTTTTTTTTTGTTAAAAATTTTTTTGAAAATCCGGGATGCAAAATGATTTCGTCACACATATGATGCGGTCAAAGAAAATATCGATTTATGAACATATACGTAACCCTCATGTCGATTATTCTTATAAAATAGTTTTTTTTATAACTAATGAAAACACGTCTCCATAATGGTAAGTTATCTCTGCTTGGTCGCTACTTGACTCTGTTTTTCTGTGCTAATACGTCTGAGTCTGGCCCGTTTGATTTATATGTGACCGTAAGACAGCATCGTGACTCTCCCACAACGAAGAAGAATATTTACTTTTCTAAGGACAGCACATCTTTGGTGACCTTTCTGAGCTAACATCGTATAAGCTTAGATCATATACATATACGTCTAGATAGACTATGGACAGTTATGAAAATGTCGAAAAAAATTGAGTTTAGTGATAACCTGTCATACAAATCAGGAGTGTAAGACGTAGTTTGTCACGCACACTAAAGTATAAAGCCTGGTCTGTTTTCATCAGTGGTCTAACAGCAGTTCATAAATTTCACATGTGAATATAAAATACTTTGTAAAATTATAAAAAAAAATATATTTTAACCGATAACAATATCTGATGTATTTCTATTATCAAAGTTTAAGTTCTTCAACCTTCAAACAATCGATATGTGCTGCGGACCGTGTGGACCTTACGTGATAGCTGCTGCAGTGGCTGCTGCTGTCCAAACATTACTATCTAAACGTGCTGCACCAATATCTATTAATTCCATCATTTGATTATCTCGTAGAACATCATGGCTGATTATTTTACTCGTCCAATTCCTAGTCCTTGGTGATTGTTTTGCCAATAAAATTAAACAGCAAGAGACTCTATCGAAACGTATAAATTATCTAAGGGTGTAAGCTAATGCTATTAATGAAGCGGAGACACCAGGCAAACCTTCATGAACATAATGGTATGCCGGCAGGAGTTCGCGGCCGACAGCCGGCACTTCGATCGCACCTTACTGCATCGAGGTTACTGCCTCAGTCAGCGATGCCCGGCTCACGAGCCCAACACCACGCGCCGCTTCGAGCGCTGCGTGGAGCAGCACGGCCTGGTGCCAGGTCTTCGCGCGACGCTACTCTCACACTCATGCACCTCGCAGGAGAGTGTGGCACTGGAGGCCGCGACCACCAATACACCTCAGCGTCTGTTCCTGGCGATCGTATGCGCCGTGGTCGTCTTCAACATCATCGGCACCCTGTACGACCTGGCGGTTGACGGCGAAGGCAGTATGTATCATTTAATTTAAAAAAAAACACCGCATTGTTCCTCTTGATGACTGTTGCTTCTCAATATATTCCTGATAATGTACCTATTGTACGTTCATAGGCACATAAGTGAAGTTGCTAGAAACTGTCATAATCATAAAGTTAACACCAGGAACAGACATAAACTTATAATGCCTACTACTCGGCTTAGTCGAGTTAGTAAGCCTTT
This sequence comes from Leptidea sinapis, assembly GCF_905404315.1. NCBI lineage: Eukaryota > Metazoa > Arthropoda > Insecta > Lepidoptera > Pieridae > Leptidea > Leptidea sinapis. The sequence goes on from NC_066301.1 coordinate 7,385,765, forward strand.
TGTGGGGCGATGTAAATGCTTTTACAACAAGATCCCAGAAAATGTTCAAAACAAAAGTATTACGTTATTCAAAAGAATTGTTAAAAAAACGTTTGTGTGGTAAAGGTTGTTAACATAAATGACTTTCTTAATGATACCACAGATTGGGAATGGAGCGACCGTCCTCAGGCTATTATTAAATTAAATATTAAGTTCGATTGTATATTATCATACTTTTTAAACAAATTTTTTGGATGAAAAATAGCCCGCTGAGTTTGTTGCGCCCATTCTTCTCAGGTCTGAGGCATTGGTTTTGGAATGGGTGGTAGTTTTTGACTTTCAATAAGTGATGTCACATCCTATTTTTAATAAAAATATTTGAATTTAAATTGAATTTGATCTCACTATGAACATCACAAAACTGTTTAGTTCTTATAATGGTAAGATTAAGCTTTTGAGAAGCACATTTTGTTTAATTTTATACGTCCTGAATGAGTGGTGGAGCCGGCAGTAACCAATGCTCTTTGTGACAGAGAGCGCGCTGCTGATGTCGTGGTCCATGCGCGCCAACTGGCGGCGTCTGACTCACACCTATGACGGGGCGGACGAGGATCCTCGCCTCCTCGCGCTGGCTCCCATCCAGGGCATGAGGTAAGCACTAGCGGTATAGCAGTGCAGATCGGGGCCATAAGGGAGAAAAAAATTTGCTATCTGGTATCCCCCGTAACCGCACACACACTAGCGTAAAAGTGCTTCACTTGCTAATATCACGGCGCGGAGTCCTTCTTTTTTACTAGTCCATGGTGCCGTGAAGCAAATTGTTTTTTTTTTTATGGAATAGGAGGACAAACGAGCGTACGGGTCACCTGGTGTTAAGTGATCACCGCCGCCCACATTCTCTTGCAATACCAGAGGAATCACAAGAGCGTTGCCGGCCTTTAAGGAAGGTGTAGGCGCTTTTTTTGAAGGTACCTATGTCGTATTGTCCCGGAAACACCGCACAAGGAAGCTCATTCCACAGCTTTGTAGTACGTGGAAGAAAGCTCCTTGAAAACCGCACTGTGGTGGACCACCACACATCCAGATGGTGGTAATGATATCCTAACTTGTGGCGTGTCGTGCAAAGGTGGAATTGTTAAATAAAATAACGTAAACGACGTTAAGATAACAGTTATTTTTTTGCTTAAAAATTGTTCACACAATGTTTGATTTGCTTATATTAATTTTCATACGTCATAAACACAACAAGCGAAAAATATAGTTCATATTTCCTTTCAACTGTATGTAAGGTTAATGTGTATGTAATTATAATTACAGTAGGTACTATATGTTATTATCCTTTCTATTTGCATGCGTGTATTTCTGTTGAATTATATTATTAAAACTATATTTAAACTGTTACAAAATTATGAAAAGAATCACTATGATAATACCGAAACTAAGCCCCTAGAAATATCTAGAAATGTTTGTAATATCAGTTATTAGCTTCATGTGCTGAGAGGCCGAAGTGCTGGAACTGGAATCCTACCTAGCTACTCCTAAAATCAATATTTGATATATCGTGGCATTAGTCATGTCGAATCCTACTCTTAGTTACATATCGACACGATGATTGAACGAACGAAACATTATTCGATATTATCGGTCCTAACCCTACCTACTCTTAGTTGAAAATGTCAGTGACGAATATTCGAATTTGACAAATAATCAAACGTCACTTTTACTTCTAGGCTGTCGTTGCTGTTATCGTTTCAAGTTGTAGTTGTGCTTTTTTGATATGATTGTGGAGTAAATTTCTTAAGTTTTTTGGTGTCTATAAATAAATAAACATACGCCTTTAAAACTGGCGGTTTCTTATTAAATCTAAGTTGAAGTTTCAAAATCATTGTTAGGACTAAGGTTACCACCCGTCTGGATTAATCCAGACTTTTAGACTAGTCCGGATCTCTAACTTGTCCGGATTTTATTATTAACTAGCTGACGCGGCAATCGTTGTTTTGCCATATAAATTATTTTTAGAGTTAGACCGTTATTTGGACATTGCAACATTACTTATTTTTCTATAATAAAAGAATTTTTCTAAAATAAACGTAAGCCTAAATTATCTATATCTATATTACTCCTTATTACATCAGCTACCTGCCAATAAAAGTCCCGTCAAAATAGGTCCAGCCATTTCAGAGATTAGCCGGAACAAACAGACAGTCAGATAGACAAAAATTGTAAAAAAACGTTATTTTGGTGTATGTACAGTATTTATATTCGTATACATGTATCTAGTAAAAGAAGGTTATTTCAATGTTACAAACAGACACTCCAATTTTATTTATATGTATATAAATCTATACAGATATATAGAAATACTAGATGACCCGGCAAACGTTGTTTTGCCATATAAAGTATAATTCACGCGATAGTTTTATAAGTAATAAAATATTGCCTATATTATAGCCTGTACATCATTTTGTTGTATTGTCAATAGTTTTTGCAGCGCACGAAAAAATAGGTTTTCGATTTTACACCTTGTGTTACAAAATAGCAATTTTATTACGGATCCATTATTTTGAAAAAAAAATAAACATAGCCTATAGCCTTCCTCGATAAATGGACTACCCAACACTGAAAGAATCATTCAAATCGGACCAGTAGTACCAGAGATTAGCGCGTTTAAACAAACAAACACTGCAGCTTTATAATATTAGTATAGATTATAATAAAACAACATATTGTATCAAATAAGTCTTCAATCTTTACGAGAAACGAAATCATCACAAATACAGTAAAGTCGATCTAGGAATCATGTTTAGGCCCTTTGCGGGCATACGGAAGGTATAATACGCAGTTCTTTATATGCATATATTTATAATAACAAGCTTTAGAATTAGTTTATTTGTATAATGTGTGTAATTCTGTTTAAATTAATTATGTGTCCTTGTATCAACATCATTCAAATATTTTATGAGACTATAGTTTACTTCGGGAACGCGTACACGGAACAGAGTTAATTAAAATTATAATTACCAACTTATGTTATTTTGAATTAATTATTAAGGCAACTTGTTCTAAATTTATTATTGCGATTAAGATTAAACTTTGTTCTTTTCGGTACTTCAACAAAGTAACCATATTATTTCCGGTAACACATTCCAACGGAATTCTGTGAATTAGTTGAGCTATTTCTCTTGACAGATAATACAATGTGATAACTCAGAAATGTATGAAACGTAGGTAATTCTATTTCGTCTTTCATTTTGTTTAGGAGTTTGAAGTTGCGGTACTTTTCTAGAAGCTTTTCGTCGTATTTTTGAAACTTCATTGCTCCATTCTTACGGTACGCAGACGTGGTAGCTAAGTATGGGCCTGATGAGAAAGCTCATGGTCGCTCAGAGGGCAATGGAGAGGGCTATGCTCGGAGTTTTCCTGCGAGATCGAATCAGAAATATTGCCCAAATGATTGCGAAACTGAAGTGGCAGTGGGCAGGGCACATAGTTCGAATAAACTACTCGAATGGCGACCACGTACCGGAAGACGCAGTGTTGGTAGGCCCCCCCACAAGATGGACCGACGATCTGGTCAATATCGCCGGAATACATTGGATGAGGGCAGCGCAGGACCGATCGTCGTAGAGATCTTTAGGGGAGGCCTTTGTCCAGCAGTGGACATCTTCCGGCTGATGATGAATATGATGATTGTTCCAGTCCAAATGTTGCGGGAGAACTCAAATTAAAATTTATAATTTGATCTATTATCTACCTATAGTATAGCTAAGTATAGGTAAGCTAACAAATAAGTATGCTAACATAATCTTTGATTTAGTTTTATATTCATTTGACAGCTGAAATTATGCTGACCTAAGATAGCCAAATACAAAAGTCAAATTCTCGTTTTATCACAATCAGCTAAGTTTTACTACTAAGTAAAGTCTGAGCAAAGTCTCTAGTACGCTCATAGTGCAACTGCGCTTTATTACTGTAATGAAATTTATTTGTCGTATATTTTTTAAGTCTTTGTTACGGCGGTACTAAAAGCCCCAGAAAATTCGAAAAAAGACATTAAAAATAAATTGTAGTCGACCTTGCAAATTAAAACTCTATTTATTCATTCAGTAATGCCTATATGTATGTATCTTGATGTCGGTTTCAAGTTTACGGGCAGCTGAGAATTCTCACTTATTTATTTTAACATTCAAGTTTAATAAAAATAAAACTGCTTTGTCTTTAAGCGTTTTAAGGAAATATATTGTAACGATTTCATGAGCAGAATCGTGTTTATAGATTGTTGTTTAGCAAAAACTTTGTTCACATCGATTTAATTTTGTTCGTTATTCAGGTTGGAGTCGTAAAGTTCACTTGTCCCCAGACTATACTAATAAGCTGATAAACCAGATCACAGACACACAATATTGTGTACATTTCATGACGTTTTCATGTGACCTTCCGCAGTGTTTGCAGAACGGTAGGACATGTATAAGGATCAAGATACGCTCGTAGATTTATAAAATATATATTTTTTAATAAAAATAAGGGATGATACGAGCAGGACGTTCAGTAGATGGCAACTGATACGACCTGTCCAATACAATTCTGAGCGGCAATACAATTGCGCTCGTCACCTTAAGACATTAGATGTTAAGTCTCATTTGCCCAGTAATTTTACTAGCTACGGCGCCCTTCTGACCGAAACACAGTAATGCTTACACATTAATGCTTCACGGTAGAAATAGGCGCCGTTGTGGTACCCATAATCTAGCCGGTATCTTATTTGTTTGTATTCGGATGGGTATGAAAATTTTCAATAAGAACTGAACTTATTCAATTAAAATGTTACCCTTTTCAAGTTTTAAAATATCCTTACACAGTAATTGGCTTCTTCAAACCTCATTTTGACATTGCAATCTTAAGTGCATTATTGTTATCTTGACTTTAATAATATTTTTTTTTAATTTATCAAATTATTATTTTGTGTAAATATAAAATTAATTAACTTAAATTGTAATAAAACAATTTGAACAAGACCAAGTTTGCATGCGAATATTGGTAATGGCGAAATTTGTACCACCTTTTTAGCAAATAATTAAATATGAATATGTAGCTCCCTTTTTACTCAGCTAGGTCCTAAAGAATCATTAAGAAAATAAACATTTTAATTGTTGCATCTCAATTTATTCTATATTATATAATAATGTATGTTTATAGGTACATTAGCGAATTTTCGAAAACTTGTTATAGTCATAATACTAACAATCAAACGTAAACATATTATACCCACTACTCGGTTTAAGTCAAGTTAGTAAGTATTTTCTTACTGGGCGTCATTAATAGAGCACCGCAATACTTTGAGCCAGCCCACATTCTAGAGCTCTACAAAGCGCAGGTGCGACCACACATGGAGTATTGCTGTCATCTCTGGTTGGGCGCATACCAGTATGAGCTCGATCCATTTGACCGCGTGCAATATCATCCCCACCATCTGGATGTGTGGCGGTCCTCCACAGTGAGAGATGAGATTCAAGCCTTCAAGTTGGAGTAGTTGCTCTATTCTTGAAGGTCCCTAACGGCCGTTCCCAATATACTATCTACAGAGATAAATTACTACCTTCTACTGTCAGTAATAAGCTGTCAATAATCTGAAGCTGTCCCAATATACCCGATAAGTCATTCTTATCGCCTTATATTGGGACGCGTGAATTGCATATTCCATACAAACTTCTATCGCTGGTAAGCCATACGTCCTCCCATTAACAGACAGCGGTATAAGGTGAGTTACCGTCGATAAGTTTATTGGGACAGAAAAGTCAACGATAGTTACGATTTTTATCTCAAGTAGGCCACAACCGGTTATAGACTGAATATTGGGAACGGCCGTAAGGCGCGTCGTTTCAGTAAAGCTGCAGTTAGTAATTGATTTCACAAAATGGCTGTAGAATTCCAGACGTCAACATCATGCGGGTGAAATTTCGTATTATGAGGTGGTTAAATATGGCTGCTGGCATCAACCCGAATAACTGGATAGTAAAAGAATAGAATGTCTTATTCAAATTGCTGAAAGTGACTTTATCCTATCCCATCCCTTGATAATATTTATAAGTCGGAGCGAACTTTTGTTAAACGTCTTCTAAATGATGTTAATAATAATAATAGCCTTTAATAACAATCTTTAGATAGTTTTAAATTTACATTTAGTTTGTAGTAGACAGCGACATAGATTGTTTTGCTTTCGCATAGGCCTCCCCCAGGTTCTTCCAGTGTTCAGTGACATGATCTGCTCCACGTCATACCAGCGGCATCTTTTAAATCGTCGCTCCATCTACGACGCGGCCTCTCTCTATGTCTATTTCCTTCTCTAGGATACCATTCTGTGTTACTATTTTGGCCCTTTTTTTTTTGTTTGCCTCGTATTATGTGTCCTGCCCATTTCCATTTGAGTTTACTAATAGTTTGTGACACGTCTGCAATGTTTGTCCTTTTTCTTATTTCTTTTAACTTTATTCTATCACTTTTCTTTATCCTTAGTATACTTCTTTCTATGTTGTATTGACATGTTTTAAGTTTGTTGAGACTATCGTTGGTTAGTGCCCATGTGAAAAATGAAATGATGATATAAATGATTAATTGACAGAGTTCTGCTACTGGCGCTGGTGATGATGACGCACGCTTCAGAGATCCAGCACAAGCTGTTCCTCTACAACCCCGAATTCCTGGAGAAGGTATGTCTTCCAACGTCTGTACACCCGAGTCAAATTATATTAAAAAATAAATTTTTTTAAGTAACAAAAAAAAAAGGTTTGTGGCGTCGTTTCTCCTCTGACAGAGCGCCATTTATTTCCGAAGAAAAACAAAATGGGAGACACTTAACAAGGTTACGTATTTATTTACACATTAATTGAAAGATATGTTTATTGCACACATCATCGATTATTTAACTCTAACATAAAAAAAGAATACATAACAAGCAATAGTCGGCCTTATCGCTTAAAAGCCATTTCTTCCAGGCAACCTGTGCTGGCTAAACTGAAATTACTATTAAGATAACAGTAGGTGATGCTATCGTTATACATATAACTTAAACATAAACACATAGTGAATAATAACAATAATAACATGGTTATTGAACCAATATTTTCCACTTAACACACAAGTTTGCACAAAGTGGAAATGGTCAAAAATGAATTTATTGTATCGCAAAATACGTTTCATATGAATAAACCATTTTGAATGCATTTATACCCCTCCTCCGTGCTGACCTCAGAAACGATTTCGTACAGTGCTCTCTCCAACTTCCTTTTTGGTTAACACATTACTAAGCTATGGAACAACTACTTTACTTACTACATTCTTCTGTAACATTCTTATAAAAGATTGTCACCTCATGATTCCCAAGCTGGACGCCGGGAAAAAACATGTTCACTTCTCTATCTCAAGTACCATACTTATGCTGTTTAAAACCAACGAACAAAAGATGTTTTTGCTCAAACAGTGAGAAAAAGTTCATCCTGCTCTTTTGTTTTTGGCCTGTACAATGTATTTACTTAATCTTTTGAATAAATAATTATTCTCGTAAATGTTTGCTCTTACTGATTGTGGTCTTTTAGTCGACTAGTGCCAACTTTTCGCGAACGACCATTACATATCCAAGTGTCATAGTTTCTTTCAACATCCACAAAAGATTCCACTCAAGAAATTTAGTGCTATGCAAATGAATGTTCTTGAAACGTCTGTCGGGGTTCGAGTCGAATATCAACAATGGATGTGTGAGCGTGTTGTCTGCGCAGGCGCTGTCCCATCCGATCACAATGCTGATCCGCAACGGGTCGGCGCTGGTGCAGGGCTTCGTGGTCATCTCCAACTTCCTTTTCGCGTACAGCATGCTGCTAATGGCCAAGAACCGGCAGCTCGGGCTGAAGCACCTGCCGATGTGTCTGCTGCACCGGTTCCTCAGGTGAGACACACTTTAAACGATTTTTTATTTTCACGTATGTGTCTCGTTATTATACAATATCCGGACGACCGATCGTTGCTCGAATTTTTAACAATGTACAAAACTTGAACAAAAAATACTAAAAGGACATCTGGATTTGAACCGGGTCTTCTGCTATCCGGATAACCCAATGTCCGATCTGAGTTATGGCTGTTGCGAAATTTACCTTTGTATTCTAATGTTATTGTAGCTGTTTCTCATTAAAACACGGATAAAACTAAATTTTTTAATTAGAAACATAGCTAGATCGATTTATCGCCCCCGAAATCCCCTGTATACTAAATTTTATGAAAATCGTTGGAGCTGTTTCCGAGATTCAGATATACAAGAATTGCTTGTTTAAAGATGTAAGATTAAAGTAATGGGAAATGCTATTTCAGCTATGCAGGCATGGCTAGATGTATGTCATATGTCATTTTTGTAATTCAAGCAATCGCTTGCTATCTTGTCGTCTTTTCCTGTCATTAAAAAGAACTTTAGTTTGACAGGCCAAGTACGCTTATCTATTTTAAGATACATGAAGCTTTCTTTTGAGTAACATTTCAAGTTCAATTTATCGATAATCGTCAAGATTTTACCAATTAGTAGGCCACTATTTACTACCACAGATAAATAACTGGTCAGAGAGTCGCTATACCCAACGTGCTGTGTATTGGTTGTAACGCGATGTGATTTTGTTTTTGTTTCACAACAATTTAAGCAAATAAGAGGGCTGCACTGAAAGTATCGGGAATGGAATATTTCCACTGTTCCTGTCATATTAATATCTTTTTAATTGAAAACTCCTTGGTTTTAAAAATCTATGTGCAGAAAGTATTATTTGGTAAAATTAAACTGATGAAAAATACCACAAACGGTTAGGAGAGCTTTTCAATGCTAAGTATTTATGGCGACAATATGATAATATGTTAGCGACTATAAGGACTAAGAAAACTTGCAGGGGTCTGATGAAGTAATACCATCGAACTAATCTGGTGATCAGATAAGTGCTGGAATATGAGCATTGTAGTAGTCCTAGTCATCTTTAAGTGTATTGAAATGATCGTGAAACGCATTGCAAGTAAAATTAAAGACCTCAACGGCTATGAAGGCGGAGATGGAATCCATCGGGACGGTGGATCAGGCGTAGGACGTTCAAAAATCCAACAGCTGGCTACATATTGGGTCAAATAGGCCCAGTTGCATCGCCAGGCACGGCGATGCAAAACAGTCGTCGACGGCAACGAATCTAAGCAGGTGCAAGGCTAGTGCCTTGGCGTCAGGTGGCAACCAGCCGTAAAATCTACAGCCAAAAACCTTCTCCTAATCATGAAAAGTACGGAAACAAGAGCGAATTTAAGGGTTAGGGCGTCCCCCTCAAGCGACGAGATCTTGATCATGAATGCAGCAAATGCTAGGGCGTTCCCCCGAAGCGACGCAAAGGTCATTTCCGCACACCACCTTAACCAGAAACTGTGCATTGCAAGCTGGAACGTGGGCTCAATGACCGGACGTTAAGTCCTTCTAAGAAGACGTGTAAACATTTGATGTATACAAGAGACAAGATGGCAATAAGCTATAGACATCTACAAAAAGCCCAAATAGATCCACAGACGATCCAGGACAGAACGTCCTGGCAAAAACTGATTAGGAGAGCCGACTCCAACTAAAATGGGATAAGGCGAGGATAAAAAAGACAGAAGAGGAGCATTGCAAGTAAATTTGGTACATTAAGATCAAGAATTTAATTTATAACTGACTTGGAACATGTCTTATTACCTACGTCTACGTATAAATAGATATTTGTTGAAACTCAAAATATTATGTTACGTTACATTATTTTCTTAATCGTGTTCGCGTTTTGCGGAAGCTTTTATGACGAAAGTGACAATGTAAACACAAAGGCGATATTTGATGGCTGAATGAGAGCGGCCTGAGATGACGTCATATCACCGTGCACGTCATTACTGCGGTTACTGCACTAATTTTTGAATAAATGACCCTGTACTTTGACGGAAAATTAAAATTTGAAAGTATTTAATTGCAAGAAACATTAATTGTTAGATATGTAACAGAATAAGAGGTTCACGTTTCGTCTTATCTTGACAGAAATGCAAACACTTAAAAGTGTTTACATTAGTGTTCACACATAAAAGCTTATAATATAATTTAATATGAATGAATAAATATTTAGTCCACTTAAATTAAGGTTATACTTATCCAATTTTAATATAATTACAAAGTAATGTCAAATATTTTAAATTGATAAATACAATAATAAATAAACAAATGATAAATACTAATAATATTTTTTTTTTATGAATATTAGTGACGAGATGAGCAGGACGTTCAAGTGATGGTAATTGATACGCCCTGCCCATTACAATGCAGTGCCGCTCAGGATTCTTGAAAAACCCCAAAAATTCTTCTCTTCTCTTCTCACTACAACTGCGCTCGTTACCTTGAGACATAAGATGTTAAGTCTCATTAAGTTATTATTGTCAGACATTGCTAGCATTAACACCACCTCATTAGATATCAAATCTTTTTAATGCTTTAACTTATTTAGGCAATCTATTAGGCGCGGGGCGTCTCGGAAGGAGGCTCGAACCTCGGACCGCCTTCTCGCTAGGCTGGATGGAGAGAAGATCACTAACGATCTAATAATATATTTGTTAGTCCAATGAACTCTAGGTTTGAAAAGTTTCTTCTTCTTCGCACTCGCCAATACTATTGTGACCGTGCTAGTATTACGTATTATTAATTTTGAGCGTTGATTTTGACGTATGTATTGTCAGACTTGCGCCAGTCCACATGGCTGTGGTTGGGTTCGCGGCGACCTGGTGGCGACGTGCTGGCGATGGACCGCAGTGGAATAGCATCGTGGGCGCCGAGAGCGACATCTGCAGGAAGAAGTTTTTCGCGCACGCCTTCTTCGTGCACAACCTGGTCAACCCCGAGGAGCACTGCTTACTGCAAACTTGGTGAGACAAACCTTTTTTTTTATGAAAATAAGGGACGAGACGAGCAGGACGTTGAGCTGATGGTAATTGATACGCCCTACCCATTACAATGCAGTGCCACTCAGGATTCTTGAAATACCCAAAAATACAATACAATTGCGCTCGTCACCTTGAGACATAAGATGTAAAGTCTCATTTGCCCAGTAATTTTACTAGCTACGGCGCCCTTCAGACCGTAACACAGTATTGTTTACACATTACTGCTTCACGGCAGAAACAGGCGCCGTTGAGGTACCCATAATCTAGCCGGCTTCCTGTGCAAAGGAGCCATCTTTTAACACTTTAGTGTACTGCCTTCTTAACTAGATTCGATTAAACTTCACATAAGGAACCCATAATGAATTAAGATTAAAATCGGTTTATATTTCGGCAACTTATCTGGCTGAAGACGCTTTTTTGAAAGGTACTTGTGTCCTATCGTCCTGGAAACAAAGAGCATTGAAGTTCATTCCATAGATCTAATAAGTAATAATTTAAGTTTGTGGCTTGTGGTGCAAAGATGCAATTACAAGTTAACAGGTCAAACAGCTTTTTAGAACACTCCCCGTGATAAATAAGGTGGAAGACACACAACGGACAACGTCTGTTGCAAATTTTGGTTCGAGCTGATAGTAGGGTGCATCAGACTAAAGATGATAATGAAGCCATATGGAGCTAGAAATGTGCCTTATGTGCAGGGGCGTGCATATCATATAGGCAATTAGGTAGTGCCTACCTCGTTTTGAACCTAAATAAATATACCACTAGTGTTAAAGCTATTTAGTTTAATTTAGTCCGTTATTTTATAACCAACCTTCTATTTAACACCCACTCGTTAAATTTTTCCTTACGCTAGACACTAAATACCTACGGTAAGCAATCTTTTCATATTTCAAAGCTCAACTACGAATAGTTAGATCCACAGTGCCTGCCTTATTTGAAAAACCCATGCACGCCCATAATTATGTGTAGAAGGAAGAAAGTCGTGTCTCGCTTACTCATTACTCATTAGTCATCCTCAGTTACTTCAAAGCCAGTTTGACTTAGCTATCCAGATGAACTCTAAATTGGGTTTTTCATTTTTTTATAACAAGTAATTCAATGCAAAGATAACTTATAAACGTACAGAAATAAAGATTCGCTTATGTTACTTCAGGATCAAGTGCGAATTTCTAAAATTAGTCCCACCACCACCACCAATTAATCCCACCTTCAATATTCATCTTCGCGTATCTGATAAACTATGCGTCCGCACAATATATCTTCGTGTAATTATCTTTTATTGATAACTAAGGAGTACTACCTACGCAATGCTTAAAAATATTGCTCGTAAAATGCCATATTGTGGCTTACCTACCAGAGATCTATTTTTGTAGACATTCCCCCTTATTCATAATGGTCCGCTAACTTAAAACAGCCGCTAAGGAGTGTTTTTTCTCATTCTGACTTAGGTCAATAGAAGAAGACAGAGTGAAAATTAGCAATGCTTTAAGTTAGCAGACTATTATGAATAAGGGGGATTGTGTTTAGGTTATCACTAACGATTACGCCAGCGTGATCGAATAAAGTGGCGTAGTTCTTTATTAAGATATGTTCTACGAATGTTAATTTTGCAAGTTCTACTTTTGTTCCAGTTTTATTTTATTAAGGAGGCTTACAGCACAAACACGTTACAGTTAAAACTACATGAGAAAAAACATAAAGCCAATTAAAAGTAGTAGTAGTAGTAGTTTATATCTTTATATATATAAATTACGTGACATGTTGTTTGTCCGCGATGGACTCCTTAACTAATGAACGGATTTTAATGGGGATTACTTCATGGAGTGCAGTTTAGTCCAACGTTAGAGATAGGATAGTTTTTATTTCGATTTGGGACCCATAATTATTTTTATTTCCAATATTTGTTTTGTATGAACATATTTTCTATGAGAGAATTGATTGACACACGGTTTGACAGTTCTGCTGTGAAACAATTACATTATAGTTAACAACAGGGAGCAATGACGTAATACATAATATAGAATGTCATTGACAGGGAGCATATTTTACAAAATAATTCTTGGTGTTATGAAATATTACTGACAAATTCATAAAAAAAGAGTATTTTATTTATTATATACAGAACAACGTCCGTCAGCTAGTAGTTATATAAAATGGTATCTAACGAAATTTTTTGAAAGTATTACAATTAAGAAAATGAAAACATATAATATGTACTAAGTGCACATCCTAGTACTTTTTATGTTACTAGCAAATAAATCAATTTAGAAGTGAGGGTTATCACTTTAAAAACATAACATATTGTTTAGATTAACAAGAGCGACATCTCAAGTCAATTTCCTAATATGCAAATATTAGGGTTGAGCAGGTTATCAACTGTAAAGTAGATCCTGTAGATGAAGCCACAACCTGAGAGTTGAACAAAGCAAACAGAATTTTATAACGAGGCGGTACTCGAACGGTTAGCTCAGTTGGTTAGAGCACCGGCACGGAATGCCAGAGGTCGTGGGTTCGTATCCCGCATCGTTCATAAAATTTTGTTTTTCAAATTTTATTTGTGTAAATAAATTTCAATATTGTCACTATTATACAAAATTCTAAATAAGAAGCTATTTTTACTACGTTTGGTGGTAAGGGATTTGAAGCAGAGGCGGTTTCTTAGACGGGATGAGTGGGACTCTAAGGTGAATTAAATTTAACAATTGAGGGCTGTCGACAGATCTTTGAGCAATTTTCATAAAAAAGTTGACGTCAGCGATATTACGGCGTAGGTGCAAAGGAATTCGATGGAATTTTACATCGATTAATTACTTTTAATTTTATATATTGGAATTACGAATGCAAGCTTGCAAGTTTCATGAAAGACTCCAGCGGAGATACATATATTTATTTTATGAGTCAACGGTGAAGTGATATAAGTAATCCGAGCTATTTTTAAAAAGGCATAAAAGGCATTTATATTCCCAAAATTTATTCCTTTAAGATTCCTTTTGATGTAATTTCTAATATACTAGATACTACAACCGATTTGGAAACAAATTTTTGCTCTGAGAGAGAAGAAGCGGCGCAAGAAACTCTCCGAGCATTATTTTTTTGCGCTCATGAAATATACAATATTGTACTGTCGTTGCTATTTCTATAAATAATCATAATCTAGTCCCAGGCTGTCTCATCTGTAGATATTTAGCTGTGGAGTAGTACCATTTACGACAGAGCTATTTTTTTATAAGACATTTAAATTTATTTATAGACTAGCTGACTCAGCAAACTTTTTATTGCCATAAAAGTAATAAGAAAAAATCAATAATTAAATTATTAAAGTTTTTTTTTCTACCTCCTGTGACAGTTAGAAAGATATAAAGATTCTAATTAGTTATTCATTTTAAACAATTCTTTCAATTTGATTTCTGAACGACAGGGGACACATCAAAGGAAAAACAAAGTTGTGGCTTTTATTTAATTTCGAGCATTTTCATATTTATTCACCTTTTAAACCTTCTCTGGACCTCCACAAATAATTCAAGACCAAAATTAGCCACATCGGTCCAGCCATTCTCGAGTTTTAGCGAGACTAACGAACAGCAATTCATTTTTATATATATAGATAATGCCTGAACAGTGGCTGGGACTTTATTATAATTTTTTTTTATTACTCCTACTCTCTATTTTCATCATGGTACTGTTGTGCCACGCAGGTTCATAGCTGTGGACATGCAGCTGTATATTATAGCAGCGACACTGTCACTATGGCTCCTGCAGAGCAAGAGGCGCGCCATCCCGCTCCTGTCAGCGCTGTTCCTAGCGTCCTGTCTGCTCAACGTGGCCCTGGCCTACCTCAATGACTGGAAGTCGCTCCTTTACATCATGATGCCCGAGTATGTTCACATTTTTTAACATGTATCATAGAATTACCAGTGGGAAACTCCTTTTTGCAGGATGCCGGCTAGAGTATGGGTAACACAACGGCGCCTATTTCTGCCGTGAAGCAGTAATGTGTAAACATTACTGTGTTTCGGTCTGAAGGGCGCCGTAGCTAGTGAAATTACTGGGCTAATGAGACTTAACATCTTATATCTCAAGGTGATTAGCACAATTGTAGTGCCGCTCAGAATTTTTGTGTTTTTCAAGGATCCTGCGGTACTGCATTGTAATGGGCAGTGCGTATCAATTACCATCAGCTCAACGTCCTGCTTGTCTCGTCCCTTATTTTCATAAAAAAATAGATATTATTTCCAGACTGTTTTTAATCTTGATATTAGCGACTTTGAAACCCGCATCGTTAATAAAGTTTGCTCCTTGAATTAAACTAAGGGGGTCACTTAAAAGAAAAGAAAATATATTCACGAACAAGTTTAAGATTTTACACAACCTCGCCTGCTTAATAATTGATGAACCAGAATGTCTTTAGCTGATAATTACAAACAAACATTAATAATATGAATAATTTGTTTTGTCATCCCAATAATAACGATAAAGGATTGACTTACATGATGCGAAACACGCACAATTTATCGGTCGCTTACAACCGTGTGAGCGTGGGAGTTAATCAAATTGCCATCGTTGTATGACTGAGGTGACTTTTTATGGAAAAGGAGTACAAACGAGCGTACGGGTCACCTGGTGCGAAGTGATCACCGCCACCCACGTTCTCTTGCAACACCAGAGGAATCACAGGAGCGTTGCCAGCCTTTAAGGAAGGTGTCCTCGCTTTTTTTGAAGGTACCCATGTCGTATCGTCCCGGAAACACCGCACAAGGTTCATTACACAGCTTTATAGTACGTGGAAGAAAGCTCCTTGAAAACCGCACTGTGGAGGACCGCGACACATCCAGGTGGTGGGGATAATAACCTAACTTGTGGCGTGTCGTGCGAAGGTGGAATTCGGCGGCAGGAATCAGGTGAAACAGCTCTTCGGAACACTCCCCATGATAAATGCGGTTGAGGACACACAATGAAGCGATGTCTCTACGCAACGCCAAGCGATTCAGCCGTTCACAGAGCACTGGGTCCCCGACAATTTGAGCTGCTCTGCGTTGCACGCTTACCAACATTTGTTCAAATTAAAATTCCACATTTTTAACTGGACTACATTAACAGAAACGTCCGAGTGACATTCTACGATGTGCCGTCGTTCTACCGCTATTACGTGGCGCCCTGGGGCAGCCTTCCAGCCTGCTTCCTGGGTCTGCTGCTGGCACACGTGCACTTTCACATGCAGGAGAACGGGTACAAGATATCCAAACACACCGTAAGTGCTTTTGGAAGCTTTAATAGCTAAATGATACAGGGATAACTATTTTTAATGGAATGAAGATTAAAGGTGGGTCAACTAAGGGCAAAGGATCACCGCTGTCCATTCTCTTTTGCAACACCATAAGAGTTACAGGAGTGTTTGCAGCCTTGTTTAGAGCGGAAAATTGTTAGCCCTAATTATGAAGCCACCTATGTCGAATCGCTAAATGAATGCCTTGCAAGAAATCCCACTTCACGGCGTAGTTGTACATGGAATATTGTTTCTTTGAGACACCGTGGGGTTGATTTAAATGTAAGGATGGAGGAATTGGTAGCTGAATTTGGCAGCAGGAATCCTTCAGTCTAACAGCACATTGAAACACTCGCATGATAAATAAGGTAAAATACACACAATGTAGCAACGCCAAGCCATCCGCTTACAAAGTTCTGACTGACGTTCCGGAATTCATTTTTGAATATGAGTGCATTAATTAACGAAATTGTCTAACCGGCGCGCTTTGTCAACTTTACGTCTAAGGAAAAGATCTCACTACACAGTTTTCCGTCTGAACAGTACATCACGCATTGAGTGTCATGTTCGACGGCGAACCTGCATCGTCTTACGAGTTTAAAGGCAATTAGAGTCACTATAAGATATAAAGATTTAGTCATATGAGAAGGTAGGGGAAGGAAGGGATGGAAGGGATGGACGCCAGTTTTCAGCACTAACCTATGTGATAAATAGTGGCACTTTACTTCTAAGTTCTACGTCACCTCGGTGTTTTGTCTGTGGTACTACTCCGATCGAGTCTTATACCGAATATGGATGTTTTTTTCCGAGTCATGGATGTTTATGTATGTTTAAGTAAGTATATTGTATTAAATATATCGTTATCTTGCAACTCACACGCTATATATGCCTAATTTGGGGCAAGATAATTTGTGTAAAAAGTGTGTCAATATTATATTATGTTATTATTATACCAATAAATTGATTGTCAAATAGTAGCGATAAATACGGGTAAATAAAAAATAAATCTACAAAATAAATTACTCAGATTTAAAATTAAACTGATACTTTTTTATGTGTCGTAATAATGAATGGTCAAATATGCTACATTTTTCTTGAGCAGTTAGTTAATTAACAAGAGGCGGTTTGTTTTAACCGGTTTTTAAAATTTATTAATTGGTACCGCAGCATTTAGGGGTAGCTTTAAATAAAGCGCCTCCGAATGCTGGAATTATTTGCTGCCACCTATTGACGATCAAAAAAGTTTGTTCTCTTTTAAAAGCAAACTGAAATCATTTCTATTAGAGAAACAAACGTGTTCAGAGGCATAAAATCAGAAAATAAACAGCATAAATAAATAAAAAAATCAAAACGTCCTATTTCATAAAATTAAAATAAAAAATCTTTTAAAATCCGCTTTCCAATTCAATCCACCTTCATTCAATTTCACCTTCGCACGACACGCCACAAGTTAGGATATGATCCCCACCATCTGGATGTGTGGCGGTCCTCCACAGTGCGGTTTTCAAGGAGCTTTCTTCCACGTACTACAAAGCTGTGGAATGAGCTTCCTTGTGTGGTGTTTCCGGGACGATACGACATGGGTACCTTCAAAAAAGTGCGTACACCTTCCTTAAAGGCCGGCAACGCTCTTGTGATTCCTCTGGTGTTGCAAGAGAATGTGGGCGGCGATGATCACTTAACACCAGGTGACCCGTACGCTCGTTTGTCCTCCAATTCCATAAAAAAAAATCTTTTAGTTTCTTCACTTTTAGAAGGTTATTTTTAAGACCTATAACAAAAAGAACCGTGTTGTCTACGGCTGCTGTCAACAGATCGACTTGGTACCTACTGCAAATCAGTATTTGAAGTCAATTCCAAAAATGCTGGTGTCTTTCTCATGACGTCGTATTTTTGATTTGTATTTACTATGTATATATGTTTTTTCTAGTCATGAATAAATGCATACTTTACTATTTCAGATTATTATGTGGGTATACCACATGTCTGTTCCGGTGCACGTGGCCTGGATCATGAGCGGCAACTTAGTCCGGGAGCACACCTCGCGGCTGGCCACGTCTCTGTTCCTCGGCATCGAGCGGCCAGGTTTCGCGCTGCTCGCTGCCATCTACATCATCGGCTTTGTCAACAACGTACAGAGTGAGTTCTCGTCTCGCTCAAATACTGCAGCACTACAGCACTAAACCAATACATTAATAGTTTTCATCCGATGTATTGCCGTTTTATACTGATTAATTCAAACATTTTCTTGATCTGTGAGGATTAGCTACTCGCATGGTTCTAGGTTAAAATTTAAATTTAAATGATTGCGAAACTGAAGTGGCAGTGGGCGCATAGTTCGACGGACAGATGGCCGTTGGGGCATTAATGTCCTCCAATGGCGACCACGAACTGGAAGACGCAGTGTTGATATGCCCCCCACAAGATGGACCGACGATCTGGTAAAGATCGCCAAAATACGTTGGATGAGGGCAGCGCAGCACCGATCGTCGTGGAAATCTTTGGGGCTTACCCTGACGAGCAAAAACGAGGGAAAGGCTAACCTTTGTCCAGCGGTGGACGTCTTCCGGCTGATGATGATGGTTCTAGGTAAATGAAAGATATACTAAGGAAGGGATCAATGAAAGCTTTTGATTTACCTGCAACTATTAAAATATTCGGCTGTGAATACGGCCGTCGATGTGATGAGTTATACTTACGGCCGTTCCCAATATACTATCTACAGATAGAGATAAATTACTACCTTCTACTGTCAGTAATCATCTGTCAATAATCTGAAGCTGTCCCAATATACCCATACAAACTTCTATCGCTGGTAAGCTATACGTCCTCCCATTGACAGACAGCGTGTACGGATAAGGTGAGTTACCATCGATAAGTTTATTGGTATTTTTATCTCAAGTAGGCCACAACCGTAGATAGACTGAATATTGGGAACGGCCGTTAGAAGGTTAATTTTTATTATGTTTGGAGCTTAAAGAGACCGCAGAAATTACTATGCTAAATTCAATTTGATTTCTTATTATTTGTAATATTTTTATATACCAAATATAATTTACTAAAGCATATCAAATTATTATCAGACTTATTGAGACGCATACTCTCCATGCGACTACCTCAAATGCTTGGGCGGCTGTCACTGTCGGTACTGATGCTGCACTGGTGTGTCAACATGGTTCTCGTCGCATCAAGAAGAACACTCTCTGAAGTCTCTGTTATGAATATAGTAAGTTATATTTTCATATGAATAATTGCTGAAATTGGAGATAAACTTATTTCCGAAGAACATAAAGGAGGTCTAAAATCGCCAGGAAATATAACCTGAAAGCTCCACTGAGGGCATTGGTAGTAATGTATGCTGTAAATCTCGAGCGATTGCCAATTCCGTGGCCACCTGGAGGGCAAAGCCGAATTGGCTTCGAAGAAGCTGGGCGTCATTAATAGACCACGGTAATACTTCAAGCAGGCCCACATTCTAGTTCTCTACAAAGCGCAGGTCCGGCCACACATGGAGTATTGCTGACATCGCTTCATTGGGTTTCTTCTACCGCATTTATCACGGGGAGTGTTCCGAAGAGCTGTTTCACCTGATTCCTGCCACCGAATTCCACCTTCACACGACACGCTACAAGTTAGGACATCATCCCCACTATCTGGATGTGTGGTGGTCCTCCACAGTCCGGTTTTCAAGGAGCTTTCCATCACATACTACAAAGCTGTGGAATGAGCTTCCTTGTGCGATGTTTCCGGGACAGTGATCACTCAACACCAGATGCATCCTTTTCCATAAATAAAAAAGCATGAAAGACTATTTTATCAATAAACATTTTCTATTGCATTGGAGACTGAAATAAACCACTTAATAAATCCATTTCAACTGACGTATCTGGTAATGCTACGTTCCAGGCGACGGACCTGATCTCCACAATCTGGTGGACACACGTGCTGGCGGTGCCACTCACGCTGCTGCTGGAGATGCCGGTCCAGAAGACCTTCAATGCTCTCATATCTTGAACCTCATATGCGTTGCCATATCGTGTTTAAAGTAAAACAAGCCTTTTAAGGTGTTTTTTTCCAAAACACAATTGAATTCCATGTTATTGGGAAGATACTTTAAAAGCCTAGATAAAAGATACTAAAACGCCAAAGTTAAAAATACTTTATTGACATTAAATCAAAAGATTGCTCGCCAACATCAAACATTAAAATACAATGTAACATAGAAAAAAATATTAATTTCATAACAATATAAATATATTTGTCGTAACAATGGTATCAGTCAACGAGTTCATAATTTAAATTGTGTTTTGGGATGTAAGCGAAAGCCTGTTTTAACCGTAGTATGTTAGTAACGTAATCAGTAAAACTGAAGCCAAACTGTGAAACTCAAACCAAAAGTTTTAATATTAGTTCTAGACGGTTTGGATCAATATTCGATTGATTAGCTAGCTAGGTAACTACTATTAATTGGACGTAATTCCATAAAAACGTTCCAAGCCACAATCATGTCGAAATTGATTGAAGAACACAAACCTGGTCACGTGATTCATATTAATGGATTGATAAAAAATGGTAGCCCTAATGTCACACTTTAAATTTAAATGACATCATGACTTAATAGCCCAACCCACATGTTTGGAATACACTAATATTTATTAAACTTAAAACACGAATTCCTTAAAATGTGATGTTTGTGGCTTGGAACGTTTTTCAACGTCCAATTCATCCATTTTGAATAATAGGTACTAATGCAACTTGCACCTTACTGTCGTCATGATAAGAAGTTTTTTTCAGAAGCAATATTTTCGGATGCAAATAATTTGAGAGATTTAATTTTATTGGAACATAATAACGAAATTTTTTGCGATATTTGTATAAAATATATTTAACCATCCAAATGTTTTGAGTTTTCTTTGCACGAGACCGGAGTCTCATGCCAGAGTTTGGCGATTCAACATCTCCTGAGGATGCCTCGTGGACAGGCGAAACACGTGTCGAATTGTTTAAAGACAAATATTGGTGGAATTAACGCTAAAGAAAACTCAAAATATTTGGATAATTATGGATTTCCGCAAAGTAACGCCTACCTCAATATTTTTTTAAAATTGAACCATCAAAATCCCGGTCAGAGAGTCAGTGCCAATCGGCTCTAACTTGATAATGTAGTACCTAGTTACAATATCCACTTCTAGAATGTAGGCTTGCATCTTCAGTTCTTCAAAGTAGAGATTTGAAGGTCTGCGTGCAATATTAATTGTAATAATATATAGGTATTATTTACACTAGTCTATGTCTAGTTAATTTAAAGGTAAAAAAGTTATTGTTTATAAGTATGTAAATATTAGAAAATTATAAATTAATAGATTATGTTACGAAGATTCGTAAGTACCTAATATCGCTTCAGTATATTAATATTACTGATATTCAAATGTTTTTAACAATAATAAGACTAATTTAACTTTGCTGAGTCAAAGTTACTATTATGTCAGTCGGTCCATTTATTTATCATAATGACTAAAACAATAATTGGGAATTTCCGTAGTCCAAAGTTGTCATTTAGCAATTTACATAACAAGATTGTTTATATACGCAAATATATGCTAACATGTCCTCGAACTAAATTAGTCTAAATTAAGACTATTTTTTATTAATATTTAAGTCTAGTTTCGGTTGCATCTTTCAGAAAATCATGTTAATTGTTTATTGTAATAATATCAAACTATATTTGATTTGTTTCGACAAAAAAAAATTTAAATTGTTAAATATGTAAAAATATAAGATCTGCTCACTTTTAATTAAATCATGGGTTTACTTATAACGTTGATACACTTGTTTTCATGTGTATTTTATTCATAAAATGATGTAATTTAGTAAAATATGATGAAATAGTGCAGTAGTAGAAAATAGTGTACCATTGAGAGAATAAATGATGAATAAGATGTCTGTGTTTTTATATCAATGTAACGTCAATTTACATACCTAAAAATCGTAATGATCACATATTAAATTTATCAAAATTCATGATTTTTATCGAAATAATTAAATAGATATTTACCTTTTACCTGCTCTCTCAGTTTGCCTTCACGGAGTATTCGAGTGAAGAATATGTCACCAGATAATATTTATAGCGCTGCATGTAAAGCTAATATTATTAAATCAACCAACTAATGGAAATTAGAACTTGTATCCAATAATTCAAATTCCTACACCATATTCAAATTAACAAATCCTAACATATCGCCTGGATACGATTTAATAACTGGAAGACTCTTGTAAGAGCTGCCCGGCAGACCTATTGTGTTGATTACATATATATTCAACGCGATATTGCGAACAAGGTACTAGCCCGGCCAATGGAAAATCGCCCAAATTATTATGATAGCTAAGCCAGAAAATGCTCTAAATGAAACAACATCTTACCGGCCAATAAATCTACTGCCAATTTTGTCGAAGCTATTCGAAAAAGTGCTACTGGAGGCTAAAACCTAACTAAACAGAAATAATCCCTTATCACCAGTTTGGATTCCGTGAGCACCATGCCACAATCGAACAAGCTCATAGAACTGTGAATACCATCTTTCGAGCATAAGAAAACAAATGTTATTGCTGACAGCGGCGTTTCTGGATATGTCAGTCATGCGTTCGACAAGGTGTGGCACGGTGGACTCCTGCTTAAGCTCAAAAAATACCTTTCTCACAATATATTTGCATTATTTAAATCCTACCAAACAGGCAGATGCTTTAAAGTAAAAGTCCATGATGCTGTTTCTGCACTGTGCAAGATACAATCTGGAATACCACAAGGATCAGTGCATGTGCTGTACCTCATGTTCACAGCATACTCTTCAACAACTGACAACACAGTAACGAGAAAATTTGTGAACGACACGGCTTTAATAGCAACGAAAAAATTGCAAATCTGCATAAAAGTCTTGACCTCATGTCAAAATGGTACCAAAAATGGAGAATCAAAGCTAATGTAGTTTTCTGCATGCTAGACTTTTGCCTATATAGGTTACCTTCACGCTAAGAAGGTCAAACTGTCCGCCTCTAAATCTAAACGGCAAGATCGTCCCACAAACAGTTGAAGTGAAATCCGAAAAGGGGCCTGCACTTAGACCGCATCTTGACATGGCGGAAGCATATTTGGACCAAGAGAAAGTAGCTTGATTCTAAAGCCAGACAGATGAACTGGCTCCTGGGCAAACAAGACTTTCCAAGTTCAGTAAACTCTGTGTTTATAAAAGCATGCTCAAACCGGTCTGGACGTATGGAGTGCAGTTCTGGGGCACAGCAGCTGAATGAATGAATGATTTATTTATTCAACAAAATGCAGGTACAATACATCGAAAACAATTTCTGATGAGCCTTATACATTTTACCAGTGTAACTGGTGTTTGAATATTACATTAAATTTAATTAAATAAAGAAACAGAAACAAGATAGGATTAAAAGTTAAGTTATACATAAAATTTATACAAAAAAAGCATAAAAATAAAATAAAAGTAAGTAATGATTAAAATGTCATCATAATGAAAGTCCAAATCCAATTATTGGCAATAACTTCAAAATATCCTTAACCGTTAGGTAGTCCTTAATTTAAGATAAGATTGTCATTGTAGAATTCTGAAATATTATAATAGCATTTGTTCATGAGTTCTCCTTTTAAATTTCTTAAAAGTACTGCTTTTATAGTCCTCAGGAAGTTTATTATACATAGTTATTGCCATGTAGTGTGTAGTTACTCTTTCCAAACATCTGTAGCCTTTTAAGAGGCAGAACTAGTTTGTTCGTTCTCTGAGCTCTCAGAGATCTTCCCTCGTCCAATTAATTGTAAGTTTTAAAAAAGCTTGGATCTTTCTTAACTAGTAATAGCAATTCATACGAGGGGTGGCTGATATAAAATCTACTTTGTTAAAGAAAGTTTTGAAAATCGAACTGGCCACTGCAAAATCATATTCTATATTTATTCCTTTTTCAAAATTATGACGCTTATTTTTTTTCGCTTGCTTTTGTTTTTTTGGCGTGGCTTTGATTTCACCGTGTCGAAAGAAAATTGTAAAATGATGAAATTTGAGCATCGAGCAGTGATTAAATTCCTAAGTAAAGAAGAAAATACGCCTACGCAGATCAGAGAGCGCATGTTAAAGGTGTTTGGTGATTCAAGTCCTTCTGAATTCGTCATAAAGTTTTGGTCGAAGCTATTTAAACATGGCCGTGAGAGCCTGGAAGACGACCCACGTAGTGAAAGGCCAATTTCTGCTGTTACCGCAGATAATGTTGAAAAGGTGAAAAACCTGATTCTTGCAGATCGGCGAATCAAGCAGTGGGAGATAGCCAGAGATGTGGGCATTAGCAAGGAACGAGTTCATGAAATTATTCACGAACATTTGGGCATGTCCAAGGTGAGCGCGCGTTGGGTCCCTAGAATGTTGACCCCCTTTGACAAACAAAGGCGAGTAGAATGTTGTCAGGCATTTCTAGACCTGGTCAAAGGTAAAGAAGAAGAGACTATCTCTCGAATTGTGACCTGTGATGAAACTTGGATTCGCCAGTGGGATCCGGAAAGCAAACAAGAGTCAATGCAATGGAAATTTAAAGGAGAAAAGCCGCCAAGGAAGTTCAAGGTTCGGCCGTCGGCTGGAAAACTAATGGCCACCGTATTTTGGGATGTCGAAGGGATTTTGATGATAGATTATTTGCCTAAAAATACAATAATGAATGCTGAATATAATATTCTTCAAACTTGCTTGACCAGCTTCGTGAACAAATCAAAGAAAAGCGGAGAGGCAAACTCAGCAAAGGTGTTCTGATTTTACAAGACAATGCACCTGTACACACAGCCTTAACAGCGAGGTCAGCCCTGAGCAAAAACGGCTTCACAGAAATTAACCATCCACCTTATAGTCCAGATCTGGCTCCCTGTGACTATTTCTTATTCAAAGATTTAGAGAAAAAATTGAGGGGTCGCAGATTTTCGACGGACGAAGAAATGAAGGAGGCTGTGACTGACCATTTTGACGAGCAAAATAAAAATTACTATTATAACGGCATGATGTCACTTATTTGCAAATGTCATAAGTGTATTTCACTTGCAGGCGACTATATAGAAAAATAAAAAAAAAAACTAGCCATCAAAGTCTTTTCTTTCTTTCTAAATGAAACAACATCTTACCGGCCAATAAATCTACTGCCAATTTTGTCGAAGCTATTCGAAAAAGTGCTACTGGAGGCTAAAACCTAACTAAACAGAAATAATCCCTTATCACCAGTTTGGATTCCGTGAGCACCATGCCACAATCGAACAAGCTCATAGAACTGTGAATACCATCTTTCGAGCATAAGAAAACAAATGTTATTGCTGACAGCGGCGTTTCTGGATATGTCAGTCATGCGTTCGACAAGGTGTGGCACGGTGGACTCCTGCTTAAGCTCAAAAAATACCTTTCTCACAATATATTTGCATTATTTAAATCCTACCAAACAGGCAGATGCTTTAAAGTAAAAGTCCATGATGCTGTTTCTGCACTGTGCAAGATACAATCTGGAATACCACAAGGATCAGTGCATGTGCTGTACCTCATGTTCACAGCATACTACATATGGGTTTTCCAATTGCAATGTCGATCAATTGTGAAACCCAGAAAGGATGTACACTCTACTTCTTCAATGGCAGATCTCTTAGGGTAAAAATTGGATAAATTTAGTTTTTTGCATATTTACAGAGAGGTTATTTAGTTGTAACCATTCTATTACATTAGACAATGATTCATTTCCTTCAAATTCAATAGTTAATTTATTTTTACTTTTAACTAGGATAGTTATGTCATCCGCATACATTATATATTGTTGATTAATTACGTTGAAACAAACAGGCCTCGGCCCTGATCTATAGCTACTTTGTTCAGTTCACCCGACTAAGAAGACATAGTGTGACTAGCTTGATAACACGTTTTGAATAGAATAACCAACAATTGAGGCACGTGGCCAATGGGTCACTCTTAAGTATAAGATTAAATCCCAGCGCAAGCAGATAAGTGTTGCTCATTGTCGGAAATTACCAACAGATCGCCAATGGAGAGACAAGTGCAATAAAGAGAGAAGAGAAAAAAAATATTCAAATTCAAATAATTTGATTCAAAAAAGGATTTAAAATCACTCATTGAACCATTCGAAAATGTAAGCCTCAGACCTGAGAAAAACGGCCGTAAGTAAATCAGTGGGCTTTTTCTTGGACTTTAATAAGTGTACAAATAGTATCTAAATGAATAAAGAACTTTCATTCCATAAAATTTAATTTTAAGAGCCCTCAGGGGCGGCCGCTCCATTTCCAAACTTTAATTTTGTTACAAGGACAGGTCATTTAATTGAATTAGTGCGTTGTGAACCTTTCTTGTACGGCTTATTATCCAGACTACTGTCACACTGTTACCAGTTATAATGGTTAATTATTACCGAGAAATTAAACGTTTTGTATAATATGTATGTTGTGAAAAAAAACCTAGAAACAACCCCTCACAACCACCTCAGCTTGCCACGGAACTGCCCCTTGTCTATTAAAAAAATTTTTAAGTGTCCCGGTACTGTAAATTCTCGCTGACCTCATCCTAATGAATTATTATTATTACTCCTTATGAACTCATTAAACTCTTCGACTTGAACACGCCTATTCTTTATACTAGACAGCGCAAAAGTGTCTTGCTGCGTCGCAGCATATGCTTGTGGCCTATGTATGCCTGGCCTACCCTGACTAGCAACAATCTGTTCTGTGCTGTGCTGCGTCACCTGCGTCGTAACATACGCTTAGCCCCACAATGACAAACATACAAGGTCCGACTATAACTGCAATCACATTCTTCAAAAATAACAAATAAAATGAAGATAAATTCGGTATGAAAAACCTTTTTCGTTGTTCAGAAAATGATTTTCATGAGTTGTTCTCATAGTACTATTGTTGTATAATCTATACACCGGATATATCCGGTGAGACTTACTTATAAGAAATGGATGTGGATAAATGATGGGATTGATTAGAAGTATCTATACGCTATCATTATAACATCTAAAAGAACCGGACTTCCTGTTATCAGTTGTCTCAGAATACAGAGTCAGTTGTATAAAAAAGAAAGTATTTTTTTATTCCTCTTCATCACAAACAAACCAAATACAATAATCACAAACTACGAACGATACGTCTTTGGAACGGCCGAACCATCGGGCGCGGTCCAGTAGCGGACCATATTGGATGCACCAGATGTATGAAACGTGCAGTGATGTGACATAAGTTTGAAATAGTAGTAATTAAAGTATGGCGATTGGCGACGAAGTATAATCCGGATAAGTTTGAAAGCGAACAGTTGCTTAAAACGTAGTGAGTTTCGGCTATCTTCGTTTTTTTCGAGATAATAGCCGTCATCTGTCAATCTATCAATCACTGCACGTTTCATACAATCGAGTGAATCACTTTTATCTTGGAGAGTTTCGCTAGGCTGGTGCAACGGATCTGGCATAAGCGTTCACTGCATCACACACATTCATTTATTTCTTACACCTCTTCCAAACACACAGTTAAACACTATACGCATACTTATTTAATAATTATGTACTTTTTTCACAAGTCAGGTAACCATGTAAAAATAAAATACGACAAGCTTGTCATAGTGGAAAAACCAAAACATTTGCGAAGAACAAAAGAATGCTGTCAACTTCAACTGAAAACAATACTAAAACAGGAGCCGAAATAAATACACAGGCTAGCAAGAAAAATAAATCACAAACCCAAATAAGAAGATCTTCAAGCCTATCAGAAAATATTTCAAAAACCGGGCATGCTAAACTACTTGATTAACAAAAATACCCACAACTCATCAGATCAGCAGCAAAATAATAATGTTAAAATATAGCAATTACCGCCCCCCTCTCGCAACGACAATATACAACAACCACTATCAAAACATCATACTCATCTTCCAAGCCGGCTGGTCACCGTGGAAGATTATGACCGAAACCCTCCAAACAACCCTCCAAAAAACGAAAAATGTCTACAAAAAACGTTATACATCCTGACATACAACGTTAAAACACTTTCTTCATATGAACGTCTGTTAGAGCTAAACGAAGCTCTCAAAGAATTTAAATACGACATACTAGGATTATCTGAAACAAGACGCGTTGGAGACATAATTGAAGAGCATGAAAACTTCATTTTCTGCTATACAGGCCACACACCTGGAAGACATGGCATAGGTTTTATAGTTAAATACCATCTTAAAAATAATATAGAAAGCTACCTCGGCCTTTCTGAAAGAGTAGCCATATTGAATCGAAATTTGAGAATACTAGCTTATCCATCATTCAAGTCTACGCCCCTTCTGCACAAGCAAGCGAAAATGAAATCGATAACTTTTATCCGACAGTAAATAGGGCTTTAGAACTAGCACATAAAGACTTCATACTGATGGGTGACCTAAACGCTAAAATTGGAACACCAAAAAATGAGGAACATTCAATCATGAAAACGCATGGATATGGAATCAGAAATGAGAGAGGACAAAGATTAATCGAATATGCCAGTGAAAACAAACTGTCAATTATGAACATTTTCTTCAAAAAAAAAAACAAAAAATAAATGGACTTGGCGATCACCAGACGGAGATACCAAAAATGAAATAGACTTTGTGCTGTCGAATCGACCACGACTGTTTAAAAACATAGAGGTACTGAACATTAATTACCCATCGGATCACAGGCCTGTAAGAGCCACAATATCATATGACACACATTTCAAAAAGAGTAGAACAAAGTTTACTAATTGTCAACAAAGCACAATAACAAGCGAAGAAGAAATCACAAAGTTTAAAGAATACTTAAGCTCCTACATATCAAAAGATCAAATGTTCGCCGAGACTATTATCCCAGTCCAGAAATACTACGATAACTTAATCAGAATCATCACCACAAGCTTGCAAAATGCCCGAGTAGCGCAAAGCGCAAAGAAAGGCCACAAAATATTTTCAAAGCGCACATTAAATCTTTTTAGAAGAAGAAAAGAGCTGCAAAAAAGTTCAAACAAAAACAGAGCAATAAGAAACGAAATCTCGGCGCTTTACAAACTTACCAACAAATACATAAAAAAAGACTACGCCAACCACAGATATAAAACTATTGAAAAACACCTCCACAAAACTGGAAGCACAAAAAAGGCATATAAGGAGCTGAAACCAAATAAAACTTGGATCAAAGAGCTGAAACGAGACGTGATAACCATAAACAACCGCGGTGACATCATCAACATAGCGACAGAGTTTTATAGGAATTTATACAGCACTAACGAGCCAGAAGAAACTAACCACGAAAACCATAATACCAACAGTGATGGTAATATACCAAAAAGACCACAAATTGAAGAAAGTGACGTCATCGAGGCACTGAACAAACTAAAACTAGACAAAAGCCCAGGATCGGACAATCTAGCAAACGAGACTCTAAAGTCAGCTGCCCCGATATTATCTATACCCTTTACAAATTTATTTAACTCTATCCTCGAATCTGGAGAGACACCCACGCAATGGTCTGAATCTAATATTATTTTATTATATAAAAAAGGCGACCCGAAAGATATTGGGAACTATAGACCTATAAGTCTGCTGTCGAGTGCATATAAGCTATTTTCTACAATCCTGACCAAAAAAATTAGCTCTACCTTAGAAACAAGACACCTGCCGAGCAGGCAGGATTCAGGAAAAGCTTCTCTACCATCGACCATATTCACACACTCGAACTCCTCACCGAGAAATATCAAGAGAGAAGTAGACCATTGTACTTGGCATTTATTGATTACAGAAAAGCATTCGATTCGGTGCCGGAGCCCCGTGGTTCATCCGAAACGTTGACCTTCACCGCGACCTAGAGCTTCCGACGATAGCTCAACACTTTAAAGAGATCTCGCGACGCTTCTTTGACAAGGCGCCTAACCATCCCAACATCTTGGTTAGGAAGGCATGCGGGTACACCACCCTTCACCATAGTCTAAACCCAATAAGACGTCCCAGACACGTAACGGTAGACCCGGATGACGACATCACCATCGCGAACGCGACACCCACACAAACACCGACACAGACACGCACACACCGCCTTCGCAGGCGTAGGCGCGGTCAACCACCGCAAACCACTGGCACTCGTCGCTCTGACGATGGCCAGCGGCCTTCACCCTAGATACACCACACATTGTTTTGATACCCGACGAGACGTTAGTCCTCGTCCTGTAATCGCTTCACTACACTCACTCACACACGGACTGACTGACGGACTGACATACACCACTTACACAATCACAAACACACTCCACAAACAGACACAAACACAAACATACATGCACACAAACATTTACACTACGTACATACATACAAACACACATACATACAATCATAAACACATACATACACACTTACATACATTACACAAAACATCACCACACTCGCCGGCGAGTGTGTTCTTATCACCTTTTCATCTTTCATCTTCATTTCATCTTCATTTTCATTCTCTCTCCTTCCCACAAGCACACAGCCGGTCTGAGGTTCGAGTCTCCTTAGGAGACGCCCCGCGACTGTTGTTGCGTAGTCTTTACGGCCTCCACGGCCCACGTCCTACTTCGCTGTGAAAGCCAGGGCTGCTAACAGCACATAGGAGGTTTTAGTCGGTATGGGGTGTCCGCTTACGCGGACACTCGAGTCCGACATAATACGTAACCGTATTTCCTCCTCTCAAAAAAAAACAAGGGGATCCATTGTCACCTATACTATTTATAGCCACATTAGAATCGATAATAAGTAAGCTTGACTGGAATGAACGTGGTGTAAAAATAAAAACTAAGTATTTAAGCCACCTCCGTTTTGCCGACGACTTGGTGCTGATATCAGAGAAAGGAAAAGAACTACAGTACATGGTAGAGTCACTAAACCAAGCTAGCAAACTCGCTGGACTAGAAATGAACCTCTCTAAAACTATGGTAATGATCAACAGCACCAAAGTACAAATATACGTCGATAACGAGCCTCTCCATTATACCGAGAAATACATTTACCTAGGCAAGCAAATAAGCTTCGACAGATCAAACAACTACCAGGAGATTGAGCGCAGAGCTCAGTTAACATGGAACAAATACTGGAGCTTAAAGGAAATATTTAAGAGCAACATGCCAATCCAACTAAAGACTAAGGTTATGAATTATATTAATAGTTATGCCTTATTCCTTGTCTGACCTATGCTTGTCAGACATGGAAATTTAACAAAAATGTCATAAATAAAATAACAACGTGCCAACTGGGAATGGAGCGGAGTATGTTAAATATAAAAAGAATAAACAAAATAAGGCATACAAAAATACGCAACACCACAAAAGCAATAGATGGTCTAGCACAAGCTCGTGCATTAAAATGGAAGTGGGCAGGACACATAGCACGCCTGCAAGATCAAAGGTGGACAAAAAGAGCGACAGAATGGAGGGGGCCAGTGGGCAAAAGAAAGAAAGGGAGACCTTGCAACAGATGGCAGGACGTAATTAAACACACAGCAGGTCCAAACTGGATACAAATAGCGCAATCCAGAGAAAACTGGCTCAATTTGGAGGAGGCCTATACCTGCAGAGTGGTTCTTGCAGAATAAAATGCATAAAAATTAATTCCTTTTTATAAAACTAACATAATAATTAAATTAACTAACTACTTAATCTTTTTCTTATTAATACTAACAAAACTAATCGACTTTGTAAATAGCATTTCTGTAAGAAATAAAAGGCTTTTTTATTTTTTTTATTTATTATTATTTCACAAGTCTGCAAAAACTGCTGAACCTGAAAAAAAATACTGAAATAGCTGCTGGGTCGTCGTCGATGCTTTATTTAAATGTAGACATGCAAATGGATGCCTCGTTTGCAGAAAATACTATTGAGCTACCGCCATACATGGGTTTATAGTATTTTCCTTGATTAAGCGAGTGTTACGCATTTACATATTATAATACTTTTTAAAGGATTAAGACACGTGTACTTGTAACTGTGCTTTTTAAATAAGGTATTTACGTATAAGTTACATATTTATAATTTATTTAAATTAACCCGACGTTTCGTGAGCTTTGCAGGTACATTATATTTTCAAGAGAATGTTTTTAGTCATGTTATTGTAGTTAGCTACAATTTGTGTTCGAGATTGAAATAGTAATTTAAATTCTCTACTTCTATGCTAATACCTAATAGTTGGTTCTAAAATGGGACGGCAAATATAACACAACGATTGATTTTATTCAAAGATTTGATACCTACATCAGTATTTCAAACCTTTCTCATTGGAGTTATTCTATTAATACTATTTCATAAATTTCTCCAATCCTTATTTTTTTGCTTCAGAAATAGTTATTTCTTTTTATTGGAATTCTAGGAAATCAGGTATATACTTCTCTGTACAGAAGTCGAGTTATACGGAAGTTGTGCATAGAAGTTATGTGAGCACGAAAATATAATAGTGCTCACTAAAAGTAGATCTTTGCAAATTCAATGGGAAATTATTAGGGAATCACATAAATTTCAAATAAAAAAACTTTATCCTCCATTTACCTACTCAAGATAATTATTGTTGCCAAAGTTCAGATAGATAGATTCCTTAGTTGTGTAGATCTAATTAAGGAAGTTAGGTAAATCATCAATTAAAATCAATACCTTGACCAAATTCCATAGTCCAAAAAGACCGCAGTGGCACATCCACTGATCCATGGTTTATTAACCAATCATTGCACTCTTTTATCTATGGTAAACTGAATAACACACCGTTTGTCATCTGTATGTCCATTTGACATTTGACAATATTTGACAAAACATTTTATTAAAGTTGTAGACTTGTAGTACCTACTCTTTGTCTTTTGGAATAAAGTTTGCTAAGATCTTGCAGTTTTCTCTTCAAAATATTTTTTTTATTCATATGGTTGCTAATCCTTTGGAAAATTGACGAATCACGGCTGTTTTTTATTCATTATAAATATTTTTAGTTTGATATTGATACTGCTCGTTAGCAATACTAAAGTGGGAAATATTATACCGGTTTTATAATATTAAATAAACCTATAGAAGTTATGGGTAACCATAGCAGTCATGAAAAGACAGTTACAGATGGTAGTGGTAGTGGTTCGAGTTCTCCAAGAGGTTCGACAAGAGGCACCCGGTCTGGATCAGGTGTGGAATTACAACCAGAAAAGACAGAAGTTCAGCCACCTTCTCTTGTCCCTATAGAAAAACTTGGCAAGGTAAGATTTCTTATTTAAATTGTAAGTGACAAATAATTAAGCGTATATTTAGACTTTAATTTAGAGATTTCAAAAATATAACTTTTATTATTATTAAATATTCATTTAAGAATACTTCATTTTTAAGAGTAAACACGAAATATTTAGATAGTGACTTTATTGATACTAGAATAATTTTGTTATAGTAATATCCTATTTTACATATAAATTAGAATCCACATATAATGACACTCAAGGAGGGTTCACAGTAGTACCGAGAAGACTACACAATAGAATCAAATCAAATTAATATTGATTTCAAGGTTATTTTTTTAATAATTGATATTAATGTAATTCTTATTATGTTTTTTATAATAGTGTACAGAGATTATTTGTATTACATATTAAATACACACACATACATAGAAATATGAAATATAATTTCATTAGTTTAACAATAAAAAAAAATCACTGACATTGACAGTCTGTGATTTACAGTTGTTTGTTCTTGATAACAATTTGTTTAAAACCTTCATATGTCCTTGTGAATAAGGAAATCATGCATTTCATAGTATTATCATCGAATTTATTATTATTCATCAGCACAGCACACCACAAATTAGAATATCATCCCCACCATCTGGATTTGTGGTGGTACTAAACATCTACAAATGCTGTACCGAGATCTGTTAACATTCATTTGGACGAGTGTCTCGAGAACCTCAAGACTTTGCAAATAATGTTGGGGCGCTCGGTTGTCTAGATGTTAGAACTTAGTTGGTGATGTTTTGTTAATAAAATATAAAAATTACACTGTAAAAAAAACAGTGCAGTTTTTGAGAAGCTTTATTCACATACTACAAAGCTATGGAATAAGCTTCCTGGTGTGGTTTTTCTGGGAAAATACAACATGGGTACCTTCAAAAAAATTGTCTACACCTTCTGGTATTGGAGATAATGTGGGTGGCTGTTATCACTTATCACCAGGTGACCCGTACACTTGTTTCTCCTCTTTCTATATAAAAAGGTAGGTTTAGAAAAAAGGAAACTGTAAACAATTTATTTAGTGAATATAAATAAAAATAAATTTAAATAATTAATATTATCTTGCTTAATAAGCCAAACAAACATATTAATTGAAATGCATGGATAACTGTTAGAGTTTAAAAAATAACTAGTAATAAAGTCCAAGTTATGCATGTATCTTGAGAAAAAGGTGTTTAAGAGCTGTTCCTCCAAATTCTGCCTACCTGTGACATAATATGGTGGTTAACAAAACACCACAGCCAAACTTGTTGCAGTCAAAGATTCATGGAAAGAAGCTTGGTTGGAATGATAAAAAAAACAGGAGAAAGAATAAGAAGAATCCATATTGTCAACAACTGGTTCCGTAGGGGTGGATTATGGGACGGATGGGGTTAATTTAGTTTTAAATCTTAACTTAGACTTCCATGGGAGGATGAAAACAAACAATGTGTCCAAATTGGTGTTGAATTGCTAGAGATAGGAACAATCAAAAAAATAAATATAAAGAAAATCAAAGAAAACAAAAAAATCAAGTGCCTTTGCAGACAAACTCATGGAACTCTAATGGAAAATACATATTAACTGCCATGGATGTCAAGTATGAAGCTTACATATAGACATAGACAGGAGCTAGTATATATACATATATATATATATATATATATATGTCCAAAAATATTAATCATCAATATATTGTGATACTTTATACATCAATATGTGAACAAACAATGAGATCACCAAATGCTTGCTAATCATTTGTTCAATGCCTTATGTTGTATATTCGGATGACTTTCCTGCTAAAAGGTAATCATATGACTTACTTAAATCATAGGCTCGCAAGAGGAAGAATGTATAACAATTATCCAGATTCATAAGTTTGTGGAAACAATTTAAAAATGCTTAATTTAAATGTAAAAAGAAACTGAGGTTAATAATTAAATTATAAGAACAGACACTTTAAATTAAGTAATATGACATATAGTGCGAGAGAGACCTTTAATGGAAGAAGAATTTTATACTACACATATCTGTGAAAACACCTTTTGGTGGGTTAAACTTAACAATATGGACCATATATATATGAGGTTTAAGGGGTGGGAGGGCTCATATGACGTATTAACATTCTAACATAACCTAACCTCCCTTAAGTTTCTGGCAAAAGATTTTATATGCTCAACATTAATTATACAGGGATTGGGCTTTAATTATTATTATTTTGTATGGACAGAATCACAAAATATTTCTCATCACAATCACTAACTCGTCAAAGTCATACTTCATAAAGAGGTTATCATCAATAAAATATTTAAAACTTTAAAAATTCATATCTCATAAAGTAGATGTTTCCTCGCAAAATGAATACCACCAGATTTTTTTCAGATATAGTAGTAATCTTATTTTATCAAAAGCATGGTAGTCAAACGTTGTAAGCTTACAGGAGTATGTAATTTGTATGAAAAGTAAAAAAAATGTATCTCATGAACCTTAAGTTTCCGCAACCTAAAACTTTGCAAAACGCTTTCTTTTAGTGAGTTCCACCAAAAAAATATGGGCATTTAAATTAATGGTCCATATTGGAAAGTTTATCCTTTTGGTGTGACAACTGTGGCGAAATTGTGTCTTGTCACACGGGTGGAAGATGCCTTTTGAATTTTTTTACTGAAAAAGACATTGGCCAGTTTGCAAAAAAAAAGGTATTAAAATTTTCTTAAGAGGTTACATCATATTTAATATTATAAATATTTTTTATATTGATATAATATATATTTAAAGACTATTTTGTAAAATTATAATGGTTTGCTTATATTTTCCTCATAGGTAATGAGTACCTTGTCTCTGCTTACGAATTGTACCCAAATCACTATCTTTCTGCTTTTGGTGAACAAATAACAATGAACAATAAACAATACTATTGTAAACAATATGGTTCATGATAGATATTCAATAACAAGTACCAATATTATCTATAGTTTTCCTTTTGGTGTGTGGTAACAGCTCCCTGCCTCCTTAATGGTTATTACATTATTATGTTTCGGTCATGTTGGTCTTTTATTTTATTATTTATCCACTTCCACCTAGAGACAGCAAAGCTGGCCCTGCTCTTTTTGACTGAGACACAATAGAGACTCTCTGGCTGATACATCATACCTCTCCCACCAGGGGTA
Source organism: Leptidea sinapis (assembly GCF_905404315.1). Classification (NCBI taxonomy): domain Eukaryota; kingdom Metazoa; phylum Arthropoda; class Insecta; order Lepidoptera; family Pieridae; genus Leptidea; species Leptidea sinapis. The sequence goes on from NC_066301.1 coordinate 7,422,434, forward strand.
TAAATGGAACACTCCTTTATACCATGGGCTGCAGTGCGAGTTTAAGTCAGGGTGGATGTTTGTTTTCGACACTTGAGTATCCTTAAAGAACAAGACCTATCCACTATCTGGCTGGTCCACGAATCTATTAAATGTCCCATAGCGGTAACACAGAGACTACTACTGATACTGTCCACTTGAGCACATCCATACGTCTGCAGATTCTGCCGATGATTTTAACGCCCACCACGCCGAATGACTAAGCTCACGTACCCACAGATCATGCGGTGAGATATGTTCACGACTTAACTTTAGCTTATGGTCTCACACAGCTGGTTTTCGTGTGTTCACCGCTAAAAAGACTCCCTTCGTCATATACCTTCCATTCGAGATCACTCCTCTAACTGCCACAGCCTGTATAGTAGGCATCGATATATCGAGCGACAATCCGTGGTCATTTGGAAGGGAAGTCCAAACTGGCCTCTAAATGGCTTGGTGTACTCAATAAGGCGAGCCAGAGTAACTATATAAGGCGCAAATTCATCAGGCCTCACATGAACTAATGTTCTCTCTTCTGGGTGGGCGTTCTACAGTACCAGTTTTTTCTATTTGACCGCTTACAAAAAACAGCGGCTCGAATCTTCGACGATCAAGCCATCTCCGATCGACCGGAAACGTTGGCGTTACGTAGAGATGTGGGTTGTCTCTGCATCTTATACCGCTTTGTGAGTGCTCAGGGGAGTTGTTCGGATTAATACCAGTAGGTGAAATCCACCACCGGGTATTACGTCAAAATGTTAAATACCACCCGCATCACGTCGACGAATGGCATTCTACGACCGCGCGTTTTGCATGAAATTAACTGTCACTTTGTGGAATCAATTGCCGGCTGCTGTTTTCCGGAACCGATACGACTTAGGGACCTAAAAAAATGTTACAATGTTTAGAAAATGTGAAAATACGATAAAAGGCATAAGAGGCGAAATTGATTCCTTTAGAATTATTTTTGATGTCATTTCTATTATACTAGATACTACTACCGCTTCGGAAACAAATGGCGCTCTGAGAGAGAAAAAGCGGCGCAAGAAACTCTCCCAGCATTCTTTTTTTTCGCTCTTTACAGGCTGTGGGAATTCTCTATGTGAGGCCGATTTTACGCCTTACATAGTTGCAGGCGGTGACTTATAGTGAAGTACTGTCTCGCCTTACTAAGCTTACCCCGTCGTGTTAAGGCGACACTAAATGCCAGCGACCTTGAGCGATATGAGTACACGGCTGCCGGCCCGCCATCTATGTAACAAAGCCAATATTTTCAAAATTCTTGGATGGAAAACAGTTTATATGCTTACAATCCTCGTTATTCAATACTAATCTGAATAAATGAACGTACACAAAAAAGTACAAGCTATAAGAATAACTTTTCTAAAAGAAGTACCAAAAAAATGCGTCACGCCATGCCAAAAAAACTTGTTTAACTTCAAAGAAAAGTGATAGTTTAAAAAGGCTCGGCAGTGTTAACTATAACCAACAGCAAGCATTAACAACCTACAAATAAGACTTAAGGATATGTGTAACAGGATTATATAGTGTTCATAGCTCGAAATGCTATACTTTTACCACAAAACTTGTCTAAAAACATCCTGTTTGCGTGTTTTATGCTTACTCTTCGCCTTAAGCCGCGCGTTGCAAGTTCAATCACGCAATGCAGGCTACCGCGAACTACCTACGATAGACAAGTTTCAGACCAATTTTACCTACACTGATTAAAAACAAGCCAATCCGTGTCAAAAATCTCAGTGTAAGTTATTTCATTGTAAATATTTTTTTTAAATACACAAAGAAGATCGCTGACTACTAATATTGTAACCTTCTCCATTACGAATCACGATGACGTCACAGTAATAATGGGTATTAAAATATGCAAACACGCTCACGAGGCACTCAATGATAACGTGATTAATTGCAGCCTAATGTGCCGTCCCTGATAATGAACCTCAAGTGATTTGCGAGCTATTGTGCAGAGAGCTGTCGGCCTCGTCTGTTTCTTCATACTTACGATGTTATAATAATACACTCTAAACTCTTGAGGCTAATAGTCACGCGTTCGTTCTATAATGGGTCCGCCACACTGTGCTCCTTGCGCTGCTCATTTATTTATTCATTAAAGCACACCACATCATATTATACAATACAATTTTGTTAATCTTATGTTACAATCACGGACGAGTAAAAAAATAAGGACTCCGTGTCACCTTACATAACAATGAGGCACCAAAACAAGCCGGTAAACGTGTAAATACATAGCCCCTCGCATACACTTACACTAAAACAAGCCGAGCGGGCGCCATTATGAGATTTGCCATTGTCTGTGACAGATCAGTTTGCGTCGCAATAAAATATTTTAAAAATGCCGTTGTGCGTTGTGAAAAAGTGTAAAAACAATAATATAAAAGTATTTGTAGATATGACCATCTAAGGGTAACTGGTATACCCCGTAACCGCACACACACTAGCATAAAGGTGCTTCACTTGCTAATAACACGGCGCGGAGTCCTTCTTTTTTTACAAGTCCATGGTTACAATTAGTAGTTCTAAAGTATAGGAAAAATTTTGGTGAAAATAAAAATTACAAAAAAAACCTCCCTAATTGCTTTTGAAAAATAGAATTAATACTATCGCTACAATAAAAACAAAATAAGAAATGAAAGTACAAATTATAATAGTTTATCTTGTCTCTTGTCATACAGTGTTTTTTTGCTTGCTCATTAGTTTGCACTTAACGCTACCGCGATGTCGCCGTCCCTGCCCACACACTGTTCAACTCTCGCAATCAATCTCGATACTTGCACTTATTCCTTTGACTCGCGCTCAAAAAACCGTTAAAATAGGGAGCGGTGGCCACAACGAGAAGCATGGTGATATTTTTGCATTTGACAATAAAATTTATGAACGACGCGGGACTCGAACCCGCGACCTCTAGCGTTCCGTGCGAGCGCTCTTTCCAACCGAGCCAACCGTTCGAGTGACGTAAAGTTCATAAATCTTGTATGCTTTGTTCAACTCTCAGGTTGTGGCTTCGGTAGTTTTCCAATTACAGAGCATAATGCGAATTAGTGCCACACAATGCCGAATTGTGCTGATGCTTAATTGGAACATGAATTAGTTTTAAAATGCACCAGCAGAGTGCGTGTGTACTAAGTTCAGTGTTGAAAAAAAATAGTCATAGAGTTAGCAATTTAATAAGAAAATAATATGTTGTCTTCTTCATTTTGATAAATATGTTCATTTACACGAAATCATTTATAAAAAGGCATTTATATTCTCAAAATTGATTCCTTTAGAATTCTTTTTGATGTCATTTCTAATAACAACTAGATACTACAACCGCTTCGGAAACAAATGGCGCTCTGAGAGAGAAGAAGCGGCGCAAGAAACTCTCCCAGCTTTCTTTTTTTGCGCTCTTTTCAATAAAAATAAACAATATTGTACAATCATTTCTATCGCTATAAAATAATCACAATCTAGTCCCAGGCTGTCCGATCATTTAGATATTCAGCAGTGGAGTAATAGGATTTACGACAGAGCCATTTTTTATAAAACATTTAAATTTATTTATAGATAATGCCTGAACAGTGGCTGGGACTTTATTATAGCCCTTAAAGCTATTATGTATCTTATGAAGCCTACTAGAATTAGATACAAGCAATCCCTTAGTTCTAGTGTTATAATAATGAAAATCACTATTAAGAGCAAAAAGGTGACGATTTTTGTGAACGTATATTAAATTTTCATAAATGTACTGAGAATGAACAGTCATAATATTTATTTCTTTAAATTTTTCTTTGAGAGACTGTCTATAACCAAGCTGATATATAGCACGAACAGCTCTCTTTTCCAGTGCAAACACTATATCAATGTCAGCAGCATGACTCCATAGTAATATACCGTTCGTCATGATGCTGTGAAAATAACTAAAGTACACTAATCTAGCGGTCGCAACATTCGTGTACTCTCTAATCTTTCTAACTGCATATGCCGCAGAGCTGAGTCTATCTGCTAGATGGGCAATATGTATTATGTCTGCTTCATTAAATGTTTTTTTTTTTATATATATTTATTAATAAAAAACAAATTTTACATTGCGGTTTCAAAGCAATAAAAACCACTGAGGTTTGTACAATTGCTAAATTAAGTCTACACCAACAGAGTTAAATTAATAAAAGAAAAAATAGTTCACAATCACTTAGCTATACATTACAATTATACAAATAAAAGTAAAAGTACTTGATACAATTAATAGTTAAGCACGATAAGTTGATCGGTGGTCAGTCAAGTATTAAAAAGTATTTTTTAAATTCGATCAAGCCATGCAATGTCGACAAAAGTATATTTCTGTTCAATAATTTTTTGTATACTTTAGAATTCTAAAATGAAATTGTATTCAGATTTTAAATGTGGTATATAAAACTAAATAGTCAATGTTTGTACCTTCATTAGTTCTAGTTTTATTTATTTAAAGCAAACAAATAGTACAACGAAGAATATTTAAATTATTTTTCGGTAAATTTGTACCTTTATCCATACTTACATTTTTTTTAACACAGCCTGAATAAAGTTTTATTATTTCTAAAAAACTACGACGAAACGAAAGCTTTCAAAATTTTTTTCAACAATTAATTATATTACTACCGATAGTAAATAAAATTTGGATAAATGCCAACTTATAGAAAAAACACACGTTAATTTTGTACCACTGAGTTGGTATCTATTCTACGCATCACGCGAAAGCAGTAGTACTTTTGTGAGTGCTCGTTTGTGCGAAGCGTTGCTGTAGTTGGAACACTCAACGTTGAGCATTATGCCGCAAAATGCACTCTAGTGCTGTAATTGGAAAACAGCTTCATCCACAAGATCTACTTTACAGTTGATAACCTGCTCAACTTCAATATTTGTATATCAGGAAATTGACTTACGATGTCGCTCTTGTAAATCTAATTTGCAACATGTTGTTTTGATTTGCAAGAGCGACATCTTAGAAATTAATGCCTCACACATTCTTTTATATCTCTGGATTAGTCTAGGTTAGCCATTTAAATTTATTTTTCATTACTCATACTCGGAAAGTAATGTTGATTTGATCTGATCATTGGGTGGAAAATGCTGCTTCCCTCCATAGAGAGGGAAAAACTCATACAAATTACTAAGGGCCGGAATGAACTTTAAAAATAGAAATGCTGTGAAGAGTTTTATGTAAAAAAGAACTAATAAAAAAAATGCTGCGGCCAGTGGACTTTCTAAACAGCCAGTCGACATAAATTAGCGGGATACTAATCTATGCTTAGATAAACAACTAGTTTTATTTTCCTCATATTCGAAATGAAAAGTAGAGTGTTTAACTCGGGTAAAAGTATCAATTCCTACTCGGACTATAGCCGACCTCGCTGCGCTCGGGTGTCTAAATACCTCGGGAATTGATTCTTTCGACCCTCGGTTAACAATCTACTATTTCGCAACATAATCTTGTTGATATATATATTCCGTGCAATATTATCTAACTTATGGTGAAAACCGCATTAAAATCCGTCGCGTGGCTTATCGGATACACAACACTGTTTTATGTAATGATACAGGCCGCTGGTTACTCGTGTATGGACATATGCGAGAAACAAGTCGGAGTTGAATCTGCTTTGTTGCTTGATGGTTCTAAATATATTTAGACAATTTGCTTAAATTATTGATATTATTTTATCTTATACTAGCTGACCCAGCAAACGTTGTATTGCCATCATAGATAGCAACTGTAGTTAATCTACCAACTATATGTAGCTAAAATTAAGTTTGATTTTTACCTCCTGAGAAAGTGTGAAAGATACAAAGATTTGTAATTAGTTATTCATTTTAAACTATTCTTTCAATTTGATTTCTGAGCGACGCGACGGGGGACACATCAAAGGAAAAACAAAATTGTTGTATTTATTTAATTCCGAAAATTTTCATATTTATTAACCTTTTAAACCTTGCCTGGACTTCCACAAATATTCAAGACCATAATTAGCCAAATCAATCCAAGTTCCCGAGTTTTAGCGAGACTAACGAACAGCAATTCATTTTATATATATAGATAGATTACGTCACTAGTATTTTTTTTTCTATATAATATTATGATGTTAATTAGCATTTCTAAATATGAAAACCTTTTCATATTTCATAGGGATTCCAGAAATATTTTTTAGCTAATTTTATACCATCCTTACGTAACCTTTGACTAAAGTTATTGTATAAAGTAAGGTCTGGCTACAAAAAATATTTTTAAGCCTTATACTAATTTACAGCAGACATCTTACTATTCACTTAGAAGCCTAAAAGCACATACTAAAATTTTCCTTCCTTTGGCATGCGTTTTTTAAAAGTACTCTAAATTCGAACAGCAGCACTTAGAACTACTTCCTTTTCCGTTTATTTTTGTTTATGAAAATGAGAGACTAGACGAGCAGGACGTTCAGCTAATGGTAATTGATACGCCGTGACCATTATAATGAAGTGTCGCTCAGGATTCTTGAAAAACCCAAAAATTCTGAGCGGCACTACAACTGCGCTCGTCACCTTGATACATAAGATGTTAAGTCGAATTTGACCAGTAATTTCACTAGCTACGGCGCCCTTCAGGCTGAAACACAGTAATGTTTACACATAACTGCTTCACGGCAGAAATAGGCGCCCGTTGTGGTGCCCATAATCTAGCCGGCATCCTGTGCAAAGGAGCCTCCCAAAGAACAATTAAGTACCTTAATCACTACTGTCTGTAGTTACCAAAGCTAAGCATTAAATGTCAGTTTCCAGCCAGTAAATTATTGAGTACGCAGTTAGTCTGGACTAAATTCATTTTAGTCTTAAATAAGAAATCTTCTAAATCAGCTCTTAAACTACAAGCGATAGGAAAATGTTAATAAGAGACTATCAAAGTCGATTATAAATCAATCGATCAGGTCGGGTATCTTATCGGCGCGGCGGCTGCGAATTGTGTGTTAGTTTAAATGTACGCCCGTCGCTAGCGGTGCGCAAGTGTCAGACATGGAGCGGCGTGGCATGCGGGAGTTACGGTTTACAATACTAGGGATACAAGTGCGAAGACTCAAGAAAAAGCGCTCCGCAAAGCCGACATGTAAGGTGACTAGCCATCGTTCCTTCTTCCAATGACACACCGAACAGACTTAATTCTTATTTATTAATTTTTTTTATGAAAATATGCGACGTGACGAGCAGGACGTTCAGCTGATGTTAATTGATGCGCCCTGCCCATTACAATGCAGTGCCGCTCAGGATTATTGAAAAACCGAAAAATTGAGAGCGCTACTACAACTGCGCTCGACACCTTGAGACATAAGTTGTCAACTCTCATTTGCCCAGTAATTTCACTAGCTACCTCAGACCGAAACACAGTAATGCTTACACATTACTGCTTCACGGCAGAAATAGGCGCGGTTGTGGTATCCATAATCTAGCCGGCATCCGGTGCAAAGAAGCCTCCCACTGGTAAAAAAATTGGAAGCAAATACAGATACATCCCTAAACATAAAATAGATATAGTGAAAATAGAAATATGGACGTAAGGATGTCTCCTTTAACAGTTTCACCAAGTACACAAGTTAATATTTAAATTTACAATTAAATTACACTTAATGTAATTACTGTGCTTCGTGAACGACAGAAATAGGCGCCGTTGTGGCACCCATAATCTAGCCGGCATCCTGTGTAAAGGTAAAAACGAAGTACTTTGAAATAAAGCTCGAACCCATTCCTAAAGGGCGTCGGCCTTTCTACGTTTTATAAAAATGTTGTGTTTGTGGCTGTATATCCTTGTATAACTAACATGAACGGCTTAACCGAACTTGATGAAAATGTGTTTGTAGTAATAACATGTGATTGCGTAATGGAAACGATTTATTATATATTTATAGAAAATTGAATAATGGTATTTTTCCAAATAGTTCAAAATGAATACCTTCTATAACGGTTTCTATGAGAGCCATTTGTTTCCAAAGGGGTCTTATAGTTTCTTTAATGACGTCAAAAGAGAATGATTCAATAAAAAAAAAACGAAAATTGATGTTGAAAAAAATAATGCTGTTATTTTTGTTTTTTCTTTTTTTACATAATTAATATTTGTATGTAGTTTTAAGTTGTTTCCTTCTTCTTTTATAATAAGTATTACATTTTAATTTTAAAATAATATTATGTATTCGACGACCTTTTGTATACGGTAAAACTCGAATGAGTTTATTATATATTACAAGAATTTTGATATTTATATGTAATTTGTTAAATAATAAAAAAATATTCAGACAGTACCAGTGTTAGGCACCTTTGCACAGAATGCCGACTAGATTATGGGTACCACAAGGGCGCCTATTTCTGCCGTGAAGCAGTAATTTATAAACATTACTGTGTTTCGGTCTGAAGGGCGCCGTAGCTAGTAAAATTGCTGGGCAAATGAGACTTAACATCTTATGTCTCAAGGTGATGAGCGCAGTTGTAGTACCGCTCAAAGTTTTAGGGATTTTCAAGAATCCTGAGCGGCATTACATTGTAATGGGCAGGGCGTATAAATACCTGTAGTCCTCCTCGTGTCGCCCCTTATTGTCATAAAAAAAAGGCATAAAAAGCATGTTAAATAAATCATAATCAAACGAGTTACAAATACAGAAGATGCATCAACCTACATTCAGTTTCTGATACCTTCTTAAGTTCTAAGGGCTTTATTAAAATGATTCATTTATATGTTGTTTCAGCTGCTGGTGCAGAGATCGCAGAAGGAGGATGGAGTCAACGGTGTCACTGAGAACTCCTTCACAGTGAGTGCGACCTTATTATATCGGTTTTATTGGTTTGTTAAGCATGCCTCATGTAGAAGGGGTGGGTAATTTAACCTTCCTTAACGATCGGCACATGCCTATGCCCCCGCGCCGCGGTATGCCATAGATGGGCGCCATTTTGGCGCGCGCGCAGCGTCTATTTTAGCGCTTTTTTACGTGTATATTGTAATAGATTGCTTATAATCAGGATGCTATGAGAGAATATATAAGAAAACTATTGAAACAAGCTATAAAACCATGCAAAATAAACTATCTTATAAACAAATTGAGTCAGAACTTGGTCAGGGTGTAGTGTGCCGAACGGCACTTCCGATTTTGGTGTATATGAAAGATCTAGTGCCAAATGGTACGCTCGATTTTGAATGATTAAATGCACATAATAAAATTGTTAAATATCTGTATTTTACAGTTTCCACTTAGAATTACAATAATCACTGACACAATTACAATTTGGACATAGTTCCCATTGCAATTCACAATAAGTGAATGAATACTCGAACTTACCGCTCTAGTTTATAAAGGCCACGACAATCAACTGTGTGTGTGGGACTGACCATTATAAATACCACTGGACAGGTTGTTCTATATGTTTGACAGCAAATGTTTTGTGCCTATTTGAAGCGCCACTACCGAGCTTCCAGAGAACTAATTGACGTATAATACAAATGGCTGCGAAGGAACGTACAAAACTCTGAAGTATTTTTACATTTTGAATTCAATTCGTTCGTTTTCCGTGTTATTTATACTTCAAGAATCAACGTAATAAAGTACACATTTTTTTTTTGTAAATAGTTTCCCATGTTGTCCACTAGGTTGTCATCACTAGTTTTAGTACCGCAGACTCTCGCTACATGGCCAACAGCGCCAAAATGGCGAATATCAAACAGGCACAAAAGTACTTTGACAGCCGCCAGTCCAGTGGTATATAATAGAGGTCAGTGGTGTTTGGCAGGCACTACAGCAGTGCTTACTTAACTTAATTTTACTAAAGATCTGAATATTTATTGTTATTTATAATAATATTTGAACAATATTTATACAAATAAAGCAGATCCTGTAGATGAAGCCACAACCTGAGAGTTGAACAAAGCATACAAGCTTTAATAACGATACGTCACTCGAACGGTTAGCTCAGTTGGCAGAGCACTGGCACGGAACGCGTGAGGTCGTGGGTTCGAGACCCGCAACGTTCATAAAATTTTGTTTCCAAATTTTATCTGTGTATCGATATGTACTAAAGCGGATATGACCTCGGTTCCAGAAGTACCTGTTCCCTCGCTACCCTGAGCTAGCCCGTCAGTTCTACCGCCACGTACATCGCTCGGCCCGCTGCAGCAACAAGCACATCCCGTTGGCTGCCTTCCGCCAACAATGCGAGAAAATCCTTGCCGTACTCGATGACAGCGTCATTATCGACACCTACGTGAGGTAGGTACGCTGCTCATCATCCGCTACCAGATGCAGATTCCCTACTGCTCGGTGACAATAAGTTTTTTATTTTTTTATAGACACACTTTTTACACAAATTATCTTGCCCCAAGTTAAGCATATATAGCCTGTGTTATGGGTTACAAGACAATGATATATTTAATACAATATACTTACTTAAACATACATATATTCATATAAACATACATAAATACATTAAAACATCCATGACTCGGAAACAAACATCTATATTCATACCGGGATTCGAACCCGAGACCTCTAGCTTAGTAGGTAGGATCGCTAAGCACTCGGCTATACAGGTCGTCAAGTTTATACTATACAGGTGGTTTTTTTGAGAAGGGCTATACTATACAGGTGGTTTTTTTGAGAAGGGCGGTGATGGCCAAGTCGGAATCTGCGAGACTTAGAGGAAAGTCGTGAAAGGAGTCATGCCCTCGATTTATAAGAAACCAATAACTGCATATTTAGTTTTTTAAAATTTTTACGGAAATCGATTCGGAAGTTTTTTCCAATAAAATTACATCTGTATTATTGAACCAATAGACTCCGTTGCTGATGAGGATCAATCTTTGCAAAAATATGTATCGCAAAAATGAAAGGAAATTTTATTCATATCTCACTTTTAACTTACTAATAAGTTGCTCAAAATGGTTTCCTTTGACTCCAATGCAAAAGTTTATACGTCTCTCTAATGACCTTAGTTTTAATAGGAGGTGAGTTTTCTTCCTTGTAATAATAATAAAACATAAAATTTCTTATAAATCAAGGGCATCTCATCCTTTCACGGCTTTTCTCTAAGTCTCTTAGTTTCCGACTTGGCCATCAGCGGCCTTCTCAAAAGACCATCCCGTGTAAGATAAATAAATACTTTAGCCGTAAGGTTTGATTCTTGGTGAGATTTAGAAATGTGGATGTGTCTCGTCGGCAGGATGTTCAGCTGGAACCCCGAGGAGGGCACCGTGAGCCCGGACGAGCTGCGAGCGCTGCTCTACGTCAGCTACAAGCTGTCAATGGATTACTACCCGGACGGGCCGCAGACCTGCATGCTGGTGAGTAACGTTCTGGTCTTGACCTAAGAACCTACATAAGATATAGATAAGATAGCCCTGTAATTTCACTAGCTTCGGCGGCCTCCATGCGGAAAAACATTAGTATCTATATATACATAAATGAATTGCTATTCGTTAGTCTCGCTAAAACTCGAGAACGGCTGGACCGATCTGGCTAATATTGGTCTTGAATTATTTGTGGAAGTCCAGGGAAGGTTTAAAAGGTGAATAAATAGAAAAATGCTGCTAAATTAAATAAAAACAACGAATTTTTTTTTCCTATGATGTGTCCATACAGAATTTCTATGAGAGAATTTATTGACGCACGGTTTGACAGTTCTGCTGTAAAACAATTTCATTACAACAACAGGGAGCATATTTTACGAAATAATTCTAGATGTTATGATATATTATTGACAAATTCATAAAAAACATTATTTTATTTATTATATACAGAACAACGTCTGTCGGGTCAACTAGTATATTATATAAATAACAATTGTAGTCTCGCTCAGAAATTTTTGGGGTTTCTCAAGAATCCTGAGCGGCACTGCAAATTGCATTGTAATGGGCGTATCAACAATTACTATGATATATACATCTAAACATTAGAATTAAAGACGCACATACAGGGTGTTAAAAATCCTGTACTATGTCTTGAGGCGTATATTGGTCAAGTAGTGAGAACAAATAAATATTGATTTTCAGGAAATAAGCACATTAAAAAACTAATGCATTGTAGTCATAAGAAACATCGCTCGCATTATTCGACCGAGGTTATGGCAATGACTAAATAAGAATCTATATATCTTATTCGTAAATATTTTCAATTTCGGGCCTAACACAAATCGCCAGCTCTACCTATATCTTCCCAAAAAGCTAGATGGTAAGTATAATTGAGAAATTTCATTTACCTAATTCCACTATAAAATTAAACAATAAAAACAAAATATGTAAAGAATTAAAACTGAAGAAGAAATTAAAAGTTCTTCTTGTCTTGTTGAAGTAGTTGTAGTGCAGGTTATTGGGAAGGAAATTTTACTGCGGTATTTAGGAATCGAAATGCCTTTCACATTGCAGCGCCAGAAATAGTTTCGGTGATAGTAATGCCCCAATAGAACACACTGCACTTACATTTAGTTCTACTGCTACTAGTCTATTGTTAATTAAATTAAACTATTAAGTCTAAAGAATAATGAAGAATGAATAAATAAGTCAGGGGCTCCCAAGGTTTTTGAAAATATGTAATATTTCAATTATTCATATTTGAATTGTTTTTTTTATCGTAGCATTTAATCTAAGGGGTTTTGATATATATATATATTTGATATATACAAATGTATAAAAGAAATAAATAGACTTTACTGTACTGTGTCACGTTACACCATATCTCAAAGAGGCTAAAAGTACTCAAGATGGACGGAAGAAGGCATTTACACCTTGCTGTGTTACTCTTTGGCATAATTGCTTGGAAAACACCAGCATACTTATATCAAAAGTTAGAATGGCTTGGACAGCATAAAGCTTTGAATATGGATACGAGGTCAGCTTTTCGTATATTAGCTATTCCTAGCCACCGAACTGCTGCGTTTCGGGAAAGTTTTAGATATCAAGCCACCAAGTGCTGGAATGATTTGCCACCTCCACTTCAACTTAGTAATACCATTCAAAATTTAAAAATAAAAACTAAAAATTACCTACTTAATGATATTTATAAACCCCTTTAACTGCTTGTACCTCTTTTAAATTTAATATTATAATATTAACACTTATTTATTATTAATAACCTCATTTTTTATGATTTTTCCGTCGTTAAGATCCAAATGATCTTTTTTTAACGTTCAATTTTTTTTTTATTATTTATATATATTTTTTTTAAGAGTTAAATTCAAAAATTAGATCTATACTGCATTTATTTATTTATATTCATAGACTTATATTCATAATTATAATTTAAAAATTACTAGTCGCTGCTACTCCCAGACCCAATAAAGTTGGGGCTACTGAAAACCAGTGCTACATTGGCGCCACGCCATTGCAGCTTATTACTGAGTTAGCTCCATTTGGTGACATTCATTGCCACACAGTACCTTTTTCGTTTTAAGCTATAAATTGTATTATTTAATTTGTTTTATTTGTTAGTTCTAAGAAATTATTACTTATTTTGGTTTATATCATTTTAATAATTGTGTGGTGGTGGTTTTTGTTATCAATAAATTTTTATTCTATTCTGTGTAACCTTGTTGTTCGATGTATTTACTCTGAACACTCTTGTTTATATGACGCATAAACATTACTAATTGATAGCAGTGTTCCCGTAGATAAACAAGACGCTTACTGCGGTGGTGAAGGGCTGCTTCAACAACAAGGAGTCCCACAGTGTGGGCTTTGTGGTCCGCTGGCTGGAGGAGCATTGTCACCGCCTCATATTCCCAGTCCACAGGTGACTCTTTCATGATTGCTTGTTACATAATATAAACATGGAGTACTTGACTGTTAGTATTTTAATGAATATCTATCTATATACATATAATGAAAATGGTCTTTGTTTGAGGCTCAATCACGCCTAAACCACTGATCGTATCGACATGCAACTACCACCATTCGATGCCAAATTTATCCTAGATGGTTTATGGCTACTAATTTTTTATAGTATTTGTAGTAAGATGAATAAAATTTAATTTATTTCCCTTTATAATTCGCCCAGCGAAGCGGGCGAGGACGGCTAGTCGTTATATAAATTCAAAATTTTAAATCACTTTTTGAACGTCATAAACTACCACACACATAATATTTCGATCTTTTCGATAGAAACCTCACATTTTTTTGTTTTCCTCTAGGGAACATAATAATATAGTTATTATTATGTTGCCTCTCTTGTAGTACAATCTAGCCTTGACTAAGACTAACATGTAATTCTACTTTAACTTAAACTGCTAGATAGATTTTTTTTATGGAATAGGAGGACAAACGAGCGTACGGGTCACCTGGTGTTAAGTGATCACCGCCACCCACATTGTCTTGCAACACCAGAGGAATCACAAGAGCGTTGCCGGCCTTTAAGGAAGGTGTACGCGCTTTTTTTGAAGGCACCCATGTCGTATCGTCCCGGAAACACCGCACAAGGAAGCTCTTTCCACTGCTTCGTAGTACGTTGTAGATTAGATAGATTTAATTAAGAATGTGTCCATTAACACATTTCTTAATGTCTCTATTAAGGGTAAGTTACTTTGTTCATGTGTCTCTTAAACCTCACATTAAATGAAAAATTAATTCCTTTCCTTGTCACTTATTGAAGATTAGCTGACCCGGCAAACGTTGTTTTGCCATATAAAGTATAATTCACGCGATAGTTTTATAAGTAATAAAATATTGCATATATTATAGTACATCATTTTGTTCTATTGTCAATAGTTTTTGCAGCGCACGCAAAAATAGGTTTTCGATTTTACACCTTGTGTTACAAAATAGCAATTTTATTACGAATCCCTAATTAGGAAAAAAAAACATAGCCTATAGCCTTCCTCGATAAATGGGCTACCCAACACTGAAAGAATCATTTAAATCGGACCAGTAGTACCAGAGATTAGCGCGTTCAAACAAACAAACAAACAAACAAACAAACACTGCAGCTTTATAATATTAGTATAGATTTACTTGAGAAACGTTTACACGGCTGTTATAGTAATATAAAAGGTAGTTTGTCCAAAAGAGTATGTTTTTAGCGTATTCTCACCATCCTGTATAATAGGGGAAGAGGCTCTGTATAATTGATACTTTTTTATTTATTTATTTAGATATTTACACCAACGACACATCATTATAGAAATAAAATTTTAGCAAGTACACAAGGGATAGTACAATATGACTTGTCTTTACAGGTGTAAACAACATTTACAATAGTGCGAAAAGAATAACAAAGTTGAACAATTAAACATAACATAGTTAAAGAAATGAAGAGTTAAACAAAAATGATGATATTAAATGAATTAAATACATTTCTACTTAAAAAAAATTAGATTTATAAAATTTCTAACTATACAACAATACAATTATTTACTTCTTATATTTAACTTACATAACTAAGATATTAATATTTTAATGCAGTCGGTACTAGTCATACTGAAATAGTATTTTTCTACTCCTCTACTTGTATCTGTAATTTATACAGCCACTATCATTATAAGTAAGTAAATCTAATAAATAATGGCAATTTTATACATATAAGTATTTCTTAATATTAAATTTGTTACGAATAAAATAATTATAATGGTTAAAAAATTTGCACAAACACAGTTAATAATGGACTACATTATTTTGTTTTTTGGTTAGTAGGTATAATTTTAGTTTACTTCAACTGTTATATAAGTCGTTAGCCACATCCAGTCCTTCTTATTCCGTATAAATATAAAATATATTGATGTTGTTTTGTTGAGCTATTTTTAATGAAGCTTAATTTTTTGTAATTGTTCACTTTGTTTGTTTTGCAGGCTTAGTAACCTAAAGTAATATTATATTATATATTTATGTAAAATTCTCATGTAAGTGATTTTATGTTGAATCTTGACACTATTAGTTCACGATAAATGATTGCTTTTCGCTTAAACGCATCAAACATATTTGTTGGCTAGGAATTAGATTGTCTCCTAGCCAGTACCGACTTACATACTAGCTAGGGACCCTCCAGCATATGAGAATAAATGTCTAACGGTTTAACCGAATCTGGTTATATGGGTGTGTGGCTCAAAAACAACTGTGCTTTTTTGGGACATTATAGTAAGGCAAACAATGCATTTTTAGGCCATAGAGTATAGACTTTTTCAAAGACTCACTAAAGTATGTACTTATATTACTGATCGTGGCTGTATAATAATAATAATATTGACACATTACACAAATTATCTTGCCCTAAACTAGGCATATACTATGGGTACAAGACAACGATATATTTAAAAAAAATATACTTACTTAAACATATAAACATCCATGACTCGGAAACAAACATCCATATTCATCATAAACAAATTCAAAATAAACGTTCCTCCAAAATTAATAAGAAAAAATGCCTATTCATTGTTTGTAGTACCACAATCTAGGACTAATTTGGGTCAAAACGCAACTATATCTAGGCTCTGTAGGTCATATAACTCACTGGCCAAATCGCAGAACATTGATTTATTCATTCCGCTTGCTCAATATAAAAAGATAATACTTAATTTGCACATGTGACTTAGAAACTTTGTTTTCATATTTTCATTTTTATTTTAAATTATATATTACAATATTTTTAGATTTTAGTTTCTAAATTGTTAAAATTACTGTCCTATAAGCGTAGTAAAAATTATGATGTAATATTATATTTTAAGTTTAAGCATGAGTGTAATTTGTCAGTTGCCCAAATATATAAATGACAGATAAAAGTAGAGGAGTACAGAAACAGACATGATGCGTGGTTTGTAGATATTGCGTCCACTTGTTGGCAACGCGGCATCGTGAGCTGGAGTCGCGCATGGAGGTGGAAGGTGCTGGAAGCGGTACCGGCATCGAGCTGTCCACGCCGGTCCTGGAGCGAGGAGGACCTGTCCACACTCTGCTGCCGGTCTCCTGCGCCTGGCTTGTGGCGGCCACGCTATCGCACACCTACACCCGGCCCTTGGTACGTGTGCGTTATTTGTACAGCTAAAGATATATCTAGAACTTTTCCTTCCCCCGAAACCGATCAACTAACGGCCGTTCAATATACTATCTGCAGATAGAGATAAATTCCTACCTTCTACTGTCAATAATCTGAAGCTGTCCCAATATACCCGATAAGTCATTCTTATCGCCTTATATTGGGACGCGTGCATTGCAATTTCCATACAAAGTTCTATCGCTGGTAAGCTATACGTCGTCCCATTGACAGACAGCGTGTACGGATAAGGTGAGTTATCGTCGATAAGTTTATTGGGACAGATAACGATAGTTACGATTTTTGTCTCAAGTAAGAGATAGACTGAATATTAACTAATATTTGTATAATATGTTTTGAGTTCTATGGCGAGTCCTTAGGTGCCTCGCTGTGAGACGTAAGAAATATGTGATTTTTGAAAAAAAAAATGAGAGTGAAAAATTAAGATGCGCGCGTATCACTGTAACACAAAAGTGACAGGTTGAAGTTGGTTCATAAAATTTTCTTACGTTTGCGTTATTCGTTATTTTTTTATGGTATCTTCGTCCATTATTAGGACAGGCAAAGGGTTCAAGCCCATACAGCCGTATTCATTACTTAATAATTAATTGTCAAAGCCATCTACAAGATTTTTACAAAATTGTTTTTTCTATAAACGTAGAATAGCACGAGGACTAAATGATTTTAATGATCTTTGCTTCGTTAGGCCAAAGAAGTATTACTTCTTGCATGCATGCATACACTTTTTTTATTGTTCAAAATATACAAGAAACAAACTACTTAACAATTAAAGCCATCCTCGTGAAACTAAAGTTTTTATTTGAGGAATAGCGAGTTCACTTATTCTAAACTAACAACAAAAATTACATACAATAAACATGAAAACAATAGAAATAATGAAACAATGATACACCCAGGCTATGCTTATTAGTAACCTTCCAAAATTGGGAGGTGCCCTTTGGCACAACATCTTATATATCCTTTCCGCATCGGACGTGCCCGCGGGCACTGGTAATTCAAAAAAACAATGAGAGCGGCTGTGCCCCGAGGCACTCTTTTACCTCACCCAGTTTTCACCCTTATTAGGTGTACAAAATGGTTTATTTGCCTACGCAATTATGAACAAGTGAAGTCCGATACACATTTCGATCCGTTACGATTCAAGGCCACCAATATTCGACGTCATAGCTCTACGGACATAGCACTTTTGTGTTCACTTGTTCCCGGGCGGCGCAGCGAGCGGTCGCTATCAAGACTTTGCACGAAGATTTGTGGAGATTTTGGCTTTATTTTATAATGAACATATAATGTTCATTATTCTACATAAAAGGAAATAAATAAAACAAGTAATTAACATCGAAAATCAATATATATTTTAAAATATACCTATTTTTACAGTTATTGTCGAATGAAAAGTCTTCGTGAAATAAAAAAGAAAGACAATATGAATAATTTATACATGGTCTTATAGCTTGTTTCAATAGCTTTCAGAGACAGTCACTCAAATCACCCTAGTTATAAGCATTTTATAACTACACGTAAAATAATACGCACGGGTAAACGCTGCGCGAGCGCCGAACGCTTGCTGATCTAAGGTGTACATCGAGCGGCGGAGCGCGCCGATCCGGAAAGGATATACACCAAAATCGAAAGTGTCGTACGTCACACTACGCCCTGACCAAGTTCTGACCGTCATTTTGTTTATAAGATAGTTTATTTTGCACAGTCTTACAGCTTGTTTCAATAGTTTTTTTGTACATTTTGTCATATCATACTGATTATAAGCAATATATTAATACGCATTATTGACAGGCCGCTGCGCCGATCTTTTTTTTTAAATAAGGGATAAGATGAGCAGGATGTTCAGTTGATGGCAATTGATGCGACCTGCCCATTTCAATGCAGTGTAATTTTTGATAAACCCAAAAATTCTGAGCGGCACTACTTTTGCGCTCGTCACCTTGAGACTTCACTAGCTACGGCGCCTTTCATACCGAAACAGAGTAATGCATACACATTACTGCTTCACGGCAGAAATAGACGGCGTAGTGGTAGCCATAATCTAGCCGGCATCTTGTGAAAAGGAGCCTCCGACTGGAATGCGAGCGATCGCCACTTGCCGCGCGCGCATTATACAAATAATTACTACGGATATCGGCTTTGTCAGTATATTTATATATATTTATGAAAATTTTATATACGTTCACAAAAATCGTCACCTTTTTGCTCGTAATAGTGATATTCATTATTATAACACTAGAAATAAGGGATTGCTTGTAACTAGAGTTAGTAACAAGCCTACTAGAATTAGTAGGCTTCATGAAATACATAATAGCTTTAAGAATAAGTGTATACACTTTTTATATAAATTCCCAGCCACTGTTGAGGCATTATCTATAAATAAATTTAATTGTTTTATTGAAAAATGGCTCTGTTGTAAATCCTATTACTCCACAGCTGAATGTTTAAGTGATCAAACAGCCTGGGACTAGATTATGATTATTTTATAGCAATAGCAATGACAGTGCAATATTGTATATTTTTATTAAAAAGAGCGGCGAGAGAAAGAGAGCTCAGAGCGCCATTTGTTTCCGAAGCGGTAGTAGTGTCTAGTATATGAGAAATGACATCAAACAGAATTCTAAAGGATCAATTTTGAGAAAATAAATGCCTTTTATGCCTTTTGCCTTTTAATATATATAAATGTGCGATAAATCACCCACACAATGATTAATAATATTGTCGCGGTTGTTCCAGATGCCGCCAAAGGCCAGTAGCGGTGGCGCAGGAGGCACGAGTGCCAGCGCGGCGTGGATGTCGCGCCTGGTGTGTGCGCTGCCCTCGCACTGGGTGCCGCTATACTCCAGCGACGAGCATGGGCTCGGAGCCAACCGGTTCTTACATCACACCCTGGCCTACAGGTCTGACAAACTAACAGGCATATTATATGAGATCAAATCGTTCGCCAAGTTGTTATCATTATCATCAGCCGAAAAATTTCTACTGCTGAACAAACGCACGACTCGTCATAAGTTAGGATATCATCCTCACCATCTGGATGTGTGGCGGTCCTACTACTACGGCGTACTACAAAGCTGTGGAATGAGCTTCCTTGTGCGGTGTTTCCGGGACGATACGACATGAGTACCTTCAAAAAAAGCGCGTACACCTTCCTAAAAGGCCGGCAACCTAAAACACCAGGTGACCCGTACGCTCGTTTGTCCTCCTATTCCATAAAAAAAGGCCTACCGCAAAGATTCTTCCACGACCTGCGCTGCCCTCATCCAACGTATTCCAGCGATCTTGACCAAATCGTCGGTCCATCTTGTAGGTAGCCTACCAACACTGCGTCTTCCGGTACGTGGTCGCCATTTGAGGGCTCCACTGCTCCAACTGTCTGTCGAACTATGTGCCCTACCCACCGCCACTTCAGTTTTGCAATCATTTGGATTATGTCTGTAACTTTGGTTCTCCTACGGATCACCTCATTTCTAATTCGATCTCGCAGGGAAACTCCGAGCATAGCCCTCTCCATTGCCCTCTGAGCGACCATGAGCTTTCACATAAGGTCCATAGTGAGCGAATACGTCTGTGTACCGTAAGTCATCACTGGCAACACACACTGGTTGAAAACCTTGGTCTTCAGACACTCAGGTATTTGGGATGAAAAGATTTTAGGAACCTTCCCGAACGCTGTCCGAGTTGGGTTTCACCAAGTTGTACAAGTATGCATTTCTTAACCTGCCCAACTAATAAATAATAAGCAATCTTATGTATTGGAACTCTCACAATATTTATTATAAGTACAAAACTATTGCAGTGTTTCACAATATTGTAACGGTAGATAAGTCAATCTTGTATTGACCATCCATTCACCAATGGGAGGCTCCTTTCCACAGGATGCTGGCTAGAATATTGGTACCACAACGGTGCCTATTTCTGTCGTGAAGCAGTAATGTGTGAGCATTATTGTATTTGGGTCTGAAGGGCGCCGTAGCTAGTGAAATTACTGGGCAAATGAGACTTAACATCTTATGCCTCAAGGCGACGAGCGCAGTTTTAGTGCTGCTTAGAACTTTTGGGCATCAATTACCATCAGCTAAACGTCCTGCTCGTCTCGTCCCTTATTTCTATAACAAAATGAGCTATTATGAACTATGTGGTGATGTGGTGCAGAGGCCCCACACTGGTGGTGGTGGCTGGGTCGGCGCCGGGCGGACACACCGTGACCCTGGTGCTGGCGTCGGGTCAGGAGTGGCGCGAGACCCACCAGTACTGGGGCTCGTCGGACTGCGCGCTGCTGCAACTGTTCCCCACGTGAGTACGACAATAGGCACACCTGCCTCCCGCTGACTTTTGTAATATTAGCAGGCCTCATTCTAAACCATATATATGCGGTCTAGTTCCATCATGATTGACAAAGTGGGGGCCCACTGCTGTATTTTATTTAATTTTATAAAGTTCCTTATTTCAAGATAGGTATATTTTACAGTCAGATAAAATTGTTAGTTTTAGTTCTATTATATTCATTATTAACATTAATGCAACTGTTGTGTAATAAGGGGTATTAAAACATGATGTGGGTTTATAATATGATAATAGTATCACATGAGTGTTTAAATACCTAATTATCAACAGTTGCATACAAAACTTTCTCCACATCCATGATATAAATCCTCTATAAAAGATTCTGAAACAGCTTACTGCTTACATTAAAACAGCCAGTCGTAGTAGTAACCTAATATCAGCCATTACTGATTATATACAAATAAACGAAGAATTAATGAAATAATTATTTATTTTAATAGTAATTTACATGTTGTAAAGTGCAATAATTATTTAAATTCACTAGAATATTATGCTCTTTTGCAGCGTTTAAACTATCTGGCGGTGTGCTGTCAAAACTTGAATCTCTCATTTATGTCAACAAAACACTAAAAATATCGAAGTAAAATGGCGAGGATTCGAATTACCTACTTTTTTTTTACGGTGCGCGACGTTCTGGTTGTTCTTTTTTTGAAGTTCATACAGATACCACGCATCGAGCAATAAAAATGTGGCTGTCTGTTGAAACTCTTTGCGCATGAAGGGATCGAAAAAAAACAAAGGAGTGTTGTTATGAATTTCAGTACAACATTACAACACTCGTTTGGATGATGTAATGGTTATAAGGACATTTGGTGTTTAAATGTTGGCAATAAGCTAACTGTTTCAGAATCTTTAATAGAGGATTTAAAGCATGGGTTTAGATAAATAAAATTACATAGCAGACGGTAATCACTGGTTGGCTTTGCACAGGGTTTCCTTGTGATCCATCCAGAGGAATTTAATTCATTAAAGGTGCCTCTTTGTTTCTGCTTTTGAGACTGACACTGTAAATTTATATAAGGCATCAAGAACAATGTATGCAGTTATAATTAATAATAAATAAATGAAATGAAATAATATATTGTTCATCGACACAGCTACCAGTTGGTGGAGACGGGTCCCAAAATGCTCTACCTGAACACTTCAATCCGGGGCTACCCTCGAGGCCTGCGTGCTGGAAGCGATCCGCGGAAACCCACCCTGGCCGTCGAGGAGGACTTTGACCGCTTCCACTACCAGGGCGCGCCCTACGTACTCAACGCGATAGAGGTACATACTCGCCGCAACAAACATGCTCGGCGGCTAGGCATGCTAGGGAGGCTCCTTTGCACCGGATGCCGGCTAGATTATGGGTACCACAACGGCGCCCATTTCTGCCGTGAAGAAGTTGTATTGCCCCTCATAATTTTTGGGTTTTTCAGGAATCTTGAGCGGCACTGCATTGTCATTGGCAGGACGTATCAATTACCTTCAGCTGAACGTCCTGCTCGACTCGCCCCATAAATAAATTTAAACAAAAATTGTCATAAAAAAACATATCCTCTTATAGACCCAGTCTTATAATATGGGGCAAAACGGACAAATGAGTTCACCTAGTGGAAATTGAGAACCATCGCCCATAGACATAAATATTTGAAGTACTTGAGATCTAAGAGACGCAGGATTTGAGGCCGGCACCACATTTAACGAACGACGACTTCATAAGCTATGATACAAAAGACAAAGCGTGTGTGAGGACGATCGGGGACGCGAGTCAGAGAAACAAGCAGAAAGGAAGAATTTTGCCGTTTGCCGTCAAAGTCAAAGTTTTTACTTGCATAAATGTATGATGTTACATAAATATTATAAAGAACATGTTTGTCACATTTATGACGTGCAAATTTTACAAAATACATTTCTAAATCATTACTTACAATAATATCAATTTGACAAAAGATTACCAGTATTATTCATTAATATTCAATCAATCAATCTAATTCTTTATTTGCGTATAAACATGGTATGTTACGATGGTATAATCTTACAGTTTCACATGTTTCGCCAGGCTTAACTAGGCATGCAAATTAATTTAATACAGTAAATAGTATAAGGTAAATAGCACATAACAAGATTAGATGATATATGTCTACATGTCAGAAACAATAAATATTAATTATCATAATAATAAAAAATAATACAGAATTACAGACTCACATAATAATAAAATAATAACAGACTAACATAATAATAATAAATATTGTCTAATTAATTATTAACAAAAGGTTTCACATTTTATGTTATCACATTACTCGCGTTCAGAAATTCAATTGTCGTATAAAATAGTCGCTCACTTAACCAATGTTTAAGTTTTTACTTAAAAAGTCTTTTATTTAATCATTTTTAATTTATTAATTGGCAGTTTATTGTATATTCTGACACTCATAGCAAGACAACTTTTGTCATACTGCAAGGTCAGTGGAATTTCGTGGAAAATTAGTCTATTTGGATCCCGGCGGTTTCTTCGAGGGTTAGTGTCACAAACATTCTTGAATAAATCACTATTGATTTCACAAATACACACAGTTCATATATATAAAGACAAGCAAGTTGTAATAGTCCGAGTTTCCCAAACAGAGGTCTGCAAGACTCATCAGGTGGCACGTTGCAAATAGCTTTCACACATTTTGTTTGTAGTCCGTAACGTAAAACAGATTGAACGTATGCGTGATAAGCTGATAATGTTGTTTGTAAACAAGTAACTTTTTTTATTTGCCGAAGAGCATAAACAATTTTCTTAATCTTGCTACAAACGTTAGAAATATGTGACTCCCATCTAATGTCATCCCAGAGCAATTCCAAAAACTCTGTTTGATTTGCTGTGTTAACAGTAGTGGTATTATAATTAATATTTAGAATTGGGGAATCGCGTTTAGTTGAACAAAATTTGTCTTTGCCAGATTTATCTTAAGGTTATTATGTCTAATCCATTGACTAATTGAATTCATCGTCTCGGAGGCATTTTTGTCTGAAGCCACAACTACGGAAATATCATCTTCAAAGAGGACACATTTGTATCTTGTTATTTTTATAATTTCATTAATATAAATTAGAAATAGAAACGGGCCAAGAACACTTCCCTGAGGAACCCCATATTTAGTTAATATATGGTCAGATGCGTATGACTTCATCTCGTTATATTCATCAAGTTTCGTGATGATAACATATTGAGGTCTGTTTGAAAGGTATGAAGTGAAGCATTCAAGGGTGGTTCCTCTTATACCATGATTTTTTAATTTAAATAGGATGAGATACTCTGTCGAAAGCCTTTGAAAGATCAAAAAATAGCCCAGTATTATATTATTTAAAAAAAATGTCAATATTTTAATTGAAAATATTCGTCTAATGAATATAAGCAGTTTTTACTAAAGTATATTTTCAATTTAGATGAGAAATTCCTATTTGACGATACCTCTCTTATTATCTTTGGGATGTGATTATAGATTTTTATGCACATACAAAAACAGTTTCTCTGAAATAATGTAGTTCTACAGCAAGGCCGGCAACGATCCTGTGATTCCTCTGGTGTTGCAATAGATTGTGGGCGGCGGTGATCACTTAACAACAGGTGAACCGTACGCTCGTTTGTCCTCCTATTCCATAAAAAAAAGGTACTTGTAGTTTTGTGACGTCGCTCATTTTTATGTGGAACAAGGCGCGTTCCCCTTCTCCTCTTTGGCAATACTGTAGCCAGCAGGTGAAGCCATAAAGTGCTGCGCAATAAGTCTCATTCCCCTGCAAATAGAAGTTAAGTTGTAATTGTTGTAGATTTTAATGCACCAACATGTTGCAGGTGAAATTTCTCATTTTAATGTTGATATCCGGTGGTACTTTCGGCCATACTGCAGTGAGCACCTCCTTATGTGTGTAAGTCTAAAGGTCATTTCTTGTGCGCAGGTTTGGGGGTGCGGTGAGCAAGCGGCGCGAGAGGCTCAACTGGACGTGAAGAAGTGGCAGGTGCGGGAGGCCGAGCGACAGAGACAGGTAACAGACACTCTACCCTCCTCACTCTAGTGTAGTGGTACCACATATTACGACCAAAAAAGAGAAAGAGTATGTGTAGCGAAAGAGAGACAGAGTAGATATGATTAGCATTGCATTAATGCATAAAAAAGACATTTATTTTCCCAAAATTGATTCATTTAGATTTCTTTTTGATGTCACTTCAAATACTACCACCGCCTAGGAAACAAATGGCGCTCTGAGAGAGAAAAACGGCGCAAGAAACTCTCCAATCATTCCTTTTTTTGCGGTCTTTTAGTAATATATTACAACATTGTACTGTTATTGTTATAAAATAATCATAATCTAGTCCCAGGCTGTCCGATCACTTAGATATTCAGCTGGACTGGAGGATTTACAACAGAGCCATTTTTCAAAAAACATTAATTAATTTAAGTATAGATAATGCCTGAACAGCAACTGGGACTTTATTATAAAAGTGTTATGTATCTTATGAAGCATACTAGAAATAGTTACAAGCAGTCCCTTATTGCTAGTATTATAATAATGAATCTCACTATTTAGAGCAAAAAGATGATCATTTTTGTGAACGTTTATTAAATTTTCATAAATGTACTGACAATGAACAGTCGTTATATTTATTTCTTTAAATTTTTCTTTGAGTGACTGTCTATATCCAGCTGATATTTAGTACGAACAGCTCTCTTTTGCAACGCAAACACTATATCAATATCGGCAGCAAGACCCCACAACAAAATACTGTACGTTATTCTGAGAAAATTACTGAAGTACACTAATCTGGCCGTAGCAACATTGAGTTGAGTCTATCTGCTAGTTGGGCAATATGTGTGTACTCCAATTTTTATATACCATGATACTCAAGAAGACCGAAGTGTCCACAAGTTTCAATCTCTGGTCATTTATAAGTATGTTGGTTTGCCCTTGCTGAGTTTGGTGTAATGAACCGTAAACAAAAACTTTGTGTTTTTTACTGTTTAAGTGAAAATCATTCGTCTCAAACCATCGCACTATCTTTCACCTCTTCATCAATATCTGCACGTCGCTAAATATAAGTGAAGTATCATCAGCAAACAATACAATCTCATGGCTTTCATCTATCACAAAAGGTAAGACTTTAATATCTATAAGAAACTAGAAAGGACCGAGAATAGATCCCCGCAGGTCAGCAACACCTACTCATACAGGATTACCCGAGGACCGTTTGCCCTTAATGTTGCCTATCTGAAGTCTTTCGTTTAAGTATGATTTTAACAGATTTAGGGCGTTTTACTCCATAATGCTTTAATTTTAGGAGTAAAGTTTCATGGTGGACGGAGTCAAATGCTTTGGACAAATCACATAAAATTCCTAATGCATCCTGTGCAGGCGTCAAGGATGTGTTTAATGAGCCTAATACCTGAATTAATTGTTGATAAAAGCCCATAGTGAAACCAAATTGATTATTGTTCATTAATTTACAAAAATGCATTTGTAGCTGCTGAAGGATTTTTTTTTCAAAAATTTTACTAAAAACATTCAGCACTGAAATAGGCCTGAAATTAGCTGCATCATAAGAACTGCCCGATTTAAAAAAATGTATGCATTCGGTAAATATTATTGCTTTATTCAGGTGTTATAATGTCGAGTATGTTATTTAGGTTAATTGATTTGAATATTTTGGTATATCGCTTTTTTTTTCCTTGACCATACTTAAATTTCAAATCAATGTAAGATACTGGTACTGTAATTTAAGCATATCCAGTGCTGCTTTTGGTGAAGAGTTTAGTTCTTTGGTCGTAATAATTGGGATTTCGGAGAAATTGTTCTCCGAAATTCCAATTTATCAGATTCGTTTGTAAGGTCTGTTTTGGTACTTATAAATAACCCGACTATTATTTAAACAAATATAAATGTCCCGGCAACTTGATCTACCAGGGATGAAAGTCTAAGTCCTAAGATAGGAAGAGTAACGAAAAATATTCAGGAGTCTCAGTGCTCGATTAAAACTGAAACTTTTCAAATAAAACGATAAAAAGCGAACCTCTGTAGAAATGTTTGAAGAGATTAATTGTTCCAGTTGGACCAGACAGTCGTCGCTCACGACTTCCAAACTAGACCAGGATCGATAATTTTTTAAACCAAAAAAAAATAAATGGGATCAAACTTATTGGAAAAGGAAGAGAATGTAATAAAAATGAAAGGAAAAATAAAGTACGGGCGATCTGAGGTCGGGAAGTGGAAAAGGGGGGGTGTTTTAGGGTAAAAAATGGTTTATCTCGATTTCCGGAAAAACATCGTCTTATGGAAAAAAGTTAAGTGGCAAAGTTGTAGGTAATAAAAAGATCTACAATATTTGATTTCACACTTTTTTCACATAACCTCGAAATTTATGTGAAAAATTAAAAAAACCAAGTTATTGGTTTTTCTTTTTCACTAAATTTGGTGAAAGTTACTTTCTTATGTCCCAAATATATTGTAATTTGTTTCAATTTAAAATAATTATTTTAACACCTTATTTTGACTCAAATATTGAAAAACAACTTATTTTCAATCGAAAATTCACCTGTCAAAATGTCAGCTTTTTCAAAAAGTTTGTGTGCTTTCTGATTGTTGATATCTTTACTTTCCGATGGTGTAAATAAAAAATTACAATTGTAAATGTTCGGAAAATTTACGCCCATCAAAAGGCATTTCATACATGTTATTTCTTAGCAGCAACAATATTGATTAGAATTAATAACTAACTGGACTGCACTGGTCTAAATATTGATTGATGTGTGTGTGTGTGCAGGTGAAGATATCTGCGGCGGACTGGATCGAGCACCCTGACCGCTACCTGCTGGAGCTGGCTGGCCGGCCGCAGTACAACAACTCGGCTAGCTAACGAGCCTAACCTCCTCCCACAGCTGTCCACTATTTACAGACGCATACAAAAAGAATAGGTCGACATGTCGCCTGTGGTTCCTTACGGGGACAGTCCAGATGCAATGTCAATTGTAATTCATGCTGGGCCATTGCGTCCTAAAGCACTTTGATCAGGGGCGTGCATATCATATAAGCAATTAGGCAGTGCCTATCTCGTTATGAACGTAAATAAATATAGCACTAGTGTTAGAATTCATTTACTACCTACGGTAGGCAGTCTACAGATTGCATATACGAAGCAAGCAGCGTTTCATACAACTTATGTCGTGATGTAGGACTAAAGCGAGATCTACATTGTTAGAAAACCAATGCACGCCCCTGACTTTGATCTTTATTTAACATATCCATCATTTCAAACTGAAATGAAATGTGAAATATTGTATGTAAAGTATTATTTGTAACACCAGATCATTCTAATCTTAACTTCTGGTCGTCAATTTTTGTATTTATAACAACACAATGCTGCAATTATTTTTGTGGTAAGAGATCCAGGGCTGTGTTCTGCTACCAAATGGTACATCAGTCACTACAGCGGCTCTTGGCTCTGTCATTTTGAATATAAAAAAAAAAGAAAATGGTGTGAAGATGTCATTTTTGACACGCGCCATATTGATTGTAAACGAAAACCATTGACTGCCGTTCCCAATATTCAGTCTATCTCCGGTTGTGGCCTACTTGAGATAAAAATCGTAACTATAGTTGACTTTTCTGTCCCAATAAACTTATCGACGGAAACTCACCTTATCCGTACACGCTGTCTGTCAATGGGACGACGTATAGCTTACCAGCGATAGAAGATTGTATGGGAATTTCAATTCACGCGTCCCAATATAAGGCGATAAGAATGACTTATCGGGTATATTGGGACAGCTTCAGATTATTGTCAGCTAATTACTGACAGTAGAAGGTATCTGTAGATAGTATATTGGGAACGGCCGTAAGTCATTCGTACACACCTGTATAACTATAACAAACTCCAGTGCAGAAACCCTTTAATATTACTATATTGAAAGTGGTATTCGACTGAAGTAGATATTAATATGTAACCCAGTAATTGTAATTCATGATAAGGCTAAGTTTACGTTTAAACTGTATCCTATACACAATGTTTGAGTGGTGCTAACCTAGTGTTATAATAAGCTGAACTCATTTAGTAGAAATTTTTCAACGCGGTAACAATATTTAATTGAGTTTTGAGTGTGAGAAATTGTTTCAATATATACCTACGTTCAAAGCAAAGGGCACATAATATCCAAATTTACTTGATAAGCTGACATGCATAGCGTTATTGTTAACTGAAATTCTTTATTTTGACTGTGTTATCGAAATATTTTTAAGCTAAAATCTTGTTTCATTAAATTATAATTTAGGTATAAGTAGTTTTTTAGAATGTTATTATGCTCAATGCTTATGACGGACCAACAGTTTTCAGTAGCTCCAATTACACTTTATATTACGGCGACACTAAATTCCAGCGACCTTGAGCGATATGAGTTCACGGCTGCCGGCCTGCCATCTATGTAACAAAGCCAAAACTTTCAAAATTCTTGGGTGGAAAACAGTTTATATGCTTACAATCCTCGTTATTCACTACTAATCTGAATAAATGAACCTACCCAAAAAAGTACAAGCTATAAGAATAACTTTTCTGAGAAAAGTACCAAAAAAATGCGTCACGCCATGTCAAAAAACTCGACTCGAAAAAGGCTCGAACCTACGACCTCTGGCGTTCCGTGCCAGTGCTCTCCCAACTGAGCCAACCGTTCGAGTGACGCATCGTCATAAAATCTTGTATGCACAACTAGTTGCGCTATTGTATGACACAATTATTAAAACAGACCCTTTGGTTTATTAGTCTCGTCAACATTGTTATTTGATTACAGAATTTAATTATCAATGTTTCCTTTATTTATTAACATTTTTTATCAATAAATATTATCGAATCTCTCAAAATTGTTGAGTTAATATTAATGTTTGTCGATTGTGTGGTGGCCATATTTTTATTCACTAACTTATATGTAAAACATTCTCTTGTATAAATTGTATTTTACAAAAATGCATAATTAATTGTTATGGGCACAGGGCAGTGCGTCAAACTAAATTCCGATCAAAAAATAGTCTGACCTTGCGACGGGAATGAGAATTCTCACAAAAAAAAACATACGTACAAACACGTAGCATTTCAGTGCCTGCTTAAATGTTTGTATATAATAATTATTAGTAACAATGTCAAAAATGAGTGTTTCAAATATATTATTATATAGTTTTATTTATTTTTAAATTATAATGACGGTAGTTTTGTATTGATTTTAAGGTTTGTCTATGGTATTGTACAAATCGTACTACACACATACAAGAATAACAATAATATAAAATTATTTGTTTTGTTCATAGATATAGTATCCCACTGACGTTAGTAGACTGGCAATGCAAATCATCGAGCGAGACCAAAATTCTGAAGATTTTCTTTATTGGATGAGTTATATCCAGTTTCAAAACACGTAACTATTTCAGATCAGCGGGCCTGCCACGACGTCATTAGACCTATCCAATTTAGGTTGACGTCGAATCAAGTCGGAAATTGCATCGTAAACTGTTTTAGTTCGTTCATTCACTCGTACCATGATGTAATATTTCAACGTAAACTGGAGCTTGTGTCAAAGTGAGCGATTCAAAGAAAGTCTCTACTTAGCGGAATGTGAATCGTGTTGTAAATAACTTTTAGAAAATAGTGAAAACGTGCCTACAGAAAAGAAAAATTTAATTAAGTTTGACGTGTCAGTTTTTTCATTCACCTCAGTGTAAATAATACTTCTGTTGACGTGCCTTATAATAAATAATTATAATCCAATTATGCGAGTTCTTACCTGTCCCCAATAGAGATAATATTTTCCTTTTATTCTTCAGTATTGTGTACGCGTGTGCGCGTGAACTTTGATCTGACCGGATGTTATTTAAATAATATCTTTGACATTGTTATTTTTATAAACCGTTTATCGATGCCTAGGCACAATTATATTGACTTAATAAAAAATACCTATGTATGTATAATTAATATGATACCAATTGTATATAATAAATACTACCTATATGACGTAAGTAATAAAATTTATTTTATTACAACTCTTATTTAATTTTATTGAACTAGTCCACCCACTGCATGTATGCTTGCATGGCTTGAGGAAATCCATTCTTTATTTCGCCAAGAAAGAATATATATTCTTCATTGGGATAATATTATCTCGTTACCGCACGTGTTTTGAAAAAAATATAGTCGGTAGTCCTTGAAACGTACCACTAAATTAAGATAGTGTTATAAAATCTTATTACTTTTGAAAATATGATAAAAACTTTAATTTCTGAAACTTATTGCCTTATTTGGCATCACATGCTGTATAAATCGATCATTTCATTTTTAGCAAACCATACCTTTATATTTTTATTTATTATATTTTTAGCAAACCTTCTCTTCTTTATTTCTTGGATTTAGTTAATTGAATAATTCTATCGGGCAAAGTTCCGCCTTCTTGTAAATCGCAAATTATTATTCCCATTGTTAAACCAGACATGTCACCGATTCTAGCATGATCATATCGCCCAATAGCATTGTCACCTGTTATCGCAAAAGTTGCTGAGAATTTGGTTAAAAATCGTGGAATACTATACGAATCACAGTTTGGATTCAGGGCAGGTAAGAGAACTTTGGATAGTGTGGGTAGTTTTACGACAGATATCCGATTGGCTTTTACACATAATGAATCAGCTTATGATAATGTCAATCTCCATATTGTTCAACATAAATTAATTATTCTGGATATTCTAACTTTATTATAAACCTTCTGTCAGGTAGAACAATAAAACTTAACCAACAACAGGATCAAAGTAGACTTGTGTGGAAAGGACTTCCACAAGGATCTGTACTCAGTCCGATACTTTTTAACC
Source organism: Leptidea sinapis (assembly GCF_905404315.1). NCBI lineage: Eukaryota > Metazoa > Arthropoda > Insecta > Lepidoptera > Pieridae > Leptidea > Leptidea sinapis. The sequence continues at coordinate 7,454,689 of NC_066301.1, forward strand.
TATATACTCATGACTTGGAATCTTCACTTCCGAACTCTATTTACATGCTCAATATGCTGCAGTGCAATTCACTAAGAAACACGACCTCCAGCTCCAGCGAGTAACAATTATGTATTCACTGACGCAGCACTAGCGCAATGAGAATTAGCGGTTTTTTATGGAACCACTCAAGGTTGAATAGTTTGACAAACGGTATTCGCTAAGCAAAAACGCCTAGACTTCGGCAACCGCCTCGCCCACAGCCTCGACTTTACTTGTCAAAATTAAAAGCTACTATTTTGTAGGCAATCGCCTCGCTCAAAATATAAACAAACCGGTGAAATAATAGATGCTTGTTGAATATGCATTAGTACATTTTTGTTTAAAATGACTGCTCGTGATTGTGCATAGTCTATATATTAAAACAAACCAAAAATTCAGTCAATTTACGAAAGCGTCGTGAAAGTACAATTTCTCGGGATGCCGAATTTATTTCAAACTATTTCTCTTTTAAGGAAGTTGTACGACGCCTAGCCATGTCACTTTGATAGAAGCACGACGAGATAGTCCTCGTCCTGTAATCGTTTAACACCACTCACACTCACATCAAAAATCACACACCTACAATAACACTACACACACTTACATACACTCACACATATTTACATAAGTAATATATCACCGCACTGCGAAGTCTCTTCAAACCTACAAAAACCAGTGGATTCCACTGGATTAACAGATATATTAGATCGTTAGTGATCTTCTCTCCATCCAGCCTAGTGAGCAGGCGGTCCGTGGTTCGAGACGCCCCGCGCCTGTGAGCTACATTTTCGGCCTCAACGGCCCCCACCCGGCTTCGCTGTAAAAGCCTTCAGGGCTATCAGAGGTTTTTAGTCGGTAGGGGGTGTTTACACTCGAGCCCGACATATAGGCCCCGTTCCGGGGTCTTCAATACGTAAATGTATTTTACTCCTCTCAAAAAAAAAAGGAGCCATGTTTTGCTGACTGACCTTTATTTGAGGGCAGATTTTTTATCTTTCCACTGAGATTAAGTTCTAGGAAATATATACTTGGGTACCATGTATAAAATATAACCTTTAAAAAGTCAACTGACTTCATCCCCTTGCTGCCAAGTCTAATGGCCTTAACACTTGATCGGATTTGGTACGACCGGACCATCGGACTGACTGGTGGTTGCCATACCATTGTGGTGGTTACCATATCAAACATACATTTATCTTAACCATATCAAATATCAAAACTTTCGTGTTGTGCATTTTTGTAACGTTTTGATTCGTTTCCCTACCTTAAAATAAATAAAAACACTTTGAAGATGAACGTGCATAAAACCTCCAATGTTAGTCAATGAAAGAAGAAGCTGGCGGATGCATGGAATGTGCGAGCCAGTCTCCAAAAAGGAGTGAAACGTAAGCATCATATTAGTCTGTGGAGTGAAATGAAAAAAAATATACTTTGGAGCTGTCACTATCAGCTGTTTAGTGTTTACTACTTAGAAAATTGACGCTATATTCTAACGTTAACAACCACCTATACAGAATACTGCTAAATATTGCCTGAAGCAAAGTGAATGATAAAAAATCGATTAAAAACAGTATTAAATTTATACATAAATAATGGCCGTATATGCTGCACACTTGACTAGAACTCTACAAGGAACTCCTTCAGTATTCCAAGTAACTGCCCAGGAAGCCCTAGGGTCGACTGTTAAACCAGCATTGAGAAAACTTATTGAGGTAGGTTAATGTTTATGTGAAGAAGAATACATGCTGCATTTCCAAGTCCATTTTAACGATTACCAGTAGACATGCTCATCCAAAACCAGACAATTAGCATGCCAAATTTCTTATCAGTATTAAATGACAATTTCTGGATTGGGTTTAGAAAAGTGCTACCTGAGGTTGCTGATGAGGAATTTAAGAGGTTCATATGTATTGTTACATACCAATCCATATTTTTTTTGTTTAAAATTCAAACTTTAGTAATTCACATAGGTCAAGAAATTACACACTAAAATTTTTACCATTTACCACCACTTGGGCAGTGGAAAATCTCATTCCTACTCTTTTATATCAATACTTGACTTATATTCATATATATACTCTAGTACTCATGTTCTTATATATGTAAAAAAATAAATTGATAGTATTTTATATGATAACCTTCACAACTTAAATTGACTTCAGGAGATACACCAAACACACACTGTAAATATAAAAAGGTATTATGTAAGCACAAAATCAAGAAATAATAAAACTATAAATATATTTACTTTTTGATGACAATATCATCCAGCCACTACAAGTAGTATTTATCCACAAGCATGATACATGGACTTGCCCTCAGTCCCTGGACCATATTTTATGATATTAAATTATTAAAAAATAATAATAAATCTATATTAATTATCCATTTATTCTTATGTACAAATACTGTATTATTATGAATGTAGGAAGCTAAGCAAAAATTTTATATTATATAGATAAGACTGTTTTTGTGTCATAACAAATTATCGAATTAGAGATTACAAAGTCAAATCTAAAAAACATATTTTATAATCAACTAAACATTAAATTGTATCTTTACATATTTAGGCATTATATTCTTATAACCTATGACTTCTAATAATTTTTCTGTACCTTCATGTGGTTTTCCTTGCTACCAGTTTTTCACTCTGTTTCCAATGAAAGCTATTCATTGGAAACATGTTAGGAAAATGGTTTAATTTATTATAAAGAATACTCCCTACAAAACAAAATAATCTTTTCACAAAGATTTTCATACTCACATGTGCTGTATGAAAGTGATTTATTATACAAACTATCACTTAAAAAATATCAGTACTATGGTCAACCAATAATCAAGTATTTTGTTTCTATTAGTAAATCGTTTTATATTTAAAATTTCAGTTTATATCAGTAACCAGCCCAGACAAATGTGGTTGGTGTGGAAAATATTATGACGAGCTTTATTTATTGTTGGACTGTTTCCTTCAGTATCATTGTCTAAAACATTATGGTGAGTTATGGAGTTTACAATTAATAGTATCGCAGTGACTGTGGCCTATAGTTTTTTTGACTTTCAATAAGTGATGTCACATCCTATAGTTTTAAATAAAAATATTTGAATTTGAATTATATATTACATAAATTAACTTGCTATATATGCTTGCATAGCTCAGGATATTGGGAGAGTGTTATTCAATTTGACAGCAAAATGAATATATTAATAATCTCATAATGAATAATCACCAATAATATATTGATTTGTACAAATGATTTAAGTTTTCTTTAGTGTTAATTCCGCCCAATATTTGTTTTTAAACAATTCGACACATGTTTCGCCTCTACACGAGGCATCCTCAGAACGTGCTGTCTCGCCAAAATCTGGCACGAGATGGATAATTATGGATTTCCGCGAAGTAACACCTACTTCAATATTTTATTTTTATTGATTTGTATAACTAAATGTTTAATGTAGTGTGGTATAATTGTATATACTATTTTGATTGTATTTAACATTGAATGATGTGGAAGTGGAGTTCCAATTAATACTAAATCACTACTTGTCAGTGGTCTATAATATATCAGTGAGGTGACATGCTTAACTTGGCGATGTTACTTCTAGAACCTTCTTCTTACTAAAACATTATGCTATTTGTTGCCAAACAGTAAATGGAATTCAATTATGAATTTAATTTAACATGATTCATGAAAATTAAGTGCCTAAGTTGTGAGAATTAACTACTCATTCTCACAACTTAGGTACCTGGTAACCTGATGGAAAAAAGTTAATCTATACTAATATTATAAAGCTGCAGTGTTTGTTTGTTTGAACGCGCTAATCTCTGGTACTACTGGTCCGATTTGAATGATTCTTTCAGTGTTGGGTAGTCCATTTATCGAGGAAGGCTATAGGCAATGTTTTTTTTTTCAAAATTAGGGGTCCGTAATAAAATTGCTATTTTGTAACACAAGGTGTAAAATCGAAAACCTATTTTTGCGTGCGCTGCAAAAACTATTGACAATAGAACAAAATGATGTACTATATATATATGCAATATTTTACTACTTATAAAACTAAAAATCTCGCGTGATTTATACTTTATATGGAAAAACAACGTTTGCCGGGTCAGCTAGTTTATTATAATGTGTAAGAATAAGTGGGGTTGTACCAGAAATGTATAAATGTAAGTGTAATGTGATAGCCATATAGCTTTCTATGTCTAAGATTCTTCTCATTGATGTCATGACTGGATACATAAACCAACAATTCAATTCGTCAAGATGTGTTCAATGGTGAGTGAAACTAATAATATATACTTACCTATATTTCAGCTGCCTCATTTTCTGAGTGTTTCTATGGTTTAATGAGGGCACCAATCACACCCAATACAGAGTTTAACTCTGGGGCAAGATTATCAGATAGGCTGGAGAAATGTTCTATATTATTTCTTGTATTAATCCCATACTTAAGAGACAAGATTGAGACACTTGTCAACAAATGGAGAGATGACAATGAAGATGGCAGACTTGGTAAGGTGTGTATTGGTTTTGTTTGAAGTATATTTTTTGGTTAAAGTGGGAGTCTCTGTTACACAGGACACCGGCTAGATTATGGGTACCACAATGTGGTCTATTTCTGCCGTGAGGCAGTAATGTGTAAATGTTATTGTGTTTCGGTCAGAAGGGCGCCCTAGCTAGTAAAATTTATTACTAGGCAAACAAGACTTAACATCTAATGTGTCAAGGAGACGAGCCAATTGTAGTGGCACTTAGAAATTTTGTGTTTTTTAAGAATCCTGAGCGGCCCTTCATTGTAATGGGCAGGGCATATCAACTAACATCATGCATGTCTCATCCCTTATTGTTATAAAAAAAAGTTAATGTATAAAACTTGTTAACCTATAGCCTAACCTAAATAATGTTGTATTATAGTTTGAATGATTGCACAAATTATTTGTTTTAGAGCAAAAGTGACCAAGCTCGCAGAGCTGCTATCCATGCATATTCCACAGCACATCTTGTAGTTGAGTGTTGCAAGCTAGTGGTATTCGCGCGGTACTTGATTGGCCGCTCACAAGCACCGAACCTGCCACTTCTTTTGTTGCGGCTTACATTAACTAACGCACCTCCTCCAGATCCCCAGGAAAACACATGGACTGATTTATTTTCTAATCTGTACAGAGGACGATTTAGGTATGTATTTGTTTGACGATTCATTCATCAGTCAAAGTCGGCAATTCTGTTGTTCTTGTTGTTGTTTTTAATAGATAGCCTGAAGATGATCGCTCCAATCACATAGGCGTGGTATTATTAATAAATTCATTTATGTTATAGTAACCTTTTTTTTAACAATTGCTCCTGGGACTATTCCTGACTAAAATAAAAATGCTACTTCTTGATAAATTTATCTTTATTGGATATTCTGATTCAGCTAAGCTCAGAAAATATTACTAACTACTGTGACAATCATACAAATATGAAGTTAAAAATACAAATAGAAAATTCATATTTGGTTTAAAAAAAAAAGAAACAACCATTTAAAAGTTCCATAGATGATTATAGTTAAAATGCCAAAAGCAGGTAAAACACTAAAATCTTTGATCGCCAAGAAATAACCATTTAAAGGTTCCATAGATCGATTATAGTTGAAATGCCCAAAGCAGGTTATACACTAAAATCTTTTATCGCCACGAAATAACCATTTAAAGGTTCAATGGATCAATCATAGTTGAAATGCCAAAAGCAGGTTATACACTAAAATCTTTGATCGCCAAGAAATAACCATTTAAAAGTTCCATAGATGATTATAGTTAAAATGCCAAAAGCAGGTAAAACACTAAAATCTTTGATCGCCAAGAAATAACCATTTAAAGGTTCCATAGATCGATTATAGTTGAAATGCCAAAAGCAGGGAACACTCTAAAATCTTTGATTGGCAAGAAATAACCATTTAAAGGTTCCATAGATCGATTATAGTTGAAATGCCAAAAGCAGGGAACACTCTAAAATCTTTAATTGGCAAGAAATAACCATTTAAAGGTTCCATAGATCGATTATAGTTGAAATGCCAAAAGCAGGGAACACTCTAAAATATTTGATTGGCAAGAAATAACCATTTAAAGATTCCATACATCGATTATTATAGTTGTAATGCCAAAAGCAGCGACTAAAATCTGTGAATAACTCAAATATTTCTTGGGATTTAGGTGATAAAAAATACTACATTTAATGCTATTACTTACCCTAGCTGTATTGGAGGCAGTTATTAATAAGTGTTTGGTAAACAGTGAGGCAATGGTGACATTCCCAATGTTATGGAGTGTGGTGTGGGACAGCATGCAGTGGGGAGCATTTCTGGTTCAGTTGCTGCGGTGGTGGGACACGCGGCCCGCAACTGCCACGCCCCAGTTCGCGCCCGCTACCAACCTGCCCCCGCCACAGGTCAGCTATCAGTCACTATATTAGACCAGGGTCGATAATTTTTGGAACCAAAAAATATAATAGTAGGATGAAACCCATTGGTAAATGACGAGAATATAACAAAAATTAAGGGAAAAATAAATTACGGGCGATCTGAGGTCGGGAAGTGGAAAAGGGACCCCCCCTTTTCCACTTCCCGACCTCAGATCTTTATCGACAGATGATCGTTTTAGGGTAAAAAACGGTTTATCTCGAAATCGAGAAAAACCGTGGGTTTCATCCTACTATTATTTTGGTTCACTTTTTATCATTTTCAAAGGCTGGTCTATATATCACACAACAAATTAAGCTGTGCTAACGGAGCGGATGTTCATCAATAATGTCCCAACGCTCATCATTTTCAGGGAGACGAGACAGCCGCTCGCTTTACGAACAAGTGTCCAGTTTGTCTGCAGAGCTGGAAGGTTCCCACAGTGCTCCCAGTTTCAGGGTATGTTACCTCCATAGAAATATTATAATATACACAGCCGCGTTATCCATGTACCATCCATTATAACATCCGCGAGTAAGTAGTGATTTAGTATTAATTAGAACAGCGGACGTCTAATGCGTAATTATGGTGTGAGAATATCTAACTGCAAAATCTCACAGTCTGCAACGATTATAATATAATATTAAAATAATTTAGCTATAGTTTTCAATTATGAGATTCATTATATATTCATTTCGCCATTGTTCCACAAGTCTCTCAACATAACAAGCGTACTTAGCGCAGTTCATTCAATAAAAAATGTAGCTATAGCGTATGATGCCGTTAAATTTAATCTAATATAACTATATCTTTGTTACACAAATAAAACTGAAAACAAAATCTTATGAAGATGCGGGACTCGAACCCGCGAACTGTCGCGTTCCGTGCGAGCGCTCATTCCGACTGCGCCAACGTTTATAAAATCTTGTATCATTTGTTCAACTCTCAGTTTGTGACTTAAAGCCTTGTGTAATTAATGCCAGGAGTGAGGGTTATCACTTTAAAAACATAACAAATTGTTTAATATCTTTGTTCTTAACTTAAAATTTCTTTCTTAAAAACTCGTCATCCTGCACACCTGCACGCTTTATCAGCTTCGAACCTCTGTCCGCAAAAAAAGAATGCTGGGAGAGTTTCTTGCGCCGCTTCTTCTCTCTCAGAGCGCCATTTGTTTCAGAAGCGATAGTAGTATCTAGTATTTTAGAAATGACATCAAAAATAATTGTAAAGGAATCAATTTTGAGAAAATAAATGCCCTTTATGCCTTTTTATTAGCTTTTACGTATTTGCGATGTAAATAAGTATCAATTATCACTAGGTTACTAATATACTTCCGTGATAACGTGTAAATAGCACTAGTACGTAAGCGATCACATTCTTGTAAGCTGTTCACATTACAAAATGTATAAAAAAAAATGTATTTTTATACAATCTAATTTATAAATATAATGTAACTAGTAACGTGGAACATGGAAGCACCAGCTTTCAAATAACAAAAGAACTATCAAAATCGGTTCACCCAGTCGAAAGTTCTGAGGTAACAAACATAAAAAAACATACCGACGAATTGAGAACCTCCACCTTTTTTGAAGTCAGTTAAAAAAACGACTCTATTGTTTTCATTTCTGACTGTGTCCTTTCATCTGTCTCATTCTGACAAGCGGGTCTTGTCTGGGGACTTGTCAATAATATTGTACCATATTTAATGAAAAAATATTCGTTTTATTAAATTACTTACGCTATTTGCATATCAATCTTATATAAATAAAATAACCTTACCTATGATAAGTCACACCATCTTTTTTTGAGTAGTTAATGTATTATTTAAGCATTTTTTATAGCACATTTAGGCTTGTTGATTGACACACAGTTGACACATGACTAAGGAGAAAAGTGTGCTTAAATTGTCTGTAAGCACACTTTTGCCGTTCCACTGTAAGACTGCGAATGATATGTTCTCAAGTGTTAAATTGTTTATGTTATATAAATTGTCATTTTGTGTACGATAGCGCAATAAATGAATATTGTATTTAACCACATAAATGCTAGTACTTTCATACTGATAAATAAAGCAATTCGTTCGAAATTATTTCCTAACCTTTCAATATTCAAAAATTCACAACGTTAATGTTCAAGTTTTCACTTCTGCCGGCACTTAGTCTCTTACTCAGTAGGTATTTACTTTTTTTTGGTTCCAAAGTGTTTGCACCTTATTCTCACTGTTTATTAAACGCCCCTCGTATAGGTGAAATTCGCCTTGCATTAGGACATAATATTTCTTAAGTACCTTCTTGTTTTTATTTATGGTTTAGGTGTTAGTGTTTTTAATTCTTATTGGGGTCTATGTTGAACACAGTCTGTATTGCCTGTAATGTGTGTGTTGTCCAGGTATGTATTCTGCTACACGTGCGTGTCGCGGCACGTGCGAGCGCGCGCCGAGTGTCCGCGCACGCGGCTGCCTGCCAGCGAGAGTAGTTTGGTGCGGCTGTATGTGGACGTGTAGCGAGTAGCGACCAACTACCAACGGCCCACACGCGCAGTTTGGGTTTCTAAATGTGCTTTCACACGGGAGTTAAATATGTGTTTGATTTTTTAGGATAAAATATATAAATTTATATAATATTTCCATTACAAAACTATTTCTAGAAAAATATAAATCAAAGTCTGAACAGTTTATTCCTAAAACTCAGAATCATCTATTTATTTGGGTTGAGTTTTTAAATAGAACAAGAATTGCCTGAAGTTGTGGTTATCATATATTCTACAACATTAGCAAGCATTGAAAATTTGGGACCCCAAGTATTATATATACACGAAAAATTAAAGCAATAAAAAGTAAATACATTGTCTTTCCTATATCTATAGGTCGGCGGTCGGTGAGCAAAAAAAATGTTTTGTCATGTTATGTCACATTTTTAACTGCTTTGTGAAAACGCCGTAATGAACATTTTTATGTGATATTTTTATTGCATATTTTCTATAAAGGTAAACAATCTTATTCCGGTGGTAAAACTTCCTACCATGATGTTATGAATATTATGATGTTAAAAAATCCTGTACTATATCTTGAGGCGTAAATTGGTAGTAAATAGTGGGAACAAAAAAATACTGATTTGCAGGTTGTTTCCTGGCACATTTAAAAAAGTAATCAAATAGATTATTTACGTACCCAGTCATAAAAGTTTGGACACCTCTGCCTGCGGCCATTTTAATTTTTCCCCACCCACACACCCATTTCATTCATGTACCCTGGGGAGTGCGTGCGAGCGGTGGCAAAAACGAAAGTTTTGTATTAATACTAAACATAGCCCGCCTTATTCGTTTGAGCCGCCGCGCTAGTTATACGCCATTGGACTGAGACCAGGGCGATGACCTTATTTTCCTCTTCAAATCCATGTCAATTCTCGTACAGGGTTTTTTTTTTAAGATATTGTATATCTGTGAACCATGACCAACTGTTAACTCGATATTGTTATTAATTCACACTGATTTTGTTCAACATGATTGTGATATTCAGAGTACACCTCTAAAGTACCTATAGAGATAGTCACGTCGTTTTTCATTTTATAACATACGTACTATGTGGTATAATTGTTAATAATTAATTAAGGAGAAATTATTAACATTGTGAATATTTATTAATGAATATTGTGTTCAACCATATCTAAAAATACTGATATTATAATATAATGCCGTGGATTCCCAGACGTCGTATCATCAGTAAATATTTTGTATTTTATTAATTTCAATTTTCAATGTAAAATAACACGAAGCGTATGTTACAAAATTTGAAAGATGCCATTGAGTGTCAAGATGCCACGCAGCAAGCATTTAATAGTTGCCGTAATAAAAAAGCGTAGCGGAGACCTAAGCTAACAAGGTTAGTTTTAACAATTTAGTAAATATGTCAGACACCCGTATTACTACTCTATCTTTAATATTGTTCACTTTAGTATGGTCGTCTTGTCCACAGAGTACCTTTGCATATACTAGTAATCTCATCTATTAAAATAGGAAAGACAGAGTACCCCCAGCTGTTAGCGTGTTTTGACAACTATTTGAGGCACGTGACATTTTAATATTTTGGGTTTTCTATGACAGCAGTGACATCTCTGTGTAGGTATTGTACTTATTATATTGTTATCAAATTATTAGGTACTTTTTATAGTTATGTGTGTACTTTTTTACCGTTGCGATACACCTAAGATTGTATTCTGTATACCCTGATCTTGTGTGTGGGTGGAGGTCGTGGTAGACTGTCATGCCCGCTCAAGTGTATTTGTTTCTGTTGTGTACAGGCGAATCTAGTGACTACATATAGTCGTGGTTACTTATAAGTACCTACGCCTTCTCTATTCTGTGGTTATTGTCCTTATTATTTATATTGATATTTTATGTAAGTTATGGCTGTGGATTTATACAAAATGTTAAATAAAACAATATTTCATATAATATGATGTTTTTATTCAACTCTTATATAATAATAAATTACGTATTAATGTAATTAACAAATCATATATCAACATTTATATACAATATACAAAATAACAAGTAATTTGTCCTTCAATTTATATGAAGATACTTAATACTAACCTATAAAACTTGTGTTATTATAACGACCTACTTCTATACGAGTAATATCAATAATGAATGCACATAATATGTCTATCAATATACTTTAAAATACGTTTTTTTATTAAGAGGCATTTTGGAATAGTTCCGCGATTCTCAAGCCCTATCAAGCATAAATGTTGCTTAGAATGTAGGCATCTCAGATGACCTCACACTTGGTAGGAAAGTACAGCGTCATTGTAACCAGATAATAGCGATGATGGACGAAATAGATGTCATCGAGACATTATGGATCTCGTAGGTAACCTAAACTCAAGTAAAATAGTGAAATGTCATTTTAAAGTGACAGTACCTAATGTTACAGTGTAGGTAAATTAAGATACCTAGGTCAGTTTGATAACGTTGAAGATTTGAATAAAATTGAAAAGAGAAAATTACCCACTTACATATAAATTTGTTTTGAAACTGCGTATAGATAGTTACAAAAGTACTTTTGTACCTACGAAATGACATATTATAGAATCGCAAGTCAGTGGTGTAGATCACAAGTATTGAATGTCGTCGGTGAACACGCTCGCCAGGTAGATGAGGGCCAGCTGGCGGCCTGAGCCTGCCACCAGCAGCACGCGGCCTCCGCCCCCGGGCCCGCGCAGCAGCAGCGGCCGCGGGGGCGCCCCCGCATCGTCCCCGGGCGGGGGCAGCGCCGCCACGTGCGCGCGGAGCGGTTCGCGGCTCAGGAACACGTGGTCGGCGTAGTGGAGGCCGCCCTCCTGCATGTCGCGCACCTCCCACGGCTGGCTCGTCTCGAAGTACCCTCCCTCGCTCTGCGCAGTGACGCATACATAGTTAGTTGATACTAACGACCAACTAAATCACACTCGTCGACCAATTCTAGCTCGTAATGTCTGTCTCATAACTTATCCCCCCAGTGAACAGCATCGTCACCCAGGCGGCAGCACTGTGGGCACTTACTACGATGTCGATTGTCGCATTTTATTCCATTAAATCTTTTACCAGTTGGAGGCTCCTTTGCACCGGCTAGATTATGGGTACCACAAAGACAGAATTTGTGGGCTCTTCAATAAATAATCTTGAGCGGCACTGCATTGGGCAGGGCCGAGGATGTATCAATTACCATCAGCTGGACGTCCTGCGCGTCTCATTCCTTATTTTCATTAAAAAAAACAGCGACTCTCAATCGTAACACCACCATAAAATATTATGTCGATAGGTAGCATTTTCAGTCAATTTAAAGTCTCTTCTACATCGTATACTGTCTTCGACATTTAACTCAGTCAAATAAATCAATCACACACTGTTCACCAGACCAGAGGTGTTAACAGTTCGACTGAGATATATAGCCTAGAACAACTCATGGATGAATATCGTGTTGTAGAGCTGCTGCAAATTGCCATGTTTTGGGAAACGGGGACTGATTTAAAATAGTAATGGACTGATATAGTGATGGCGTGAGGTACCTCGAAGGTGGAGACGGCGTAGTGATTCCCGCGACGGGCCGTCACTACTGACACCAGCTGGCCGTCCTGCGACACGATGGGCGCGCCCGCCACGAACGTGTTGCTGGACTCGAAAGTGGGCGCGCTCTGCCACTGCGCCACCCGCCCGTCGCTCGATAACAGCAGAATGCGTTTGCTTCGGTTCAGGAACACCTGCGCACCTCATTGTCAGGTATTCACATAAAACCATTGTCATTTGTGAACACCAAGACTGCACTGCTGCATTTGAACAATATTTTAGGCACCAGGTTCCTCTCTGATTGCAACAAATTGTTTGCATCTCTGATATAGATTTCTCCTATCATGCCAAGGACTGTGTTATGACCATCCAGAATGTGTTAACAACAAGGCGGCATCAATGGCTTCTTGTGGATGGATCTGCGAAAGCCGTGGCTTTCGTACATCTATATACACATACCTTTTCCGCCGAGTCTTCGTCAAGTCTCACGTAGACCAACTCGCTATGGGGATCACGTAGCGGATCGTCTGTGAACACGTCGCAGTAATGATGGGTTGTTTTTGATCTCTCTTCAATCTGAAATGTTACGCAATCATTATTGTTGTGCCTGCCCTGCCCCATGATTTTGTGTGCCGGAGTGGTCATTTGTGCCATAAAAATAATCATACACTTCTAATACGTGCAACTCACGTCAAACTCATCATCGTAATATCCATATATCATTGAATTGGAATTTTAGTTACAAAACTAATAGTATTTTCTTTGATTAACGCGAGTGTTAGATGAAAGTGGGGGAATTGGGAACACTTAACTTCCAACGCTCAAAAATGATAGAAAAAAGTCACTAAGACAATCCACTTTCATTGCAACCTAAACATTGCTTAATTAGCTACTTACAATTGAACAAAAAAATTAACAATAAAATTCTTATTAGAAATATGAATGAAAAGAAAAAATTTGGTCATTATTTTTACCTGATGACCCTATGGGGTAATTAAGATCATCCAGCGGGGTAAATGGGAACGGTATGGGGTAATTGGAAACACACAATCTTTATTAATACACTTGTTTTGGTTGACGCACATCACACACGTAACCTTTACTAGTCTCACCAGCAGTGCATTTTTCATGTGCCCAGAGTTTACAGATGGCGCATAGAATTCAACCCTCTGTCGGTGGGCATTCATAACTTTCGTTGCACATTATTTAATAAAATCTTCTTCGTTTTCATTTTCTTGCTAAGCCTTCTTAAACATTCTTTCTGCTTTACCCTTGACTTGTGGCTTGACTTTGTATTATTTTATTCACTATTCGGAAATTTTTCTATTTAAGATTAAGAATTTCTCCCACTTTCATTTTTCCTCGAATTGATTTTTGGTGCGCTGGATAAAACCTGAGAATTGTAGAATGTCTCTTATTTCATCACATAGAAGTGGTTCGTGCTTTGGAAATAAAAGTAGCACATGTATTGGTGTTTGGCTCTGGTTGATTGTATGTAGGGACACATTCAAACTTTGATCAGCTTCAGTTGTATGAAGTAGTGCAGACTAGAGTCTGACTGGTGTTAGGATCCATAGGATAAATTCCAGCTGCTCTAAATCCAGTGACAGCCTTGTTTACATTAGCTATTTAGTTAAACGCCTTTGTAAAAAGTTTTCCAACCTCGTATTGGGTTATTCGTATCCCAGGATTGTTAACCATATAGAGCACACATTTCTTAAAGTAAGCCATCTTCAGTGAACTGAAGATTGTGAGGTCTAGTGACGGCATTTTGTGAGATACGTGGGGAGGAAATTAAAGGACTTGCAGATTATGTTCTCGGAAAAACTCGTATGCGGCCCCAGGCTGATATGCCTTTTGTGATTATCGAGTATTAGTTGTACTTGTTTTTCTTTGGTTGGTTTTTTAATTTTTACTTTTAAGATGATCGATTGCATGGTGAAGATCTGCAAATATTTTTATTTTTTCTGTCGCTCGAATGGAATTTTGAGCAATTTAAAAACGGGTGGGTTATGGGTAATTGCGATCGTTCCCAATTACCAGCCTGACGCCATTCCCAATTGCCCGAAGTAGATAATATGAATGAAAATGACCGCCAGCTTGAATTGAATTTTTGCTGCTAACTTCAAACCACAGAAGGTTTGAAAACAGATATTACGTGCATGGTAGTAACGAAATATGATGCTTTTGATAAAAAAAATATATAAAAATTACATCTATTAAAGCACAGGTCAAAAATTATAACAGAATCGCAAAGAAAATTGTTCGACGCACAGTGACAGCACGCGTGCGGTCTTTCACTCTCACTATATCTTACGCACTGAAGGGCGCTGGATACGTCCGTTAAACGAATGCTGTTCTTGTGCGGCGCGAAGAATTACTTATCTAACTGTTCCCAATACCCCCACTCTCCCCATTTTTGCGTAAAAGTTACATTTTTATTTTTGGTAACCCGACATTTCAAGACCTTTCCAGATCACGTTTTCATCTGCAGTCCGCCTGAAAATTGGGTTAACTAAAATAAATAAATAATAGTTAAAAAAAACTAAAAAGCACGCTTTATATTGAAAATAGTGAAACAAAAATATATTTTTTTGTAAAAAAAAAGCGTGGGGTGTAGAAGAATTATTATTTTAATAATATCTTAAAAAGCACCCCACGCTTTTTTTACAATAAAATATATTTTTTTTTACACTATTTTCAATTTAAATTTATTTTCTATTTTTTAGTTGATTTTATATAAAGCGCGCTTTTTAGTTTTTTTTAACTATTATTTATTTTTCATTTTTTAGTTAAATTTTCTATAAAAGCGTATTTTTAAAACTATAAAGTACTTTAACATCAATTCCTGCCTTATATAGATGAAAATTATATAAATTAACAAAAATCATATTTTGCAAATTGAATAATTTTATCAAATTAGTGTAATGTCATCGGTCCTCGATAAATCTACAAAGTATGAACGAAATCTAGCCTTTTAAAAGGGGTCAAAATCGCGCCCAAAGAAGTCGGTTACAAACATACAGGTACAGAAGTATAAAGCGTATAAAAATGTAACTTTTACAAAAATCTAATGTAAAAACACAGCAACATACCCGCTTATTTGACGTACAGGTGTAGCCGTAGCTTAATTCTAATGTTTCAATTATCACCTGAATATTAATATTTAATATTTAGCTCCTATTTTTAAATACTTAGGTCAAGGGTCGGCAAAAGGCGGACCGCGATAGGTCAAATTTCGGACCGCTACATATTGTTGTATATTTACCAGGTACAAATTAAAAAGTAGATAAGGTATACTATACATTTATTTATTGATATAATATTGTAAAGAAAAATATGAAAATTGCAAACAAGTACCTCAGTCAATTTAGCCACAATGTTTAGATTGACAAACGTATGTCAAAGATCTTTCTCTTAAGATAAATTTATTTTAAAACAAATATCGTTCGAGATTAATCTTTCATCATCATTAGCCGTATTTTTTATTGTCCTTGTTAAAATTTTTCCATAGCGTCAGGACCGTACCTAAAACTACTTGCATACGCTTGACTTAGGTAGATAAAACGCTATTTTTTGTGTTAGGTAAGTTTTTTTAAAATATGTATTTAATTTAACAACTGTCGTCATTTCGTCGTGAGCAGGTTAATGTAAGTAATTCAGTAAAAAAATATGTTAATAAGTTTTAATTAGTTTTTTTCGGACGAAAATATCACCTGTTGTGGAGTGCAGCAGTGGATGGGCAGCACGGAGCCGAAAGATGCAAACCTACGCCCGTCCGCTTCGTGCAGCTCCGCGGGAATCGGGAACCACTCCACCAGCCCCTTGTAATCCTCATTGAGCACTGTGCGCTTCGACATGCTGGTCACTATTACTCACGCTATTAATTATTCACTGTGCACCTAACCTAAAATTCACTTTTAGTTTTTATTAATAATGATAACGGTGTGAGGAGATGTTTATTATTGCCTATTCATAACTACCAATGGGAGGCTCCTTTGAACAGGAAGCCAGCTAGATTATGGGTACCACAACGATGCCTATTTCTGCCGTGGAGCAGTAATGTGTAAACATTACTGTGTTTCGGTCTGAAGGGCGCCGTAGCTTGTGGAATTACTGGGCAGATGAGACTTAACACCTTTGGGCTTTTCAACAAACCTGAGCGGCACTGCATTGTAATGGACAGGGCGAATCAATTACCATCAGCTGAACGTCCTGCTCGCCTCGTCCCGTATTTTTATTAAAAAATATATTTTACTAAACACCGGAAAATAAACCAAGAATATGCAAAATGTTGACTGTATCACTGACAACACTGTCAATACAATGATAATTCTGGCCTATGGACATGCATCCCGTGCCACTAAATAAATAAAAAAATATAATTCTAATTTGTGAAGTTTCCGAATGTCGGCAGCCTTGCAAATAAACGCGGAAACGTTATACGTCCGAATAAAACAATTATATTATGCAAAATGTCTATTTCTAAATATTTTGCATATTCTTGGTTTGTTCTCCGGTATAATTTTATACCAAGTTTGTTTGTAAGACTGTTAGAGATACATAAAAATGATATCTGTAGATGTAACTAGATAACTCGAGTAACGAATTTCCCTATCTCCTGACTCACAGTAAAGTATTTTTAATTATATCTTATACCTTAAATGGAGGATTGTTCTCCGCTGCGCTCCAATAAGATACCGCAGGCGTAATCGCAAAGTGCTCGAGCCAGTCTCTAACAATGTGTGACGTTGACGTACATCTGTTTAACTTTATAAAAATTGAAAATAAAATGCCGGGTTGTGTAGTAAAACTTTGTAAAAATAATACTACAAGAAATAAGAAAGACACTTGGATAATGGATATCATCAGTAAGTATTTTGTATTTTATTAATTTCAATGTAAAATAACACGAAGCGTATGTAATATTTGAAAGATGCCATTGAGTGTTTAGATGCCACGCACACAAGCATCTTTCTTATAGTTGCTGTAATAAAAAAGCTATTGTTCTTAGGTAGAGCGGTATCTAGTTGGAGCGCAGCGGAGACCAATCCTTAATCTAAGTCTTATACCTATCGAATTCTATAACTCAACATTTCACGTGACTTTTGTGTACCGTTAAAAATGTAGCAAGTATTATTGTTGTAGTTGTAGATATGTACCTATATACCGATAATCAAATGTGATTGACCGCAGTTATCGGATAACATTTGATAGATTGTTGTTTCTTGTAACTGACAATAGCAAACAAACAAACAAAGGCAATTCATTATTATGTATGTATTTTTTGCATGTTTATCACCTCATACCTACGCTGTATAGGAACTGATATGAAAAATTCTTGGCTTAAGGTCAGAATTCCTCAAACTTTGAAGGCATACATAATATGTGTAAAACTTTATCAATATGATATATTATATTGTATGCTTAAATTAAGGATTGGTCTCCGCTGCGCTCCTACTAGATACCGCACTACCTAGGAACAATAGGTTTTTTATTACGGCAACTATTTGACGCTTGTGTGCGTGGCACTCTTGACACTCAATGGCATCTTTATAATTTTGTAACATACTCTTCGAGTTATTTTTTTACATTCAAATTAATAAACTTAATGATGATGATATGTGATCCCAGTTTTTACTTATTTATGTAGTATTATTATTGTTACAAAGTTTCACTACGCAACCGGCATTTTAGTTTCAATTTTTAGCAAAATCTAACAGAACATCTGGCACGTCAACGTCACACATTTTTCGAGACTGGCTTGAGTACGCCCACTTGGGCGTAGTATTAGTTATCGCACTTTGCGACTACGCCTGCGGTATCTACTTGGAGCGCAGCGATGACCATTCCTTAATCTAAGATTGTATAATAAATATATCTATATTATTATATACTAACTAGCTGACCCAGCAAACGTTGAATTGCCGATATTAAAATCGCGATACAAAAGTAACTGTTGATCGTAGATGGGTGAAAATTTGAAGTTGTAAGTATTTTTTAATGCTGACTCATAATCAAATAAATTTAAAAAAAAATGTCAAAAAATTAAACAAAAAAAAAACAAAATTTGGCGTGGACCACCCTTAACATTTAGGGGGATGAAAAATAGATGTTGTCCGATTCTCAGACCTACCCAATATGCACTCAAAATTTCGTAATAATATAAGATTTTAATGTTATGTTTGAATTTATAATGTTTAACTTGGCATAAACTTCAAATTATTGATGTAGAATTTTTTTTTTCCTTTTAGCTACCTTGACTAATTGTAATATGCTCGTTTGAAGTATTTAGGTATTTTTTTGACATTTTTTTTGTACCGGATTGCCGACAATTCGAGTTGCTCTGCGTTTCATGCGTTCAAATAGTGATACTCGGGTGCACCACACCAGTGATAATCTATAATATTCGTCGGCCCTGCCCTAGAATGTGAGCCAGTTTGAACTTTGCTTTATTTATGACCCCAAGTGTCTGTCAATTTGCCTCTAAGCTGCCCGCTGAATAGGCAATTGCTAAAGTTTTCGCTACTCAGTATTCCAATACTAGGCTAGGAATTTAAGGCATTTTTACTGACGATCTTAAATGTCATGTGGGGATTAAATTAAGCATGGTTCATTTCCTCACCTCATTCCTATACCTTCTGAAGAGAGTACTTGATAGGAGATAGCAGGTTTCTTGGGGTTTTTCATACAACTTTACAAATTAAATTAACTCTCTTATTATACCGATTAATAACATGGTTTAGCAACCGATATCAGTTGTTAAGTTAATTTAAAACTTATCTCAGATAATAATTTATATAATTGTTCATTGAGTTTTCTCATTTTGTAGCCATTATACAATAAGTATTTTGCGATATTTGGAGTGGGGTGATAAAAAGAACCGAATGGTTGCGATTGCATTACACATAGTAGGTATGGAACCAAATGCAATTTTTAAAACTCTCCATTCGCTTGGTATTAGTAAAATGTTTGTGGACTGGGCTATTAATAGGTACAATGAGACCTCCTCTGTTTGTGACAGGAAAAGATTTGACCGTCCATTTAGAGTTCGTACGAAAAAGGTGTTCAAAGCAGTAAGGGAAAGAATTCGACGAAATCCTGTCCGAAAGCAAAAGATTTTATCTCGGGAGATGAGGATAGCACCTAGAAACTTGTCGCGTATTTTAAGAGTTAGGACTTACAGCCTATAAGAGACGTACTGGTCATTTCTTAACTTAACTAAAAAGAATATGGTGATAAAATCGAAACAACAATTTAAGCGGTATGCAAAGGCAACATGTCACAGAAAAATTTTGTTTGCGGATAAGAAAATTTATACAATTGAGCTACATTTTAACAAAAAAAAAATGACTGTATTTATGCTAAAAGCTCTAAGGAAGCTATCCAATTAGTCGACAGAGTGCAACGTGGGCACTATCCGACTTCAGTACTGGTTTTGTGGGGAATGAACCTATGAAGGAGTGACTGAGCCATACTTTTCTGAAAAAGGTACCAAAACATCGGCACAAGTGTATCAAGATACCATTCTTGAGAAGGTAGTGAAGCCCCTGTACAACACTATGTTCAATATCCAAGAATGGTCCTTCCGGCAAGACTCGGCGCCGGGTCATAAAGCTCGATCTACGCAGTCTTGGTTGGAAACGAACGGACCGCATCAGAGCTGAAGACTGGCCGTCGTCTAGTCCCGATCTTAATCCGCTCGATAATGATTTATGGTCAGCTCTAGAGAGTACGGCTCGCTCTATACGCCATGATAATTTGGAGTCCCTAAAACAATCCGTACGATTGGCAGTGAAGAATTTTCCGATGGAAAGAGTGCGTGCTTCTATTGATAACTGGCCTCAACGTTTAAAGGACTGTATTGCAGCCAATGGAGACCACTTCGAATAAGTTTTTTATATTTTAAATTGTTTAAAGTATATTTATTTATTAAACTACTAGCACACTATAAAAGTTATTTGCAATAGATTTTTGTTTATTTTCTTTGTTTCAGTATTTATAGTAAGACTAGTTATATATACATAAACTAGCAATGTCCCGCGGTTTCTCTCGCTAAGATACCGATCTCGTGGTAGTAGAAAGTCTACTAAGTCGGACTATAGATTTATTTTTCTTAACATAAAAGTTTTATTTCACTTAGTTATTATTGCATTACTTTCTTTAGATTGACATTTTTAATATGGTTATATCTTTTAAATGGAATCCGATTTTAATAATTTAAAAAGTATTTTACAGGTATTAAAACGGTTTCTAATAAAATATCATTTAATGGGATAAGGTATTGGTATAGTAAAGAGGTATGAATAATATGGTTTGATTATTGTCGGCACTTTTTTGAACTTTTAAAATTAACATTAAAACAAGTAGTTATAGTGGCATATCTACAACAGTTGGACATATGGCATCGCAGCCTTTTTTGTAGCTATTGATACATTCTATAACACCAGAACATATTTTTGTTCTATCATCAATAGTTTCCGCAGCGCATGCGATGACATACTTTTTATGACTAAATTTTTCACACCTTAGGTTATATTATTTAATTGTTATTAAGGACCCCTATTTTTTTATATGTCATATAGTCTATGTCACTCAGTGTAGATGCAGCTTTCTAATGATGAAAAGAAGTTTTGAAATTGGTCCAATAGTTTTTGTGTAAAAAGATTACAAACATACATACATAAACACAAATATTTCCTCTATATAATATTAGTTTAAATAAATAAATAAACTTACCAAAGCAAAGGAGTGCACACTGCTTACTGCACAATAACCGATCAAATATATCTGGGACAACACTTTTTCACCTGCCATGTCGGTGTCACCTCTCGCTGATAACAACTGATAACATCAAGCAACATGAATAATGAAATGACTAACATTACTCTGTGGCTTTGTGCGGTGCACTCACGCTGAGATCACCGGGGTCTGGACTGTTGAACGATAAGAGACCTGTGTGACGTAGGCCGAATACCAGGCGCACTTCACTCAACTCCGCAAGTACATTATTTAACTAAAAGAAAGAGAAATAAATACATTATTCTAGTAGATGCCCGTTGTATTCGCGACTAAAGGTTTTATCGCAATATAAAATTTTTAAGTATACCTACTTAAACATTTTATATATACGATTATACCTAACAGAGAGATTTGTCATACTGAAACATACAGGGCAAGCCTGTCAGCCATTAAGTTGGCATAGCGACATCCCTTTCTGCACGGACGCACGCCAAGAAAGGAAGATATTAGTAGGATTGTATTATTTATATTATCAATTTGGAATGTCCCACTCTCCGTTTATAATACCAGACAAATGTAGATACTTAATACAGATCTACCTACGTCATGATGTTAAATAGCTTTCAATATTCGTTAGACAAAATAAAGACTTCATTCATAAAAATATTTAGTTAAGTGTGCATCATTGTATTTCTGAGGAATCTTCAAAATGTGTTAAGAGTGATTCGCTTAGGTCTTCTGCAATTTAATTCATTGATAGGATGTTGCTTACGGAGAGGAAAATAGAATGTTCTAATCTTATACAAATATCTATTGATGATCGATGTCATGTTGATTCCACCAAATAAACAGGACTTGGTCTCGATAATAGTACGACGGAAACATTAGGGGAGACCGAGGGGATTTGAAACAGTACCGATTTCAAGGACCTTAAAACAGTTATCGAGTTGGTAGCGTCACGACTTCCCTCCGCGGGCTGTCATGTCAAATCGAGTAAGTCGCGTGGTTGTGGAGTTCTGCGTGCCATGTGACAAAAACGTTTTTTACGATGCCTATATTTTGATAAGGGGTCTATATTTTGGTTTAAGTTACTATGTTTCGAAAGCTCACTAACTGAAGATTTATTATTTATGTTTGTTAAAATTTATTTGTTTGTCTGTGTATTTGTTTCGATACTTAGGATTAAATAAAAACTAGGAGGTTTTTTCTTACTGAGAAGATTTGAAACAGGCTGTTTCAACTCTACTCGTTTTCAATTATATATCAGACCAGAACAGTCAGTAAATAACTGACACAAAAAAAAATTTTTTTGTTTATTTTGTTTAAGAATGCCTACTGATTATGAAAGAAAGACTCACAGAGGTGTGGCGAGTCGTGAAATATATGAACTGAATGAGCAGCAGAAGAAGTAACTATGCGAGAAACTACGAAAGTCTCCGTGACGTGGCTTCGAGTTACTACCTCAACAAAGTGTGTTTTGTACTTGAAATTTCTTATTTTAATAAATACCTACAAATTATATCATCATTTCTATTGTATACCCTTTAATATTTCTCATAAATCATATGTTTCAACTCTCCTCGGCCCGTTTTATACCGAGGTAAGCCGAGTTGAAACAATTTGACCTGTTACGGTTAAGTCATTATTTAACCACAATTTTAATACTCTAAATATCTTAATGGTAGTCATTCAGTGTAAAGAATGTTCTATCGATTAATATCATAAGATTTCTGTCAATAATATTTGGTACCTATATGAAATAAAAATCGGATAATTGTTCCAACTCCTCTCGGTCTTCCCTTCGTAAGTTTTTTTTTTTTTTTTTTTTTTATGGAACAGGAGGACAAACGAGCGTACGGGTCACCTGGTGTTAAGTGATCACCGCCGCCCACACTCTCCTGCAACACCAGAGGAATCACAAGAGAAACTTTAAGGAAGGTGTACGCGCTTTTCTTGAAGGTACCCATGTCGTATCGTCCCGGAAACACCGCACAAGGAAGCTCATTCCACAGCTTCGTGGTGCGAGGAAGAAAGCTCCTTGAAAACCGCACTGTGGAGGACCGCCACACATCCAGATGGTGGGGATGATATCGTAACTTGTGGCGTGTCGTGCGAAGGTGAAATTCGGCGGCAGGAATCAGGTTGAACAGCTCTTCGGAACACTCCCCGTGATAAATGCGGTAGAAGACACACAATGAAGCGACGTCTCTACGCAACGCCAAGTGATCCAGCCGTTCACAGAGTACTGGGTCCCCGACAATTCGAGCTGCTCTGCGTTGCACGCGGTCAAATGGATCGAGCTGATACTGGGGTGCGCCAGACCAGAGATGACAGCAATACTCCATGTGAGGCCGGACCTGCGCTTTGTACAGCGCTAGAATGTGGGCCGGCTTGAAGTATTGCCGTGCTCTATTTATGACGCCCAGTTTCTTTGAAGCCAGTTTGGCTTTGCCCTCCAGGTGGCCACGGAATTGGCAATTGCTCGAGATTTCGAGACCCAGTATTCCGATACTAGGCGAGGCTTTAAGGGAAGTGTTCTCGAAGAGCGGTGATACGGCAAATGGGGTTTTTTTAGTGGTAAACGCGCAAACTTGAGTCTTCTGGGGGTTAAATTGGATAAGGTTCAACTTACCCCATTCCGCGACCTTCTCGAGAGAGGACTCGATAGAAGACACAAGTTTCACCCGGCACTGGTCGACGTTTTCCCGAGAGAGACCTGCATGGCCCGTGTATACGGCATCACCAGTGCTGTCGTCTGCATAGCAATGCATGTTGGCGGTGTCCAACATATCATTGATATGCAGAAGAAACAGCGTGGGAGATAGCACACAGCCTTGGGGCACTCCAGCGTTCACGGGCTTGGTATTCGAGCAATAACCGTCGATAACGACCTGTATGCTGCGCCCAGTGAGGAAGCTGGAGGTCCACTTGCATAAGCTCTCGGGAAGCCCAAATGATGGAAGTTTTGCGAGGAGCGCCTTGTGCCATACACGATCAAAGGCCTTCGCTATATCCAGACCAACTGCCAGGCCTTCCCCCTTGCTTTCAATAGCCGCCGCCCATCTGTGTGTTTGGTATACCAGAAGATCGCCAGTCGACCGACCATGGCGAAAGCCGTACTGCCGGTCGTTGATCAACTGGTGACCCTCAAGGTATACCAAGAGCTGGCGGTTAATTATGCTCTCCATAATTTTGGAGAGTAGGGAGGTAATAGCAATAGGCCTGTAGTTTGCCGGATCCGAACTGTCTCCTTTTTTTGGGATCGGATGGACAAGGGCTGACTTCCATGAATCAGGGACTACGCCTTTTGAATAAGAGTGCCGGAATAAACGCGTTAGCACCGGCGTCACACGTTCTAAGCACGATTGGAGAAATGCCATCCGGCCCGCTCGACTTCCTGACGTCCAACGAAAACAGAGGTCGCCTAACAGTTTTCTGTCGGAACTGTACTTCAGGCATGGAGCTCTGACACCGCGGGATGGTCGGCGGTGTTTTTCCGTTGTCGTCAAGAGTCGAGTTGGAGGAAAAAAGAGTGCACAGGAGATCGGCTTTCTCTTTTGCCGTATGGGCCAGGGTGTCATTCCTCATGTGCAACGGCGGCATGGACGGCTGGTTGAAGTTACCAAGAGCAGCTTTCGACAACGACCAGAACTTGCGTGTTCCGGTCGGGTAACTGGAAAGCTGCTCGCCAATTTTGACGACGTGCTTCGATTTCGCACGGGCGATTTGCCGCTTAAAAAATCTGGAGGCACGGTTATATTTCCTCTTCAGAACTTTGCAGTTCGGATCCTTTGAGCCCAGCGCCGCAACCCAAGTTCGATACGCCTGTTTTTTGCAGTCAGATGCTGCTTTAACTGACGCATCGACCAGGGCTGTGATCTGCCACCGATCGGTACTACAGAGCTTGGTATAAAAATATCCATGCCCTGCAGTATCACATCGGCTACTGCAACGGCGAAGGCACTAGGATCATCTGAAAGAAAACAAACCCTGCCCCAAGGGTAGGATGCAAAAAAGGAACGCATCCTATCCCAATCTGCTGACTTGTAGTGCCAAACGCGGCGGGTCGCTGGTGGTCTGCGACGTTGGCGTCGGATAGGCACTACACTCCTGACCAGGCAATGGTCGGACGTTCTGAGAGGGGCGTCGACAGAGACCTGGTAACCATCGGGATGTGTAGTCAGCAGAAGATCTAATAAGGACGGCATGTGGCTATCCACATCCGGGAGCCGCGTCGGCGACTCAACCAATTGGGACAGACCATACGCCAATGCAAAATTATGCACAGATCGCCCTGCGTAGTCTGTGGTACGTGATCCAAGCCATTCGGCATTGTGCCCGTTGAAATCACCCAAGACTACAATTTCAGCGGAGGGGATCTGAGCAAGCACGTCATCAAATGCCGCTTGAACGCAGCCCATGAGGTGATCCGTTTCTGCGTTACCACTATGGGACCTGTAGACACACGCATAGATGCGGACGCGGTCCTCTAAATCTACGCGGAGCCAGAGAGTAGACAGGCCCCTACCCTCAAAATTGCCGAGACGGCGACAGCAGATATCCTCCCTAACGTACACACATACCCCGGCATGAGGCATGAAATTATGCTCAATTTTGTACCCGGGGTACGTTAAATATGACGTATCGCTAGGTCGAGATATCTGCGTCTCCGTAAGGAAACACAAGGCCGGCTGCGCCGTCTCAAGGTGGTGGTAGACGGCGTTTAAGTTGGAGTGAATTCCCTGGATGTTACAAAAGTCCACATTAAGCGTGGAGCGGGGTGCCGTGGTGTTGCTGCCCTGTTTGTCCTGTGACATACGCGGTACTGTGCCCTCCCCAGAATACGAGGGGCAGCCCGAGCGCGAATGCTCGGGGAGGGATTCTCCGGCTCTACAAGAGCCGGTACCCTCCTGGGGTAATTTATTTTTTAGGACCGCTCTCATATTTTGTTGGGGGGGGGGGGAAAGGACGGGGGGGAATGGCCTCCGGTCCTCGACACTAACCTATGCGAAACATAGCGGCACTAGGCCGCTACTTCACGCCGGTATTCTGTGCGAGTGTGGTAAGTAACCCGGACGAGTCTGGCCCGATTGTGCTGACGTCATAAGACAGCAGCTTGACTCTCCCACTTTCAAAAAGCCCGGAGTCACCTCTTACGACACCCTTGGACCTGGGACTACCCTATTCTTTTTACGCCCCGAGGCAGCACAGGGCAAGACATTATGCAAAGACATAAATTTGAAAATGGTGAGGCTTAGTGGTTTCAGGTGTGTTTGGACAAACTTTCTTTTTGAAGTGATAACTTCTTATGGGTGGGTACACCGCTTCGTTACGTAACGCAATTAATGTTTTGTATTGTTTAGGTTAAAATTTCATAATACCCATTAACAATATCAAGTGTTTAAATTCTCTTTGAAAAATATTGTACTTCATGGACGGATACCGCCCCCTTAGTGATGTGCAATACATAAACGAACGATTTTGCCACAGATTACAAATAATCGGTAGAAATAAATGCTATTATTATGTAAATAAGGTGTGTCACTACTATTATAAAAGGAATACAAATACTCTAAGCTTAGTGGTCTACTTTAACGTGACATTGGCTAACGCGTGGTAACCTTCCACAGAAGCCACAGTAGGAAAAATAGAATAGATGTTATAGTTTAATTGACCAGTTGACGTATATACATTTTTACGATTACAATATTTATTTTCATATTATTAAATATGATACCGATTTATATGTTATACGATATATATCTTAAATTTATAATCGATTTCATTATATTTTTTACAAAAAATAAGAGATATCAATTATTACGTCCTTTAGGAATTAGAACATCACTATAACTTGTCAGTAGTCGAGCTGTCAAATAACTATTATTAGATGGACAAATTATGAAATTACCTAAAACTTGTCCAATACGTAAGTAAAGTCTAAAAAGTATGGCTTTACGAAAATTATTACTAGAAAACCAATTAGTTTCACAACACCTCAGACGATGTCGACAAATGTGTGCCCAAGCGACAGTTAAAGTGGAAAACGTTAATAGTAAAAAACACACACATTTTGGTTTTCAAACAATATCCGAAGAAGAGAAAACTAAAAAAGGTATTAATTTTGAGAAAAAATACTGTGTACCATCGTATTTATGATTCTCTCAATTGACATCAATTCAGTTACCTATCCAATATTTTATTATAATTGCAGTGCATGAAGTATTTGAGACAGTAGCTGATAAGTATGACTTGATGAATGATGTTATGTCATTTGGAATACATAGGATATGGAAGGACATTTTTATGCAAAGACTAGCCCCGAGGCCCGGGACAAAGTTACTAGACATGGCTGGTGGAACAGGTGCACAAATATCTTCAAAGTAATCCAATGAACAATTAATGTCTAGAACACATTGGATTTAAAATGCATTAAATTTCAGGTGATATTACATTCAGATACATTAACTATATAAGAAATCTGAATCAAGGAGTAAATGAGAAAAGTACAAGTGTTACAGTAGCTGACATCAATCAAGCCATGCTAGATGTCGGGAAGCAGAGGGCTGAAAGGTAAACCAATTTTAATATATATAAATCCAGTGTCCTGATGTTTGTATTCAGTGAAGTCCTAAACTAAGGAACATTTTAATGGAGATTACCTCATGAAGTGCAGTTTAGCTTGAGTGATAGGATAGTTTTTATTTTAATTTGGGACCCATAATAATTTCCATTATTTGTTTTGTATGGTCATATTTTCGATGAGAGAATTTATTGATGCATGATTTGACAGTTCTGCTGTGAAACAATTTCATTATTACAACAGGGAGCATATTTTACTAAATAATTCTTGATGTTATGAAATATTGATTTAAAATAAAAAACAATATTTTATTTATAATGTGCAGAACAATGTCTCAATGGTCAGCTTGTATATTCTATTTGTCTGAATTATAAGGTCATAGTGCCCACCTGTGGGCTTGAGTCAAAAATTTAAATATATATTATAATTTAATTACTTACTGTGTTACTCAAACCTTGTATAGCACCTAAACACTTTATAGAGTCTCAATCAGTCTCGTGCCAGATTTTGGCGAGACAACACATTTTTTGTTTAAAGACAAATATTGGCGGAATTAACATTAAAGAAAACTCAAATCATTTGGATAATTATGGATTTCCGCAAAGTAACACATACTTCAATAAATTTTATAGAGTTTCAATAATTGTTTAACTGAGTGGATGTTGCACTATGTTAAAAATAGAGGCCTTAAAGATGACAATTTGAGATGAACAGCATTATTATAAAATTTATATATTGTTTCATAATTATATATTAAAAATATAAGACAGGGCTACACAAAGGACCCCTGTGTGGAGATGCAGTGGCTTTGTGCCGATGCTGAAAAACTACCATTACCTGATGAGTGCTTCAATGCCTACACTATTGCTTTTGGCATCAGGAACTGTACACATGTAAATAAAGTAAGTATATGCAAATGCAGAATGGGTTTATTTATTTATTTGTATGGATCTCCAACAGTTGTACATATTAACTTACATCTAACACATGCCTTATATCTAAATATTTGTATGTACTACCAATTATAGGCAAACACATCATTCCATAAAAATAACAGTGACTCTAATTTGCATTTAAGGGGACTAAAAACTGCTTAAGTATCTTAAAAATAAGTTATATAATAAGTATTAGTTGGAAAAATATGGTTTATTGTGATATTACAAGCTAGTTTTATGTCATAATGTAATATTAAAATTTATATGTATTTATCAGTCGCCACATAAAACATGGAAGCAGTCATTTTCATACTATCTACCGTTGATTATTAGCACAAAATGTCACAATTCAATAAACTACCAATGCTTTAGAAAAATATTGTTATTGGTATTTAGTCTAGGTTGTTTAGG
The DNA here is from genome assembly GCF_905404315.1 of Leptidea sinapis. Classification (NCBI taxonomy): domain Eukaryota; kingdom Metazoa; phylum Arthropoda; class Insecta; order Lepidoptera; family Pieridae; genus Leptidea; species Leptidea sinapis. Next base: position 7,483,861 of record NC_066301.1, read on the forward strand.
ATTAGCTTTGTGAGTCATGAGGTCTTGTAAGTTAGATATGCTCCATATTGATTTGTCCAGGGTAAAGTCGTGCGCATTCGCCCAAGGTCATTTACGTGGTTGGTTCTCGGCATTAGAAATTACGGTAATCTACAAATACTAGTAAATAACTACTAATACAAGTTCCCAAGCCTCGATTCTGCAGGTATGCGTTTTTTTTTTTGATAAAACTAATTTTAAATGAACATTGAGGTCATACATGAAGAAAGTATGATACTAGAGTGCTGGAAGAATTATTTTGAGAGCTTATACGAGAAAGATGTAAGTGAAAAAGAGCAAGAAGAGATAATAGATATGTTTGTGGACCCGAGTGATGAAATAGGTTTGGATGAAATTATGAAAGCGTTAAGATTGTATGAGGTCGGGAAAGTCTGCTGGGTATGATCGAGTGACGACTGAAATGTTGAAGGCTGGCGATGGACTAATAGTGAGCCTGCTGCATAGCCTTTTTAATTTATGTTGGAAACAGGGCCAAGTTCCAGACGATTGGACGAAGGCAGTGATTGTCCCAACCTAAAAAGGCAAAGGCTCGCAGCAGGAATGTCAAAATTATCGCGGGATCAGCCTTCTTAGTGTTGTTGGAAAAGTGTATGCCAGAATATTGATTGAAAGAGTAATGAATGTGACTAATGACAAGGTATGGGATGTGCAAGCGGGATTTCGGAAGGGAATGGGATGTACGGATCAAGTCTTTTCCTTACGCTGCATCACTGAAAAATGTCTGGCAAAAAACCAGAAAGTATATTGCGCGTTCATAGACTTGGAAAAGGCATATGATAGGGTGAATAGAAAGGAATTATGGAAGGTCTTATCTATGTATGGGGTGGACAATTTTCTGATAAGGGCTCTGAAATCTCTGTACAGGGATTCTCAAGCCTGTGTTCGTGTTAATGGTGCCTATACGGGCTGGTTTGATATCTCCAAAGGTGTCAGACAGGGTTGTGTAGCGTCGCCTTGGTTGTTCAACCTATTCATGGATAGATGCATGAATGATGTGACAGAAATGCAATGTGGAATCAAGATGGAAGGGTTGTGTGTTAAGTGCCTCTTGTACGCCGATGATCAAGTCATTTTTTCATCATCGGTAAATGAGTTGCAACAAATGATTGACTGTTTGAGCGGGAGCTTTAAAGAGAGAGGTTTGAAAGTAAATGCAAGAAAGACGAAAGTGATGGTATTTGAGAAGGATGAAAGGTTGACTGACTGTACTATCACGATTGAAGATGAAAGGGTAGAACTGCGGGAAATTGTGTGAATGGAGCGCTGCATGCCTTTATAAACGGTAAGACTGTGCCAATAGAAGCGCGAATGGCTGTACATAATGGAGTGCTTGTCGCCACGTTAATGTATGGAAGTGAGAGTTGGGTATGGCAGAAGAAGCATAAAAGCAGAATTAACGCAGTTGAGATGCGATCACTGCGTAGTATGTGTGGGGTAAGACTGACTGATAGAATTCCGAATGCGGTAATACGAGCGCGCTGTGTTTTGAAAGAGGATGTTGTGACAAGGACTGAAAAAGGAATGCTTAAATGGTTTGGACACGTGGAGCGAATGAGTGAAGAAAGAATGACGCATCAAATATATAAGGCAAGTGTGTGTGGGCAAGCCGGTCGCGGGAGACCTCGTAGAACATTCGTCGATCAAATTGGGGACGTTTTGAGAAAAGGAGAGGTCCGAAGCACCCGCAACCGGCGATCATGTATGAAAAGAGTAATGAATGTAGAGGAAGCGCGTGAGGTTTGTAAGGATAGAAGCAAATGGCATTCTATTGTCTCTGCCTACCCCGACGGGAACAAGGCGTGAGTATGTGTGTGTGTGTAAATGAACATTGAGGGAATATGCAATGTAGGTATAGTATGAGAAGTGTTCTGAAGAGCTGTTTCACATGTCGCCGAATTCTAACTTCGCCCGACACGCCACAAACTACGCGGTGATCACTTAGCACCAGGTGACCTGTACGCTACTTTTCCATAAATAAATTACAGGTACTTATGGCCAATTTTTTATAGGCATCGCTAATACATTGCATACTCCCTAAACATTCATTTAAAATTAGTTTTATCAAAAAAAATTCGTACCCGCAGAATCGAGCAGTGGGATCTTAGGCTATAGTGGTTTAATATTCCAAATACTAACCCCCTTATTCATAATAGTCTGCTAACTTAAAGCATTGCTAATTCTCAATCTGTCTTCTTCTATTGACCTAAGTCAGAATGAGAAAAAACACTCCTTAGCGGCTGTTTTAAGTTAGCGGACCATTATGAATAAGGGGGTAAGCTAATTGCCATTTGTGCCAGACTATTTATTTGAATAAACAAATCGGCTTAGGCTCTACGCTTTCCTGTCAAGTACTCTTTTTTTTTGTATCTCAGCCAGTAGTTTAGACTACTTACACATGGAGTGTTGATTGCACATCTGGTCCGGCGCACCCCAGTATCAACTTGAACCATTTGACGGCGAACAACAGAGTTCAATTCAGTGCTCTGTGAATGACTAGATCACTTGGCGTTGTGTAGAGACGTCACTTCGTTTCCTCCCTTTGTACCTAATTCCACTTTCGCACAACACATAGTAATATATCATCCCCACCATCTGGATGTGTGGCGTTCCTCCTCAGTGGGGTTTTCAAGGAACTGATCTCGTCTCAAAGTGGCTGGCGCAATTGCACTGCCGCTCACAATATTGGGATCAACCAAGAATCCTATCCTTTAACTTCAGATGAACGTCCTGCTTGTCTCCAGCCATATTTGGTCTTGTTAGGTACCTTACACATTTACATTTGCTACTTACACTATAATTGATGTTATACATATTTGTAATATGCTCCAGGTGTTGGAAGAAGCATACAGGGTACTGGAACCTGGAGGTCGTTTCCTGTGCTTGGAGTTCAGTCAGCTGCCCAACAGTACCATGCAGTGGTAAATAAATGTACCTATATAGCTTTACAATAATTATACTATGGCAGTCTATACTATATATCTATTCTGTGTGTATGTGAATTCCACCTTCGCACGACACGCCACAAGTTAGGATACCATTTGGATGTGTGGCGGTCCTCCACAATGCGGTTTTCAAGGAGCTTTCTTCCACGTCCTTACTACAAAGCTGTGGAATGAACTTCCTTGTGCGGTGTTTCCGGGACGATACGACTTGGGTACCTTCAAAAAAAGCGCTTACACCTTCCTTAAAGGCCGGCAACTGCTCCTGTGACTCAGGTAGTGTTGCAAGAGATTGTGGGCGGCGGTGATCACTTAACAACAGGTGATCCGTACGCTCGTTTGTCCTCCTATTCCATAAAAAAATGTTGAGTGGTGTAATTGAATGTGTTTGGAGAACCACATGTGCAGATGGAGTGTTGTTTCCGTTTCACTTGCATTGGTATTAAATTCTTACTTCCATAATTTTATGTGTTTAATAATTCCTTAATAATAGTTGTCAATTCACTACCATAACTTTGGAAACAAATGAGTGCCTCAGAGAGTAAAAAAATGTTCACTAATATTTTTGCGCTCTTTTCACTGACGTACAATAAACAACTAGAGTCACAATCATGCTCAAATATTGTATGACGCAAAACTCTGCCTGCGCGTCTATCAGGCAGAGTTTTCGTTCTGTTGTGTTTCGACCTAGTTTTGAATACAACGCCACACAAAGACAAAGTGTTCAGTGAAAAACTGTTCAAATAATATCCGAACTTAAAAAGTGATCGTGTGTTGTATTTCAGGTTAAAGTGCCCTTTTAAATTAATAAAATTGTGTAACTTTTTTTTATGACAGTAAGCTGATGGTTCAGCTGAATGTCCTGCTCGTCTCGTCCCTTAATAATGGGCAGGGTGTCGATTACCAAATTGACACCTTGCCCATTACAATCCAGTGCGGCTCAGGATTCTTGAAAACCAAAAATTCTGAGCGGCACTACAATTGCGATCGTCATGTTTCAAACATAAGATGTTAAGTCGCATTTGTCCAGTAATTTCACTACCTACGGGGCCCCTTCATACCGAAACAATAAACACATTACCGCTTCACGGCAAAGAGGCGCCGTTCTGGTACTCATAATTTAGCCGGCATCCTTTGCAAAGGAGCCTTCTACTCGTAAATGCCCTCGACTCTTACGACACCCTTGGGCCTGGGATTTCCGTATTATAATGTATACGTATTTACAACGCCGTTCGGACATTTTTCGAAAACCTTTTAATAGGCGATTGAAAGTCTAGTAACTAGTTTATTGTACATGGATGGCTTCTTTTAAATATTCTTTTTCGATTATTTTTAAATCCTATCCAAATTGGCTTGATACAATACCTTTAATGTATAGATCTAGTCAGCCTGTCTTCATTGTAATATAATAATAATAATATTGACACTCACAAATTATCTTGCCCCAAATTAAGCACATATATAGAGCCTGTGTTATGGGTTGTAAGACAACGATATATTTGATACAATATAATTAATTAAACATACATAAATACATTTAAACATCCTTGACTCGGAAAAAAAACATCCATATTCATCATATAAATGCTTACACCTACCGGGATTCGAACCCGGATTCGTATTTGACAATTATTGTACATTGTCAAATACGAACTAGCGTGATGACAGTGGACTTATGTATACTAGTCAAAACAAAATAAGGGCCACTTGATTTTTTTGGCCTCGCTAGCGATAATTTATTTTTTATGCATTCTCAAGTAGCTGATACTTTATTGTGGTGTTACCTTATTTGTTTACACACTTTTTTTGAGCATTCCACCCGCATAATTGTTTAAAGTTTTAGATAATTTATTGCAACCACTTGATTCTACCCGATTTTAAGACGGATTTCAACTCAGTCAAATTGACGATTCTGTCAGGAACACTGTAAGTTTCGTTTGACTAGGGGCTGAATAAACATTTTAAAAAAGCTATGCCGAGAATTCGAAGTCATATGGACTTTCCAACCGTAACTAGGGCCGTAACATTGCTTCAAGAAGGCCATTCGCAGCGTTCTGTGGCGTTGTAGCTGGGTTTTTCCCGGCGAGCGATCCAGAATGCTTGGAATCGTTTTCAAGAGACTGGGAGACTAACCAGGAGACGGGGATCTGGCAGAGTTCGAGCAACTACAGCACAGGAGGACCGCTACGTGAGCTTGACTGCGCGTAGAGAACGCTGTATAACAGCCCGTTCGTTACAAAACCGTTTGCAGCAGGCGACCGGTACACGTGTTAGTGATCAAACTATTAGAAATCGTTTACACGAAGACCAGCAGTTCTCCAGGAGACGTGTAGTGCGAATACCATTAACAAGTGCTCATCGTGCAACCCGATTATCATTCGCAAGGCAGCATCTGGCGTGGGATATGAATGATTGGAGGACTGTATTGTTTACGGATGAGTGCAAAGTTATTTTTTTTTAAAGATGACCGTCGCATTAGGGTCTGGAGGCGTGAAGGTGAGCGATTTTCGGATGCTTGCATCCATGAAAGTATCAGATTTGGGGGCCCCAATGTTATGGTATGGGGAGGAATCTCTATGTCAGGCAGAACCGAGCTGGTAATTCTAAACGAAGGCACAATAACAGCTCAACGTTACATCGAGGAGATCATAAGACCCCATGTGGTCTCATATGCACATAGAATCGGCGCAAGATTCCATCTGATGCACGATAATGCTCGCGCGCTCATACAGCTAGGGCCACCAGAGAAGCCCTAGAGGAGGCTGGTATACAGGTGTTGTCCTGGCCTGCAAACAGTCCGGATCTAAATCCCATTAAACACATGTGGGATTTACTGAAATGCAGTGTTCGAAGCACAAACCAACCCGTGCACAATGAAAGACAGCTAATAAACGTTCTGAAATCAAGCTGGGAACAAATTCCTCAAGAAACAGTGGTTCACCTGGTGGAGAATGTACCTTCTAGGCTTCAAGAGTGCATTAGTAATCGAGGACGTCATAAATCAAGAAACATTTTGTTTTTTTTTCAGAATTTTTTTCCTCTCTAATTATTTTTGCAAAAATGTCAATTTTTAGAAAAAGTGGAGCAAATTTCTTTTTTTAATGGAATGCATCATTATTTTATGCTGTCTACAATAAAAATCAATCAATTTATCCAACTGAAACATTGATCAACCTTTAAACCTCAAGAATTCATGAGAATACTGTAAAAACGTGGTGGCCCTTATTTTGTTTTGACTAGTATATAAATAAGTAATACACCAAATATACCTATATCGCTACCTTTACTTGTGGTGCCAACCTTTGAGTCTGGTCCTAGACCCTCTTGAGTTTGTCCTCGATCTGTTTGATTCTATCTATTGTGGGCAACTACTTTATGTATGTCAACTGTGCAGGTTGTATGACCAGTACTCATTCCAAGTAATCCCGGTGATGGGCCAGCTTGTTGCGGGCCAGTGGAAGCCGTACCAGTACCTGGTGGAGAGTATCCGCCAGTTCCCTAACCAGGTGAGATTCTCACTTACATGTAATATACAAATAAAGAGATAAGCTAGTGCACTTATTATTACCCCTCTTATATCTACACAAATAAGATAAGAAAAAGGCAGATCATTAATTACCACACAGAAGTAAAAAGGTGATAAAAGATTCATATTCGAAGATACAAGTTATTGAACCTAGCTAGCAAACCTTTCATATAATATTTCAAATGTTTTTAAAGTCTGATACAATTATTCACTGGTATCAAGCCAGAACCTCATTGTTCTTCACAACAAGTTAAATTAATTTTATTGTACATATTGAGAATTGTCAGTATATATATGCATTAAGTTTTCCATGTTTTCTTAGAAAGTTTTAAGCACTCCTCTACATCTGGAGTAAGGTGACATCTAAACTTAATAAAATACTTTTTCAATTGGTTTATACAGGAGCGGTTCAAGAACATGATCGAGGAGGCCGGCTTCAGACATGTCACATATGAAAACCTCACACTAGGGGTCTGCTCCATCCACTCCGGTTTTAAAATATAAATAAATGCTCTCAATCAATATGAGCACAAACAAAAGTATGTTATATTTTGTATATTGATGTTTTAGTGCAAAACTACTGCGGATTGTAATTTCAATGATCTTGAATAAACATTATAAAATATGAATCCTTAGCATCAAAATATTTTTAAACAACATTGTAAATTTGTATATTAAAAAACAGATTGGTTTCTGGATGTAGAAAATTACTTACTTTTTACATAATTTAAGTTCTCTCAGTAAGTGAATTGTTAATTCTTATGAGAAATAAAGATTCTTTAACGATCAACCATAGAAATTTTTTGTGATATTGAAATAATTTTAATCTTTTATAATCATATTTTAACAGGCAAAGCAGACTGCATACAGGATCTCAGGAATATCATCCACTAATGTGACTATTTTCTACTTCTGCTCATTTAATGAGACATCAAGATTCGCGCCGACATTCTGCAATTTTCAATGGCTATATTATTAGTCTAGCATTGTGATATTGAAAAGTAACAATTGATGCCACTTACATATTACTAAACAGACTAGGTATAATATTGTAGATATAATGTTAGGTTAAGTTATGTTTGCCCTGTTGATATTTTATAGAAGTTTAAATAAAAATACAATAATAATTATACAATGTATTTCAATAATTCCGTCAAACAACATTTTTGGAATGCAGACAACACTCTTGAACCTATATATTATTACATTTAAACACCTCTTAATGGGATAATATTTCAGTGACATAATTTCACACCAAAGGAAACTAGAACACAAGATCACTGATTCCACTCTTCACACATTCTCACACTCTCACTCTGATTTATGGTAGGGAGCCACTATTAATATAGATATATCCATTTTGCATACATAAGTGTAGAACACGAAAAACACAAAGCATTCTTATTTGATATGATTTACACATAGCTTTCAAAGAATATTAGTGTCAATGTATTTATTTGTGAGGCACAAATAGGATATATCCAAGTGATCTCACTTCTATTAAAGTAAGCTGAAGCATGCTTATTATTGAAATGACATCAAATTAGCTCTACACTAATCAGCAAAGCTATCTCAACTGTCTCTTTGAAAACACAATTTAAATGAAAAGCAAATATTATATTAATCTGACTGCATCTAGGTTACTGCTGTCACGTCATCACACAACTTTTGTATTTTTACTCATTTATAATTGGAAGTAGTTATGCAGAAAGGACTCAAAACCACACTGTTCAAAATAGAGTTAATTATGCCATCATACTCCTGAATACGAATCTGTTATCTATTATAAACTTTATTTTAAAAATGTACACAGAAACTGTTTTATTTTGGATATTTATATCTAAGATTATTTAGAGCAGACACTTATAATGCCTATACTCAAAAGTGCCTTGTGTGCGGTTGGAGTCCTTTCTGCATAACTACGTCCAATTATGTGATTGACCATTTTGTAAATTCTTTAGTGGGTATCTTGTTTTGTAATTTAAGTTAAGGTTTGGTAATGGTTGTGTAATCAAGTATACAATTACAGAAATGTATGGTGAAGTGATGGCCTCAGCAGCACCAATGGCAGTGTCCACCCCGAGGTTAAATTCAACACATTATCCTAGAAAGTTCGGTACGGAGCGTGCACTCAAGTTAATCTGCAATAATGTTTAAGTCATACCCAATCCAAATCCATCCGATCATCCGGCTACTACTATAATATCCGAGGTGAAGAGATGAGTGCGCGCGTCCTAAGCCTCGCTTCCTTCCGTTATTCCCAATGAATCCTTAATCCGAATGCAATCCGTTATCTGAATGTATGTATCCTTATCCTATCCAGAATTCCTGACATGACACACCTCCAGCCAAGCACATCCAAGTCCAATCCACAGTGGATGAAACAAAAAACATTATTTTAATCATCTCAATTAAAAAAAATTGTCAATTTACATTTATATCAGCTTTCTTTAAGCATATTGTCAAAATTTATACAAATAAAAACAAAAATTGTTACTATTTACTTATTATGAAATCAACAAGGAGACACTATAATAGCCGTAGTATCTTCCAAGAGTAACTTCATTTAAGACAAAAAAATTGAAATAGTCAAAATAAGAATATTAAGCATATTATATGTGTGTTTATGTGTGTGTAGTTTTGTGTATATTGTCTTAAAGCTATGGAGGTTGTCGCCGCAGAGCCGCCGCCATCCCGAGCAGAGCTGTCGATAAATATATCCTTCAGTATTCAAGGCTACATTATTTCTATCACTCAGATTTCTCATACATTTATTGCTCCTTTGAAATTGTCAATTTGACGACAATTTTATATTTTGTGCAAAGCATTGGGATACATAAATATAAAAAAATAATCATACTTATTTTTAAATGTGTCATTTAAAGTCTGTACTAAAGTTATTATTTTTTTACTGAAAAAGTATGTAAATATTATCAGATAATTTAATGGAATATGATATGACCAACCTGTGTACCATTCCTTTGACTCAGTCGACCGGTCAGTGTAATATCTAAATATTAATAATTATGGTGTTCACAAATCGCGACTCGGTTTCTGTTACAACTAATGTAAAAGAATATATACATCTAGACAATCTCTTGCATTAAGGCATCATGAAAACAGGCCTGGTTTATTACTTTAGTGTGCATGACAAGCTACATCTTACACTCGCGAAATGTATGTCACTTTGTTTTAAAGAGGGTGTCTAGACGTATAAACTATCTAAGTACTAATGTATCCAAAAGTAGAACTACTCTGTACCCTCCATCTGTAACTGGCTTCTGGAGAGTTGTGTATATTACCGATGTAGCTCCCAAGTGAAGTATAATAAAGAATTTGGAGGTATCGTTATATCTAATAGCCGCCGTTCCATCACTTGATGGAGGTCCAAAGCAACCTAACGGAGCCAACGAGCTTTGCATGCCTTCATCCCAAGTGTCAATCACAGAAAATAACACGGAGAGTTAAGCACAAAATAGTCTGTTACAGCTTTAAGACAGTATTGCTATACAGCAATACTTACGTATATACAGATGTAGGTCACCAGGTGACAAGTCTAACTCTGAAACTGAAACATAGAGTTAAAGTATTCCCAAAAATCAACATTAAGACATAGAAGTGGATGTGAGACAAAGAGTTAAACTCAAAATAATTTGGGGTGCAACTTTAATACCGTATTGCTATACAGCAATACATCCATATGGATGTGAGACATAGAAGGTCACTAGATCCAACCCAGAAACTGACATGGAGAGTGAGTTAAACTCAAAATAACTTGAAGTCCAACCTTAAGACAGTATTGCTATACAGTAATAAACCCATATGGATGTGAGACATAGAAGGTCACTAGGTCCAACTCAGAAACTGACACGGAGAGTTAAACTCAAAATAATTCGGGATGCAACTTTAATACCGTATTGCTATACATACATACATCCATATGGATGTGAGACATAGAAGGTCACTAGATCCAACCCAGAAACTGACATGGAGAGTGAGTTAAACTCAAAATAATTTGAAGTCCAACCTTAAGACAGTATTGCTATACAGTAATAAACCCATATGGATGTGAGACATAGAAGGTCACTAGGTCCAACTCAGAAACTGACACGGAGAGTGAGTTAAACTCAAAATAATTTGAAGTCCAACCTTAAGACAGTATTGCTATACAGTAATAAACCCATATGGATGTGAGACATAGAAGGTCACTAGGTCCAGATCTGAAACTGACACAGAGAGTTAAAATATTTCGGGGTCCAACTTAAGGACAGTATTTCTATATAGCAAAATTCCCAAATGGGTTTGAAATGTGGAAGGTCACCAAGTCCATCTCTCCTCGGTATTAATGTTTATGGTTAGTAAGGCGGGTTAAGCTGTACTAAAGATCAGGTTCAGGTTGGCCCTGTTTCACCGCAACAAATGTGATCTATTGTGATAGCCACTTAATTATAGCCGTCTGCTAAGATTGATTGTCGGTATTTACTGCCCTTCCAAAATAGCAATCTTTGGGAACACTTTCTTGATCTACAGTGTGATAAACAGATATAACGAAACAAATGGAGCTGGATAGCCCACAGTCCGACCATATACCGAGGCAATACCGTGAGGCGAAATAGAAGGGAGAGTTTCGCTGTATGTGGACAAGGCTTCCACTCAACCAAAAGATTATCCGGCGATGGTCAACAGTAAAGGCCGGAACGCATTAGCTGCACTGCACGATATTATTTCAACCATTTTGTATGGTACATGTCGCACTAAAGCAGCGCTGCACTGCGCGTCGCGTCAGAGTTGCCTCCGAGAGAATATTTTGACGCGCAGTGCAGCGACGCTCAGTGCGACACAGCAAGCGGCGCGTCGCTTCAGTATGGATACTATTAATTGTTAAATTTATAGAATTTTGTCTTATAATTTAATTAATTTTAATAACTAAATAAAAATAATTTAATTATTAGTATAATTTAATAAATTAATAATTTTATTTTATTAATTTATTTTGGATGCATACCCTTACAAACTAATTTATTTTGTATATTACAGCCATTGTAAAATACTCTACTGATTGAAAAGAGTAGCCGTTGTGTTTCTTGTATGTTCTTTTCAAGAGCCCTACTTTTTCCGAAACATTCAAATTCAAATATTTTTATTCAAAATAGGATTTAAAATCACTTATTGAACGACAAAATCTACCACCCATTCAAAAGAGACTGCCTCAGACCTGAGAAGAATGGGCTCAAGAAACTCAGCGGGCTTTTTTTTTAAATATAAAATATGGATTACAATGTAATATCGTACAATAAACATTTATAATTAAAGATCCTGAGGGTGTTCGCTTTATTCCCAGTCCGTGGTGTCATTAAGAAAATCGTTTATGCTATAATAACCTTTCCCACACAAACGTTTTTTAACAATTCTTTTAAATTTCGTAACACATTTGCTTTGTACATTTTCTGGGATCATATTGTAGAAGCATATACATCGCCCAACAAAAGACTTACTAACTCGACCCAACCGAGTAGTAGGCATAACAAGTTTATGTTTGTTCCTCGTGTTAACATTATGAATGTCACAGTTTCTAGAAAATTCCTCAATGTGCTTATTAACATACAAAACATTATCGAAAATGTATTGAGAAGCAACAGTCAAAATGTTTATTTCTTTAAATTTTTCTCTTAATGATTCTTTAGGACCTAGGTTATAAATCGCGCGAATAGCCCTCTTCTGCAGCACAAAGATAGTATTAATATCGGCCGCACTGCTCCATAACAATATACCATAGGACATAATACTATGAAAATAACTAAAGTATACTAATCTCGCCGTATCTATGTCAGTTAACCGTCTAATTTTCTTAACCGCATATGCTGCAGAACTAAGCCTATTCGCCAATCCTTCAATTTGGAAAGGATGGTAGATTCTGTAGTTTAAAAGAAATATTTATAGTGACGATTCAAAACCGCTTAGTTTAAGGCTAACTGAAAAAGGGTTATTTGACTTTGAAGTCTTATTTTTTTTCCTCATCCGTTAATAGGTTCTTCTTCTGCACACAATAAAGAAATAATGACCTAATCCTCGTCACTATCGCTCATCTTGTAATGCTGCTCGCACGCAAACTGCTATAGAAATGACGCGAGCTGCCGCATACTGCAGTTGTAGTGCGATAGGTACCGTCTAGAGACGTGAAGCGACGCGCAGCGCAGCGCCGCTGTAATGCGTTCCGGCCTTAACACTCATTAAACAAAAAATCCGGCATGGGGTCGTATTTAAATAGCACATAATTTTACCGAGAGAGCTAATCTTTTATTTTAAAATAAATAATGGTGGTGTGTGAGTGTGTGTGTACCTGTACTCAGTAGGCATGGTCGCGAGAGCGCGATCGCGAGCGTGAGCGCGAGTAGGAGGCGCGACGCACCGGCGAGTAAGTGGGCGACCCACGACCGCGCCGCGGCGAGTACGAGCGTGACCTGGAGCACGACACCACATAATGTCACTAACGGCCGTTCCCAATATTCAGTCTATCTCCGGCTGTTGGCCTACATGAGATAAAAAATCCTACCTATCGTTGACTTTTCTGTCCCAATAAAGTTATCCGTACACGCTGTCTATCGATGGGAGGACGTTTGTATGGAAATTGCAATTGACGCGTCCCAATATTATCCGTATCTGACTGACAGCTGTCAGTGATATTGGCTGTCTCTAGTAATGTAATTGTCAAACCCACGTTTTCGGGGTATCGAAAGGTGGATCATTATTATTTGCCTAGTAAAAAATACTTTTCATTTCTCATACTCGGAAAGTAATGTTATTTTGATCTGATTATTGGGTGAAAAATGCTGCTTCCCTCCGTTGAGAGGAAAAAACTCATACAAACCTAAGAGCCGGAATGAACTTTGAAAATAGAACTGCTGTCAGCTGTGAAGAGACGACGACAAACAGACGTGTGGCACTCGGGGACTGCCGCGGTAAAGCTATTGCATAGCATTTTTATCAACTTATGCAATTATAATTATTTATATATTTGATTTATGCAGTATTTTTTTTCTTTGCTTTTTCTTTGATATTAATTCAAGTTACACTTTTTGAGCGTGGTGACCGATAAACAAACATTTTTTGTTCTTTTATTAAATAAATGAGAAGTTAATATTGTTCAAAATACTTATAGTATCTTACAATACATATAGGTAATTCAGGAATATCTATCATAGATTGGTTTATGGTAACTGAAATAATAAACATAAGTTTCAGACTTGATATCTTCTAAATATCTGGAAAATACCGCGTCAATGGTGGTCCCATAATTTGTTGTGGATTCTTGTGGATCATTATTCATTTTCAAATTCAATATTTTCGAAAGAAGAGTAGTCAGCCGCTCTGATTTTTTATCAGCGAAGTTGATGTTGAAATCGCCAACCAAAATAAGTGGAAATTTACTACCATTTGTACCAAGTATTTTCGACTCTTCTTCAGTGTTCTCCAGTTCAGTGCGATGAATAAAATGCTCCACCTCGTCCCATTTTGGATTCGGAGAAATGTAAATAATAATAAAAATCAAAAAACGTGATAAAAAATAAAGAAATTAAAAAAAATCTAGACGTACCCCAGGCTCGAACCTAGGACCTTCTACACAATAAGCGTACGTGATTACCACTTTTCCACGGTAACTGTAATGACAGTGGCGAAATATCTATATATGTACATCTAGTATGTAGGGTGTTAGTTAGGTTTACAGAATTTCTGGATTCGGTCTCCACGCTCAAGGCCCGCGATAGAAGCTATGCAATAGCTTAAAAATCCTATCAATCGTTGACTTTTCTGTCCCAATAAAGTTATCCATACATGCTGTCTATCAATGGGAGGACGTTTGTATGGAAATTGCAATTGACGTGTCCCAATATTAACCGTATCTGCAGCTGTCAGTGATATTGGCTGTCTCTAGTAATGTAATTGTCAAACCCACGTTTTCGGGGTATCGAAAGGCGGATCATTATTATTCGCCTAGAAAAAAATATTTTATTGTGTAATAGGTATTAAATATTGTTGTTATTAGTTGTTCTTTGCACTGTAGGACTTAGTTCAAGTGATAATGAATTTTTGACACTGAGTGGAATCTGATGAAGACAATGAAGAAAATTTTTACAAAATAATTAAAAAATGATAAGTTCTATTATTATTGTAAAAAAATAACCTTGAGATATAAAAGAGAAAAATATTGAGATGAAGAATTTCTCCCTAAAATTCCTCCGTTATTTTGTGCAAGCTCGAACACATGGGAGGGCTATGATAGACAGCTTGCTTATCTACGGTGAACTGGCGATAAGAATCACTTACCGGAAATATTGGGACAGCTTTAGATAATAGATAGCTAATTACTAAAAATCCAAGGTAGTAATGTATCTCTATCTGTAGATAGTATATTGGGAATGGCTGTAAATCAGATACAGGATGTGACATCCCATCCTCAGAAAACCTCAACAAATTTTCATCCACCTACAATAAAACTGTGGAAAGACCTTCCATCCTGGAATTTTCGTAGGACTGACCTGTCTCTGTCCCCACTGTAGCGGTCATTGTTGCCGTAGTCCTCCTTCACACGGATATAAGACACCTCACCCTGTCACACAAACATTACAGGTTAGTACATAGTCGACCCACAATAATATTCCTTATCAATTTTTAATTTATCTACTATTAATATTCACTGTTATTTGTTGCTTTTACACCTACATTTGTAGATAAATTATTATTTTTTTACATTCAAATGGTGTGTAAGCAAAGTAAGTGTGAAGCCAACAGCAATTTCTGTAACTCTCATCTACATAAAAGGCATTTATTTTCTCAAAATTGATTCCTTTAGAATTATTTTTGATGTCATTTCTAATAACTGCTAGATACTACTACCGCTTCGGAAACAAATGGCGCTCTGAGAGAGAAGAAGCGGCGCAAGAAACTCTCCCAGCATTCTTTTTTTTGCGCTCTTTTCAATAAAAATATAGAATATTGTATAATCATTTCTATCGCTATAAAAATGTAGGAGTACTCCATAAATAGTTTGCACTTGATATTTGAATAGGAGGAGAGGACATCTGTTTAATATAAGTAGCTGTCATTTAAAAAATATGTAACTAACATAATATGTGGAAGCATATACGCACCTCATGGCTCCTGAATCGTGAGTCGTCAAGTTTCTTGACAGCATACTTCATGTCCTCATGACGTAGGAACTCCACAACTCCTGTACCATCCTTGAATGTGTCCGCAAAGCACACATCCCCTGCCTCACGCATATGGTCCTTGAGATCCTGAGAGATGGTGATACATATTATTCAACTCATTTGTTAAGCCTTGATATGTAAACCATTTAATAAAACACTTAAAAAAAAACAAACTATACAGTCAGATAATTTGTGTCAACTTTTTTGAAATTTGCTTGCAAATGGAAATATTTATAAATATCTAACTTAAAGAACAATATAACATTCTGACATCAACACATTTGTCTAAAAGGCATTTATTTTCTCAAAATTGATTCCTTTAGAAGCCTTTATGATGTCATTTCTAATATACTAGATACTACTACCGCTTCGGAAACAAATGTCGTTATGAGAGGGAAGAAGCGGCGCAAGAACCTCTCCCAACATTCTTTTTTTGCACTGTTTTAATATATTCTATGATCATGGCACAAACCTGCCAGGAGCCCGAGGGGGGCAGGCCAGTGACCAGCACGCGGTACTCTGAGCGGCGGGCGGGGGGGCCCCGCGCCGCCGGTCGTGATCCGAACCGGTCTCCTCCTCCGCGGCTCCCTCGCCCGCCACCACCGCCCCCACCCCGCGGGAATTCCACCCTCAGGCGGTACCCGTCGTAGTCGTAACCATCACGAGCACGCACCGCATCATCCGCGTCTCTGTTCCAAATCCAATGATTAGAACTATTTTCTTACTTGCGACATGTTTTCCAATGCCGAAGATCCCCAGATACACTCGGTACATATAGTTTTTTGAGATATGTAACGATTTTTAGGAGTACTCCTGTGTATGCGTATCGATTTACTATTAACGATTAGTAAAAATATATAAGTTATACATTGACAAAAACTATTTTCAACATATTATTTTTTATTATGTTATCTTAATATATATAAATCTCGTGTCACAATGTTTGTCCTCAATGGACTCCCTAAACTAATGAACCGATTTTAATGGTGATTACTTCATGGAGTGCAGTTTGGTCCAACTTGAGAGATAGGGTAGTTTTTATTTCGATTTGGGAACCATAAATATTTTTATTTTCAATATTTGTTTTGTATGGACATATTTTCTATGAGAGAATTTAGTGACGCACAGTTTGACAGTTCCGCTGTGAAACAATTTCATTCTAACAATAGGGAGCATATTTACGAAATAATTTTTGATGTTTTGAAATATAAAACAGTTGTTTTTTACTATCTACAGAACAACGTCTGTCGGGGCAGCTAGTGTTTTATATATTAATTTTGTTATCATCTTTCTGTGAACATATTTCAAAAGATGGCGCGATTAGTCTCGCTGATTCGAATATTCAAAGAGTCCAACGACGCGCTGATTGGTTATAAATCGTCACTCGTCAGTCGAGCATTCGCGTCGGGACTCGGGACGATTTCGCGCCGTCTCTTTCTAGCTTGTTGGCTTCTTAAGAGACTTTGGATGTTTTCCCATACTAATTTGAATGAATAGATATGAAGATATTCTTTTTTTTAATGAAAATAAGGGACAAGACAAGCAGGATGTTCAGGTGATGGTAATAGCTATAGATAATTTTGTACGCAACAAGAAGCCCAGCTTGATGGCAGGTTTTAGAGAATATAATGAAATTTCAAATTATGTTTTTCAATGAAGTAAGTACCTAATAACAGAAATCAATTGATTTTTATAGAATACTTAGAATGATTGAGTGGTCAGGTGTTCACTTATACATTAAATAACATTATAATGTATTAATGTAATACCTACAAAGTAAATATTGAACATATTTAATATTGAAAACAATTTAGGGCTTTTATCTATAGGTAAAACTTACACAAACAATAATGCAGCATTTTTTGTTTGTAAACAAATTCCAGTGTTAGCTTGGCTTACCCTATGATATAACCCTAGGCACGCCACTAGAGCATAGCAAGACACATAACAAAACACTGATCTTTTGAGTCAAATATGAATTAAGGTTCCCCCCGTACTCCACCGCATCCTATTTCACTTAAGCACACAACCCACAGGACCAATCTCGGTCATCAAAATGCTAATACCCCGATCAAGTAGACTATATAATGAATTTATTAGTAAAGATAAGTCAATTGATCTGTTCAGCGATAATACAACAAAATTTAAAGATAAAATTAATTAAGACACTCGATAGATATCACATAGATATTAAAATTGTGAATATTTTTTTCTTTATTATTATTCTAGTATTTTTATTTTTTATATACCTCTCATTATATAAATTTTAACTTTTTTACAACTTATATCTGTGTACATGCTGTAACTGCCTATAAATATAATTATGTGTATCCCTAGCACAAGACTTGTTTAATGTTAATGTATCACATGTAATTCTGTTGGTAGTTCATAAATAAATAAATAAGAAGCATAGAGTGTGGCAGGCCCATAACACGTGTGTCTCAGACTCTAACTGTATAAATATATGGAAATAGTGAGCTCAACTATATGTATGGGTAAGATGGGATCACCTTGTCTTTTTAAATGCAAGTGTGGTAAGCAGAGTACCTCTAAGAACTATCCTTGTGTGTATATTTCACACAAGGATACAAGTTTCATAAGAGTCGAGATGCAAGACACACCAAGCTCTATGTTGAATGCTGTATGAGCAAAGATAACATGAGCTACATCTTACTACTCTTGACAAATGCCTCCATGATGACCTCAAAAATGTACAAGATTCTACCCTGGAACTACAACCTGCCTGAACTTCATATCTTTCTTAGAAAAACCACCAACCTATGCACACAATGCAAGCTTTCACAAACACACTCGTTTGCCCAGTACTTCTTCAGCAACAAGGTGGTTCATAAGTGTAACAATTGAAAAAACCTGTGGTTTAATTTCATTCTAGTGACAGACAATAATTAATTGTTTATCTATGCATAAGTTAAAATTAAAGTAGGACAGTTTATAAAAAATGTACAACCACTTATACGGACTACTGAGTGCAGATAAAGTAATTTATTATCGCCGCACGTAGGTATTAGCCGTAATTGACGCCAGCGGTAATACCTAAATGATAGTGTAGGCGATTACATTTGGAATAATAATTAGTAGATAATGATTTTTTGATCTTTTTAGTTACCTTGGATCTTCAAACTCCACAAATGCAAAAGGCGGTCCTTTTCTATTTTTTAGGTCTACAAATGTGACTTTTCCGAATTTATAAAATAGGTCTTGAATATCCTTTGTCCTTATATCAGGAGGAAGGTTTCCAACGTATATTCTGCATTCATTTCGATTTGCACTGCTTCCTCCGGACATGATAATTATATTTATATGTTTATTAATTCATATAACTATTAAATATGTAATTATTTTATCGCCGCAAATTTAACAACGCGTTTTCCGTCTTTTGACAAATTCAAGATGGCAGCGTATTTGCCAGCTTATCCATGGTCTACACTCTACAGTCTACACCATAGATTCAAAATATATACTTTTTTTTATATATTAGACTATATTCTATGTCTATGGTTTCCACCAAGTCTCCACTCTCCTTCTCAAGTCGAGCTCGGGTGGAAATGAAATGAAATATTTATTTATTTATTTATGATTCCTTACAGCTAACAAAATGAAAAGAGTATATTAAAAATTATACAGAATAGATACGCCAATTAAAAGGAATACTATTAACAGTACAATAAGTATGTGACAAAGTAGTTTAAGACAAAAACGAAAAATACTATAAAAACTTACAAGAAAAAATTACATAGAAAGAAAAGAAGAAATCGTATCCATATTGAGTAACTGAAACGGTGAGTAGGTTGTGTGGTGTGAGTAGTGTGAGTGAATGTGATTGGTGTGAGTGAATGTGATTGGTGTGAGTGAATGTGAGTGAATGTGAGTGTTCGAATATAATGTTTAAATTACGATGTGAGACTAATAATTTATCCTGAATATACTGATGATTAACTCCTGCAATTTAAACAGTTTAATATCAGTTTTTTGAACCTCAGACGTGATAAGTTGAAAATGTCGACGGAAGAAAATTTCTTATTATATATGTCAGGAATTCGAAATAGAGGTGAATATTTAAGATACTTAGTAGAGGCAAAGGGAATGTTAAATAAATTAGTATGCCTAGTACGTAATGTTGGTACCTGGAATGATATTTTATTTAAGATATCTGGACAGTCAAATTTATTATGTAATATATCATAAAGGAGTAACATATCAATTACATCTCTTCTATCTTCCAAGGTATCGATTTTATGATAATTACAGGCTTCTTTGTAGTCTATAGGAATGAATTGAGATTTAAAATTCAATTTTTTTATAAATATCTTTTGTATTTTTTCAAGGCGGTCAATATAACATTGATATGTAGGCCTCCAGATAGGACTTGCGAATTCAAGGATGCTTCGCACGTAAGCATAATATAGCACCTTTAGGCACAAGATGTCATTGAAAGGTTCGCAAGTGCGAAGAATAAACCCTAGATTTTTATAAGCCTTCTGTGTTATTATTTCGATGTGGTTATTATGGGTTAGTTTGCTATCATGGATCACACCTAAATCCCTTATTTGAGTAATTTTTGGAATAATTTCGTTATTTAAATTTTTATTTCATCACGCAATCAAAGTAACAAAAGTCGGTTTCATAAAATTTTGAAACCACTAAACTTTTATTTCTTCAATAGCTTGTGAAATCGCATCTGTTATTCGTCAACGTTTGAACTCTGAACTTGTTAATTTCATTATATTATTAATTAGCGCCCGGTTCTTATTAACAAGAATCGAATTGTTAATGGTACCTACGCCCAGTAATGTTAACTAGGCGACCTATTTAAAAACTTTCTATAAACACCAACTGGAATGACATTTTATTGAATTTTACTAGGAAGGGAGCGCTACTGATAACTGTCATTAAGATATATTTTGTATAAAAAGAACGACTCCAGCGTTTCTAGAATATAATATTTTTCAATGTCAGTATACCGTCAAAGCTGTTAATTGTCATTCACTTACCGATCATATTCGGAAGATAAGTTGCAACTTGAAATATTTTTGGACAATATTTCTACGAATTTACTAAATATCTTTAATTTTAATTAAATAGATAATTTATACGTCTAGATAGAGTCTCTGGCTGTTAAATAACGGATGAAAACAGGCCAGGAATATTAGTTTAGTGTGCGTGACAAGCTACGTCACGTCTTAAACTCTCGATTTGTATGACACTTTGTGTTAGTGTGCGTGAATTGCTCAAAGTAGAGGTTATTCTAAAGTTTAATTTTTTTCGACGTTTTCACAGCTGTCATAGTCGATGTAGACAATAATAGCCTAAAATAAAAATAGGCCTTTAATCTGTGTGGGAAAGTAGGTAGTACATTGCTTTCCCCGAGATTTCTTAACAGACTCGTTCAGAGTAGGCCGTTTCTAATTTTTATTTTTAAAAAAGTAAGAACATTTTTAATTGTAAATTAATTTTTCGAGTGTAGTAAATATAACTTGAGTCCTTTATTTATTATTTAACTAGCTGACCCTGCAAACGTTGTTTTGCCATATAAATTATTTTTACAGTTACACAATGATATTTAAAAGTATAGATAGGTTACCTAGACAACATTCGGTGTTAACAAACGCACACATGAATAATTTAACATTGCAATAGCACACTACATTACGATTACACGACAAAGAAGGATAGTAAATGTAATTATCGCAAGTGAAAAAGAGATAAGTCTAATTTGCTAATTGCTTCGTATTTTCATAGCAAAAACACAGAATAATTGACCAGATATGATTTTTTACCGTACACCATGATTTAAGTCTAAAATACGATTAATTCATGAGTTCATGTAATAAAAGTTATAAAGTAGTAAAACTCCATTTAAATTAGGTAAATTAAGTGTTATTGGTTAAAAAAAAAATATTTAATATTGATTATAATTTACAGCCATAATGATGATATAAATTATTTGTAGATGAAATAATAAAAAACATATAAGTAGACATATCAAAACATAACCGAAATGTATTAACAATAAGGGTTCCATTTTTACAATTTTACTTACGACGGCTCCCAAAAAGTTTTAAGTTTACAATTATTATTTCTTGTATATTATATTATTTAAGAATGTATTTCTGTTGAGAGTTTATTACAATAAGATAATAGGGAAACAGAAAATGATCCATTGATTCTTCTGCAGTAAGCAAGGGATATACCGAAAGGGCAGTGTTACTGAAAAAACTGCTACGCAAGCAGATAGCACTTACTTTCTATGTCCGCTACCTACCCTAAAACTTGTTTTTTGTAGTTTGATAGTTCAGCTTGTTTATTAAAAAATATTAAATTTCATATTACATTCACTGCAACAACGCCTTTTTTACATCATTTCCTAAAATATACTATCTCGATCATCACGCAGCGGACAGGGTAGTTGCGGTATATTCGGAGTATTATCGTATCGTTTATGTGTCGTTGTCGATTTTCCGAGTAGATCTCCTGGTACGTTACATACATTCCAAGATTAAGTACTAATAAAATATCAAATAGCCTGCTATTACTAATCTCATTTTATACCACCTTTATTATAAGACTTTGAAAGCCAGAACTTATTATAATCATCATAATATTATTTAAGAAAGACGCTCACTAACTAAAAAGAAAACTCAAGTTCCGCAATCAAGCGGTTACGAACGCTATGTATTCTGCCTACGATTTCAGTTCTGGTTGATTAATCTATGACACATACTATTTGTCCTTGTCGCGCTGCAGTTGACATCATATTCTCTATCTTGCTCGAATCACCACGTTAATAATTCGAGATTTAATTGTAAATAAGAAATAAAATCGTGATAAAATACAAATACGATGTTCTTTTATATAATTTCGTATGGTACGAAATACCTTCACACTTATATATCTTGCAAACATAGTTTTTATATTTTCTTAATACACAGGTTGGCATTTTAGATTATTATTATCACGCCACGAAAACGTTCCGCTTAGCTCGCTGCTATTAGCCAACTGAATGAAATTACGACAATTGTCTGAATTTGTCTGCAACATTTTGCGCGCGCTAGTGCGATATCTACGTCTTTATTGTATATAATATCATTGGAGTTACACCGTTTCATGGACATTACAAAATTACTTTATTTTTTTAAACCAATAGATTTTTTCTACAACAAACATATAGTAAAAAACGGTCATTTCAATATTACAAACAGACACTCCAATTTTATTTTTAGGTATAGATTTACTTATAAATTTTAAACTTAAATCTTTAGTTCTATGAATATTTGGAGGATATATATTTATTTTGAGGTAAAACAATGTGACTGATTTTCGTTTTTTAACTGTCTGCTAGTAAAATAGAATCAAAGAAATTAATATTTATATTTCGAAAAAACATTTGAATTTGGAACGCTACTTCTGACACCGAAGTTAATCTGTATTGAAAGAAGCCTTTGAAAGAATCCTCTAGATAGTAGGCGCATTGTAACTCCGGTCTCCGGCATCAAAATCGTTTCGTGAAAAATTTCAATTTGTGAAGTAAATGTGAGTATTTATTAATTTATTTACACTTTTGAATCGTGTTTCAATTGATTTAATTAATACAGTGTATTTATTAAGTGTCTCGTCGTATTTTATGTTAATTTTATGGATAATATTTAGAGGCTCCGAAAGATTAGTTTCTCTAGTGATTCAGAAAAATTATTATCCTATCGATTAATTTATAAACGTTTCTATGACAATGGAATGCTTTTCTGCTTCGAGTTCACATTGTTAGAGTATACTTTGGGCTTTAAATAATTTAATGACGGGATTTATTGCGAGTGCCTTAGTGAAAATAACTACGAGTAAGAATCAGGAGAATAGGGTTCCAGAAAGGTATTTCTTTGAAACTTTAGTAATAAACGTAAATGTAGGAAAAACATTGACCTTTAAAAGTCTATTTTTAGCATTTATACGTACTACGCATGTGGAAAACTGTGGGGGGATTTGAGGGAGGTAGCTAAATTATTACGTTATCGTGAGAATTATCTGATATTATATTATATTTTGCCTCATAAGGTACTATATATTGGTAGTGCACCTACTTCCAAAACGGATAGTGGTTATTACATCTCATTTAAGCACTGTTATTACAGCTACAAAGCAGTCAAGATGTGTGACAGGAAAGCAGTAATCAAGAATGCTGACATGAGTGAAGAGATGCAGCAAGATGCAGTAGACTGTGCAACACAGGCTCTTGAAAAGTTCAACATTGAAAAGGTATGTTAGTGGCTAGTTTTTATTTCTATTGTCAAAAAGTAATTTACTGGTGCTTAAGAAACAAACACATTAATATAAAATGAGAAATTTTAAGGAAAACAATTAATCTGTACTCTTAAACTCACAAGCAATTTTTGTAAGTAGGATCTTTTTTCATTTTATATCTTATGACCCCTTGTTCATAAACTTTCCTCTATGCATGATTACATGTGGTTATAATGCTTGTTTTGTTATATTTATAACTAAAAAGACTCAATGAGGCTATTCTGTTAGAAGGCATTACTTCTCAAATTGATGTTACATTGTGTTTCGATAAGTGATCTAGCATTAAGTAGAAATATTTAAATTTTTCTGTGATGTGGATATTCACCCTTTATGAATTTACTTTTCTGAGCCTTTGTAACCCAAGAATTTGCATGAACCTGAACCTCATTACTCATCTTAGCATTAAAATAATGAAGTGTCTAGTCATCTAAGTGACCAAATAAAATTAATTAGTCAAGCATTATCGGATGAATAACATTAAATTAATCGTCATCTAAAAGTTTTTCAACATATCCCTTATGTGAATTTTTATGAAATGAGACGATCGTAGCGAGCCGCGATAGCGGCTGGGGAGTGCCAGAAACGAATTCTAGATGTTTCCCTTTGTTTCCTCCCCATAAAAATGTCCCAACCCTCAAAAATTACATAATTTGTGGTAAAGGGTGCATTACCTTGTAATTAGAGTGGTAGCATTATAAGCGTGGACTAAAGCTCTATCAATTACAATATTATAAGATTTAACCCAAATATCATTCAGTGTTAGTCTTTTTTCCCTCGTACGCAATAACTAAGCAACAGACAAAAATTTTAGCGGATATAAAAATATATATTGTTATTTAATGTTATGCATCCAATAATCGGACGACTTATTAATTGTTGAAGAATAGCAACAGCCTTAAAATTATTTATTCTCATGTAAGGAAATACAAAATAAGAATATGAAAATAATAAGTTATAAAATTAAATTTTGCAAAGGTTTTTGTCAGTTGTTTTTTTTCATGCATGCTGTGTGCTGTCAATTTAAAAGCAATAAAAATAAATTTTATAAATGCCACTTGGCAATTTGTTTCATCTATTATAACAAAAGTTACACTTTAGAAACCAAGTATAATATATGAACAAGAGTAAGTTTAAGTTTGTTTATGGTTCAATTTTAAACTTACAGTTAAATCTATTTGCTTATGTAAAATATTATACAAAGTAGTTGGGAGTCATTTATCATGTTAGCTCTTGGTTAAACTTTTAATTTTTTTTAACCTGTGACCAAAGCACACAAGTAATTTGGTTTGTTTGTGTTCAGGACATAGCTGCCTTCATCAAGAAGGAGTTTGACAAGAAGTACAACCCCACATGGCACTGCATTGTTGGGCGCAACTTCGGCTCATATGTTACGCACGAGACCCGCCACTTCATCTATTTCTACCTGGGTCAAGTGGCGATACTGTTGTTCAAGAGCGGCTAAGCACATCTCCTTGTTTTAATCAAAATTTTATGTTGTTAGTGGACACATTTGAACCTCCTCCCTCGGACGTGCCATTTCATGAATAGATCGGTGTACATTCCTCCCATCCTGTTTCTTTCCGATCATTAGTGTGGTGTATGGCCGAGGGCGGGAGCCGAGTGTTTGTGGAATGATTGAGTGAGTGACTCCTCATGAGCCTGTTTTAATTTAAGATGCTGGTCATTGTTGGATTCTATGGACATTCACTGGCGCACCAATGATTGTGTGTTTAACTTAAGGTTCTGGATTACATTTGTGTAAACAAGCAATCACACCTAGTGTATTTATTATAATGGAAATTTTAGTTAATTATTTGTAGACTATATACCTAGCATAGCTTAAAGTCATTATGTTAGTACTTATCTAAAATTATTTGTTTGACTACTTTGTTTGACTTCTTTGTTAATATATTCACTGGAGATATTTTCAATACTTATATTATTATTAAATAAACTTTCTTACAAACTAATGTCTCTTTTTTTCCATCAAAGGCTGATCAGATGGTATTGTCTACACAGTGGCATACCAATTTTTAAGATGATAGGTAAAAATATGGACGAAATATGATTCGGATAGGTGCCTAAATGAAGGTATCGCTTTATAGTTACAGCGACAATTTCCCGGACCATGAACTGAATGTGCAAGCCCAAAACGAAACGTTTAAAATGTATTTAGGAGCTTTAACATTTATTCTGGACAAGAATTAATAATTAATATATTGCAATTCCATATGAGGACAAAGTAGCAAGGTTTTTTTATGGAAGAGGAGAAAAAAAGTGTACTGGTAACATTCTTACAACACCAGAGATGCTAACTAATGGATGAATATTACCATTGTGGCGTGTGAATAAAAGATTTTTATTAATTATATAAATAACAATTATTCTAGAATAGCCATGTTAGCAGTTAGCACGATTCGGTGACCTTCCTCACTGAGTACATTTTATTATACCTAAGCAAACTCTTCCTCCAAGAATAATCGGAGTGCCAAGAGATTTTTTTACCTGTTCGAAAGCGTGAAAGTTAACTATGATTTGTATGGCGTCGAAAGAGGGCTATGATGTTTTCTTCTACTGTCACTAGATGGTGCCCTTGGAGGAAACTTATCTACACCGGTTAGATTTGTTTCGCTAACCTAAAGTTAGGGAGTTTATATTAATAATAGCTTACTAGGCAATAAATGAACAAGCACACATACATATTTTTTAAATTATGATTTAAATAAATAAATTAAACAATTTACAAAACAAAGGTATACGGAAACCAAAAATTATATAAGACTAAGTGGACCCGACAGACGTCCTGTACACACGTCTGAAATTTGAAAAATCGGTCTAGCCGTTAGTTCACTAACATACACATGAACAGGAGAATTTTATATGGACGGAATTGCGAATCTAAACAAATCTCAAATTCAATGGAAAACACAAAAAATCATCAAAATCGGTCCAGCCGTTTAGGGAGGTAGTTGCAATTGTGAATCTAAACCATTCTCGAATCCACCTGAAGACACACAGAAACTTTCATTAAAATCGGTCCAGCTATTTAGGAGGAGTTCAGTTACAACAGACGCACAAAAGTAATATATATATATTAAGATTTAACAATTATCTTCACCTTGACGATCTGTTCCAAAAATGGTTTTTCATTGGATTGTAGTGCATTCCAATCTGCCAGCCTAAACCATAGGCTTTTGGCATTTGAAAAGGTGGTAGTGTGACGAATACACAAAATTCGGTTAGCTTCAGATGGCAGCTTGGGCTCATAAGAATCTTGGGCATGTGGTAGGTAGTGCGGCACGAAAGTCAAATTCGACTGCAGTAGTCATGTCAAAGAGCTCTTTAGAACTCTCCCCGTGATGAATGTGTTAGAAGTGACGTCTCTACGTAGCGCCAAGTAAGGGATAGTTAACTCTTTAGTTATATAAGTGTATGTAAATGTGTGGATGTAGGTATATACTTCGTACTAAGAGGCGGAACTGCCTAAGTAAAAATTGAAATGTATTTGAGTAAGGAACGTGCAGTGATTTGACATAAGTTGGAAATAGTAATTATTACAGGGTATGTTCCGATATGCACTGCGAAGTGATATCACTGTAGAAAAATTCGTTCCGTTATGGACTGCCAGTATACTGCCGTAGTACCCTGGGGAAATATATTATGACGTCAGAAATCATCGCCATATTCTACTGTGAGCACTGGCGTTGTCGAGGTAAGGTACTCGCAGTACTTTGATCACGTGATCAGTCAAAACCACTCGAGTGCCTAACGTTTTATAAACAATACCTACAGTTTAACCCCAAAGTCATAAAGTTCTGTAATTAGTTTGGATTAATAAATAAAAAAATGGAAGAATTGCAAAAATTAACCTTATTAGACTGTATTAAAAACCGGCTAAGCTTGAAAGCGAATAGTTACTATAAACGTAGTGGTTTTCGGCTATCTCTGTTTTTTACAAGAGTATGACGTATGTAGCCGTCATCTGTCAATCTATCAATGAATGCACGATACAATCGCTTTTTTCTTAGAGAGTTTCGCTAGGCTGAATTCTGGCTTTTCGACGATTTGGAAGCACTGCGTTACACGCGATCAAATCGCTCGAGTTGATACTGGGATGCACCAAACCAGAGACCTGCGTATATAGAGCGCTAGAAAGCAAGCCAGCCTGAAGTAGTATTATGCTCCCTATGAGATGATCCCTACACCTTCGATGCCAACGGCTTGGCTGGCAATTGGCTGTGCCTTCAAAATTACCGTAGAATTAGCAACAGCTCGAGATTTCAAGACTAGGCATACTATCTAGGCGCGGCATTAAAAGACTAGTGCCTTTGACAATGATATAAAGTGAAAAAAAATAGTAGTAATTTACTGGCGATGTGACGTCGGGTAGTAGGTAAGGGTAAAAACGGTTTATCTCGATTTCCGGCGAAACTACAAGTCTTATGGAAAAAGTTAAATAGCAAAGTTGTAGGGAATTAAATATTTTTCAACTCGAATGCGGAGTTTTTTATATATGTACAATTTTGAGGTATTTATTAAAATTTACACTTTACTTACTCGAAAAACGTAAGATTCCTTGTTATGTATTGATAAACAAAAAAATTGAAAATCGAAATATACTACTTTAAATTACAACCAATTAAGTTAATATTTAATCTCTAATGACATCTACAATATTTTGAGTAAATAAATTATGCGTTAATTTTCCTAAATAGCTCAAAATTGTATACTTTCTTTCAGGTAAAAAAAATTTCGGATTCGAATTTTTATTTCGTTTTTTTTGCATTTTCTGAGAACATACCATAGAACTATAGTACCTAATGTATAATTTTTAAACCATCAAAAAGTAGAGATTTTAACGATCTAACGCCCACCGACACTTGAAAAAGCTGATATTTTGACGTGACAATTTTCGATTGAAAATTAGGGTTCTTTTTCGATATATAAGTCAAAATAAGGTGAAAAAATAAATATTTAAAATCAAGAAAATTACCCCTCCCCCCACTTCTCGACCTCAGATCATCCGTAATGTAGTTTTCCTTTCATTTTGTTATATTCTCTTCCTTTTCCAATAGGTTTCATCCTACTACTATTTTTTTTGGTTATCAACCTTGTCTATAATGGGATTTTTATCTAAGATACGAAACTAAGATAGACAAGTGGCAATTTTTTGTGGTTTTCGCAA
The DNA here is from genome assembly GCF_905404315.1 of Leptidea sinapis. NCBI lineage: Eukaryota > Metazoa > Arthropoda > Insecta > Lepidoptera > Pieridae > Leptidea > Leptidea sinapis. The sequence goes on from NC_066301.1 coordinate 7,513,072, forward strand.
ATACGAGCGGTCTGGGTGGTTCAACGTTCAATTAAGACTATTTGGCGACCAAGAGAGGACTCACAAAAGAAATCGCTGCACTGGTAGAAGAGGTCGGTAGGATATAGAGAAACAAACACCCTTTAGTGATCGACGTCACCCACACTCCTTTCCAATACCAGAGGAATCACAGGAGCGTTGCGGAAAAGTGCCTCCTTTGTAAACTTTTACTTCAAGTCTAGGTCTTAGGGCATCGCACTATCACAAAATTTTAATTAAAGCTGTGAACTGAGTAACCTATTGTTTCCACCATTGTTGTTAATCTTCAAAATGCTTGAATTTATATATCTAGCACGAGACGTCAAGAATACGAATACATTATTTGCACCATCAAGTGATCATCTGTTAAAAGTGGTCCTAACGACCTCTACCGATAGCTAATAACTTAAAATCACTGTACAAATATTTCCATGTTTCTGGTCACACATCATCATGTTATCAAACCGCAACGTCCTGTTTTTAAACTAATCATTTAGCGTCCCCACGCCCCGTGCTCACACTCCCTTATACTTTACAGATAAAGGTATAGTTAGCTCATGTGATATTGGCGGTTATTTTTCTTTATTATTGTACAGCATATTCCTGTAGACTTAGATTAAGGATTGGTCTCCGCTGCGCTCCATCTAGATACTGTACTACCTAACAATAGCTTTTTTATTACGGCAACTATTAGATGCTTGTTTGCGAGGCATCTTGACACTCAATGGCATCTTTAAAATTTTGTAACGTATGCTTCGTGTTATTTTACATTGAAATTAATAAAATACAAATCATTAACTGATGATATGTGATCCCAGTGTCTTTCTTATTTCTTGTACTATTACTATTATTTTTACAAAGTTTTACTTCGCAACCCGGCATTTTATTTTCAATTATTAAAGTTTAACAGAATATGTGGTACGTCCACGTCACACATTGTTCGAGACAGCGACTATGCCTGCGGTATCTAGTTGGAGCGCAGCGGAGACAAATCCTTAATCTAAGGCTGTTGATATTATAATAAAGTAAGTAGGTACACATAATCATTACTTGTGTTACTTAAGTGGGACTTATACTATTCAATTGCGTTTTACAAACCTTTCAATTTACATTATTGCTACTATCCAAATGTTTTGAGTTTTCTTTAGTGTTAATTCCGCCAATATTTGTCTTTTAAACAATTCGACACGTGTTTCGCCTCTACACGAGGCATATTCAGGACATGTTGACTCGCCAAAATCTGACACGAGACTGAAGTCTCGAGACAGATTTAGGATAATTATGGATTTCCGCAAAGTAACGCCTACTTCAATAACTTTTTTATTGCTACTGACATACAGACATATTTCATCATCTAATCTTGTTATGTGTTAAATATCTTATACCAAATTTTACTGTATTAAATTAATTTGCATGCCTAGTTTAACCAGGCAAAACACGTGAAACTGTAATATTGTACCATCGTAACATACTATGTTTATACGCAAATAAAGAATTTGATTTGATTTGATTGATTCAAACAAGTCGTTATAAGTTAAGTATACTTATCCACTTTTATGTAACATTCAGTTTAAAATTTTTCTACAGCAATAGTACCTACCTAACGTTTTAAATCAACTGAGGTAAAAATTTATTTTGGGACGATAATTCACCTTTTGTTATTATATATTAGGTGGAGGTATTTAACCGGGTAGAAGGTATCCCCCGTATATTAATCTGCCGCGTTTTAGTAAATCCCGAAATCCCCGCTTGGGCTCCCCTACTATTATAATGTCTCTCTCAAGTCTAGTTATTGTACACTTACCATGGAATAGATACATTATTCTGGGCTGGTTTGAGTAAAATAATTATGATTATAAAATGTTAATGGATTTACTTAGAAAGTACTCAAATATGCAGATACGAGTATATGTTTGAGATCTGCAGAATTGTTGTACCCCAAGATTTAATCATGCAAAATTATACAAAGAAATATCTATATTTTTACTAACACATCCGATTGAAGTTATATGTATGTGAAATCAGTATTCGCATATTAGTTTGGATAGGATGTTTGTTAGGGCACATCGACGGAAATTCTGGATATTTTTGAAATATTTCAACAACTTTTTTAGTTTGACAGCTTGTCAACAAGTTATTTAAACCATTGCTATACCCGTTGCTGGTACTAATTTATAATTCATATTATCTTTAATATATAATTCTCCTGTACCTACGTGTGTTGACAGTGAACTCCTCCTAAACGGCTGGACTGATTTGAGTAAATTTTTTTGTGTGTGTTCAAGTGGATTCGAGGATGGTTAAGATTCTCAATTGAATTATCTCCTAAACAGCTGGATCGATTTTGATGAGTTTTTGTGTGTTCCAGTGAAGCCTTTGAAACGGTTTGGTACAGGACAACGTCTCTCGAGTCAAATTTCAAGAATATATGTTCTTGAAAATGTTATGTGAGTTTGCTAGAAACGACAGTTTGATGACCATAATGATAACACCAGGAAGAGACATAAACTTATAATTCCTACTACTTGGCTAAGTCGAGTTAGTAAGTTTTTTGTGGGGCGATGTACTTATATGCTTTTACAACAAGATCCCAGAAAATGTTAAAAACAAATGTATTACGATATTCAAAATAATTGTTAAAAAACGTTTGTGTGGTAAAGGTTACTATAATATTAATGACTTTCTTAATGATACCACAAATTGGGAATGGAGCGACCGCCCCCAGTCTATTAAAAATAAGTTTAATTGTACCACATTTCTTTGTAACCATATTTTTTCCGAATAAAAAGAAGCCTCTTGCGCCTGTTCTTCTCAGGGCATAATTTTTGGAATGAGTGGTAGTTTTTGTCTTACAATAAATGTTATGATATCCTATTTTGAATAAAATTATTTGTGTTTGAATGATATTGTTCGTCTAATTTATTTAAATAAAATCTATCAATAATATGTGTGCCGACTATATCGCGGTAGGTGATTGCACACGGCGCGGCCGACTGTGCGGTCGCGGCGTGTGCATCAGCCCTATTTATTGTCCTTGCAGTTCCTTTAGTGTCACACTCAGCCGTGGTATTCACGGCTAGTAGCAACACTGCCTTAATTATCAGATCTTATTCAAGAATCAATTTAGGTAAGTTCTACATTTATTATTAATTTCTTAGACTATTTTTTAGTAATATATTTAAAGGTAGCCATGTAATACAGCAGTGATTAATATAACCGCATTTCGAATCAATATTTCTCGTCGTCTAGTCCAGATTGAACCCCATGGTTTTAGAAGACATTCGCTGATCCGAGCGACACGTCAGTAACACATCGGTCGCTTATTTTTTTTTAATGAAAATAAGGGACGAGAACAGCCGGACGTTCAGCTGATGGTAATTGATACGCCCTGCATATTACAATGCAGTGTTGCTCAGGATTATTGAAAGACCCAAACATTCTGAGCGGCACTAAAACTGCGCTTGTCACCTTAAGACGTAAGATGTTAAGTCTCATTTGCCCAGTAATTTCACTAGCTACGGCGTCCTTCAAAATCCCCAAACAATCTAAGTACGACGGATTTATTATACAATAAATACAAAGTAATTCTATTCCAAATTACTTATCTTACAGGGCCGGTCCGAGTAATCATTTTAATCATTATAAATCCGCGTATTCCTCATTAGAACCATTAATTCTAGTTATTTAACAAGTGCCATAGATTAGCTTAGTAAATAAATATTATTACCATAAAAACCACTAAATATGTCTATCCCTAAGTGCACCCCTTTTCTAAATAAAAATAATGGTTATTTACGACAGAAATGGTGAACAAGTAAGAAATAAAATAGTATTCGTTTTTCCCCATAGATGGCACTAACAAAAAGTATTTAGTTCATAGTTGCGTAGCCACTTGAAATACGCAGTTTTCTTTAGGTTTGTGTAAAAATAAAATCTTAGATTATTTATGCGTCTAGATAGAGCCTCTTACTGCTAGACAACCGATGAAAATAGGCCAGGTTTATTACTTTAGTTTGCATGACGAGCTACGGTGTTGCACTCCCAATTTGTCTGACACTTTGTGTTAACACTACATGCACACGCATGTATTGCTCAAAATAGAGGTTAACTGTCAGCCCCAATTTTTTTTGACGTTTTCACATTTGTCACAGTCTGTCAGGCGTATTAATAATCTAAGTATAAAAAACGTATTCATTCTACAGTGACGTTATATGGTCTTGAATATAATTCAACTTTAATGGATGAGTACTTGAGCTCTTCTCATATCCCACGGGCACCTTGTAACCTCATGTCTAATGTCCAGGAACCGTTCAGGATGTCGGACGCTAAGAAAAACCTTCAGCTGTTCTTCGATCGTCCCACGGAGCCATGCTTCATGCAGAAAGGAGAGAAGAAGGCAGTGTTCCAACTGCCCGACACATACTATGTAAGATCACAAATTATAAACTCGCTATTATTGTGTAAATATACAAAAGCGAAATATTCTATTCTATCAAAGTATATAACTGATAAAATAAAAATCCTGCAACTCAACCAGTTCATTTTCAAATTCAAATCTAAAAAAAATCTTTATTCACTGTTAAACTTTATAAGGTATTTAATGCAAGTCAGGATGAAGTACAAAAGTTACAATAGCATTCACATGAGTATTACAATATTCACAGTAAATTTAGAAACATTAATCCCAACTATCTTTATCATTCAAATAATCTTTCACATTAACATCTTAGGCCTATTAGGCCTTACATGTAAATTTATTTTTACGATACATTCAAATTTTTTAATTGGTAATATTTTAATATCATTTGGGAGCTTATTATAAAACAACACAGTCCACTTTAAAAGATTTAGAAATTTTACGGAGCCTAGTTGATGGAATTGCAAGTTTATGTTTATTTCGAGTATTGACACTATGTACATCAGTAGGTAGATTAGTTTTCAATGGTAGGTAATTTTACTTTGGAATATTTTCCCCATCAACGATAATATTTGATTCCCGACTTGGTCGTTTATTATTATTAGCTCAGATTAATTAATATAATAGAAATAATATTATTTGATCGCTATAATTAATTTACTAGCAAAGTTTTTCTTAACAATATTTGCTCTACAAAGTTTACATGCAGTCTGATACTTCAAGTTATATTGAAATTAAATGTTTAAATTTACGTTTCGAATAACTGAACACGATCAGTTAGTTTAGCACTGTCTTACCTAAAAAGCCTAAATACAGAAAATGAAGAAGATTATTAAAAATTTTCCGCATTCCGTCCTACTATTTTATTACTGCTTTGACACATTGAAATGCTGGTGTAAGATCTTTTGATGGATATGGATACCTAACATTAAAATCGAATCTTCTTTAAATGAGAGATGGGATATTCAAAATGGCCGTAATTGGTGCCCTTTACCCTGGGCTAATGGATTGTTTCATGTGCAGCCTGACAAGTACAAGTCCGCAAGCAGCACCTTAGCGGACCGGTTCGGCAGCGACGCGACACGCACCATCCCCGTACGAAACATTGCGATGCCCAACCTGTCGCTACCCCTGCAGCTGCCTTACCACGACCAGTTCTCGCTGTGGGTGCCGCGCCACCGCCAGATGGCAGCCAGGCTCATCGACGTCTTCATGGGTACGTCCACACAGTCCACAGATTTTTTAAAAATCAAAATAAGGTACGAGACAAGCAGCCTGCACCCTGCCCATTAAAATGCTGTGACGCTCAGGATTCTTGAAAAACCCAATAATTCTGAGTGGCACTACGATTGCGCTCACCACCTTGAGACATAAGATGCTAAGTCTCATTTGCCCAGTAATTTCACTAGTTACGGCGCCCTTCAGACCGAAACGCAGTATTGTTCGCACATTATTGCTTCACGGCAGAAATAGGCGCCGTTGCGGTGCCCATAATCTAGCCGGCATCCTGTGCAAAGGAGCCTCCCACTGGTAGTAGCTGGTTTCAAACTTATGACTAACTATGTATACAACTATGTCTAACACCGAAATTAATTTATAATAATCACTTTCGTTTACAACAATTACCAGTAATTAATAACTGAATATTTAACATCCAATTGAAATATTTTTAAGTTTACCGATATTTCTGGCAGTTTCTTTCAGTATGTCCACCGTGAAGTTGTAGTTATAAATATGACGTAAGATTCAATTTGCCGACACGCTGCAGTATCGCCGTTGTTGCAAATCTTCGACGACTCACCTTATATAATTGGAGTCGTATCTTATACGAGTCATTTATACGTTTTAGGCATGCGGGACTTGGAAGACCTGCAAGCAGTATGTTCCTACTGCCAGCTCCGCATGAACCCCTACCTGTTCAACTACTGCCTTTCCGTCGCCATCCTGCACAGGTATTATACGAGATGAGCAAGATAAATGAACAAACAAAGCTTAGAGTAATCTTCCTAAAGTATCTATAAAATAATAAGCTTGGTGCCCAGTGTGCGTCTCTTCACCGAGAAAATTTGATAATCCGCCGTAGGCTTCAAAATAATAAAATCACTAGCACCAGCCATCAGCGATTTCACGCGTTATTCAAAGTAAATAAAAATGCAACAATTTTATTGCTGAAATAAAGATTTTTTGATAAACATTATTTGATTTTGGTAAACGACGGCAACATTATAGAAAAATAATCTAAAATTTGTCCTCATGCCTATTCATTTACCTGTCTCAGCTCCGACCATTTTTGTGTGTGAAGCGATCACGAATATAAGACAAAGTGTCATAAAAGGAATAGTTTGCCTATAATATTATGACTTTACAGAGAGGATACGAAGGGTGTAAACATCCCCACGTTTGCGGAAACCTTCCCTGACAAGTTCATGGACCCCAAGGTGTTCAGACAGGCGCGTGAAGTGAGCACTACCGTCACGGATGGAAATAGGGTAGGTCTACAGAAGTTCGATGCATCGAATTGTATCAAAAACTTTCACGAACATAACACTGACCAGTTCGGAGATTAAAGTATCTATTATCTATGGTTGGAGCGCCACAGCCTGTCCCTATTTAAATTCTCGCGGATAAAATATTTTTATTCTATTAATTTTTTATCTTCTCCTGCGCCCTCCAGGAACATGAATAATTGGTATCGCTTCCTTTAAACGTAGTCTACAATTTCTTTTTAGGAGTACTATGACATGGCCTTTATTGTTTACGGGATCTTAATGTATTTTCCCAGTAAAGTGTTTTTACTTCAAAAAGGCTTTGTGACTTACGATCCGATGCTCTCAGCAGATGCCAATAGTGATCCCGCAGAACTACACGGCATCCGAATGGGATCTCGAGCAGCGCGTGGCCTACTTCCGCGAGGACATTGGCCTCAACCTGCACCACTGGCACTGGCACCTGGTCTACCCCTTCGACGCTTCCGATAGAGCCATCGTTGCCAAGGACAGGAGAGGGGAACTCTTCTACTACATGCACCAACAGATTATCGCGAGGTGAATTATCAACTTTGAATATGGTAAATATAACACTTCTAGGACACAGATAGAATCATTCAGAAGCGATATACTCCAGCCAAATTTTGACAAGCCTGAGTCAACATCTGAAATTGCGTCGATAGGTACCTACTGCACATTCCGTCCTTATTTGACTCCGAACAGACTCGATGAGTATCGCTGGGTTGGGTTAGTCACTTTTAATTGAGGTCCGGCGCATTTGACTTATATTAGATACACATAAGTATTTGTAGAAGTGATTGTCTACTTTTCTGACTCCAGATACTCCGCGGAGCGTCTGTGCAACGACCTCGGGTTCCCAAGGCGCTACAATAACTTCAGAGAGCCCATCGAAGAGGGATACTTCCCCAAGCTGGACTCGCAGGTGGCTAGCAGGGCATGGCCCCCCAGGTACGTTGTATATTTTACGAATAAAAATGAGTCCACAGTTTACTTTATGTTTTTATTAAATTTCCTGCTATAATAAATTTATTAAACTGAATTCTTCGTCTTCGAACTTCGAGTGTCAGACCACTGCGCCTTTCCAAAGCAGCTTCGTCAAACTATTCTTCCATGCCAAATGAAGTCATCTTCTATTTGTTTTAGTTCCGGACTGACCAATTGATCTTCTATACTCCATATAAGAAAATAATACTATAAATATAAAAGTAAAGACCTTTCGTTTGACCTATAATACGGGGTAATCTTTTATGTGAGTGTTTGCTCGACATTCCAAGATATTCCAAGTACTGCGAATCACGTGATTTGGCTTTGCCCATGGACACAGTAGAACTTAACAACTACTGTCTGTAGAACTGGATATGCAACAAGCTTAGTAATACGTGTTGCTGTGAAGGTTTGCCGGTTCCACCATCCGAGACCTGGACCGTCCTGTGGACCAGATCCGCAGCGAAGTGAGCGAGCTGGAGACCTGGCGTGATCGTTTCGTCGAGGCCATCAACACATTGAAAGTGAAACTGGTAAGATACACCGTTGGCTAAATAATTCCAAAAAAGTTGTCCGTTGGCACTTAATTTTCTTTTAAATGCTTATATTTAATAAGAATATTTGTTTATATTTACATAAAATGAAATGATGTGAATCACCAAGCGTATGACCTGACTGCTCGAATGCGGGATCCAGTGTTCTGTGAAAGGCCCGATAGCCTGGCGATTCATATACCGTCGCTTCATTATGTGTGTTCTACCTCGGAGTGAATTTCCAAGAGCTTTTTGACCTGATCCCTGCCGTAAAATTCCACCTTCACACCACTCGCCACGCACTATAATATAAATCAATTCTTCCGGTACGGTTTTCAAGGAACTTAAGAAATTACGCGGAACACCACGTATAACCAAACTGTGGAATGAAATTCCTTGCGCGGTGATTTTAGGTCGATACAACATGAGTACAATCAAATAAAGTCAAACGCTCACTCAAATTTCTATAACGCTCCAGGAATTTCTCTTGTGATAAAATATAGGATGAGAGGTGGTAATTATGCGCAAGTAAATACCTAATGCCAGAATGGATCTAACATTTTTGGGATTAAAACATTCCTCTATAGCAAAGGAGTGTGTAGGGAAGGCGCGTACTATCAGTTTTAAAAAATCTCGGTACCAATTTGAATGACAAAGTGTTCTTTTATCAGCCGAACGGACGTGAGATGGCGCTGGATGAGGCGACCGGAATCGACACGCTGGGCAACATGATGGAGTCGTCCATCCTGAGCCCTAACCGGCAGTACTACGGCGACCTGCACAACATGGGCCACGTGTTCATCTCTTACTCACACGACCCCGACCACAGAAATCTGGTAAGCATAAGTATATGTATATATTGCCACTGCACTGTCCATAAGCTCCAATTTACTGATCCTAAACCCTGTATTGTATTTGAACCATCTCGTGTGAAGCATTGGCTATTCCAGCTCCTGACTGTCTTAATCGCGAGGTCATGAGCTAGTTGTTATTGTATTCTTATTCTATGGTCATAGCGGTGACATTAGAATCCGTTGGTAGCATTCAAATATTTTTACTCAATTCTGTATTTTTATATCAGATATAGAATTAGAATTTACCACCCATTAATGATATGCCTTGGACTTTAGAAGAACTGCCGCAATAGCGCAGCGAGTCTATTCGATAAGATCATAAATTACATTACATTCATTACAGTTTCTTGCTAAATTTATAAAAGAGTTGCCCAGATCTGGCACGTAACATACCCTTACCTGCACATTCAAACTTAATGTGCTTATTATTAACAATTTGGTTATTCGTTAAGATTTTATATTTGTTGTTGTTTCTCTATTTGTCTTTTTTGTTCAGTACAGTCTGTGTCATATGTTTTCGGGTTCCAGGAACAATTCGGCGTGATGGGTGACTCTGCGACGGCCATGCGCGACCCGGTGTTCTACCGCTGGCACGCGTATGTCGATGATCTCTTCCAGATGTACAAGAGCAAGCTGCCGCCCTATACCAATGACGCGGTGAGTCATATATATTCGATGTACCAATTAAAGATCTGGGATGCTAAGAATAAAATATAGGTGAAATAATTGATTCGAGTGGAAGAAGTGGCTGATGGTGAAGTGACCGTTGCTATTGGAAATCCGCTAGCTCTGTTTATAACGTTAGTCCTACGTCCAACGCTTAAAATATGTTCTACGTATTTGAGACAGAGATAAAAGTTCTTGGCTTATTCAGTATATTGGCTTGGAGAACTCACGAGCTTAGATCTGTGAGAGTACTGCATTCAGGTAGAACTGCAAATGAAACACCTAACGTGGACTGGATTGGCTACAAACTCTGAAGGGATTCTGATATACCAGGCCAAGCCCTAAATTGAAATCTCCAAGAAAATTGTAAACCTGGCAGATCTGGCAACGAGCGGTCATTGTGAAGTCTATCGAATAACTTGAAGTGAAATGTGAGGCGAGGCAAAATCGTCTAAAATGGCAGACGGCTGTGGGTGCCCTTCTAGGATATATAGGACCTTAAGTTACCTTTGCTATTCTAAACTGGATATAAGGGTGTAACTTAAGACACGATTAGTCAAATATTTTTTAATTCATAGCTTGAAATTTTGTATTATACATACATTTTTCAACATTATTAATAAATCCAAACGTTGTTTATTGCTAAGTTGTATCGTATATAACGTCCCAAATTTCATCAGCTGGACTTCCCCGGAATCCGTGTGATGTCTGTGGGCATCCAGGGCGGTGCTGGCGGCCGTAATGTGTTGTCCACGCAGTGGGAGCAGAGCTCTGTGGACCTGGGCCGCGGGCTGGACTTCACTCCGCGCGGCAGCGTGCTCGCGAGGTTCACCCACCTCACGCATGATAACTTCAACTATGTGTGAGTACAGTTGCCACTTCTATATAAATATATAAATAAATGCGTATACTACCAGTAGAATACTTGAATGAGTCTCTTCATGGACGCCATGTCGCATGTCAAGATTGTTGGATAAATAAAATACGCGATGATCAACGATGTATTAACTGACTTGCGCGCTTAGTCGTCATGCTTGGCAGAGAGACTTGTTTGTTAGCGCAGCCGTGCGACAAGCGATGACGTCCACCTTCGAATTTTTCCACGTTGTAACGAACTAGAGTTTTAATGGCAACAAGTGACGAAGCGACCTGTAAATACAATTTGAGTTTTGGCCAATCATAAAACAAACTTCAAAGGAGGCTAGAACAGTGACTACCCGCGTCCACATATACGGAATTCGGTGGAGAAAAGCTATGTAGCGAAAGAGAAGGAATAAATGTGGCACAGCGAGTGAAAGAGAAGGAAGACCTTTCGTTTTTCGTTGTTCGTTGTATTTAAACTAGGGCTTAGTAGAATTTTCGACTTATGGGAGTTTCTATATATAGAATATATATGGCATTTTAGGAATCACTTATTACTTTGAATTTTAAAAAGTTTATATTTCAAGTAAGTAATGGAGGATTAAGCTTCTGCTTTTGATGGATTTATAACTATTTGATTTGATATTATATTCGTAGTAAGTATTTGTAATGATCTTGATATTTATTTTAGAATCGAGGTGAATAACACGTCGGGGCGTGGCGTGATGGGCACTGTTCGTATCTTCCTGGCTCCTACCATGGACGACGCTGGCAACCGGCTGGCCTTCAGGGACCAGAGAAGGCTCATGATCGAGCTTGACAAGTTCACCCAGACAAGTCAGTATACTCACATTTAGTTCACTTGGAAAGTCAAAAAAGTTTCGATGGAATAGTGTGCGTAACGGGGACATATTATATAAGAATTGGACTAGAATCCACACAATTTTCTTGGTACCTACCAAGAAGACTGGACCCGCTTCGCGGAATCTTCTCCCATTCACAACAAAAACTGAACCGTTGATTACTATTTCCACTGAATGATTATTTAATCACCTAGTGAAAGATGCTTTGTTGGATATTCGTGCGATTTTTTTATTTCAAACAATATGCAGAGCCATTTAAAAAAAACTAAGTCTAACGTAAGATTTTAAGTATATTGTAAATTGCCAGTTTCGTATTCCGTATTGAATATTTTAACAGAATACAAATGAAAAACACATTATTAATGATTTTTTTAGCTTCTCAGCTCGCATATTATATAACATAATTTCGGCCCAGATTTATCAATTAGAACGCATTTTCCAAGAAGAATGTAGTATAGATATCTATTTACCTCATATGATCGAAAACTGGCATTAAGTGGTTAAGCTTTGTATTCACTAGGGAACAAAGTCGTGAGACATGTCGTGGCCTGTCACGGGACATCTACGTGCGACTTTCCGGCGACAATGTCAACCGACATTTTGCTCGTCCACATACCCAGGTTGTGATCGAATGTCAACCGAGGAAGTAGGTTGTTATTTGCGGCTTACGTAACGATTCACCGAAACTTTCCAACACAAAAATAATTCGAAACGCGACATGTCCCGCGGCTCGTAGATGTCGGGCGATGTCCCGCGCGACGTCGTCACGTATAATTCGTGTCGGGCGATAAGGTCGCAGGATAAATGTCATCTAATGAAAACGGGGATTCACTTTCGAATATAGAGATCCACTTCGGGTCGCTGACACAGTGTAATAAGAAAATGCTTTGCTTCCTCTAGTTCCTGCTGGCACCAGCACCATCACTCGCAGCTCGGTGGACTCGTCAGTGACAATCCCGTACGAGCGCACGTTCAGGCGGCAGGCCGACCGACCAGGCGAGCCCGGCTCCGCTGAGGCTGCCGATTTCGACTTCTGCGGCTGTGGTTGGCCTCATCACTTGCTGGTGCCCAAAGGGACGCCAAAGGGCTTCCCCATGCTACTGTTCTGTATGATTTCAAACTGGAACGAAGACAGGGTGAGTGGTTGAAGATTTACATGAAACTTTCAAGACGTTCTTATAATGTCAAGTGATTGCCTTGCCCAATACAATGTAGTGCCTCAGTGAACTCAGAATTCTGGCAAACCCTAAATTGTGAGTATCACTGTGAATTCGCTTGCTAAGATATTGGCCCAGTCATTCTACTAGCTACTGCTTGGCAGCAGAACACTTGACTGAGGTGGTCATCTAGCCAGTAGTGTACCACTGATAAAAACGTACACGAATATATAAATATACTTTGATGTGCACGAAGTTCATGTCTAAACATGCTAACATCTGATGAGGATCTACACGGGAGTCGGGATATACCGTCTTACTTACGGGGTGGAACTGATCTGAACTACGTTGTTCAATATTCCCATGTGGCAGGTGGTGCAAGACACTGCGGGCGTCTGCAACGACGCGGCGTCTTACTGCGGCCTTCGGGACCGGAAGTATCCCGACAAGCGTGCCATGGGCTTCCCATTCGACCGGCCAGCCTCCGCCAGCGACATCGGGTCCTTCCTCACGCCTAACATGAACGTGCAGGAGTGCTCCATCCGGTTCACAAACGCTGTCAGGCAACATGGCCAGCAGCGGTAGGTACGACGACACGTTGACAACAATTTCACAGTACATATATACGATAAAGCATGATGGAAACTACGTACTAACGTTCGAAATGACGTACGCACACAGACCCACGTATCAACATGGCCGATAAGCGGACGTCGCAGTGCTGCCTCGTTGAGACATCCATGACGCCTGCTTTTGTGTGCGTGCGTTATATCTAACGTTTGTACGTAGTTTCCATACTGCTTTAGCTGGTATATATACTGTGACAACGTGAACGAAAAGGAATTACAACCAGTAGCAACGGAAATTAAAAAAATGAAACATTATAATTTATATTATATAAGAAACATTATATATTTATATGACCTATCCAAGTTCTAAAGATAAAATATTTGCATAATTGCAATGGAATAAATATCAATAGTATGCATATAAATGTTCTCAATCAATAGAGACTAAAGAGTATAGGAAAAAATTCGAAATAAAATGGTATTTGTGGTAGATGGGCCGCTGGTCGAGTAGTAACGATCCAGGGCAGGACGGAGGTCCAAGTAGAGGATGTCCAATGCGAATGTAGAGAGAACTACACCGCCGCAGACATAGACGCTCTCATAAGAAAACCTTATTATTACATTAAATGCGACCATAAACAACACAATTTTTAATAATTTGTTGACATTTTGCAGAATATTTTCCACTTTATATATTATCAGTGATAACAATCATCAATGGTTTCTTTGTTTATTGTCTATGACACCTGTCAAATAGTGATTAAATAGGTGTCATAGACTTCTAATTGTAGGTAATACACACTCTTTGTAACGTTCCATGTAAGCATGATAAAAATTTAAATTTATTCGCGTTCCAAAGTTAGACGTGGAGATGTCTGATATATACAACCAGCCTAGCGAAACTATCTAAGAAAACAGCGATTCACTGGATTGTATGAAACGTGCACTCATTGATAGATGGACAGATGACGGCTATAAACTTGTAAAAAGCGGAGAAAGCCGAAATCCACTACGTTTTAAGCAACTGTTTGCTTTCAAACTTAGCCGGATTGTACTTCGTCGCCAATCGCTATACTGTAATTACTACTATTTCAAACTTATGTCAAATCACTGCACGTTTCATACTAAAGTAAATTTCAATTTTTATTTAGGAAGTCCCGCCTCTTATTACGTAGTATTTACATCCTCTTTGTATACAATGACATCACACATTCAATATGTAATAATCAATATATATATTCTCACTATTATCTCTATGTTCTGTATTTTATATAAATATGTTCCCTATGAAGTTAATACTGGTAAATTGGCTTGTATAACGGACTTTGATATGTTTCTATTTTAGTAATAGCTAGCCTAATAATATAGTTTTAGTAAAACGGGTCATTAGTTCTAACGGGTCATTACTCTGTAAATATGTACATAATGTAAATACTTCTTATTCATAATTCTAATTAAATTATGCCTTTCTATTTGGTCTTTACTTATCGATTAATATATCCTAGATCCCTTAAGTTTTTATGTTAGCGAAAAAAACCAGCTTCTGTAAATAAATTAAGGAATTTGAATGCTGAGAGTATGATTGATCGAAATTTATTTTTTATCGTAAAGGGTTGCTCTATCATAGCGCTCAAAATCAACGTTTTCAAACATAAGTACCTACCTGGGTACCTGTGGGACAATTCTCTGATCAGTATATGTAAAGATTAATTGAAGTTTGCTGCTAGAGATTGGTGAGAGTGAGAGATACCTGGAAGATGACCTGGCTTGAAAACTCGGTAAAACGTTTTCTCTCAGATATAATTTATAACAAAGTGCCTATCCGGGGTGGTTTGATATCTCTCAAGGTGTCAGACAAGGTTGTGCAGCCTCGCCTTGTTTGTTCGACGTATTCATGGATAGCAGCATGAATGATATGAGAGAAATGGAATGTTGTTTGCCAAGTGCCTCTTGCACGCCGATGATCAAGTAATTTTTGCATCATCGGCGAATGAGTTACAAAAAATGATATATAAAAACATAAGATACATAATAGCTTTAAGGGTGAATGTATAACACTTTTATAATAAAGTCCCAGCCACTGTTAAGGCATTACCTATAAATAAATTTGAATGTTTTATTAAAAAATGGATGGTAGGATCCAACCACCTAGCTGAGCGCTAGCGGTTATCAAACAGAATCCATTTTTCATCGCAGGTAACAATGCGGTTCAAAATTCCTTCATTTGTGTGTCTGTTCAGCAGTGCAAGGCACGTCTCGACGCGTACTTCGCGCTGGCCATCATTGAGTTCGTGGGGCACCAATTTGTCAAGCTTTTTTATCTTTAGGATTTGACGCAAATGGATCAATATTGTTTTGATGCTAACGTCGAAAGCTGCTTATTCGAAAATTTATTTGAAATTAAAATTCTTAGCCAAACAAAAATTATTTTGATTTGAAATGGCCAGTACTGCAGAACGGCAATTTCATAGGTAAAGACCTATTATTTACACTAATTAATATGTATAATTACAACATCAATATACATTATTATCGGCTAATGTATCAACAATCAAGTTATTTAAAGGTAATTTCCGTAGCCAGCGTACCGCAAACAATTCGAGCATAGCAATGATATGTTTAACCTCATTATAGATTTACGCTTCGAATCTGTTTCACCCTGATTCCTGCCGCCGAATTCTACCTTCGCACGACACGCCACAAGTTAGGATATCATCCCAACCATCTGGATGTGTGGCGGTCCTCCATAGTGCGGTTTTCAAGAAGCTTTCTTCCACGTACTACAAAGCTGTGGAATGAGTTTCCTTGTGCGGTGTTTCCGGGACGATACGACATTCCTTCAAAAAAAGCATGTACACCTTCCTTAAAGGTCCTGTGATTCCTCTGTTGTTGCAAGAGAATGTGGGCCGCGGTGATCACTTAACACCAGGTGACCCGTACGCTCGTTTGTCCTCCTATTTCATAAAAAAGAGAGTCTCTTGCTGTTAGACAACCCATAAAAACAGGCCAGGAATATTAGTTTAGTGTGCGTGACAAGCTACGTCTTACACTCACGATTTGTATGAAACTTTGTGTAAGTGTGCGTGAATTGCTCAGAATAGAGGTTACTACTAAAGATTTTTTTTCAACGGCTTCACAGCTATCATAGTCTATCTAGATGACGGCTATAATCTTGCATTAAAAGAGATAGTTGAAATCCAGTACATTATAAGCAACTGTTCGCTTTCGAACTTAGCCGGATTATACTTCGTCGCCAATCACGATACTGTAATTACTACTATTTCAAACTTATGTCAAATCACTGCACGTTTCATACTAAACTTAATTAAAAATTTTACTTAGGCAGTCCTGCCTCTAATTACGTAGTATTTACATCCTCATTGTATGTAAAGAGTTATTGAAGTTTGCTGCTCGATATGGATTACTCAAAATACTGAGAGAGAGCTTCTTGGACAACAAGAGAAATACTAGGAAGACGACGGGCTTGATAACCCGGTATAACGCTTTTTCTCAGAGATAATTAATAAAAAATATATATTTACTGTCAACCAAATATTACAAAGTTTTTTACTAAAATCAATCAAATCTCTTAAACTATTTTTATCTTTATTGTCAGAGTCAATGATTTCGTAATTTACTTATTGTTATTTAATACATTACAATATTTGAAACAATAGTCTTTGTTCAACACATACACGTGTATTTGTGTGTGTGTAGGAATTCCGCAGAATAGTGTAAAATTATTTTGGCATTTTCTTTTCAAGTCATGCTCTTTCATCGTGTAGATACAGAGTTCTTTATGTGTGTTTATTATAAAGTGGGAGGCTCCTTTGGACCAGATGCCAACTAGTACCACAACGGCGCCTATTTCTGCCGTGAAGCACTAATTAATGTGTTTCTTTCTGAAAGGTGCCGTAGCTAGTGAAATTACTGGGCAATTGAGACTTAACATCTTAAGTCTCAAGGTGCCGACCGCAATTCTAGTGCAGCTTAGAATTTTTGGGTTTTTCAAGAATCCTGAGCAGCACTGCATTGTGGGCGTATCAATTACCATCTGCTGAATGTCCTGATCGTCTCGTCCCTTATTTTTCATAAAAAAAGCTCTCAGACTGCATGAATAGATAGGAAATATGGAAGGTGTTATCTATGCATGTGGTGGACAATTTTCTGAAATCTCTGTACAGGCATTCTCGAGTCTGTGTTCGGATTAATGGTGCATATGCGGGCTGGTTTGATATCTCTAAAGGTGTCAGACAAGGCTGTGTAGCCTCGCCTTGGTTGTTCAACTTATTCATGGATAGCAGCATGAATGATATGAGAGAAATGGAATGTGGGATCAATATGGAAGGGTTGTTTGTCCAGTGCCTCTTGTACGCCGATGATCAAGTCATCTTTGCATCATCAGCGAATAGTTTCGACACGTAGAGCAGATGAGTGAAGAAAGAATGACTTGTAAAATATATAAGGCAAGTGTGTGTGCTCGTAGGACATTCGACGACCAAATTGAGGACGTTTTGAGAAAAGGAAAGGTCCGAAGCACATGCAACCGGTGAGCATGTATCAAAAGAGTAATGAATGTAGAGGAAGCGCGTGAGATCTGTAAGGATAGAAGCACGTGGCGTTCTGTTGTCTCTGCCAACCCCGACGGGAACAAGGCGTGAGTGTGTGTGTGTGTGTCACAATTATAGCTCCACGCTGAAAACATCAGAAATCCTTTCAGTAAATTAATATTTACACTAATTAATCTGTATGATTACAACATCAATATACATTATTATCGGCTAATGTATCAACAATCAAGTTATTTAAAGGTAATTTCCGTAGCCAGCGTACCGCAAACAATTCAAGCATAGCAATGATATATTTAACCTCATTATAGATTTACGCATCGAGATTGTGCGAGTGTACTTTTGCTGGACAAATAAAATTTGAAAACAAAATTTATGAACGATGAACGGACTCGACCCTCTTGCGTTCTGTGAGAGCGCTCTTCCACTGAGCCAACCATTTGAGTGACGTCACGTTCATAATTCTTGTTCATATGTCTGGCTTAACTCTTAGGTTGTGGCTTCATCCACAGGATCTACTTTACAGTTAGGAAATTGACTTGAGATGTCGCTCTTTCAAATCTTTCTTTGTTATTTTTTTAAATGATAACTCTCACCTCTGCGATTGATTACACAAAGTTAACTTGATAAATCCCAGAAGTGAGGTTTACTTTAACAACAACAAGTTGTTGTAGCAAACTCGCTGCGGGTTCTGTACTAAAAACAATAAATCATAATATGCTATTGTTTTAAAATTGTTTAACCGTCTTTGTTGTTTTTTTTACCTGAAGATCCCTTTGAATTTGGAATAAACTTGTAGTAACTGGTTACACATAGTCGCATGTATTTTTTACGAATGCAAATTAACAGATGATTAGATACTATTTAGATTAAAATTGCATTCTTAATGGAATAAAATCATGTCTTGGTGTGTTATAGCTTAAACCACGAAAATTATGACATTACTTGAGAAATTGAAATCCCGACCCAGCTTAGTTCTTTTGCTCCTGGAGCTAATATTATTTGCTAAGGTACCCACTATCATACCTTTTTAGAATCTACACATACTAGCCATGTTTTTAAGATAATGGGCAGCTATAGCACCACACTTTTTTTCACAATCAAGGGTCAAAACTACAAGTAATTACAAAAAAACGGAAAAAAATTACTTAAAATGTTAGTTTTAATAATATTTTACGATAACAACGGCTATAAATGTAATTAAATTTAATAAAACAAGTCTTTAGGAGTACGATGCCAAAAAAGTACACAAAAATACCAAATTTTAAAGACATGGCAACCGATTGAATGATCAAAAGTGGAAAAATTTAGAAAAAAACTAAAAGTATGCATCATTTTTACACTGTTCGTAAAACTGACGTAAAAACTAGATTTTATTGTAGCCTGACATCGGGGTTACCCCCACTTATCGGATTATCCATTATTTACGACTATTAATTTTTTTGTTCGAGTTTTGTACATTCTTAAAAATCCGAGCAAGACTCGTTCGTCCGGATATTGATGTAATGATGAATAAATGATCTAAGTATATATATATATATACACGATCAGTTGCAAATTAAAACATAACATGTTAAGTATATTCAATAATGTAATATTGGGTTAATGCCATGCAAATTGCAGATCAATTCTTAATACCGTTACTCTGAATAAAATAAGTCTTTATTTACACGAAGGGGTGATTACATGAAGTTATTTATTTGGTGGTCAGACCATCCCAGACCAGTTGTTTTGTGGCACTGATGTTATCATGCAGTTGCTGGTAGTGTTTGTGGTAAGTAGTATTAAGTTATTAGTAAGTGAGAATACGTCATAGGTAGCTATGGTGAAATATTAGTAGCAAATATAGTAGAAATAGTTTAAAGAGTTTTTTTATGATGATGAAATTGATACGCACTGCCTGCCCATTACATTGCAGTACTCAGGATTCTTGAAAAACCAAAAACTTCTGAGCGGCACTACAGTCTCGTTTGCCCAGTAATTTCACTAGCTACGGCGCCCATCAGGCCGAAACACAGTAAAGCTTACACATTACTGTTTCACGGCCAAAATAGGCGCCGTTGTGGTACCCATAATCTAGCCGGCATTCTGTGCAAAGGAGCCTCCCACATTGTCCATACGTTATTAAGTCTGTGGTGTTTGTAATTTCTAAACAAAATTAGCAGTCTCTCAGTGAGATCTTTATTGTAATTGCAGAGGCTTTGACGATTCTCCGCGTGCTATTATTTATTCCTGACCAATCCTTCTTATTGACAATTGTAATTCGCCGAGGCTCTCTGTCGGTCTTCATCAAAGGAAGTCACAATAATTTTCCTTCTTTCAATCCGAAACTTAAATGAAATAATCACGCCGGCATCCTGTGCAAAGGAGCCTTCCACTAGTAAAGAAGGTGAAGAGAGAATGTAAAAAACAAATTATATGTATAAAACACAAAATAGGTCATATTATATAATAATACAATAGTATTGCTGGTAATTTGTATAATCTGACATGCTATACAATATAGAGTGCTCAGCAAGTAGTAGGCGTGAAATACCTTCCGCTTCGGTGGCATAATACAAAGAGGAAGTAAATACTACGTAATAAGAGGCAGGACTGCGTTAGTAATATTTTGAATTTAGTTTAGTATGAAACGTGCAGTGATTTGACATAAGTTTTAAATAGTAAATAAATAAATAAAATCACATTTATTGTTTTCAAAGAAAAAAATTAAGATTACAAATTAAAATGAAAACAAAAGGTAGCGGCTCAGCTTCTGCTGCTCGGCGTACATTACTCCAAGCAGCGCTGGTTTTCAGCCGCCCCCCTCCCTGAGGTGTTATTAGGGAACTATTAGAGTCGTCCACCAGATATAAATCATCAAGAAAATTTACAATAAACTTTCAAATGTTGTAATTATACATATAGGTACTTAGTTTCATATAATTATGTTTTAAAATCTATCATACTATTTATTCTTACTATATTATCTAAAATATTTATATTACATATTCAGAATATATCACACTATAGTCATAAGTATCTATCCCTACTCTTTGCTTTAGTCTTGTTTGTTTGTGTGTGTGTGTGTGGTGTGTATAATATGGAGATTCAAAAAAAGTGTTTTAGTTTTAAATCTTTTAAGCAAGAGTGTTTTAGATTTTCACCAGCAAGTTGTCTTTTTAGTAAGGCAGTTTTAAACTTGAGTTTAAATGTATATGAACTCATTTTCCCTAGTAGTAACTACAGTGCCGCGATCGGCCACGAAATATAATCCGGCTAAGTTTGAAAGTGAACAGTTGCTCATAACGTAGTAGATCTCGTTTCGTCATCTGTCAATCTGTCAATGACTGCACGTTTCATAGAATCGAGTGAATTGCTTTTGTCTTTGAGAGTTTCGCTAGCCTGGCGTAATGTCTAGTACCGTTGCCATCTAATAGGCATCAGTTCGATTCCCGCACGCCATTTACCAAAGTGTTTTCGATTTGCGGATTGCATCTAAATACTCCGTGGACATGTGAAAAACACATTAAACTGATAATTTTAAAAAACAGCAATATTTTGAATCCCTTTCTCGGAGACAAATAAATTAATAGAGCAAATCGATATTTTAATCACAATATTGTATATTTGACTAAAAAGAATGCTGAATCCCGTGACAGTTAATTTGTCTCGCAATCGAAGACTATAAACAATATTACCCGGTTACATTATCTATGGACTTGACGTCGATGACGTCACTTCGTCGCTTTGTTACGATGTGCAAAACAAGCATCACTAGGATATTAATATTAATAAATAAACAACGATTTATTGAAGCGAACACTTCTTTAGCATCGTTGTGATTTGAAAGGTGATGAAACGAAAAAGCGAGACAGTAAAAAGGGACAAATAATTCATAAGATTTCGTGGGAGAAAATGAGATAGGAAGCATTATACAGTGTTCTGGTACCAGGCAATCATAGTTGACGAAGAGATTGTCATATGTATGACTCTCTAGTATACCTTAATATATTTTGACTTTATGCGCACGACGTATTACTACAAAGCCACCAGGAGAACTTATATATGATAGCGGTGATATTAATGTCTTTGATAGCATAGTTGTAATCATGTAACATCCTAGCATCATGTACCAGGACTTCATATGCAGCTTAGATGTTTATGCACAATGCAGGTTTCACTTCTGACATATTTTGTACGCACGCAATTTTTTTTCTGTATTATTGATTCATCTGAGGGTGTGCACATTATTAATATTAAAATGATGAAAATCAATGAAAGCTTCAAGGTTAAGTACAACTATTAATTTTTCTGATAGAACTATTATAGCGACATAGCAAAACATAACAACAGAACTATTAACCACAAAAGTCAAAACGTAACAATGAAAACTTCAAAAAAAATGCAGTGATAGCACGAAAATATCACGACATGTACCTAACGGTAATGAAACTGCAAACCGTATTGACGCAACAGGACAACCGCGAGGGGGTGAAAGGGAAACGGGAGGGGGCATTACGTTCCAGCGAGGTCCAGAAAAAACGTGGACGTGTTATTTGATCATTTTTTAAGAAATATTACAAACTACTGAATGAATATTACCACGTTTAGAACAGTTCAAATTAAAATATTAAAATTTAAGGATAAATTAAACATAAATTAAAAATAGCAAACACACAAATATATTGTGTTAGTAAAAACACAAAAAATAACAAAATGGTGAAATATATAATATAAAGTTGAATGGTGGCTTGTCTTGAACTCATATTAACCTACATAGTTTATTTTAATTTTATGTTATTGTTAATTTAGACTTTATGGTAATAGTTATTTATTCAACTGTTGTGTAATAAGGGATAACTGTTGATAATAGTATCATATGAGTGTTTTAATACCTAATTATCAACAGTTGCATACAAGACTTTATCTACACCCATAGTATGAATCCTTTCAAAGATTCTGAAACTGTTAGCTTACTGCCAACATTAAAAGCGCCAGTCCTAGTAGTATCCATCCATCCATTACTGATTATTTACAAATAAACTAAGTATTAATGAAACTCGTCTTTATTCTTTGAGTATTACTCGCGCTACTATAGCGCTATACTATTATTGTGCGCGCACAACGTCATCTAAAAATGAAAGATTTCTGAAATTTTCTGACGTTTGCGACATTAATAAATTTTTTTGGATTCTTCGTCCATTAGTAGGACAGGCAAAGGGTTCAAGCCAATACAACCTTATTCGTTAATATTCAATAATTTATTTCACGATTTAATAACGTAGAATATCACGACGAATAAATAATTTTAAAGATTTGTTTTGTTAAGCAAAAGAAGTATAACTTCTTGCGTGCATACATAAGTATATACATCCTTTTTTTTTTAGACAGTGGAATTCAGTGGAAACTGTCAATTTTTTTTAGTAAATCAGTAAAATTAAAAATTTTATAAAAAGGAACTTTGTTCCTATCCGGTGTCCCACGACACCACACGGGTTTTTTTATTTTCTATGGAATTCAAAATTACATTCAGCTACAGATGTAGACTTCCATCCGCCATGCCGTTTTAAACTTGTTATGTCTCCTTCGGCATCTACTAATATTGTGGCAGATGTTCTAGCAATGTCCTATATACAACTCAGGATTATGAAGTGAAAACTCTTTGCGCATGAAGGGATCGAAAATAAAGGAGTGTTATTATGAAATTATTAACAACAACATTACATCGTCCGTTTGAATGATGTAATGGACATTGGATGTTTTAATTTATAGGATTTAAAGCATGGGTGTACATAAAAGATAGTTGAATGAGTCAATTCAAATCTGCACTGACATTGAGCCGGACGGATGGGTTGTTATAAAAACAATTAGAACACGAATACTAACATGCCTGGCCTAGTAATTATTATTTAATAACCGATAAATACCCTGATTGCGGGTAGTTTAAATTAAATGAGATATATTTTTAGAACAAAAAAAAAAAATGAATTCAATAACTTACTTAACCATGACGTAAAATGAGTTATTTATAAAATAAATTTACTACATTACCGTTAGTATTTGTACTGTGAAAATATAAATTGATGAAATGAGCTCAAATAGCCACCGATATTTTAAATTGTCTAATTACTACAATAATAGTCTATTGTGCGTGAAATGTTGGCTGTTCTTGCTCAGCTAACCCAACTTCGACAGATGCAAAGCCGCCTCTTGGGGTCTTCACAGGCTTCTGGAAGCCTGGCAAGGTATATATATAAAATCTTGACTGTTGCTTCTTAATATATTTTTGATAATGTAACGTATGTTCATAGGCACATAAGTGAATTTGCTAGAAACTGTCATAATAATAATTTTAACACCAGGAACAGACATAAACTTATAATGCTACTACCCTACTACTACTACTAACCTACTACTCGGCTTAGTCGAGTTAGAAAAGATTTTCTGGGGTGATGTATATGCTTTTACAATAAGATCCCAGAAAATGTTCAAAACAAAAGTATTACGTTATTCAAAAGAATTGTTAAGAAACGTTTGTGTGGTAAAGTTTACTATACATAAATGACTTTCTTATTGATTCCACAGATTGGGAATGGAGTGACCGGCTATTAAATAATAAGTTTAATTGTACAGTATGACTTTCCCTGCGAGATTGCGAAAACGAAAGTCACTGTCATATGATTGCGAAACTGAAGTGGCAATGGGCAGGGCACATAAGTACATACGCAGTAAAGTCCTCGATTGGCGACCACTAGAGTCTTGGTGGCCGATTATAACGTCACGCTTCCGAATTAAATGATAAATCGAAATATAACAAGAAAAATTAGCGACGGAATGGTGATTATTGTGCCGTGACGTCATTCTTATTTCAGTTACCTAACATGGCTAATAGGTATTTTTAATCTAGATAATGATATCAAAACTGGGTTTTAGAATAATTATAATATATTCGTTAAAAATAAATGCTAATTAAAATCTGCCATTACCAATATTTACAGAATTGTTAAGCACAATAGGAAAATTACGGTCCCATTAAAAATTATTACAATATTTAACTAACTGTAGATAATTATCTCTTAAATGCATATAACTTTATCGAGCAGTTAATTAAGTAACCTATTACAATTAATTATTACGTATGAAATTCAAGGTAACCTTATTGTTTCTAGCAGAAATATTACAGAATTAAATTCATATCAATTTAATAATACATAGAGTTAAGCAGAAAACTGTAATAGATGGAACCACATTGGAGAATTCAACAAAAATACGAAGTTATACTTCTTAAAGTTAATAACGGCTTAAAACTATGAACATGATTTATATGTATATTGGACAAGCTGACCCAGCAAACGTTGTCTTGCCATCATAGTTAACATCTGTAGTTATTCTACCAACTAAAGCTAAAATTAAGATGGTTTTTTACCTCCTGAGAAAGTTAGAAAGATACAAAGATTTATTTATTTTAAACTGTTCTATCCATTTGATTTCTGAGTGACGGGGAAGGAAAAACTAAATGGTTGTTGTTTTTTAATTCCCAACATTTTCATATTTATTCACATTTTAACCTTTTCTGGAATTCCACAAATAATTCAAGACCGAAATTAGCCAAATCGGTCCAGCCGTTCTCGAGTTTTTTTTTTTATGGAATAGGAGGACAAACGAGCGTACGGGTCACCTGTTGTTAAGTGATCACCGCCGCCCATACTCTCTTGCAACACCAGAGGAATCACAGGAGCGTTGCCGGCATTTAAGGAAGGTATACGCGTTTTTTTTGAAGGTACCCATGTCGTATCGTCCCGGAAACACCGCACAAGGAAGTTCATTCCACAGCTTTGCAGTACGTGGAAGAAAGCTCCTTGTAAGCCGCACTGTGGAGGACCGCCACACATCCAGATGCTGAGGATGATATCCTAACTTGTGGCGAGTCGTGCGAAGGTGGAATTCGGCGGCAGGAATTAGGTTAAACAGCTCTTCGGAACACTCCCCGTGATGAGGTAGAAGACACACAATGAAGCGACGTCTCTACGCAACGCCAAGTAATCCAGCCGTTCACAGAGCACTGGGTCCCCAACAATTCGCGCTGCTCTGCGTTGCACGCGGTCAAATGGATTGAGCTGATACTGGGGTGCGCACGACCAGAGATGACAGCAATACTCCATGTGTGGCCGGATCTGCGCTTTGTACAGCGCTAGAATGTGGGCCGGCTTGAAGTATTGCCGTGCTCTATTAATGACGCCCAGTTTCTTTGAAGCCAATTTGGCTTTGCCCTCCAGATGGCCACGGAATTGGCAATCGCTCGAGATTTCGAGACCCAGTATTCCGATACTAGGCGAGGCTTTTAGGGAAGTGTTGTCGAAGAGCGGTGATGCGACAAATGGGGTTTTTTTAGTGGTAAACGCGCAAACTTGAGTCTTCTGGGGGTTAAATTGGACAAGGTTCAATTTACCCCATTCCGCGACCTTCTCAAGAGAGGACTCGATAGAAGACACAAGTTTCTCCCGGCACTGGTCGACGATTTCCCGAGAGAGACGTGCATGGCCCGTGTATACGGCATCACCAGTGCTGTCATCTGCATAGCAATGAATGTTGGAGGTGTCCAACATATCATTGATATGCAGAAGAAACAGCGTAGGAGATAGCACACAGCCTTGGGGCACTCCAACATTCACGGGCTTCGGGTTCGAGCAATGTCCGTCAACAACGACCTGTATGCTGCGCCCAGTGAGGAAGCTGGAGGTCCACTTGCACAAGCTCTCGGGAAGCCCAAATGATGGAAGTTTAGAGAGGAGCGCCTTATGCCATACACGATCAAAGGCCTTCGCTATATCCAGGCTAACTGCCAGGCCTTCCCCCTTGCTTTCAATAGCCGCAGCCCATCTATGTGTTAGGTATACCAGAAGATCACCTGCCGACCGACCATGGCGAAACCCGTATTGTCGGTCGTTGATCAACTGGTGACCCTCTAGGTATACCAAGAGCTGACGGCTAATTATGCTCTCCATGATTTTGGAGAGCAGGGAGGTAATAGCAATAGGCCTGTAGTTTGCCGGATCCGAACTGTCTCCTTTTTTTTGGATCTGATGGACAAGGGCTGACTTCCATGAGTCAGGGACTACGCCTTTGGAATAAGAGTGCCGGAATAAACGCGTTAGCACCGGCGTCAACTCAGGGGCACACGTTCTAAGCACGATTGGAGAAATGCCATCCGGCCCGCTCGACTTCCTGACGTCCAACGAAAACAGAGCTCGCCTAACAGTTTTCTGTCTGAACTGTACTTCAGGCATAGAGCTCTGACACCACGGGATGGTCGGCGGTGTTTTTCCGTTGTCGTCAAGAGTCGAGTTGGAGGCGAAAAGAGCGCACAGGAGATCGGCTTTCTCTTTTGCCGTATGGGCCAGGGTGTCATTCCTCATGTGCAACGGCGGCATGGACGGCTGGCTGAAGATACCAAGAGCAGCTTTCGACAACGACCAGAACTTGCGTGTTCCGGTCGGGTAACTGGAAAGCTGCTCGCCGATTTTGCCGACGTGTTTTGACTTTGCACGGGCGATTTGCCGCTTAAAAAATCTGGAAGCACGGTTGTATTTCCTCTTTAGAACTATGCAGTTCGGATCCTTTGTGCCCAGCGCCGCAACCCAAGTTCGATACGCCTGTTTTTTGCAGTCAGATGCTGCTTTAACTGACGCATCGAACCAGGGCTGTGATCTGCCACCGATCGGTACTACAGAGCTTGGTATAAAAATATCCATGCCCTGTAGTATGACATCGGCTACTGCAACGGCGCAGGCACTAGGATCATCCGAAGGGAAACAAATCCTGCTCCAAGGGTAGGATGCAAAAAAGGAACGCATCCTATCCCAATCTGCTGACTTGTAGTGCCAAACGCGGCGGGTCGCTGGTGGTCTGCGACGTGGGCGTCGTATAGGCACTACACTCCTGACCAGGTAATGGTCGGACGTTCCGAGAGGGGCGTCGACAATGACCTGGTAACCATCGGGATGTGTAGTCAGCAGAAGATCTAATAAGGACGGCATGTGGCTATCCACATCCGGGAGCCGCGTTGGCGACTCAACCAATTGGGATAGATCGTACGCCAATGCAAAATTATGCACAGATCGCCCTGCGTAGTCTGTGGTACGTGATCCAAGCCATTCGGCATTGTGCCCGTTGAAATCACCCAAGACTACGATTTCAGCGGAGGGGATCTGTGCAAGCACGAGAGTTTTAGCAAGACTAACGAACAGCAATTCATTTTTATATAGATAGATAGATGTAGCACCTAATGAAATAATAATACAAACTAATTTGTTATGTAAGGTATTTTGTTATGTTAAACATAACAAAAAATTTAAAAATTGATTTTATGTAACCGTTGAGTATCTTGTGGGTTGAGAAGAACTCACGAGCTCTAATTTTCCCGAACTTAAGGTAGATTCAGTTATTTTAAGAAAAATATTTATACTCGTAGTGACGATTCAAAACTTTACTAACAGAGATAATATGGATCTGATCCAAAGTAAATGTTTTAATTATTAAAGTGAAACTTTTATTACAGCGTCTCAAACTTTTTCGTCTGTGTGTTGTATGTCGCGTGACGGTCGGGCGACAGTAGTGTGTATAGACTATTACTCATTTGTGCCAGTGCTCGACGCTATTTTGTTTGTGTTTGTCAGTGTTTAATGTAAATGTTGTTTGTCAGTGTTTAATGTAAGTGTTGTTTGTCAGTGTTTAATGTAAATGTTGTTTGTCAGTGTTAAATGTAAAAGTTGTTTGTCAGTGTTTAATGTAAATGTCGTTTGTCAGTGTTTGATGTAAATGTTGTTTGTCAGTGTTTAATGTAAATGTCGTTTGTCAGTGTTTAATGTAAATGTCGTTTGTCAGTGTTTAATGTAAATGTCGTTTGTCAGTGTTTAATGTAAATGTTGTTTGTCAGTGTTTAATGTAAATGTCGTTTGTTAGTGTTTGATGTAAATGTTGTTTGTCAGTGTTAAATGTAAAAGTTGTTTGTCAGTGTTTAATGTAAATGTCGTTTGTCAGTGTTTGATGTAAATGTTGTTTGTCAGTGTTTAATGTAAATGTTGTTTGTCAGTGTTAAATGTAAAAGTTGTTTGTCAGTGTTTAATGTAAATGTCGTTTGTCAGTGTTTGATGTAAATGTTGTTTGTCAGTGTTTAATGTAAATGTCGTTTGTCAGTGTTTAATGTAAATGTCGTTTGTCAGTGTTTAATGTAAATGTCGTTTGTCAGTGTTTAATGTAAATGTTGTTTGTCAGTGTTTAATGTAAATGTCGTTTGTTAGTGTTTGATGTAAATGTTGTTTGTCAGTGTTAAATGTAAAAGTTGTTTGTCAGTGTTTAATGTAAATGTCGTTTGTCAGTGTTTGATGTAAATGTTGTTTGTCAGTGTTTAATGTAAATGTCGTTTGTCAGTGTTTGATGTAAATGTCGTTTGTCAGTGTTTAATGTAAATGTCGTTTGTCAGTGTTTAATGTAAATGTTGTTTGTCAGTGTTTAATGTAAATGTCGTTTGTTAGTGTTTGATGTAAATGTTGTTTGTCAGTGTTAAATGTAAAAGTTGTTTGTCAGTGTTTAATGTAAATGTCGTTTGTCAGTGTTTGATGTAAATATTGTTTGTCAGTGTTTAATGTAAATGTCGTTTGTCAGTGTTTAATGTAAATGTCGTTTGTCAGTGTTTAATGTAAATGTTGTTTGTCAGTGTTTAATGTAAATGTCGTTTGTCAGTGTTTAATGTAAATGTCGTTTGTCAGTGTTTAATGTAAAAGTTGTTTGTCAGTGTTTAATGTAAATGTCGTTTGTCAGTGTTTGATGTAAATATTGTTTGTCAGTGTTTAATGTAAATGTCGTTTGTCAGTGTTTAATGTAAATGTCGTTTGTCAGTGTTTAATGTAAATGTTGTTTGTCAGTGTTTAATGTAAATGTCGTTTGTTAGTGTTTGATGTAAATGTTGTTTGTCAGTGTTAAATGTAAAAGTTGTTTGTCAGTGTTTAATGTAAATGTCGTTTGTCAGTGTTTGATGTAAATGTTGTTTGTCAGTGTTTAATGTAAATGTTGTTTGTCAGTGTTTATTGTAATCCTTTTCAATCAATATTTTTAACCAGGGTTACACAGAGTTCAATGAAAATGTTAGTTGGGAATTGGTCTACTTTTATTATATCCCATTATCATTCGAATTTTCCAAGTATAAAATTAAGAATATTATTATAAATTTGAAAAACAATTTTGTTTTTCAAATTTTATTTGTGTATTAATCCTAGAAGTGAGGGTTATCACTTTAAAAACATAATATATTGTTTAGATTTACAAGAGCGACATCTCATGTCAATTTCCCAATATGCAAATATTGGGGTGGAGCAGGTTGTCAACTGTTAAGTAATCCTGTAGATGAAGCCACAACCTGAGAGTTGAACAAAGGAAACAGAATTTTATAACGAGGCGGTACTCGAACGGTTAGCTCAGTTGGTTAGAGCACCGGCACGGAACGCCGGAGGTCATGGGTTCGAATCACGCATCGATCCTAATTTTTTTTTTCAAATTTTCTTTGTGTATTGATCCTAGAAGTGAGGGTTATCACTTTTGAAACATAACATATTGTTTAAAAATAAGATTGATAAAGCGATTTTTATACCCATAATGGAATATTAATCCAAAAATTTTTAGTTAAATGTCTATAATGTGAAAAAAAGTTTCACTTTTACCGTGATTTCATAAAACCACACAATCCTTTTTTCAATTAGGCTTAAACGAAGCGCTTTTGAATCGTCACTATAAATATTATTCTTAAAAGCGTTTTGTTTAAGTCTAATTAAATAAATTTTATTTTTAATAAATGGAAGTGAACGTCCATAGCTAAACCTAAGCGGATAAAGTGTTGGAGGTATCACCTCAAGAGACGCGTGTTCGAATCTCGTATCGCTCACATGTCATTGCTTGTGGTGGTGTCGTTGGCCAGGTTCCCTTCCAACTTTAAAATATGGTTGAGTGAGTCGGTCGATTGCTAAAAGATGCTGTTACCGAAAACTCTTTATATTCTTAAATTTTGAGTAATCTTACATACTTATAGATATATATCTATATATATAAAAATGAATTGCTGTTCGTTAGTCTCGCTAAAACTCGAGAACGACTGGTCCGATTTGGCTAATTTAGGTCTTGAATTATTTGTGGAAGCCCAGGGAAGGTTTAAAAGGTGAATAAATATCAAAAAATGCTCGGAATTAAATAAAAACAACAATTTTGTTTTTCCTTTGAAGTGTCCCTGTCGTTCAGAAATCAAAATGAAATTGAATTGAATAGTTTAAAATGAATAATTAATTAGATTTTTTTTATCTTTCTTACATTCTCAGGAGGTAAAAAAGAAACTTAATTTTAGCTAACTATAGTTGGTGAATTAACTACAGTTCTTAACTATTTATCAGATTATTTTTATGGAGATTGATAAATCTTAAGTTTTGTCATAAATTAAATTTCTAAACGCAAACATAATATTTGAGATTTGACAAACAACTATAAGTACATTGATAAAGAGATATCCAAGGAAATAGTCACTCATCACGATATCTCTGGAACCATAAGGCGTAGAGACATGAAATTTGGTAGGAATATTCCTTTCGCCGAGTAGAGGTCAGCTAAGAACGGATTTTAAAAAATTCCACCCGCAAGATTTTTTTTTATAACAAACAGAACAACGTTTGTCGGGTCAGCTAGTATCTACATAAATATTGAAGTGCAGTGTGAAGTGAATGCTTGCCTAATACCTTTATATCGTCTGTGGATTTGATCCATCATTTGAACTGTCATTCGAGAGCTGGCTCGAATGACAGTTCTAGGAAGTAGGGTCAGCAAGAAAAACTCAACAAAAGCGGTTTAAATCAATTGAACATACAAAATTAAATGTTAAATTATTTTGAAACTCATAAAATAATACGATTAGATATAATTTCGCGCGTGAAAAATTCGCGCGCCTAAATCGCTCGGTAATCAATGGTCTTGGAACTTAGTACCCAGACGTAGAACGGATGCGGATCTATCTATACCTGTAGGAAACAGCACAGTCCTTTAAACGGGAACACAATAATGATTGCACATTACAGCGTCGCGACAGAAAAGCAATAACAACATATTTGATAACATTTTTCAATCTAAGATCAAAAGAGACGCCTATAATCATGTTATTTATATCAAATAAATCATTTATATCATAATAAAACATTTACAATAAAATTTCACGCTGTTTGATTTGTGAAACGTTGTATAAATTTTGCTTTTTTGTTTACAGGCTCTCTTCTCTTTAGTAGTACTAGTTGGCTGCTACCCACAGCAAAATGGATGG
This sequence comes from Leptidea sinapis, assembly GCF_905404315.1. NCBI lineage: Eukaryota > Metazoa > Arthropoda > Insecta > Lepidoptera > Pieridae > Leptidea > Leptidea sinapis. Next base: position 7,545,401 of record NC_066301.1, read on the forward strand.
GAAGACATCATTGAAGATAGAGGATTTGATTTCTTTAGCAATTATGAAAGACTGAATAACCAAAGATATACTGAATCTGATGAAAACGATAATAATGATGACCGAGATCGAAATAATCGTAATCGAAATAATAACAATAATCGAAATAACGATGGTGAAAATAGTCAAGTGCAGGGAAATGCAGAGGTTAGAAGACAGGACAATAATAGAAACAGCAGTAATAGAGGTAGTGAGAGTACAAGACGCAGAGGAAACCAAGGACAGACAAACATAAACGGACAAGGCAGTTTATCAGCCCAGGACCAATTTGTTTTGGGTGGTCAGAGACAAAATAATAATAATAATCGAGTTCGTGGAAACCAAGGAAACAGAAACAATCAGAATCAAGCGGCTAGCGTATTCCAAGGACAATCGAATTTACAAGGTAACCTAGACAATGGACAAGGAAGCTTATCAGCCCAGCGCCAAATTGTAATTGCTGGTCAGGAACAAAATAATAATAATAGAGGTCGCGGAAATCAGAGAAATAGAAACAACCAAAACCAAGCGACTGCGGTATTACAGAAGCAATCGAACGTACAGGGTATTGGACAAGGAAGCTTATCAGCCCAGGGCCAAATTGTAATTGCTGGTCAGGAACAAAATAATAACAAAAGAGGTGGTGGAAACCAGGGAAATAGAAATAACCAAAACCAAGCGACAGCGGTATTTATAGAACAATCGGATGTACAAGGTAGCCTGAACAATAGGCAAGAAAGCTTATCAGCCCAGCGCCAGATTGTAATTGCTGGTCAGGAACAAAATAATAATAATAGAGGTCGTGGAAACCAGGGAAATAGAAATAACCAAAACCAAGCGACTGCAGTATTACAAGAGCAATTGAACGTTCAAGGTAATCTAGACAATGGACAAGAAAGCTTATCAGCCCAGCGCCAGATTGTAATTGCTGGTCAGGAACAAAATAATAACAATAGAGGTCGTGGAAACCAGGGAAATAGAAATAACCAAAACCAAGCGACTGCAGTATTACAAGAGCAATCGAACGTACAAGGTAACCTAGACAATGGACAAGGAAGCTTATCAGCCCAGCGTCAAATTGTAATTGCTGGTCAGGAAGAAAATATTGATAATAATAGAGGTCGTGGAAACCAGGGAAATAGAAACGACCAAAACCAAGCGACTGCGGAATTAGAAGAGCAATCGTACGTACAAGGTAACCTAGAAAATGGACAAGGAAGCTTATCAGCCCAGCGCCAGATTGTAATTGCTGGTCAAGAACAAAATAATAATAATAGAGGTCGTGGAAACCAGGGAAATAGAAATAACCAAAACCAAGCGACTGCAGTATTACAAGAGCAATCGAACGTACAAGGTAACCTAGACAATGGACAAGGAAGCTTATCAGCCCAGCGTCAAATTGTAATTGCTGGTCAGGAAGAAAATATTGATAATAATAGAGGTCGTGGAAACCAGGGAAATAGAAACGACCAAAACCAAGCGACTGCGGAATTAGAAGAGCAATCGTACGTACAAGGTAACCTAGACAATGGACAAGGAAGCTTATCAGCCCAGCGCCAAATTGTAATTGCTGGTCAGGAACAGAATAATAATGATAATCGAGGCCTTGGAAGTCAAGGAAACTTAAACAAGCAAAACCAAGTTACTGCGGTATTACAAGAGCAATCGAACGTACAAGGTAACCTAGATAATGGACAAGGCAGCTTATCAGCCCAGCGCCAGATTGTAATTGCTGGTCAGGAACAAAATAATAACAATAGAGGTCGTGGAAACCAGGGAAATAGAAATAATCAAAACCAAGCGACTGCAGTATTACAAGAGCAATCGAACGTTCAAGGTTACCTAGATAATGGACAAGGAAGCTTATCAGCCCAGCGCCAGATTGTAATTGCTGGTCAGGAACAAAATAATAATAATAGAGGTCGTGGAAACCAGGGAAATAGAAATAACCAAAACCAAGCGACTGCAGTATTCCTAGAACAATCGGATGTACAAGGTAGCCTGAACAATGGACAAGAAAGCTTATCAGCCCAGCGCCAAATTGTAATTGCTGGTCAAGAACAAAATAATAATGATAATAATAGAGGTCGCGGAAATCAGAGAAATAGAAACAACCAGAACCAAGCCACTGCGGTATTAGAAGAGCAATCGAACGTACAAGGTAACCTAGACAATGGAGAAGGAAGCTTATCAGCCCAGCGCCAAATTGTTCTTACTGGTCAGGAACAAAATAATAATAATAATAACAGAGGTCGTGGAAATCAAGGAAATAGAAGGAACCAAAACCAAGCGACTGCAGTGTTACAAGGCCAATTAAATGTACAAGGTAACCAGGACAATGGACAAGGAAGCTTATCAGCCCAGCGCCAAATTGTAATTGCTGGTCAGGAACAAAATAATAATGATAATAATAGAGGTCGTGGAAATCAGGGAAATAGAAACAACCAGAACCAAGCGACTGCGGTATTACAGGAGCAATCGAATGTACAAGGTAACCTAGACAATGGAGAAGGAAGCTTATCAGCCCAGCGCCAAATTGTAATTGCTGGTCAGGAACAGAATAATAATGATAATCGAGGCCTTGGAAGTCAAGGAAACGGAAACAACCAAAACCTAGCGACTGTGGTACTCCAAGGACAAAGTAATTTACAAGGTTACCTGGACAACAGACCGAGAGGCTTATCAAATCAGGATAAACTTTTCATTGCCACCCAAGAACAAAGCAATAATAATCAAGATCGTGGAAATCAGGGAATCAGGAAGTATAATGCAATAATTATTAATCATGGACAACCGAACTTAAAAGAAAACCTTTTACCTTTACCTCTTCAAGGATATAATCAAAATTTGGGCTACATAAGAAATGGATATCAGACATATAGAAGTGATTACTTTGGATATCCGTCGTTTAATATGGATTATTCTTATTATCCTGGTCATACCAATGCGTATGTTCCGAACTACTTCAATTACGTTGGTAATTACGACCCTCACCTAGCCCGCAGCTATAATGATGATTACGGACTCTCTTACCCTTATTAATTTATTGTATCTCAAATGTCCACTGGCTCTTGAACTATTGGAGTCGGTAGGAATATATCGAGCTCTTGAAGGTAGTATCTTTGAATACAATTTTGAATGGATCGTTGTTTTTTATTTAATCTTTGCAGCAAAACTTCCATAAGCGCGTCTTGAGGCTAATTCAGATTCTTTTTTCTGACTTTACGCAAACTTCCGGCAAAAAAATCAGTTGAAACAAATTCAAGTGCATTTGTTTATTGGAGTTTACTTCTTAAGAATCGATTTGCGCCCGGTATGAGAAAAATATGGATAGTAAAATCTGCTCATCAAAATGCCATAGTAACGTTTTTGGTGCGCATCATTTCTCGCGCACCTTTCACTTTCTTGTATTTTGAATCTTTATTATATTTTTGAAATTGTTTTATTATTATACTTTCATAAAGTTAAGTGAAAATTCTATAAATTATGGAAGAAAGTGGTGTAAATACTAGTGCCGGAAAATCGGATAAGCACGTATATGACATGTATTGTATATATAAACATGTGTGCTTTGTATTTATTTAATATTGAATTATCAATATAGTTGATACAAATTTATATGAGCTACGCACATAATTAAATGTTTAATTTAATATGGAGAGTATATATAGCGCATTTCACGCCAAATAGACAATTTTTAACCTAACCTATTATTTTATTTTTTTAATATCTATATTTTTTTTTAAATTAATACGCTTTTATTAGCTTCTGCTGTATGTCTTTGTTTGTAACCGACTCCATTAGACTTGATTTTGTTTAGTACCTGTTCAAAGACAATCGTTCTTGAGGAGTAAACTCCAGTCGTGCGTCGGACCTGACACACACACTTTTTTTTTATTACTACGTTTGTAATATATGAATTATTTAAAAAGTTTTCCGAAATTCTCTGACGTTTGCGACTTTCCTTTATATTAAACTAGCTGTCCCAGCAAACAATATACAATAAAAATGATAAAAAAAATCAATAATTAAATTTTTGGTTATTAGGATTTTCAGACCCACAAAATACATATTTGAATAATTTATCGTACTACAATAATTATTGTATTCGATTATCATCTTGCAACCCTGTTGCGGATCTGTGGAGGGAACAGAATAATATAAAAAAGTGATTAAAAATAGGGGTTGGTGATAAAAGGGTAAAAATTTGGGTTTGTTTGTATTTTTAATGCAAAAATTAAAAAAAAAATGTTAAGGGTGAACAACCCTGATCACTTAGGGGTATGAAAAATAGATAGTAGCCGATCAGACCTACTGAATATACATATAAAATTTGGTAAAAATCAGTAAAGCCGTTTGGGAGGAGTAAGGTAACTTACATTGTGACACGAGAATTTTATATATAAGACTAGCTGACTCAGCAAACGTCGTATTGCCATATAACATATTTAAAAAAATCAATTATTAAAATTTAGATGCAACCGATTCTCAGACCTACCAATTATATCGTACTACAATTATTGTATTCGATTGCCAGCTTGCAACCCTATATCGGTTTGGTGGATGGAAGAGAATATTATAGAAATCGCGATACAGAATAGTTGTAGATCGTAGAAGGGCGAACATTTAACTTTGTATGTATTTTTCAATGCTGAATCATAATAAAATAAAAATAAAAAAAATTACAAAAAATTAAAAAAAGTGTGTGTGTCAGCTCCGACGCACGAATGTAGTTTACTCCTGAATAACGATAGTCTTTGAACAGGTACTAAACAAAATCAAGTGCAATGGAGTCGGTTACAAACAAAGACATACAGCAGAAGCTAATAAAAGCGTATTAATTAAAAAATCAAATAAGTCCTAAACGCTCAAAATATGTCAGGAAATGCCCAAATACAACTCCTGTTAAAATAGGAACTCAAAATTCCAATTTTTGTGAACTTCTGTTTGTTGTTTTTTTCTGAACTACTTGCATTCGGCACAAGCACCTCGGTCAGATTGTCATACGCAAGCGTCGTCAATCTTCTTTTATGAAAAAGGAGCACTAACGAGCGTACTGGTCACCTGGTGTTAAATGATCACCGCCGCCCACATTCTCTTGCAACACCAGAGGAATCACAGAAGCGTTGCCGGACATTAAGGAAGGTGTACGCACTTTTTTTGAAGGTACCCATGTCATATCGACCCGGAAACAAGACAAACAAACAAAAAGGAAGCTCATTCTACAGCTTTGTAGTACGTAGAAGAACCGCCACACATCCAGATGGTGTGATGATATCCTGATTTGTAGCGTGTCGTGTGATAGTTGAATTCGATGGCAGGAATCAGGTAAAACAGCTCTTCGGAAAACTCCTCGTGATAAATGCAGTAGTAGACATATAATGAAGCGACGTCTCTACGCAAAACCAAGTGAAGCCGTTCACAGAGCACTGGGACATGTGGAGCACTGTCGGAGACGATAATTCGAGCTGCTCTGCGTTTCACGCGGTCAAATGGATCGAGCTGATACTGGGGTGCGCCAGACCAGAGATGACAGTAATACTCCATATTATGTGTATGCAAACTACGTCTAATAATATTCAAGTGCTGGAAACCGCCATCGACGAACTAGGCAACTGCTTCAGAAAATGGCAGATTGAAGCGAACCCCACCCACAGCGCAGTGGCACTCTTCGGTAACACGAATAGCATAAAAGCTAAAACACCACCGACGTTACACGGAACGACGTTACACTTAATAAAATATCTAGGAGTGACGGTCAACAGCAATATGAACTACAGGTAACATATAAAACGGTATGCAATAGAGCCCGATTTGTCCTCAGTCACCTATATCAACTTGTGTGTGTGTAATTGAAACAAAACTTCTTCTTTAACACAAAGTAACACTGTACAAAACTATCGTTCCCCATATTTGGTATACTTTATATTGACTATAAACGGAAAATCGGATTTAAAATAAAATTACATCGTAAATTTTATTTTCTGATAAAAGGGTCTTTAGACATAACAAACAGACACATAAATTTTATTTAATCGTATAGGCTAACATGAATGAAACAAATGACATGAGAGCATTAGTTAATAAGTCATTAATTTACTAAACGATTATGATTTCAGAAAGGTTTTCCCATACCCACTTTACAAATTAACTAATATTGCCTAATCCACTAAGTATCTTTCCGATAAATATTTAACTAATCAGAGGTCATTGTATCGTAAAGTTGATTTAAATAGAGCATTCTATGATTATTGATATTTCATTTCCGTTTACATCATGGCGAATAGCGCACCGGTGAGTGAATTTCAATCGTAACAATTGCTTTAAAAATATCTTTTATTTTTGTTATATATTTCGAGTGTGCATACATCATTACAAAAAATAGCTTTTAAAAGATTAATACCATGCTATGTTTTTCTTTTTAACTAATATGATTTATTTATTTTCAGATTTTATTCTATTTGCTAGCGCTCACACAGGCTCGTGTTATATTTGGTGTACCAAGCCAAGAAGATTACTTTTTCAATCACGTACCAGACTTTTTTCAACGATTGTTTCCCGTAAACAATCATAGGTTTGGCTTCCAAAGATCAATAGGAAATGAATTGTATCCATCACAAATCGGTTACCGATTCCAGAAACCTGATAATCAAAATCCGTGGCTTACCGTTGATTCGGATAACTTATATTCTGATGGTTCTAAAAAAAGATTGATTGATGGCGTAAAACTGAATAGAGTTCAACAAGAAAATCTATCTAGTGAAAGTAAATCAAGAAATCATAGAGTGCCTCGTGAGGATTTTGAAAATAATATTAACGATTCCTTAAGAGATAACACTGAATTATTGACCTTGGATGACAAAAAAGAAACGAAGATGAATGGAACTGTACATTTAAGCTCAATTGGAACAAATATTTCTAGTTCATCAAATAATACATTAAATCAGCCATCCCTTCACAATATTCAGGGAAATAAGCTTCAAAAGGAATCAGTTAATGTGATAGGAATGCAAAGAGATCCAAATGCGATCATTTTTCCTGACCAAATTAAGAAAAACAATGCTACAAGTACATCGTCAGATATTCCAGACAGATTCTCGGATAATCCTCAAATCTTGTACGCAGTTAGTATCGCACCGACTGCAACAATGACAGTGGGATTAGACACGTCTCCCCCAGTGGCAACAGTGACAAATCAACTTGTGCAAAATGTGCCGAACGTACCTGTTCAAACAAATCAAAACTATCAAAATGTTCAGAATCCAAATCAAAATCAACCATCATACGTACTACAAAATCCACCACAGATTACTCCGGTTGGGTCTTACCCGTTGGGAAACATTATCATCAGTCCAAGTGGAAGTTCGAACGTATATACTCTTACGACTCTACCAGTCAAGGGAAATAACCAATACGCAGGTAATATTGTAACAAATTTTCAACAGCCATCCACTTATCAGCAACTGCCAGTAACAAATATAAACGGTGTCTCTTATTACGTAGTCCCTGTGCAGAACAATCTTCAACCTTACTTTACTTATAATAATGTACCAGCAAAGTATAACATTGTTAGCGTAATTCCAAATAATAATCCAAATAGCCCAGTTGCACAAAGTACTTATCAAGTACTAGCAAATCCCCAGACTGCAGTTTATAACCAAGTTAGCCCACAAGCCACTTATGTTATACCCTCGAATAATCAAGTATATCCAGCAAATAGCTTATCTCAAGCAAATAGTAATGAAGCCAGTCCACAGATTCATTATGTTCTTTCAACACCTAACCAAGTGAATTCGGAGCCAACTTACGTCACAGGAACAGCTACAGGTAATCAGGCCAATGCAGGCACATCATATATCGGAGCATCGAGTAACCAACCTAGCCCACAAACGTTCGTGCCAGCAACAAGCAATCAGGCCACTTCGCAGTTAAGTTACGTCCAAACCCCAAGTAACCAACCGAACGTAGTAACATTGACAGCAGTACCCAGCAATGCCGTAACTCTTGGGACACCTAACACTAACGAGCAGATTACTTTGCTTAGCTTTAAGGATAAAGTTAGTGAAAAATCAGAACCAAAGAGTAAGGACAAGCATCTAAACGAAACAGAAATAAAAACATAGGCGATAAACATTAATTATAAAACTATCACGTCAAAATTTTGATAACTAAACGGATAATTCAATGTGCAACAAGAAATATTTTATTACGATTCAAAATTGTAAATATGTACATTAAATAATGATTTGTAAAAGGTGTGTTTATTTGTTTCGTGCACTTTAATTATATTTCATTAGTTAACTAATGTATAAGTAATGACCCTAAATATACGCTTAATTGTAATTTAACAATTCTGTTACGTTAATTGAACTTTGGTCAAAGTGAAGGTAATTAATTAATAGTCATTGATATCTGATATATTAGAGAAAATCATAAGTGAATAATATTGAAAAATGTTGTTCGAAATTACAATTCTTTAATATCAGCAAAGAAGTAAACCAGATCAGATCAAGATATAAGAAACCCAGGTTTAGCAAAAAGAGCGGATGTTGAGAGCTCAGGTATCTATACAGAATTAATTACAAAAGTAGAGTATACGAATCACAGGTCTCCACGTGGTCGAAATCAGAACCCCTCATGAAACCCCTGTATTTCCTTCTACGATTAGGTGATCAATTAAATATAGTGGCTTAGTTTGAACTGTGGATCTTGTGGACTGCATAATTATATTATTTGGCGCATACCTGTTAACTCCGTGGCCAGGGTTGAGAACCACCGCGAGTACATGTTTTCCTTCTACATGAGTATTTTCCAGGCAACTGCTTGATAAATAGCAGGGACATAAAAAGGGGATTAAAAATATAAAAGAACGGCATATATATCGATATATATATCCGTTCTTTTATTATTTAGTACAGGTTGTTTTCCGACGGAGACACTCAATTGTTGCCCAGAGAGAGAGATAAGTCGTTCGATGTATGTCATGACATATGATGACGAGAGGTTGTAGTTACATTCAATAAGTAATCACCACGTGCCGGAAGACGTAGTGTTGCTCCCCACAAGACGGACCGACGATCTGGTCAAGATCGCCGGAATAGGTTGGATGAGGGCAGCGCAGGACCGATCGTCATGGCGATATTTGGGGGAGGCCTGTGTCCAGCAGTGGACGTCTTCCGGCTGAAATGATGACAGTCGACGAAGTACAATCCGGCTAAGTTGGATAGCGAACAGTTGCTTAAAATGTAGTGGATTTCGGCTGTCTCCGTTTTTGTACAAAATTATAACTGTCATCTGTCAATCTATCAATGACTGCACGTTTCATACAATCGAGTGAATCGCTTTTGTCTTAGAGAGTTTCGCTAGGCTGATTCGTATGAACGTTTATTCGACGATTATAAGTTTGGAAACGCTTCTGTGATTTACGCAGTTATCATCAATTGGTTGTCAGAGTAAAACAATGTTAAAATAATAAATTTTATTCATACTTCGATCAAAATATATTACAAAATATTTATAATAATTAAAACGCTCACCACAATTTAGTCTCTTGCAAAATATAATAAACTCAGGCATACGATGAAAGCTTATCGTAATATCTAGATCGAATTGTTCAGACCTTACAAAATAAAAGACAGTCGTTTGAAACGAGCCAGTACAGTGTGACAAATAATTAATTTATATTACTTATTGGGGGTTAAAGGGGAATCCGATGGGGGCCCCCCATAAGATTGACCAACGATCTGGTCAAAATCACCAGAATACGTTGGATGAGGGCAGTGGAGGACCGATCGTCGTCGGGAACTTTGGGGGAGGCCTTTGTCCAGCAGTGGATATCTTCCAACTGATGATCGACGTGGTATTGGTTTGGAAAATCGACAGTTGGTCATTGTTTAAGAGTAGATGTGTGAGGCGAGAGGTTTCTCTCAGAACGAGAAATCAATTAGGTACATCGATTCACACATTATTCAATAATTTTGATGACTAACCAGTGGTAGGCTCCTTTTCACAGCATGCCGGCTAGATTATATATAGCAACGTAACGTAGCTAGTGGAATTACTGGGCAAGTGAGGCTTAATATCTTATGTCACAAGGTGACGAGTGCAATTGTAGTGCCGCTCAGAATTTTTGTTTTTTTTAATCCTGAGCGGCACTGCATCGTAAAGGGCAGGGCGTATTATTTACCATTAGATGAACGTCCTCCTCGTCTCGTCCCTTACTGTTATAAAAAATGCAGATATCATATAAAATGTACCGTTTCTTTCAGCAGGTTACAACACTGCAGACAATATCGCGCAATAAATCAACTACCAATATATGTAACGATGCACTGGCTCGGTTTTAACGCTCTGTCAGTCTGAGAGTAATAATAATTTTAAGCGCTATATATTTTCACCTATCACAACATTAAAAGGCTATAATTGGACCAATGCTTGACAAGGAAACTAACCTAACCAGACGCGAGTCTAGAGTTCCTAATTCTAGTTGTTTTCAGAGTTTCATAATTTTAGTTGTACTAAGACTGAGATCTATATATAACTTTGATTTCGTTTTTATAGTCATTTGACAGCTGAAATTATTCTGAGTTTAAGCAAAGCAGCCAAAAGTAAGGTTCACGTTTTATCACACTTAGGCCTATCACAGACAACAGACTACCCTTAACGCACTTTTTAGTCTGTGACAATAAAACATATAGCAGTACCGCAAACGACGCGCAAAAAGTGCGCCAAAATTATAATGCAACACTCGCTAGCGAAGACGACGCTTACTTTGGTCTGCCGTCTGCACTTGCTAGTGATTGACGTGTATAATGGCGCATGTAGATATCGATGTATCGATGTTGATTCAAGAAATAGAAAACAGACCAGCGCTGTATGATACATCTTTGGCAGAGAATCATGACAAAATTTAAAAAGAAAAATGTGGGATGAAGTGTGCAAATTTATTAGGATACTAGCTGACCCGGCAAACGTTGTTTTGCCATATAAATAGTATTGATCTTGTTCTTGCTAGTTGATAAGAGATGGCGCTAGTTGTATTCATTAGTAACAATCACACTTCTTTTATATTTTGTCTAATTCACACTATAGTTTTATAAATTATATCCTATTTGTTATTCTGGTGTGTAAGCTATATTATTGTAAAGTTTCATCAAAATCTATTCAGTAGATTTTGCGTTAAAGAAGTTCAAACATACATCCAGACATACAAACTTTCACATTTACAATATTAGTAGGATAGTTTTAGAACTGAATGTTTATTATGAAACAGTCTCTTTAATAATCGTTCTGAAAGAATAGGATGAACCCAAAATTCTCTATTTCTACATCTTTTTTATATCTCAAGTACGAATTAATACACCGCGATCTCTGTACTTCCATTGCGTGTACAACCCTACAGTTCTGCTGACAAAATGAGGGAAAATGTACGTCGTTTGCGTTAAGTTTGTGAAATATCTGCCACAAACATTTTGCGCAACAAATGCAGACTTTTTGTGTGCCGCAGACTTGATAGCACAAAAAGTGTGTCATCTGCGATAGGCCTTAGGCAAGTATTACGTAAGTTAAGTCTCAGACTTTACTTACAAAGTCTAAGTGCTCTCTATAGATCTCAGCCAAAGCCCTTTGTACCTTCACCTCTTTCCTCTTTAAATGATTTATGTTTGGTGTAAACATATCATTGAAAGATGATATTGTTCTTTTTAAAATCGTGAGTTGAACACATTTAAATGGTTCTCCGTTTCATCTTAAAGATGCAATTATTTAAATATAACTAAGAACTTAGAATCTCTGATAACATCTACCTATATTTGAATTGGACAAAGTTTACGTAAGTAGTATTATTAATATTAAAATTTACGATCTAAGATTGTGTCGGCAAGCGTCATATTGTGTTCCCCCAGATTTCCCAATAGACGCGAAATAGTGTGTAATAATGCATAATAAAATTAAAAAATAATTAAGTAATCATCAAATGACAATATAAAGTCGATTTAACAAAAAGGCAACGAACAGTTTTTATAAATAACACTAAAACTACCTCAGTAAAAAAAAATATTGAAGTACTTCTAGTCATGTTTAAATACATACTTGTTGGAAATTGACATAGGCTTGTAAGAGAGTAGTTAATATTTAAGATTATTTATAGTTTTGTAATCAGATTACTAATTGATCAGCATAATTATTGAAACATCTAAGCGGAACGGCGCTCTTTGATCCAGTACATTGTAGATCGGCGCAATTTTGGCGCTCGCGCAGCGTTCTGTCAATGAGTATTATTTTACGTATAGCATTAGATTGCTTACAATTAGGATGATTTGAGTGAATGTATCTGAAAGCTATTGAAACAAGCTATAAGACCATGCAAAATCTTATAAACAAAATAAGGGTCATAACTTTGTCAGGAAGTTGGGGGAGTAGGGTGCCGTACGGCACACTCGCTTTTGGAGTATCTGAATAATATATATTGCTTTTGTTGGTATGGACAGATAACCAATACCGAATTTTGAAGATTTACCGTCGGATGGTACTATACATTAAGGCAGTGATATTCGATGTATGTTTTTCTTAATCATTTTATATAATATTGGTATGTACAACAACTGAATAGTTTTGTATTTACATTCTTGTTTAACTGGTACTATGTTATTGATACTATGAGAATGTAATATTGTGAAAAAAGTGTACATTTAGTTCGGACAATATGTTGTTCATTACACAAATTAGTACTTCTATACTTTGAAGAGAACAATGATTGGACCAAACATTAATATTATAGCTCAAATTTTATAAGTTTTCACTAAGATCATTTATACGTCTAGATAGACTATGACAGCTGCAAAAACTTCGGAAAAATTGAGTTTATAACTAACCTCCATTTTGAGCTCTAGCTTGTCACGCACTAAACTAATACTACTGGCCTGTTTTATCGGATGTCTAACAGCAAGAGACTCTATCTAGACGTATAAAATACTATCTAAGCATTTTCATTGTGAATAGGATTTCATATAATAATCCAGCTATTGAAGAGGTTAATAAGTACATTTAAAATGTTGATTTATACAGCAAACTCTTTGGGACTCTAAGAAAGTGCAGGAAAAACGTTGGTAAAAAACTATTTACAATTTATTAAAATAGATTATCTTAAGAAGTGGTCTAAAAGTCGTATAATCACATTTAAGTATATTGTTTACTATTAAATACCATGACTTCTAAATACGTGTGTAAGGTACTCATTTTTCTTTTTTCTTAGTATTAATTTGTGCCTAAAATTAAATCGAATAAAATTATGCAGTATCTAATTAAATGAATTTGTATTGCTGTCTATTTGTTTTTTAAATTTCTAAGCCATTTTAAAATCTGCTAAACGCTGCTAAATTTTGCCACAAAGTTCTTTAGAAACATAATAATATATAGAATCTAGGAGATCTATGCCAAATGAAAGCGACTGGAATTAAAATTATTATCTTAAGATAAAAAATAAATTATGGTCATGGTCGCTCAGAGGGCAATGGAGTTATGCTCGGAGTTTCCCTGCGAGATCGAATCAGAAATGAGGAGATCCATAGGAGAACCAAAGTCACTGACATAGCCCAAATGATTACGACACTGAAGTGGCAGTGGGCAGGGCACATAGTTCGACGGTCAGATGGCCGTTGGGGCAGTAAAGTACTCGAATGGCGACCACGTATCGGAAGACTTAGTGTTGGTAGGCCCCCCACAAGATGGAAATCTTTAGGAGTTGTCCAGCAGTGGAATGAAAAAAAAATTTTTGAAATATCCTGGGGGTACAAAATAAATTTTACATCAGCAAAAGTATTGAATGTTATGATATTGTGCTTAAGTTGGCACCAACGTCAAAATAACAACCAGAAAATAATTATCATTGAATTTTTATGTTATCTTGTTTTAGTGTATACCTAAATGTTTGAAGTCGTTTTTTTTTCTAGAAAAAGATTTTCTTCTGTACAAGTTTGATGTTGTTATAACGGCCTTACAAATAAACTTGGTTTAAAGTTACACCTGATAAACAAAATACATGCAAAATGCTAACAAATAGACATTTGAATTATGATTGGTTTATTCGGACATATAAAGTTTCCCGCGTTTATTTGCTAGGCTGCTTAAAATTCGGAAAACTTCAGAATTATCATCATATTGACAGTGTTGTCAGCGATATAGTCAACATCAAAGAACACAATCTTTATGTGTTCTATAGTCAGTTTATTGCATTTTATTCTTGATTTATACTCAGGTATAACCTTACACCAATTTTATTTGTAAGGCCGTTTCAGTATATCCATGTGCATATAGTATTACATTACGAACATTTAAATATATTTTATCACAACCTTTATAAAATAATTAACAATTTTAATTGGATAGATTCATATAAATTCTATGAATTAGAATATAATATATTTAGATGCTACCCTCTAAATGATAGCATTATATTATTTATATACAATAATATTATAACTGTTAAGCTCCTTAATTACAAAATGAAAATATTTAAATATAACTACATATTATATAATTTATCTGTGCTCTCTAAGGATAATATTAAAATTTATCTTTATAAACATTGTAAAGCTTTCATTTTGAAAATATAATTAAGTATCTTAAATATATAAATGTTCTAGAAGAAAAATTGAGTCAATATACACTTAGTCTAAATTCGGATCACATAATTTATACAATGATAAATTTAAGGGTGTTTCAACCATAAACTTAGTAGTAATTAATCAAACACTCTGCTCATTACGGCGAGACTAAATTTAAAATGTTCATGTGTGCTAGTTTTACAGATGTGTGAGTGAGTTAGTGAAGTATGTAGTATTTTACTTTTGGACAATCCCTATGACAAATATTGATAAACAGCGTCATATTCACGAATACAATATTTTATTATCTACCACATATTATTTTCTTAAATTATTATAATCTTAAGAAAGTAAAGTGTTTACTGCGTATATTCCATGTAATATATATATATTTAGTGCATAATTATATGTTCTACGAAAATAAACATCACGAAAGTAGTATTGAAGAATCAGTATTTACCTGTGAAATGTTTCTTTAATTGAATTGTTGCTATGTAACAACAAAATCTTATACAAAACATGACAACATTATATTTTTAATTAATATCCGTTAAACACACAACAATAACGATTCAAACACTAAAATTCAACAACACACACGCGGTTGAATTTGACAGGAGACAAATGGAGACTAAATTGTTTTAAAACCGGATTTATAGTCTTTATCTATTCTGTCACACCTAGGTTTTTATGTAAGAATAGTTTAGTTTATGTAAGGTTATCTCACTTTCACACAGGGTTTGTCTTTTACGGTAGTTTACTAAGTTTATGGTTTCAACACGATCATTAACCTTGTATTTTACTAAAGGTTTCATAATGACATTGTGATTATTGTGGTCTTTCTAAAATTAGGTGTTGGTAAGTTACTTTAAAATGTGACATTCCAAAAACCAATGCCATTTACTATTGAATAGTCTTGCTTTCATTTATAAGGTTAATCTACAATAATTAAACTACCTAAAAGTAAATATTGTGCTTCCTGCCCTAAGAGTGCGTGCTTTTGAGCTGAAAATATATTGTTATGGTCTATTTGAGGCACACACTATGGCAAACAGTAGAGCAGCATCAGTGATTAGTAGAGTTAAATTGCAGGCGGAGGAAGGAACTGGACCAGTTTAAGAGCACCTATAAAGGAAGCCATGATCTCGAAGCTATACGACACAGCTAGCTAATCCCGTTTCTGTAAAGGCGTTCCTGACACCCGTTATCCGGACATCACCGTCGTGTTTCTATACCGCTTACTTTACCACCACTAACATCTGCCTTATTTACTGAACAGTCTGTTTTGTTGACGGTACATACTTTTGTGCTATCGGTACACTTTGTTGTTGTGTACTTGGTACTTGAGTTGCTATTTGAACATGTTGTGCTAAAAGTCTTGACATTGCTACTGCTATGATTAGATTTGCTATTGCTACAATTGGGTTTGCTGTCGGTACATTTCGATTTACTGTCGGTTGTGGCTTTGCTTGATATTTCCTTGGCCTCTTCTACCGCATCTAAGTTTATTTCGAATGAGACTTGCCTGCAAAATATGAATATTTATTAGATATTTGTATATCTAACCCTAACTTTAATTATGGTTAATAAAATGGGCATTTTTTTATGGAAAAGGAGGACAAACCAGCGTACAGGTCACTTGGGTGCTAAGTGATCACCGCCACCTTGATTCTCTTGCAACACCAGAAGAATCACAGGAGCTTTGTCGGCCTTTTTTGAAGGTACCCATGTCGTAACGTCCCGGAAACACGGCACAAGGAAGCTCATTCCACATCTTTGTAGTACGTGGAAGAAAGTTCCTTGAAAACCGCACTGCGGAAGACTGCCATCTGACTGACACATCTAGATGGTGGGAATGATATCCTAATTTGTGGCGTGTCGTGCGAAGGTGGATGTCGATGCAGGAATCAGATGAAACAGCTCTAAGGAACACTCCCTGTGGTAAATGCAGTAGAGGACGTTCTATGAAGCAACATCGCAACGCAAGTTATCCAGCCGATCACAGAGCATTGGGTCCCCGACAATTCGAGCTGCACTATGTACGCAGTCAAATGGAGCGAGCTGATACTGGGGTGCGCCAGATCAGAGATGACAGCAATACTGTGGCCGGACCTGCGGTTTGTAGAGCGTTAGAATGTGAGCCGGCTTGAAGTATTGCAGTGCTCTATTAATGACGCCCAACTTCTTCGAAGCTAATATTGCTTCGCCCTCCAGATGACCGCGGAATTAGCAATGGCTCAAGATTCTAGGCGATACTAGGCGAGGTGTTATCTATGGCGATGATACGACAAATAATATAATTACTTTGAGAAGTTTCAATGGCAATATGTCTATACTATAGATTCACAATATACTTTCGTATACGTGGGTA
This sequence comes from Leptidea sinapis, assembly GCF_905404315.1. NCBI lineage: Eukaryota > Metazoa > Arthropoda > Insecta > Lepidoptera > Pieridae > Leptidea > Leptidea sinapis. Next base: position 7,562,393 of record NC_066301.1, read on the forward strand.
ACACTGAAAATGTTAAAAACTGGCCAGTTAGAAACATTGACAATGAACACTTTTTTTGAATTTCAATTTTAGAACTCTTTGGTAACCTAATGTAGTATATTGCATTCATTTGTCATTTGTTTTTGCGAATTGGCGGCAAATCTAAAACTCTTGTCACACGTGAAATTGAACCTAACGCGAGATTTTCGGTCAATGATTTATTATGACTTTCATTGTCGGCTTACTCAATAACAAAGCTGTGATAGGCTGCAATTAGTATTTCTCAATGAAGCCCCATCTCGTGCTACTATTTACAATTGGTCTAACGAGTTCAAGCATGGACGTAGCAATCTCAATGATGATCCTCGTGAGGGGCATCCTTTAACAGTGACTACTGAAGATAGCATTAGTGCTGTGTGACATGATAGAGGAAGATAAGAGAGTGACCTATCAGCAGATACGGGTAAGCCTAGGCATTGTTATGAGTCAAGTTCAAAAAATATTTCACTAACATTGAGGCGTCAGGAAGCTTTGTACCAGATGGATTCCCCATACTTTAACCGACGACCAGCTCAGATAAGCTTAGATAAGCTTAACGGCGGTGACTCAAATGCTGTATTTGACATCGTCATAGGTGATAAATGCTGGATATATTGCTACGAACCCGAACCCAAAAGACAATGTGCTCAGTGGGTGTTTCATTTCCAGGATCGGCCAACTAAGGTAAAGAAAGGAAAAAAGATGATTGCCTCATTCTTTGGTCGGAAAGGTCATTTCGCGATGTGAGAGAAGATGGAAGGACAGTAACTGCAGACTGGTATGTTTATCGCTGTTTGCCTGTTGTCTTGGAAAAAATTTGACAGCAGCGCCATCGAAGCAGGATCCTCCTTCATCACGACAATGCTTCAGCGCACTCCGTAAAACGGGCTGTTGAATATTTGACTATGGGAGGTGTTGAGATAATGAGTCATCCGCCATACAGTCCTGACCTGGCACCCTGCGACTTTTATTTATTCCCGCAACTAAAGATAAAATTCGAGGTATTCGCTTTACGAGCCCTGAAGATGCGGTGAAAGCGTACGAAAATGCCATAGAAGAGACCCCTAAGGAAGAATGGGCCCACTATAGTAAGATAGAAAAGGAAAAAGACTATATTGTTACTGTAACCGATTTTGATGTACAAGTCAGCCACGCTTGACATTACCTCCTTAGTGTTTTGCATCTTAAGCCACTAGTTGACGCACACGTTGACAAACCAAAATTGGTCATGCATTATTGGGCTGCCAGTTTGGTCTATACGCTAGTAAACACTAATTATATGGCCTATACAGTGTGACGTTATGGCGTCGTTTTTTCATAGAAACTACGAGTATGGTTATGGTTTGTAAAGTAACTTTGGTGCAGCCCTGTTTCACTGCGACCAATGTGATCTATTGTGATTGCCACTGTTAACTATAGCTCACTGCTAAGATTGATTCTGTTCATGAATCTTGTTACATCTTTACCAGTAAGCTGACGTTTCTCAATTGGTTGAAGAATTGGACTTGGAAGAGATGCTACGTTTACGCATTAAAGGACATCAGAGAGAATGTGTAACAGGGTTCCAACTGCACTATTACAGAATCTACGCTCTCGCAAACCTAGTGATATGTGAATTAGTTGTACCTGCCAACTATGCTTGAGTGAAGTTTAATACTTACTTCTCGGTGAGATAGTTTCCGGGCGCAGACAACGACCTGCCCGCGCGACTTAGCGCCCCCCTTTTCCCTTTGTCCCCCACTCCTACCGTACGCATCCTCAAGCCTTCTCCCGTTCCATCACCTGTCTCGCTAGACTCCCGCCTCGTGCTATTCTCTCGGCTCCGCAGGAATGGATTCTGAAATGTAGAAATTAATATGAATTAATAATTTCTGTAAATTGGAAATGCTAGCTCAAAACCCGACACTCCTATAAAGACTTGGCTGACAGTTTTGAATCATATTTATTTGGTAAGATCTTTAATACTTACTTGTAAAATAGTAACTTTACGTTACAGTTTCATATTAAGCACGTAAATAATTAAAAGCATTGAAAAGAGTTTACGGGGAATTTAGCTTAAGATCATCAGCTAAAGTGTAGTTAAAGTGTGGGTTCTCTATGCATCTTCTACGGGAGTGCTCAGAGGAGCTGTTCAGTCTAACACAAGCCGACTTTCACTAACGGACTTTACGTCAAAATTACTCTTACATCAAGCTGCCATGCATTCAAACAATACAAAACAAAACAAAATTGCATCCCCGCGTTAATAGAAAGTTTTTTGCCCCGTCCAGCCACCATGTTGAATCATTTCCAGTCTATTGTATTCCCGGACCGATACAACATAGCCGTTTGACCTCTGGTATTGTAGATGTCTATGGGCAAATGAGAATATATCTTTAACTTAACAAACCTTTATTCTATAAATTCATAATCACATAATTCTACAATCGTTCTAATAAACACCAACCTGGAAACTGTGTTTCTTGAGCATTGTCTTGATGAGTATGAGCGTGGAGATGTTGGGGATTGAGGTGACCACCTGCCTCATGTCTTCCTCTGTCACCTCCACCAGACGACAGTTCTCTTGTTCCGTCGGTAGCGGCTGTTGTCCATCGCACGTCACCCATTCATGCTCCTGATCAAGAAGATATAGAAATATAAAATTTTTTTTTCTACATATTACTTAACCACAATATCTCATATCTGTTAATATTCACTGTAAGAGCGCATTCGCACTACGTCCAATCAGACCTCTGGTAATTTACGAACTAGATTCGGCTTCCGTCATCTGAACTTTCCGTCAACCTTAGAAATAGTTCTTCGACTACTTTGGATCGTTTTTTCACGTATACGGATCGGACTCTGATCGGACGTAGTGCAAAAGCGCTCTAATGTATATAGCACAAGAACTGTCTACTGAAGGAAGTTTAGTGTCGCACATAGGTTTTTCCAAAAGATCGCCACGACACCCAGTCTTGCGCTTTCAGCATCCAGTGGTCTCCTCAAACCTAAAACCAGGTTGTTGGTCACCTTGGTGGCCTGAAAATGCTGCGCCTTCTGGTTCCCTACTGCGCAGAAATTGTCTACTTCAGTAGTTTCCATTCCTACAAATTCATTCTGCGAGCTGTTCATTGCGACATAAGCTATGCAATCCTTAGGGCACTGACTATTTTGGCTTTGCGGTGTATCTGCCCATTCCTCATTTGATTCCACAGTGAGACTACAAGCCTTCTTCATTGGACTTTACGTGGCCAAGTTTCTGCGCCATTTCTCATCACATTTACTTTTTTAGACCCTACGGTATTGGGGACATGAAAATATTGCACAACTTCTTGATTGCTACTAAGCGGAGTCTTGTTCGACCTAATCTCTATCGAAATTGGCCACTGCCCAGCTTGTGCAGTATATGGAGTTTTTAGAGGAACTGCTTACATATTTATACATATGAAAAGAATTTTATAAACAATTCGTTTTAGCGATAGTATCATGGCCTTCTTTAAGTTTCTTTTTATATATCATTAAATCAATTGGTAAAGCAAAAACCAGGTGGCTTGAGAAGTAGTACTTTTTCCTAGATTAGAGTGGAGACGCATATTCAAATTCATTTTTTTTTTATCTAAAATAGGATTTCAAATCACTTATAGAACGTAAAAACTACCACCCATTCAAAATAGTTTTCCTTAGACCTGAGAAGAACCATAAGAAACTCAGAGGTCGGGTTTTTTTTTATAAAAATATGGATTACAATGTAATATCGTACAATAAACATTTACAATTAAAAACCCTGAGGGTGTTCGCTTCATTCCCAGTCTGTGGTATCAGTAAGAAAATCATATCATTTGTTAAGTACATTTCCTGGGGTCATGTTGTAAAAGCATATACATCGCCCAATAAAAGTAGGCTTAGCAAATTTATGTTTGTTCCTTGTATCAACATTATGATTGTCACATTTCTAGTTCTAGTTCATAATCATGGTGTATTGTTTTCGACCTTTATCTCTTTCATCGTAGCTCGCTTAACGGGATCTTTCTCGAGCATCCTGGAAAGTAGCCTCCTCAGGGATGAAGATACGGTCGGGCGCGACGGGAAGATGAGCGGGTCGGCAAGTATACGACGCTGCAGTTCTGACACGCTGGACGCAGACCAAGGCAGACGCCCCGTCACCATGGCATACAATGTCACACCTAGCGACCAGATGTCTGCCGCCTGGAACCACAATTTTAGACACTGATTAAATAGGAAACTATTGTTGGAAAAAATAATTTTACCAGTGGCTCCATTGCACAGGATGGGTACCACAACGGCGTCTATTTCTGCCGTAAAGCAGTTTAAGGCCTCTGGTGTTGCAAGAGAATGTGGGCGGCGGTGATCACTTAACACCAGGTGACCCGTACGCTCGTTTGTCCTCCTATTCCATAAAAAAAAGTAATGTGTAAGCATTATTGTGTTACGGTCTGAAGGGCGCCGTAGCTAGTGAAATTACTGGGCAAATGAGACTTAACATCTTATGTCTCAAGTTGACGAGCGAATATTTTTGTATAATTCAGCGCTGCTTAGAATTTTTGGGTCTTTCAAGCATTGTAATGACGCTGCCCATTACAATGCATTCAATTACTATCAGCTGAACGTCGTGCTCGTTTCATCCCTTATTTTCATTAAAAAAGAAAATTACCTCGCCGTTGTATTTGTCAGTAGGAGTTGCGGAGGCTTCTGGAGCACGGAAGGCCGGAGTCCCAACTGCCCCGGACAGCTCCCCTGCAGCAGCCAACTCTCCACATGCACCCAGGTCTGCCACTTGCACGCGTCCTTCACCAAGTAGCAAATTGGCAGGCTTAATATCGCGATGAGCAATACGCTGGAAGTGTACTGGAAAATTTTAAGAGACATTTGATTATTATTAACACAGACGACGTATTTGTAAGACTCATCTGATATTCCCACGATATTCCTATTTACATATATACATATATATATACATATATATATATATATATATATATACTAGCTGTCCCAGCAAACGTTGTATTGCCGATATTAAAATCGCGATACAAAAGTAACTGTTGATCGTAGATGGGTGAAAATTTGAAGTTGTATGTATTTATTAATGCTGACTCATAATTAAACAAATTAAAAAAATATGTCAAAAAAATTAAAAAATAATTTGGTGTCGACCCACCCTTAACATTTAGGGGGATGAAAAATAGATGTTGTCCGATTCTCAGACCTACCCAATATGCACTCAAAATTTCATGAGAATAGGTCAAGCCGTTTCGGAGGAGTTCATAGTTTAACACCATGACACGAGAATTTTATATATTAGAAATATATATATACACGCGATATACACTATGAGAGTGTGGGGTGCACTTAAATGGTTATATTGTGTTTATTTTATTGAAATTATGCATCTATTAAATGATATAAAACTGTCAAATTATTTTTGTTACTATAAGCGGCCTTACAAATAAACTTGGTATAATGTTATAACTGATGATAAACAAAGAAAATGCAAAATGTTTACATGATCGTTGACAACACTGACAATACAATGATAATTCTGAAGTTTTCCTAATGACAAGCTGCCTTGCAAATAAACGCGGGAAACGTTATACGTCCGTAAAAACTATTCGTAAGCAAAATGTCTATTTGTAAACATTTTACGTATTCTTGGTTTATGTTAATTATAGCTAAGTTATAGCTTTATGCCAATTTTATTTGTAAGGCCGTTAGAATTTTATTTTAATACTAGTGGACCCAACAGACGTTGTCCTGTACACACGTCTTAAATTGAAATATCGGTCCAGCCGTTAGGAGGAGTTCACTAACATACACATGAGCAGGAGAATTATATTTATTATATGGACGGAATTGAGAATCTAAACCAATCACAAATTCACTGAAACAATCAAAAAATCATCAAAATCGGTCCAGCCGTTTAGAAGGTAGTTTTATTGTGAATCTAAACCATTCTCGAATCCACCTGAAGACACACACCAATCTCAAATTCACTGGAACACACAAAAATATCATCAAAATCGGTCCAGCCGTTTAGGAGGTAGTTGAATTGTGAATCTAAACCATCCTCAAATCCCCTTGAACTCACACAAAAAGTTTCATCAAAATCGGTCCAGCCGTCTAGGAGGAGTTCAGTGACATACACACGCACACAAGAAATATATATATATAATAAAGATAAAGACTAGCTGACCCAGCAAACGTTGTATTGCCGATATTAAAATCGCGATACAAAAGTAACTGTTGATCGTAGATGGGTGAAAATTTGAAGTTGTATGTATTTTATTATTAATAAATTATTAATGCTGACTCATAATCAAACAGATTAAAAAAAAAAATGTCAGAAAAATTAAAAAAAAAAAAATTGTGTGGACCACTCTTAACATTTAGGGGGATGAAAAATAAATGTTGTCCGATTCTCAGACCTACTTAACATGCACTCATAATTTCATGAGAATCGATCAAGCCGTTTCGGAGGAGTTCAATGTTTAACACCATGACACGAGAATTTTATATACAATATAGATATATATTAGATAGTAAGCTGTCGGTCTTCCTATATGAATTAAAAAAAAAAAATGACAATTCATACAATGAGCGGGTACAGGGTAATTAATTTATATGGCAAAACAACGTTTGCCGAGTTAGCTTAGTGTATAATTAATTACTTTGTATCCTTTCACCATTTAGGCTCAATGTAAAGTAAATATCCTAAAACAACAGGTAAAATTTCCGCTGATATTATGACTTTTGCTTGAAATTTTTAATTTCGGTCGTTAAGTATCGTGTCACCCTGAATGATTCCTGTATAGTAATAATTACAAGTATCTGGTACAAATTTGAAAACATATTTAGTTATTTTTTTCAAATTCTTTAGATTTACAAGAGCGACATCTCAAGTCAATTTCCTAATATACAACTATTGGGGTTGAGCAAGTTATCAACTGTAAAGTAGATTAATGGTAGATCCTGTAGATGAAGCCACAACTTGAGAAGTTGAACAAGACATACAAGATTAATCAACGACACGTCACTCGAACGGTTGGCTCAGTGGAAGAGCGCTTGCACGGAACGCAAGAGGTCCCGGGTTCGAGTCCCACATCGATCATCAATTTTGTTTTCAAATTTAATTTGTGTAATATATGTGTTATGTATTTATCTATATATATAAAAGAGAATGTATGTTTGTATATTCCCTAATAACTCCTAAACTATTCGACCGATCTCAATGAAATCTTTTGTAATAGATTTGTTGAAGCTCAAGGCAGGTTTACATATATAGTTTGTCGTGTCACCCACATACTCACCCACGCATTTACCATATCTCTCGAACCGTTTATTGACAGAACAACGTCTGTCGGGTCAGCTAGTAATATAATAATGTAAACATAAGAATCTTTTTAATCCTCTGGTTGAAAGTTATCCAATAATTGCATGATTGTCAGCAATATTATTATATACATTACTTGTTCATTGATGTGTTAATAATCGCTACCAACGTTATGAACTGTCATAAGACATCCCAATTAATAATTATATTTATTTAACTACTCACTGTGTTAGTAATGTTATTTTATAATATAATTATCACTATAATTAGAAATAACTATAATAGATCTTTAGTTAACTTCGTAATTCGTGTAAGTTAGTTGGCACTGCAGCAGTGCCAACTAACAGTTGGCCAGAGAAATTATTAGTGGAAACTGTAAAATACAGATATTTCCATTTTATTAAGTGCGTTTAAATTACCAACCCCTTCTATATGATAAAATATTAAAGTATTAAATATTTGCGCCAAATCTTTTATTTTAAGAAAGAGGAGGCCAAACGAGCATATAATTATATTGACACACTTTTTACACAAATTATCGAGCCCCAAGTTAAGCATATATAGCCTGTGTTATGGGTTACAAGACAATGATATATTTAATAAAATTTACTCACTTCAACATACATATATTCATACAAACATACATAAATACATTTAAACATCCATGACTTGGAAACAAACATCTATATTCATCATATAAATGCTTGCACCTACCGGGATTCGAACCCGGGACGGGTAAGTAGGTTCGCTAACCACTCGGCTATACAGGTTGCATATATACGAGCATATATAATATCACCCGATAGTATTTGATGACCGCAGCGGAAATAACAAGCCTTACCGACTGTATGAAGCGACGATAAAAATATCATATCAAAGAACATAATATGATTTCGAAATCCGAATAAACGTTGGTACGTGACGGGCGAGGATCGAACCCGGGGCTCTGTGGTGAGAGTCAACTGTTCCACCTATTGCCCTGTTATATAGGTCTGTAATAACATATCTGTATATTATATCTAATATCTAATATATCTAATATACAGATATGTTATTACAGACCTATATAAGTTCAAACGCATAAATAGATACCATCCATTTGTTATAAAAAATATTGATTATCGAAAGGGGCAATACAAGATTTAGTTATTTTTCAATGACAGTGCGCAAGCAACGTAATAATCCTCTCATAATTTTTCCTATACGCGCTCAAAAGGATAGATTTACGATTATCCAGAACTTATTTGCTGACGCTACTGCATTGGAGAGCTGTCCATATGACCGCGATAGTACTTACGGTACTCAACACCGAGCAGCGCGTCGCGGAAGTACTTCCTGGCCAGGTCTTCACTGAGCGGCTGCTCACTGGGCACCTCCACCACGGGCCCGCCCTCCAGCAGTTGGAAAACTAAATACAATTGGTCCTCGGCGGGGTCATCTAGCACCTGTCAATAGCCAAATAATTATTAATCTTTTGCTGTCGCATTAGAGGCTCCTTGTACAAGAGAGAACTGAAAATCATTATTTGTAAACCTACAATTATTAGACTAAAAAGAAACCACTCCACGGAGGCATAATGAAGCTTCGGAAAGTGGAATTAAGTTTCTTTATCACGTTTTCATTCACTTTTATTTTTATTTGTTGTAAGCCTTATACAACTGTGTAGAAATGTATGGAAAAATTAGACGAAAAAAGTAATATAGGTTTTTAATCATCAATGAACATAAAAAATAATTAAAGAAGAAAAATAAAAAAATACTTTATGATACAAAAAATAATTGACAGAAAGAAAAAATATTTATTACAACACACACACAAATAACAAAATGAAGCGACTTACAAAATATACAAATATAAAAACGTGTCGTGTTTAAAAAGGAGCCACAATTCCTGTTACATATTTAAAACTTCTTGATGTTTATTTCTTAAACATTTAGAATTCTTAAATCTGAGAAAGGTCTCACTAATGTAACCTCTTAAGTCTTAATGCAGTGGCCAAAAACTCAGCCAACGGCCTAGACGCATAGTTTCTCAACCTTATTTTGCTCACCGTCCACTTTGAGAATATGTTTTTTTATTTTACTTTAGTACGTGATTAGCGTGTATATTTTTGCCTTTTTAGACTATATTTTTTAATCAATCCACACCCCATCTGCGCCATCTCAATGCCCCCTAATTTTCTCTGGGTCTTCTACTGCCCCCCAGAAAGTCTCATACGCCCACAAGGGGGTGTTATCGCCCACGTTGAGAACATATGGCCTAGAGGAATCGAGCTGAGCTAAGTTACCTCTCCCTGGCAAGATCTCCATGGTTCTTTTTAATGAAAGTAAGACACGAGACAAACAGCAAGTTAATCACGAACTAACTTAATCTCGCGTCGTTCCTAGTCCAAAACTATACTTCTCAGTCATAAAATAAAGCGGATTATTTTAACAGTTTGCCCCAAAGGTTATGTAAATACTACGTAATAAGAGGCGGAACTGCCTAATTAAAAATTGAAATTTACTTTAGTATGAAACGTGTAGTGATTTGACATAAGTTTGAAACAGTAGTAATTACAGTATGGCGATTGGCGACGAAGTACAATCCGGCTAAGTTTGAAAGCAAACAGTTGCTCAAAACGTAGTGGATTTCGGGTATCTCTGTTTTTTACAAGATTATAGCCGCCATCTGCCAATCTATCAATGACTGCACTTTTCATACAATCGAGTGAATCGCTTTTTTCTTAGACAGTTTCGCTAGGCTGGTCTGCCAAATCAGCGGTACTGTTAAAATAAACTGATAAAAAATGACCGATTAAAAGTTGAATAAAGCCACCTTGATGAAAACATTATTATAAACATGACTTTAGAACAACTAGTACTCATCAAACCCTAATGTTATTACGTTTAAACACTACTTTATCAGACCTTGCAAAAACAATCACCAAAGTACACCTAACTTTTACAGTTGGAGCCGTGTTAATCGTTCAATCTAGATAAAAATTGTATGGAACATTATTAACATTTTTTTTATTTTAGGAATCACAAAGGATAATACAATACAAAAGCACCCATAAACCACTTGGGTTTGTGTGGAGTGCCGTACGATCTACATTGCAACATTACAATAGAGAAAACAATAGAAAAAAACAAAATATACTAAATAACATAATGTAATTAACAGAACAAAATTCACGAACCAAGTATTATTAAAATGGTTTGTTTCAATTCTTACCTGTTTACCTTAACTGTTTACCAATGCTATTTAACGTGACATTGTTTTGTTTCTTTGTAAAGAAAAATGTATTACGTTTGTAATAAATAAAAAATGCGCCTAATTCTGGATTAAAACTATGGCGATCTTCTACATGAGGTAACGCAGCTCCGGTTGATTCCTCAAGGTCGTTGGCTCGGTCCCAAACCTTAAGAAAGAGCTCACAGAAAGCAGGGTTACCAGATGAAAAAAACAAATGCTCGGAGGAAAGGCCTTATTTCATTTGAATACACCTGAGATTTTTTACGGTTTGAGGATAAAAAAAATTGTATTATCGTTTTTGTATACTGCCTGTCTTCCGTTCGCGCCATACTATTAATTAATATAATTTGAAGAATTTTACATGTGAGGCAATAATTTCTTTTTTTTGTATCTTCTAAAAAGAGCGCATTCATTTTCACACCGCCGGAGTATCTAACATAGTTTATTCCCTCTCAGAGTGCCATTTATTTCTGAAGCAATGAAATAAATGTAGAGTAGTCTATTATGAGAAAGTAATTATCTTTTGTTAGTTATAAATTTAATTATTTACGTTGGTTAACTGATGATTTTAAAGTGATCACCGCAGCCCATGTTCTCTTGCAAGAAGGGCGGAATCAGAGGAATTTGTACGCATTTGAGGAACTTAATACTGTTCATGTCCTTTTTTTGAAAGTAGTCATGTCATCTCGACAGGTCAATTGAACGTGGAAGAAAGTGAGAACAGTTTTTTTTTACTAAGAATATAATATACATTTTGATATATATACATTGTCCTCCAAAGCCTGACTGGGGATCATACAGTCTGATTATATTATTTAATAACTATAGGTACTAATTATCTAACAAAAAATAAACATTTAGCAACAAATACTTTACATTCGATATTTTTTTTAACATATTTTTAAATTTAATTTTGTTAGGCTCGTTTCTAATATCCTCGGGCTCGCAGGTAAGTAAATAATGGTCACGTTTATTAATAGTTCTATCACAATAATAATTTACGACGAATATTGTACATAATATTCGTCGTGGATATAATCCTAGTGTTATAGCTGTGACTTACTAGCGATAGACTGTGCTCCCGAGTGCCATGGTGTTTATTTTGTAGTAAATATTTATGTTTTAAGGCTATCGGCAGTATTTTACAAATTTTTAATAGTTTTTTATAGTTATTTTTGCATTTAAATTTAGTTTTGTTTATCAACAAGTAGTCTTAGGAACCTTATTATGGTATGGTATGGTATGGTATAATCGGGCCAACCGCAACTCGACGACTGTGCGTCTATTTTGCGTGTGTGGGAATATATTTGTTATTCCTGCCACCCCAATTCCTCCAGAAACCTTAGCAACCCCTTTTCCATCCTAAAAACTTATTGGAGTGTGTTTGGGTACCAAGATGTTGAGCCCGGTAAGTTGCTACACCTGGACAATGCAGAAGTACACGTGCAGCAGTTTCATCTGCCACCATGCAGGCCCTGCACAGCAGGCTGTCAGTTATGCCCATATTAAAAAGATATTTATCATAGGGACCGTGCCCGCTTAGGGCTGCCGTTATCCGTTTAAGTGTATTCTATTGAGCTTAATAAGGCGATTTGCCATACTGGCATCAATGTTGCAGGAACCTTATTATTAATTACCTCAACTAATTTAACTACGTTAGGATGGTCCAGTTTCTTGAGCACGGCGATCTCCCGGTAGATGCTCTGGAGTGGGTCTGGAGCGGGGCCGGGTCGCCGCGGGGGTGGACGACCGAACAGTCCCGCGCGACGCATCAACTTACGTTTCGACAGGATCTTCATAGCCTGCACATAAGGGGACGAGGGTTTTTTATGCCAGTACGGGACGAGACGAGCAGGACGTTCAACTGATGGTAATTGATACAACCTGCCCATTACAATGCAGTGCCGCTCAGGATTCTTGAAAAACCCAAAAACTCTGAGCGGCACTTCAATTGCGCTCGTCACCTTAAGACATTAGATGTTAAGTTTCATTAACTCAGTAATTTCAGTAGCTACGTCGCCCTTCAGACCGAAACACAGAATTGTTTACACATAACTGCTTCACGGCAGAAATAGGCGCCGTTGTGGATATATACATCTAGATATTGTCTCTTGCTATTAGACAACCGATAAAAACAGGCCAGGCATATTAGTTTAGTAGGCATGACAAACTACGTCTTACACTCGCGATTTGTATGAAAGTTTGTGTTAGTGTGCGTGCATTGCTCAAAATACAGGTTAGTTCTAAACTCAATTTTTTTCACCGTTTTCACAGCTGTCTAGATGATCTAAGATTAATTATCATCCCAACTTTACACTGACATACAGTTTGTATTTCGAATAGAAATGCAATACATTCTGTTTAAATTATTATAAAAATAGTTAAAAAATAAATATAATATAGTTATTTTAAAAATATACTTTATTTTTAATGTTTATGTGATATTAACAAAACACGTTTATGCGAAAAACCAATGGAAAAGTAGAAAAGCAAAACAATTAGTATTTTCAATTTAAAAGTATTTCAGCATAATTTTGTTTATGATATACTGATTTTCAAATTTACTTATAAATTTCAAAAACAAACGAGTCAACGAAGTCGCAGATTGGACAATTGATCAGTATAAAAGTGCCATTAAGAAATGATATAATTAAGATGAAGATACGTACTAAAAATTATTTTTCAACCACAATCGAAAATGACCTCTGATAAATGAGTCAACAACTGTTAATAAGTGTATATTTGGAGACACGGCAGTGTTCCGCCAAGGCGAGCAAAACGGCACGGCCGTACCATCCTTTCTCGAAGCAGTTCAGGCCATTTTCGACCACCTATAACTTCGTTATGGATATAACAAGAAGCCTGAATTTACAGTATCCAAGCGGGCATTGTATAAACACTATATATTTAAAATTTCATTCAATTTGAACCAGTAGTTTAAAAATTATAACTAGTCAAAATTTCTTAATTTTGTCACTGACTGACCATATCATATATCATCAAAAGTTTGGCAAAAGGCACTTCTAGAAGACATAGAAGCTTCATATTTAAAATACAATAAGTATAAAGTGTATAAATCAAGGGAAAACATAAATATTTTGCAATTTTGGTCCAGTTATGTAGACACACCATATAAATGACTTTGTAATCACATAATATTATTTATGAGATTACAAAGTTATTTATGCAGGTGGTGTTTGTGTTGAAAGTTTACGTGGCACTTTAGAGAGTCACAAATCTTGAAAGGAACAAAGTTGGATTTTCTCCAAAAAGAAATGATATGCCATCAAAAACACAACTTGTAATACACTGGCCTTCAAAAGTAAGTATCACACTTTTAAAATTGGGATAACGTTTTAAGTTCACAAGATATAATTTCGAAATAAAAAGGACTCCAAAGAGAATTTAATTTTGTACATAAAAATTTATAGTCGGTAACCTTCTTTTAGGAATTGGCTGAAAAAAAACTTCAAAAACAAAACCATTCCTTTTTCAAAGTGGACGTTACCGAATTACAATTTTACCATTCACATTTTTCTTTCTGTTTTAAATTTTTTTCAAGATCGATGGGTCTTGTTTTAAAAATTTATGCTAAAAAGCACATAACATTTATTTATCATGCCTCTTTCAGTTGAAGAATGTGCTAGGATCATGGCTTTTCTGGAACTAGGCATCAGTATGCGTCGCACTGCAAGAATGGTGGGTGTGACGGTACGAACGGTCCAGAAGGAAAAGCGAAGATACGAAGAGACTGGACACCATCTGAGGAGACCTTGTAATGGCAGACCCAGGTGTACCAGTGCCCGAGAAGATCGTTATATTATTTTCACTGTGGTAAAAAATCGCCACCAAAATACAGTTGAAGTCCAGCAACAGCTACTTTAGACCCGGAGGGACTACATTAGTGACAGTACAGTGAGAAGAAGACTTGCTGAAGCAAATTTGAAACCCCGAAGACCAGCGAGTGGCCCAAAACTCGAGAGACAGCATCGAGTAGCGAGACTGCGATACACCCGTGAACACATGCATTGGGATGAAGAAGAATGGTCAACGATTTTGTTTGCAGATGAGTCTTGATTCTCCCTTTACACTTCTGATGGAAGGCGAAGTGCTTACAGGCGACCTGGTGAGTGATACCTTCAAGCCTGCATCTCACAAAGAGTCCAATACGGTGGAGGCAGTGTACATGTATGGGCTGGCATATCTTTAGAAGGCCGCACAGAGCTAATAGCCATTGAAAATGGCACCCTCACTGGGCAAAGATATGCTCAAGAGATTCTCAATGAGTATGCAGGGCCGTATTTAGCAAATATGGGTGATGGATCGATGCTGATACATGATAATGCCCGGCCACACACGGCTCATATCGTACAAGAGTATATTCAGGAGGTCGGTATCAGCGTGATGGCTTGGCCATCAAGAAGTCTTGATCTCAACCCGATTGAACACGCCTGGGATGAGCTTGGGAGGCTAGTCAGAAATCGCAGACCACCACCTACTACCCTCAGGGCACTAAAGCAGGCCCTGATAGAAGAATGGGAGAATATTCCCCAACATCGGCTCCGAAATCTAGTGTTCAGTATGCCAAACCAGCTCGAAGCTGTAATCAGAGCTCGAGGAGGCAATACCAGTTATTAAAAATTAAAAAACATGTAATACATTTTAGTTGAATTTTTTTACACTAAACTAAAAATGTCTATTTTCATTGTTTTATCTTTTTTAAGTTAAAAATGTTACTAATGTATAATTTTAGTTTCTAAGAATTAAAGCCTATAAAATTTGCAACAAAACGTTTTTAATCTTAAATCTCTACCTTCTATAGTTAAGAAAAAAAATAATTTGAAAAGTGTGATACTTACTTTTGCAGGCCAGTGTATAACCAAGTCTCGCAACTCAGTTCTTCTACTGCAAAAAGTTGTTAGATGTAAATACAATTTATTTACTTCCTACTTAAGGGTCCTCTTGTATTAAGTTATAACGTTATATAACCATATGTTATAGTGTCCATATCAATATAGAAAATATTTTATGTTTTAAATGAATATAGAGAAACATTGCAAAAAATAAAAAAGATACACTGTGTTTTTACGCGATGGCCAATTTAATCTATTTATTTAAAACATAAAATATTTTTAATATTGATATAGTCACTATAACATGTTGTAAGTTAGCTAAGTGCATAATATCTTAAGAGAAGAACCCTTATGTAGGTACTAAACAAGTAGACTGACTTGGTATTACTCGAATCTTACAACTCTTTACGGTACAAGAACTTTTTTTTTTTATGGAATAGGAGGACAAACGAGCGTACGGGTCACCTGTTGTTAAGTGATCACCGCCGCCCACAATCTCCCGCAACACCAGAGGAATCACAGGAGCGTTGCCGGCCTTTAAGGAAGGTGTACGCGCTTTTTTTGAAGGTACCCATGTCGTATCGTCCCGGAAACACCGCACAAGGAAGCACATTCCACAGCTTTGTAGTACGTGGAAGAAAGCTCCTTGAAAACCGCACTGTGGAGGACCGCCACACATCCAGATGGTGAGGATGATATCCTAACTTGTGGTGTGTCGTGCGAAGGTGGAATTCGGCGGCAGGAACCAGGTTAAACAGCTCTTCGGAACACTCCCCGTGATAAATGCGGTAGAAGACACACAATGAAGCGACTTCTCTACGCAACGCCAAGTGATCCAGCCGTTCACAAAGCACTGGGTCCCCCACAATTCGGGCTGCTCTACGTTGCAAACGGTCAAATGGATCAAGCTGATACTGGGGTGCGCCAGACCAGAGATGACAGCAATACTCCATGTGTGGCCGGACCTACGCTTTGTAGAGCGCTGAGTTCAACTGAGTTGCGAGACCTGGTTTTTTATATGTTATATTTCTGATGACATTAAATATTAATAAATATGGGTCAACAAGGCTTAATAACTTTTCCCTTTCAAAATCTTTGACTTTCACTTGAATTTTGAAAATGAAGGAATGAACTATCTGGAATACAAATACTTACATAATGTGTGTCATCTTCTTCACTATAAGCTAACTTCACAAGACCGTACGATCCCTGTAACATTAAAAAATATTGATATTATTAATACTAGGCATGGACAACAATAGACAGATTTCGCAATTCTCATCTGTGTACACATCTATATATTTCGAATAAAACTTTAACCCAGCAATAAAATTCTACTAATATTATAAACGTTAAGTTTTCAAGAATGTATGGATGTATGTTTGTTACCACATTGGGTGCTGAAACACAACAGCTGTGGATTATCGACCAACGAAGTGGTACGTTGCTTACACAAACGTTGTGTTTACGAAACAATCGAGGCATTTGAGCGTCTTAACTCACACAGTGCGTTGTGTGGAATAGCGAGGTCGTTATATAGCATGTCACAAATTGCTCAACGCGATATTTTGCAGTTTAGATAACATTAACATTTGAGATTTTTAACCCTGTATGAAGTGAATTCACGCATATTACAGCGTACTAGGAAAATAAATAATAACTAAGAAATTTCAATTGCGAAAATGTATAAGTGAAAATATGTTTATCTACACCCATGCTTTTAATCCTCTATTAAAGATTCTGAAACAGTTAGATTATTCCCAACATTAAAACACCCAATGTTCTAATAACCATTACATCATCCAAACGAGTGTTGTAATGTTGTACTGAATTTCATAACAACACTCCTATTTTTTTTCAATCCCTTCATGCTCAAAGAGTTTTAACAGACAGCTCCTATTGCTCGATGCGTGGTATCTGTATGAATTTCAAAAAAGAACATTATCGATTACGCGCGTTCCACACTACCAGAACGTCGCGCGCCGTAAAAAAAAAAGTAGGTTATTCGAATCCCCGCCATTTTTCATATGGATATTTTTATTGCTTTGTTTACAAAAAATGAGCGATTCGTTTTAAACGCTGCAAAAGAACATAATATTCAAGTGAATTTGAATTATTGAACTATACAATATGTAAATTACTACTAAAATAAACAATAATTCTTTCATTAATACTTAGTTTATTTGTATATAATCAGTAATGGATGATAGTAGGCTACTACTAGTACTGGCTGTTTAAATGTTAGCAGTAAGCTAACTGTTTCAGAATCTTTTAGAGGATTCATATTATGGGTGTAGATAAAGTCTTGTATGCAACTGTTGATAATTAGGTATTAAAACACTCATGTGATGCTATTATCACAGTCGGCTTCGCCTCGTGAGATAAATCCACATTCGTGTTTTAATACCCCTTATTACACAACAGTTGCATAAATAACTATTATCTTAAACAGTCCTACAAAAAAGCCCACGACAGCACAATAAATAATATATCTTTTATGTGTAAGCCGTTATCGACAATCTAGTGAACTATAAAATACAAATAAGTAAATTGATAATTCATTTTTATACACATTTTATAGTTCCAAATTGATTCGTATATCAAAATAAACACTTTTCTCGCTTCTTTTATTTAAAATAGATAAACTTTGCCTTTCACGCTACACCATTCGGACAAATATCTTTAATAATTACGACGATGTCTAACCGAGTGCGCGATACTATGGTGCGGTCCGGCGGCGGGCGACGTATGAAATGGACTTAATTCTAATTTGCAAAATTAACAATAGATCGGGACGACATAATATATATATATAAGCTATATGTTATCACGCTAGATGCAGGCATAATATGTATTTTTATACGTGTGTGTATTATAACGTCGCGGGCAGCAGCTAGTAATTTCTAATGCCAACTCATGTATTTTGATGAATCTACTTTAGAGTTCGCACAAAAACACGCATTTGAGTTGTGGTGGCCGACAATGACATAACGCCTCAATTCCAATGGTAATACCGGTCCGGTTACCGTATTTTACTAGCTGACCCGATAGACGCTGTTCTGTCAGTAGAAAAAATGTAATAAATGTAAGTATTCAAGAATAATGTAGTTTAATAACCATCGGAAAGGAATGATTTTATAGTGTGTAGTAAAAAATGAAAAAGGATTAATATGTATATTATTTGTGTAAACAGCTTTAACATTACCGCTTTAGAATTGCCAATTTTTAAAGTATCAAAATGGATATAGTATGTGATCCTTAAGAGATAGACACACGCCATACACCAATTCCACTATACATTGGTTATATCTCAAAGGGTTTAGGCAGCGTTTTTGTTGAAAGTTCCCCGACGGCTTGTTTATTCCGACAAATCTCATTAATATTTGCAAAGATAAATATAAAATAATATACAAAAACCTTCGTTGAGAATCACACTATCCTTTGGTGAAAACAGCATAAAATTCGGTGGAGTAGTTTTTGAGTTTATCGCGAATAGACAGACGGATGAGAAGGAGAACTTTGTTTTATAATATTATGTAGTAATGTTATTATTTATGAATCTTTAAGAGCAATAGTTCAATAAGAACTGAGTTACTTAGAGTTTTATATCATATGTTTTTTTTAAACTATTCATTCTATAAACTGTCATTATGTCCATCAAATCAAATCAAAATCACTTTATTCATGTAGGTCAAGTAAATGACACTAATGAAAGTTTTTTTTTAACATTTACAGCTTTACCGTTTTGCACATCATTACAATAACATTAAATGGAAAGGATGCAATAAAAATACTCAAAAACGTCAAATGAATGCCTTACACGAGTAAGAATTTTGTTTAAATATTATAACATATAAAACCGCGATCACCTAGAATCTCAAGATGTTGATTCATTTATGTTACAATAACGCTTACAACACAAACTTTTTAAAGCAAATCTTTTGAATTTCGCAAGACGAGAACTTTTCAAGAACTCAATTTTCTGGGAACAAAATACTCACCAACCTAACTTGGCCAATTAGTTAGCAGGACAAGTTTATATTTGCTCCACTGAATATTCATTTATGTGCCAACGTAGATACATTATACAGGGTGTAATCATTAAGTGTGAACAGGTGAGTATTCCGTAAGTATTACAAATATCAAAGAACTCTAAACTGATATCGAAATTACGTTACCTAAACACTAAAATGACATCAATAACTTTTTAAAAATCAAACAAGAAGTATCCAAAATATTGATATTAAACACTCCCATACATTTGTACTTACTTTAAAAGGTTATTTTAGCTTAGTTCTGAAATAGATGGATTTTTGTTATTACCCTAACAAGATATAAAACTTTTATCTTTTAATTAAATCATATTTATTTCTTAGTTAGTACAAAATTTTGTATTGACAATGGCCTTTCTACTAATATCGTATAAATGTATGGGAGTGCTTAATATCTAAATTTTGGATACTTCTTGTTTGATTCTTAAAAATTTATTGATGTCATTTCACTGTTTAGGTAACGTACTTTTGATATCAGTCAAAAGTTTTTTGATATTGGTAATAGTTACGGAATAATCGTCTGTGCACTGCTAGAATAAATCTTTATTTAATTCTTATTGAGTGCCTTAGTACAAAGTTTCTGTAGTGATTTTATCTTCAAAAATGATGAATGCACATTTTCATCCCCACTCGGGTCGAAATAACAAGTATCTATGTTTGTTCTAGTCTATTTCATCAATATCGGTTAAGTGGCTTAGGTGTAAAAGCGTAACAAACAAACTTACATTCACATTTATAATATTAGTAGGGATTTGTTAATGTGTCTTAAAAAAACACATAAGTTGAAGTAGGATTACATTACGTCATAAAAAAATTTGATTTTTTTTTGTAACAGAACTTATGCCCCGACTAATAAATGATTAGGTATTTTTAAAGTGATACTTTTAAACTATAACGAAATTATAGAAACATCAATTCCACATTGTGTACCTGTCCAATAGGTTCCAGCAATCGGTACTGGTTGAGCTGCACGTATCCTGGTGCCTGGGCCAAGGAAACCCTCCTGGACTCCCTGGGAGCACGCCGGGCCCTAGGCGAGCCCTGGTTGCATTCCGCCGACTTGGCCGCGTGGGACCGGAGCAGCGCTGATCTGTCTCCACCGCCATACGCTGACAATCTGGAAAGAGGCGTTACTAGTAAGCAAATATTTACGTAGTATTTGATATAAATATCAGAGAATGTTCATAAAATGAAAACTACTGGGCCAAACTATGTAAAATTGCCAACCAATGGTCCCATAATAGGCATCTATTCTGCATCGAACTAAAGAAGAATTACGTAAATCGGATCATAAATCTCAGAGTAATCGGTGTACAAACATAAAAAAAAATACCAATCGAATTGAGAACCTCCTCCATGTACATAACATTGGAAAGCATAAGCCCTAGAGAAGTGAGAGGAAAATTATAAACTTGCATGATGGTAATTGAAATTTCAAATTCAAATTCAAATATTTTTATTCAACATAGGATTTAAAATCACTTATTGAACGTCAAAATCTACCATTCAAAAGAGACTGCCTCAGACCTGAGAAGAATGGGCGCAAGAAACTCAGCGGGCTTTTTTTTTTAATATAAAATATGGATTACAATGTAATATCGTACAATAAACATTTATAATTAAAGAGCCTGAGGGTGTTCGCTTTATTCCCAGTCCGTGGTGTCATTAAGAAAATCGTTTATGCTATAATAACCTTTCCCACACAAACGTTTTTTAACAATTCTTTTAAATTTCGTAACACATTTGTTTTGTACATTTTCTGGGATCATATTGTAGAAGTATATACATCGCCCAACAAAAGACTTACTAACTCGACCCAACCGAGTAATAGGCATAACAAGTTTATGTTTGTTCCTCGTGTTAACATTATGAATGTCACAGTTTCTAGATAATTCCTCAATGTGCTTATGAACATATAAAACATTATCAAAAATGTATTGAGAAGCAACAGTCAAAATCTTTATTTCTTTAAATTTTTCTCTTAATGATTCTTTAGGACCTAGGTTATAAATCGCGCGAATAGCCCTCTTCTGCAGCACAAAGATAGTATTAATATCGGCCGCACTGCCCCATAACAATATACCATAGGACATAATACTATGAAAATAACTAAAGTATACTAATCTCGCCGTATCTATGTCAGTTAACCGTCTAATTTTCTTAACCGCATATGCTGCAGAACTAAGCCTATTCGCCAATCCTTCAATATGCGCCCGGATACGATTTAATTGACGCACAACTGCAAAAGCGTCTTCCTAGAAACTAGAAAGCGAGTTACTCATATAATGACAATTTTAAGCCCTGTTTACGACACTACATGTTTCCCGTCCAGTGGAAAATCCCACAGATTGTCATGATATTCAACACAGGAAAATCTTCCAGCTTATACACACAAACATATCGAATACTGCTGAAGAGGATACCTAAGTACATATTCTAAGTCATTCCGCTGCATCAATATGGCTTTCGAGAGAAGCATGGCACAACTAAACATATCCGTTGAGTAGCTGACATAATAAGTCACACTTTAGAATACAAAGAGTTCTGTTCTACCGTATTTCTCGACATAAGACAGGCCTTTGATAAAGTGAATAAAGAAGACTCAAACAGATGCTTCCTCACTCTTTCTTTCTGAAGTCAGAAATGAGTGCGAAAACCTTCATAAGAAATTCATTGAGTTGAAATTCTTTACTTCTAAAAATTAAATATTGGGAAATTTTATATAGTGAAATATTCTCAATCAAATATGTATTAAAGTACAAGTGAAAATTTCAATGGAATCAGAATTTAACAAAGTAAATAGTAGCAATTTGCCATTAATTGACGCTGTTATGCGTGGCGGAGTTTTCGCAACAAATAGTAGGTTTTTGTTCATCGAAATCCCGCAATTTAAAAGTTTGATGTGAGCGCACAAGTCGTATCTTCGGTTTTATTAAGTCACTCTGCGATTTCTTATAGTTTATTACTGTTCAATATCATTATAATATGACATTAAGGCTGTGTTGCATCATTTTAGCTGTATAAGGTTTAAGTTAAATTTAACGTTAACAATAACGCTGACTTTAATATAGACTGCCGAATGTGTTGTACCATCGTATTTCTTGTTAAAGTTAAAGTTAAGTTGCGCACCCTCGGGCATTTCAGGAACACCATACGGGCTACAAACTACTGAACGTCCTGCGTTCTGTAACCGGCTTCTGTGAAAGCTATACCCGTCGCCCTGTGCCCTACCACTACAGGGAAGTGCCAATGCGTCCATGTGAACCAAATTGAGAGCGGACCTCGGATAAGAGTATAAGAAGAAGGATAAGAATTCCATAAAGACCCTTTTTCGTGTGATGTTGAAATAAAATAAATTATTGATTTGATAGACCTCTTTTATTTTGAACGAACCACACTTACATAGTCGACACTACGTAACAAATGAGAGAGAGAATTATGAAGTCAATTTCAAATATTTATTTGAAACTTTTGACAGGTCGCTAGTTAGTTATTTAACATTAACAATAGCTTTAACCGGCGAGGATTAGACGGTTACGGTTAACAGTTAAAGTTATGGAGTATTTAAAAATTGTCAAATGGTGCAAAACATATTTTGCTTAATCGGTACTTTAACATGTTTGTTATTGCTAAAGTTATTTGGTGCAGCCTAGCTTAAGTGTGAATATAACAAGCGATACAAATACGAGTATAGTGTTGTTGTTTTTTTTAGTATGTTAATAGTTATTAGTACCAAGTAGGGAGTGAAAATACCTGCGGAACATAATATGTTTGTATCCTGAATTCTGTTGGCCTGACACGTAACAATATCAATAATAGTTTTTTCATTTTCATACTCGGAAAGTAAAAGCTGGAAAATGCTCCGTAGAGAGGGAAAAACTCATACAAATTACTTCCCACGCAAGTGCCGGAATAAACTTTGAAAATAGAACTGCTGTCAGCTATGAAGAGTTTTATGTAAAAAAAACTAATCAAAAGAAATGCCATGTGACTTTTTAAACAGCCAATGTGAACTTAGCGCAAACTTCTTTGAGCGGAATAAGCCGCAACAATTACGCCGTAAGTTCCATATTTGAAATTTAAAAAGTCGACATAAATTAGCGGGCTATTAGTCTATGCTTAGATAAACAACTAGTTTTATTTTCCTCATATTCGAAATGAAAAGTAGACTGTTTAACTCGGGTAAAAGTATCAATCCCTACTCGGACTATAGCTCACCTCGCTGCGCTCGGGCGTCTAAATACCTCGGGAATTGATTCTTTCGACCCTCGGTTAACAATCTACTATTTTATGATAATTAGACGAGCAGGACGTTCAGTAATTGATACACCGTGCCCATTACAATTCAATTCCACTCAGGATTCTTGATAACCCAAAAAATTCTGAGCGGCACTAAAATTGCGCTCGTCACCTTGAGACATATAATGTTTAGTCTCATTTTCCCAGTGTTTTCACTAGTTACGGCACTCTTCAGACCGAAACACAATAATGCTTACACATTACTGCTTTATGGCAGAATAGGCGCCGTTGTGGTACCCATAATCTAGCTGGCAATCTGTGCAAAGGAACCTCCTATTTATCAATAATAACCTGCTTTTCCGTATATCAAAATGACAACCCGAAACGTAAACTTGAATTCAAAATTCAAATACAAGAATTTTTATTCAAAATAGGATGTGACATCACTTATTGCAAGTCAAAAACTACCATGCAAAAAAGAATGCCTCAGACTTGAGAAGAGTGGGCGCAACAAACTCAGCAGGCTTTTTTTCATCAAAAAATATGTTTAAAAAGTAATATTGTACAACTAAAATTTGCCGCCTGAGGGCGGTCGCTCCATTCTCAATCTGTGGCATCATTAAGAAAGTCAATTATGTTATAGTAACCTTTACCACACAAACGTTTTTTAACAATTCTTTTGAATATCGTAATATTTTTGTTTTGTACATTTTCTGGGATCTTGTTGTAAAAGCAATCGCCCCACAAAAGATTTACTAACTCGACTTAGCCGAGTAGCAAAGTGCAAACAAATAGTTGTCTGGCATTAGTATTAAGGAGACAATGACGCTCTAACGATCTTATTACAATAGAGTTAGTAGAAAAGTGAATCACCTGTCACCTTCCGTCTGTTGCCAGCGTCTACTGATGGGATCCCGTTTGGCATCTCCCACCACGTCCACAGCAGAGTGTCTGCAACAAGTGATTCACCACCATAAATACATAGAACTGGCTATGCTATATCATCGATTCAAAGTTAAAATTGTATGCTTCAAAAAACGTTTGTTTAGCAAATTATATATTTATATCTATAAATTATTATTTCCAAAAATCTATTTAAATTAATTTTATTCATTAATTCTTTTAATATAAATTGACAAAAAAAATGTAGTCAGACAGTATTCAGTCTATCTCCGACTTGAGATAAAAATCGTAACTATCGTTGACTTTTCTGTCCCAATAAACTTATCGACGGTAACTAACCTTATCCGTACACGCTGTCTGTCCATGTACGTAATATGTAACGTATCGCTTACCAGTGATAGAAGTTTGTATGGAAATTGCAATTCCCAATATAAGGCGATAAGAATGACTTATCGGGTATATTGGGACAGCTTCGTATTATTGACAGCTAATTACTGACAGTAGAAGGTAGTAATTTATCTCTATCTGTAGATAGTATATTGGGAATCACTATTTAGAGCAATGCACGCATGCTAACACAAACAGACATACAAATCGCAAGTGTAAGACGTAGCTTGTCACGCACACTAAAGTAATAAACCTGGCCTGTCATCGGTTGTCTAGCAGCATCAGGTTCTATCTAGAAGTATATAAATTATCTACGACCCAGAGACTTCCTACAAGACACTAGTAGTTAGTGGAAAATAGGGATGAGACCTATATCGAATTGTATTGCTTAAGGACTTTAATAATGAAGACATGAGGTTAGAGTAAAAGATATTATCAGTTCGATAACTTGTATAGTTCAAGTTATCTAGTGAATTAATATTTATTATTCAAACAAAACAAATCTAATAACTATATTTGCATTACTATGATTACATAAAATTAAAACTATTACGTGGAAGCGTACCAAGAATACTGGCAGCATTTCCGCGTTAGCTAGGCTGATCCTTTGACCGAAACTGCTTCCAGCGCTTGGGTTTCCTTATTAATCCACGAAGATTACTATCTTCTCTATATTGAACATTCGCCGCATCTCTGGTGTCTCGACACCAAACTGCACAAAGATATAAGACTCACTGAGACCAACATATTTGCGACGCTTGCTGTCTTCGGCAGTTGAAGCACCAACCCCAGCACCAACAGACGGAACTTGGACAAGAGAAGGAGCCAGAGTATCGACGCAAGTCGCACACTAGTGAAATTATATTCATTTCTATCCTGTTTACGAATAAAGATATAAACTTCCATACAATAATGATTTTTAACAGTCAATAATATAGAAAATACCTTTGATATATACTCGTAAATATTATACTGGAGCGAATTTCTATCACAACAGAGCCGAAATAAGACTGTATAGGTAAAGTTTGCAGTGAACTACTCGTAAGTAACACACTTGAAACAGGTCGATAAAGTGCATCTCCGTATGTGCAACGATATAACATATTTTCTCTGGAGAACAGCTGGAAATATTTACAAAGAATAACCAGGAGGTAACGCAGTATATCTTAATTTAGACTATTTTGTTGGACGGTAAATTCTCCTGTTTCTTATAAAGAGTCTGTAGCATAATAAATTCAAACGCGGTAACGAACCAGCATTACAAACGCACAGGTTCAATTAGCAAAGTCAATTTTAATAAGGCGAGGTGTCCTCCTTGAAGTCATGTATCACGCGGGGGTCAGAGAATATTAGCATTGCAACACATTTGTGTTGAAACATATGCTGAGTGGGGCTACTTTTAGCACCACACGTTTTTATATTTTTAAGCTGTTTCATTTTTGTTATTTGTGTTTGTGTGTGTATAAATAAATGTTTTTCTTTCTTTCTTTCAATTATCTTTCTTTTTACTAAATAAACCCCTGAAGTTAAAGAAGCTAAAAGTTAAAGAGTAAAGAGAACTTTAAATGGCTTTCACTTACTGCCAATCTTTGTCTTTAAACAAAAGATTCCATAAATAAGTAACTTTTTTTATTAAAATAAGGGACCATCTGCGCAAGACGTTCAGCTGATGGTAATTGATACACCCTGCCAATTGCAGTGCAATGCCGCTCAGGATTCTTGAACAGATGTTACGTCTCATTTGTTCAGTAATTTCACTAGCTAAGAACTTTTATGCTTACACGTAACTGTTTCACGGCAGAAATAGGCGCCGTTGTGGTACCCATATTCTAGATGGCCTCCAGTGCAAAAAAGCCACTGGTAAAATATAACAAAATATAATAATAATATAATTATGGGGTTTCCATGGAGCTGGGTGAATAGCATCTATAATTTACACCAATAGGCTCAATTGAGCTTCGGCTCCTGGACTACGTATATATCTCGGTAACTCAGTCACGAGCCGTGATACATATCTTCTTCTAACAGTCACTAAACGCAATATACATATAGAGATGTAATGTAGTGATTAATATTTTTATTCCTTAAAGAATTTGACACAAAAAAGTTCATAGAAAAATCATAAATTGCTATTGCTAATTTTTGGATGAATATTTTAAATGCAAGATTGCACCGCACGTATTTTAACAAAAATTTATGAAGTTCCATTATATTACTCCTAGATAATTTATACGTATAGATAGAGTCTCTTGCTGTTAAAAAACCGATAAAAATAGACCAGGAATATTAGTTTAGTGTGAGTGACAAGCTACGTCTTACACTGGCGATTTGTATAACATTGCGTTAGTGTGCGTGCATTGCTCAAAATAGAGGTTAGTTCTAAGCTCAATTTTTTCGACATTTTTACAGCTGTCATTGTCTGTCTAGACGTATAAATGATCTAAGATATTATTAATAAGATATTATTATTATTACTATTAATATTAAGGTATTCTAATACCACATACGGTGCATAGATTTAGAATATGCTATCTCTATGATGCGGTGTCTGTTCCGTCATTTCGGAGTGATTGATTAGGGTTTGAAACTGAACTTTCCAACATAGATACTGTTCTGTTTACCTGATTTATTTGTCAAATATACTAGTGTTCACGTATATCACCACATATTATTAAACAAAGTCCCCTATCACATCTGTCTGTCTGTCTATTCGCGATAAACTCAAAAACTACTGCACTGATTTTCATGCGGTTTCCACTAATGGATAGCGTGGTTCTCGAGGAAGGCTTAAGTTTATAATTTGTTAAGTCTTTGTTTACATATTTGTATACATTAACGATCTTTGTTGGAGGTGTCGGAAAAAAGGTGTCGGGGAGCTTTCAACTAAAACTCTGCTTAAACACTTTGAGATACAACAAAGTAATGTATGGTGGATTTGTGTATCTTATGTAGGACTGTAGAAAAGTCCACGATGGTATCTGTCTATCTCTTAAGGATAGCATCCTATATCAATTTTAAAACTTTAAAAAATTGTCACTAATAAAGCGGTACTATAAAAGCTGTTTACACAAATACAATGTTAATCCTTATCATTCCGGATGGCTTTAGACTACATTATTTCCGAATTCTTACATAATTTTTTTTCTATTCACAGAAAAGCGTCTGTCGGGCCAGATAGTCTTAGTTATATAAAGATTTATCTATAAATAACTAAGACTATCTTTAGTAAATTAACTATTACAACAATTTGTGATACAACTAGTAGAACTCATAAAATACAATGTAAATGATAGTTATAAATAATACAACAAGGAAAATGAGATATAAACTGACATCGTAGCCTTAAAAACCATACAATTAAACCATTTAATAAAGGAGTTTTATTAGATAGTTGATTTTGAAGCAAATCAGATGCCCAATTAAAAAGTTCAATGCTTGTTGCAAACAGCATGTAACAATTTCCACATGCCCAAAGTTACATCATTAAAAAATAAACAGCGTAAGGTAACTTGTAATTTTTTGAAAGACTAACCGACTTCAAAAAAGGAGGAGCTTCTCAATTCGTCGGTATTTTTTTATGTTTGTTACCTCAAAACTTTCGACTGGGTGAACCGATTTTGATAATTCTTTTTTTATTTGAAAGCTTGTTATAACAGCGATTCCAAAAATAGTACTAATCGTAACTAGAATTAGATTGTATAAAAATACGCAATTATTTTTATACTTTTTAGTGCACATTATATCTATTGTTTTGGAATAGTGTTTTTGAAGGCGGTTGTTTTTTTCTTAAAATTTTTATTAAATAGAGCGCAAAAAAATGTTTCTTGCGACGCTTCTTCTTTCTCAGAGCACCATATTTTGTTTCAGAAGCGGTGGTTGCGTTAGAAATGACATCGAAAAGAATTCTAAAGGATTCAATTGGTAAGTGTAATCTCCGTGTTATAAGTTATACCACATCTATACCAGTCTTGATATAAAAGTGTTTGGATTAACTATCTCATAAAATACTCCTAATACTGGCAATAAATATTGTTACAACTTAAAAACAACTACTTTTGAATTTTTTGAATTCAAATTTTCTTTAGCATCGTTGTGATTTGAAAGTTGATGAAACGAAAAAGCGAGACAGTAAAAAGAAACGGACACATAAATTCATAAGTTTTTTAACGTGAGAAAAAATGAGGTAGGAAGTGTTATATACATATTATACGGTGTTTTGGTAGCAGGCGATCATAGTTAAAGAAGAGATTCTCTTATATATGGCGCGGGTCTTAATGTATTCTGACGTCATGCGCATGACGTTTTACTACATAGACAGCAGGAGAACATAAATATTGTAGCGGTGATAGTAATGTCTTTCATAGCCGTTGAAATAATGTGTAATCCTAGCAACATGTACCAGGACTTCATATGCAGCTTAGAGATTCTGACATGTGGACTTCACGCTTTTTTTACAGAAAAGACAACAACCCTAAGTGGCATTAGGTTTAGAATTTTTATGGCCAGAATGATGTGTGAGTGGTCTGACTTCACAATTCCTTAAACTAAAAAAAAAAATGCGTGTGTACAAAGTACACATATCAGAAGTGAAACCTGCATTGTGCATGAATCTTAAAACTTCATATGAAGTCCTTGTACATGTTGCTAGGATGACACATGATATCAACCGCTATGAAAGACATTACTAAGACCGCTACCATATTTATATTCTCCTGGTGTCTATGCAGTTATAAGTCGTGCGTATGACATAAGTATAATAAGGTATACCTACTCGTGTCATACATAAAAATGAAATAGTATGCATATTTCTGTCTCATTCTTTGCCGGCTCATCCTACACATTTTTGTATTTGTGTCTCTGTCTGTGTTTGAAATCACAACGATTCTAAAGAAGTTTTACTTCAAAAACTGTTTCATTATTTAGCAAGACATACAATTTTCGCAACGAAAAATTTCAATCATGCATCACTATATGATTAAAATTTTCGTATTTATAGCCGCGTCTTCGAGCTGAGAATCTCTCTCTATCTTAGCTGGCTCTTAAAATTTAATTCCACATGCTCTTACCTCTCCCAACACTCATATTTCACGGAGCCAATGTGCTCGTAGCGTTGCTGAGGTCGTGTCGGGGCCTCGTCTATCTTATATTACACCACTTTAATATTTATTGGTCGCTGCGATCCGATACTCGTAAACATAAAGCTGGAAGTGTATTAAACCAGGCGTTCACAAGTTATAGGTGATTCCTTGTGTATCAGTTTGATAAGCAATCTTTTCTTTGTTACCTCGCTCAACTGATGGCAGGCCAGCTCGAATATAGCTTTATTAAAGCTTTATTTATCTCAAAAAGAATTATAAATTTACCGTAGATAATTAATACATCTAGATAGAGTCTTTTGCTGTTAAACAACCGATAATAACAGGCCAGGCTTACTACTTTAGTGTGGATGACAAGCTACGTCTTACACTCGCGATTTATACGACATTTTGTGTTAGTGGACGTGAATTTCTCAAAATAGAGGTAAGTTCTAGGTACAATTTTTTTCGACGTTTTCACAGCTGTAATAGTCTATATATAGGCGGTAACTGCATTAGTATTCGTATGTACAATAAGGTCAGTTATGTTCTACGCTTAGTACAAATATCTACATGATAAAGAGGCTTTATTACTAAAATTAATTACTATTTTAATAATGTTTATTTAGTTTACGACTTATAGTTTAATAGTTTATGCGAATCCGTTGGAAAATTAGGTCGTACGATCAGGTATATATATACATATACATAGCAACATTTACGTACAAAAATTTAACATATACTAAAATACTTCATTAAATTATTTGATAAATATCCAATTAACAATTAACTTATATTAATTAGTTCATTAGTGTTTCTGTCTCTGCATAATTGAAGTCTTGCAACAACTTCGTTAATTCTTTTTTACACTTCCACTAAGACAGAGGATTAATGTATATCAATACTTTCAATGATATACAATTAGATATACAAGTGCTACACGATCATTTTCAAAGTAAAATGACCAAAAGTGGTACCAAACAATCTCATGCAAAGAGACCAAAGTTGTATAGCAATTATTTTCATAATTTTTCTAACAATATTACGCGTCATGGATTTCATCTTTGAACATGGAATTTTAATTTAAAGTATAAAAGTATGCGTATTAATTTACCCCCTCTACATGACGTCCACACTTTCAAACTTTCAGTTTCAATTTGCAACGCGACCTTCTGGTCGCTAGTATTTTTCACAAAATGTAAATTGAGGTGTTTGTTTAATATCATTTTTAGGACAAACAGTTGTCTAACTATTAACTGCCTTATTCATAATAAAATGCTGATCGAAGGTATAAACATACCTGAGTTAATACGTGTTTTTTTAGCCTATCGAAGCTTCGATAAAATTCCTTATTCATAATCATAAACCTCCGATAACTAATACGTGTCTATAGTTCGGAATGTTGCCATTTCATACAAAAACATTATTTTAACTGATTTAACGTGGATCTATCTATGGAAACAGTCATCTTTTCCATTTCAATCAATTTTCTTGTCAGTTGTTAAAAGTCAATGTCGAAATATGTTCAAATTTCCATATTAAGGTTTTGAGTAGCGAGCCTAATGTGTAGGTTCTATTCTATTCTATTCTTCCTACTGTGGTTTCTGTGGAAGATACCACAGATTTGCCAATATCACGTAAAAGTAGACTACCAAGCTTTGTGAGTATGTGTGTACTAAGCTTAACGGTAATTTATTATCGGTGTTAAGATTACACATATTGTGTAGATTAATACATTCAAACTTATAACAGCTATGAACTGACTGACATCGAAAAACAAACGTGAAAATATTACGAGATATCTGATTGACATCGCCCAAGAGTGCTTTCTTTCTTTGCTCTCAGAACATATTATTTCCTTTGGCCTTAAATGTACAGTAAATTATACAAATAAAATAGGGGTTCTATAGATAAGATTAAGCGCAGTTGTAAAATGTAATATTCGAATGGTTAAAAGTTTTAAATTAGGATGATACAGAAAAACTTATTAAACAAATCAATTACTTAAATTATCATACCAACGTTATGAATTTTCTTTTCTTACTTAGCACACACACCCAAACACACATACGCGTGCAAATTCTTTTTTTTATTATTTTGTATAAATGTAGGGGAAGAGACTGGACCTCACACAGGGAATCCCAGTGTAAAATCCAGAATACTTGTAAAATAAAAGTTACTAACGAGTAACGATATACCAATTTATACATTCTAACAGATATTATGTAACAACTATGTAACTAATATGGTAATATAACAATAAAATTATCTTATCTTATGTCTTTTTATACTAAGGGCTTAAAATAGGTTGATGAATTTTACTAGAGACAAATTTGATTTTAGTTGCGATCTTAATAAGTATGTAACCAGAATTCGTTTCGACATTTCATGATGAAGAACCATTTCTAGCCATATTTATAGCTGAATTAATTATTTTAGGCGTGCTTGAAGTAATCTCACTAATGCATGAAGGATGCTTTTCTACGGCAAATTATCAAAGAAACTGAATAAAAAGTAAAAATAATATAACGGAAATGATTAGTGACACTTTTACCCAATATAAAAGACAAACTCATATGAAGTCGCTATTATCGTAGACGCACAGAACACAGACGTGGACTTTGCGACAAGTGGAGAAAAAAAATGGATGCTCTGGAGATCTGGTGCTGACGAAGAATGCTGGGAATTATTTCTACATTTTCGAAGAACTTGGCATAAAATAACGCTTTTCGGTGTTAGTAGAGAGTCGCATACCATCTCGTCGATATATAACATATACATCGAGCGCCTTGTCGTGCAGGGCAAAGTGGAGGGCACCAGAGGGCAAGGAAGGTCGCCCATGCGATGGATCGACCAAGTTAAGTCTGCTTTGGGCGGCATTGAACGAGTATACCAGGCTGACAGACAACAGGGAAAAGTGGCGAATGCTCGTGAGAGAATCACATCTGCCCTAAAAACTGGGTCCCGAAATCTCGATCGATTGCCAATTCCGTGGCCATCTGGAGGGCAAAGCCAAATTGGTTTCGAAGAAGCTGGGGGTCATTAATAGAGCACGGCAATGCTTCAAGCCGGCCCACATTCTAGCAGTCTACAAAGAGCAGGTCCGGCCACGCATGGAGTATTGCTGTCATCTCTGGTCTGGCGCACCCCAGTATCTGCTCGATCCATTTGACCGCGTGCAACGCAGAGCAGCTCGAATTGTAGGGGACCCAGTGCTCTGTGAACGGCTGGATCACTTGGCGTTGCGTAAAGACGTCGCTTCATTGTATGTCTTCTACCGCATTTATCACGGGGAGTGTTCCGAAGAGCTGTTTAATCTCTAATTCATAGTTTAACCTGATTCCTGCCGCCGAATTCCACCTTCGCACGACACGCCACAAATTAGGATATCATCCCCACCAACTGGATGTGTGGCTGTCCTCCACAGTGCGGTTTTCAAGGAGCTTTCTTTAACGTACTACTAAGCTGTGGAATGAGATTCCTTGTGCGGTGTTTCCGGGACGATACGACATGGCTACCTTCAAAAAAAGCGCGTACACCTTCCTTAAAAGCCGGCAACGCTCTTGTGATTCCTGGGGTGTTGCAAGAGAATGTGGGCGGCGGTGATCACTTAACACCAGGTGACCCGTACGCTCGTTTGTCCTTCTATTCCATAAAAATGTCACTTCGTCACTTCGACCGCTCCGCCAAGAGTGAACCGCTCCGCGAAGAAGAAGAAGAAGAATTATCGAAGAAAACTTGTTAGAGTTCCCTAAAGAAGAAGTGTAGCTTTAAACAATCGTACCATGGTGAGTAATATTGAGAAAAGAATGCAGATTATTACGAATAACAGGAAAAAAATTCCTACGTTATTCCGTAATTCAACATAGCAGGCTACTTATTCACTGAAAGGTTACGGTACAATTAACAACTTACCACCAAGAAAATTTTCTTGCCTTCTAATAATGTGTATCACAAAAAAGACGGCAATGGTGCACATAAAATATATAAGCTGTAACCTTGTTCACAAATTAGTTGAAGCTAGCGTCAAAGCTCACTTCGTACAGAGGCGGACTCACTGCTTCAGGGGCCCAATATAATTGTAAATATATTGTAAGTTGAACGAAAACCACATAAATATATTCTGTGATAATCACAATCATATTTTTTTATGAAACTAAGGGACGAGACGAGCAGGACTTCAGCGGATGGTAATTGATATGCCCTGCTCATTACAATGCAGTGCGGTTTTTCAAACATCCTGAGCGGATTCTTGAAAAATTCTGAGTGGCACTACAATTGCGCTCGCCACCTTGGGACGTAATTAATGCTAGGAGCAAATAAAAAAAATCCAAATGTTTTGAGTTTTCGTTAGTGTCAATTCGACACGTGTTTCGCCTCTACACGAGGCATTCTCAGGA
The DNA here is from genome assembly GCF_905404315.1 of Leptidea sinapis. Taxonomy (NCBI): domain Eukaryota; kingdom Metazoa; phylum Arthropoda; class Insecta; order Lepidoptera; family Pieridae; genus Leptidea; species Leptidea sinapis. The sequence goes on from NC_066301.1 coordinate 7,596,881, forward strand.
CATGTTGACTCGCCAAAATCTGGCACGAGACTGCAAAGTAGTAACGCCTGCTTCAATATTTTTTAAATAAAAACAAGTGATGCCTACTGCATGGGAATGCCAAGTTAGTGAGTCTTTTAGGATAGGATCCTAGAAAATGTACAAGTATTTCGTAATAAAGATAAATATTTTGTGTTATAACGGTTACTAGTATTGTTAGTTAGTTAATAATTCAGATCCTTCAGGATTTCGGGTGAAAGCTTTTCCCCTTGAAATGGGAGGTAATTCGTCGGTGATTGGAGTTCAGTTTGTAGACTTTACTTTGGGTTTTTCAGTGGCGATGTGGTTTTTCATCAACAACGTTTATTCTTTACGTAACCCTATTAAAAAATAAAGAATAATAATTGTAGAGGTTAATAGCATTGTACTCGGTTGGCAGTAGTAGTTAATAATACCACAGAGTGAATATACTTACGTAAGTAATATAAATGTGTTTGCACGAGACAGAATGGAATTAAGACTGGGGCGCATGCCACCAGGAAATGAATGTAATTTAAAAAAAAAATAATTAAATAAAACGGAAAGGCTCGTTGTGTTTATTGCGTCCGTTCTTCTCCTGTCTGAGGAATATCTTTTGCGAATAGGTGTTTCACGTTTATAAGTTGATTTAAAAACATATTAAATTTGAAAAACAAAATTTTTATGAACGATGCGGGACTCGAACCCACGACCTCCGGCGTTCCGTGCCGGTGCTCTAACCAACTGAGCTAACCGAGTCCCGCATCGTTCATAAAATTTTGTTTTTCAAATTTTATTTGTGTATTAATCCTAGAAGTGAGGGTTATCACTTTAAAAACAAAACAAATTGTTCTTATATATAGTTAATGTGTATATAGGCTATAAGAAGGTTGTGGTAGGTGGATCATTAGTTTTTTGATTAAGTATAACATCCAAGTCCGTACCTGGATGGCCCTCAATGGGTAGCTGGTCCGTCACAACGGATACAATTATAGCGGGGGAACACCCCACGTACTACGCCCTGTACTGTTTCGTTTTATTTTGAGACCTACTCGCACACATACCACCTTACACGTAGGTCACACTAAAAGATTTGCGTAACTTAAAAAAACAACATCTTATAACCAAACTATTATGATTATTGCTTTTCAAAATACTCTCCATTTTAAGCAAATTTTCATGCGATCGAACCATTTTTTAAAACAGGAGGACCACAGATCTGAAGGCATGTTTTCTACGTGCTGATTGAACGCTTCTGAATTGGTAATAGAAACCTCTTATCAAATCTTTGATTTTGGGAAAAATACAGAAATCACAGGGTGCTAGGTCGGGGCTATGAGCATGGGTGACGAGTTGTACTGTTTTTTAAATGTTTCTTTACTACGATAAGGGATGAGACGGGCAGGATGTCAGCTGATGATACACAAATAAAATTTGAAAAACAACAATTTATGAACGATGCGAGACTCGAACCCACGACCTCTGGCGTTCCGTGCCAGTGCTCTAACCAACTGAGCTAACCGTTCGAGTGACGTATCGTCGTAAAATCTTGTATGCTTTGTTCAACTCTCGGGTTGTGACTTCATCTACAGGATCTACTTTTACAGTTGATAACTTGCTCAACCCCAATATTTGCATATTAGGAAATTGACTTGAGATGTCGCTCTTGTAAATCTAAACAATTTGTTATGTTTTAAAATTTCTACGAATTCTACAGGGAAATTGTTGGATTTTATTTTTAGGTTTGTCGAAAGTGTGGCAAAGCTAGGTCAGCAACGTTTTAAATTAATTATGAATGAGAGCAACTCACAGCGACAACGATACTACACAGCCGAGAAAGAGAATTAAATAAGTCTCCAATGATGCCTGGGGATTGTAGAGTTTCGTGAAACGGTTAGCCATTCAACGTGAATAAATTGTAATTTGTAAATCGATATATGAGTTATGAATTTGTTGATTACATTATATTGTAGTATAGTACATAATATATTTATTCAAACAAAGCAAATTTTATAACTATATAATACTATTATTATATTAGATTAAAACTATCATTACGGGGATGCGTTCCAAGAATACTGGCAGCATTACCACGTTGGAAAGCTAGGCTGATCCGATGATCGAAATAGCTGCCAGTGCTTGGGTTGCCAGTAGCCTTATTTAGGCGAGAAGATAGTACTTTGTACATTCTCCGCGCGTCTGGGCCCCACGGGCCAAGTGTCTCGACACCAAACAGTACAAAGATGCAAGATTCACTGAGAGATTCACTCTATCTTCGATGCGAATCTTGCTGTCTTCAGCAGTCGAAGCAGCAGCCCCAGCACCAACTGATGTAACTTGGATATGAGAAGGAGCCAGAGTGTCGACGCAAGTCGCGTCCCACACTAGCGTCCTTCCCCGTGCCCAAGCCACCAGGGTCATTCCATCGAAACGCTTGCCCTGCGGCGGGTATTATTTTTGTATAGTAGATTATATAGGGGATAACGTTGCCTTGCCAACCATCGTCCTTATTTTACGATTCTTTGAAAAAAGAATTAGCTGAAAAGGTTCAGGCGTTCTCAAATATTGCGACTAGTTTTATTACATTCATTATTCATGCATAGATTAAGTATATTAGTATTTCACAAGAATCTCAGATAAAGTTGTGGACCAGATTGAGAAATGTATAATATTTACAAACAAAACATAATCAGCCTGAAACAACGGCTGTAGTAAACATGTGACACGAGAAAAAAGCTCCCAGAAAGCGGGTCGCACTTCCCCACCGCCCGCAACGACCCACCTACACTCGCCGCTCGCTCGGAAAATTGAAATTTTAAAACATACCAATAAGCCACATGTTTTAACGTTGTTTTATGTGTCATATGTACTCATATGGATAACATCTTTTAATTAGTTCTAGAAACTTCATTGTATTCATTATGCTTTTTGAAGTGAAAATTTCTTTAGCATAGTTGTGATTTGAAAGTCGATGAAACAAAAAAGCGAGACAGTAAAAAGAGACAGGACACATAAATTCATGATATTTAACGTGGGAGAAAATGAGAATGGAAGCATTATATAGTATTTTGGTACCAGGCGATCATAGGTGAAGAAGAGATTGTCTAATGTTGACAAATAACAATAAGTCATGAATTATCGGGCTGTCATGTTGTATATATGCTAAAAAAATTTTAACTCTTTGATAATACCAGTGACGTACCCTTGCCGATAGGTATTAGATCAACTTACGGCCACTTTATATTCGTTCTTTAATGATAGGTTATTTTGAATCTAGATTTTAATACCATCTGTCATAGGTTCTGAATAAATATGTAAATCTTAACTCCTGATGGTAAGTGTACGCCCTCCTTTACAATGCAGCGATTCAGGATTCAAGACTCCAGAGTATTATTTTCACTTTCTGAGCAGTACCGTAATAGCGATCGTCATCTTCAAATATAAGCTGTAAAAGACTTATTTCTCAAGTTCTCAGGCTGAGATCTATAGAGCGTACTTAGAATTTTCTCAGACTTTACTTACCTAAAACTTAGCTGAGTGTGAAAAAACGCGAACTTGTATTTTGCATTGCGTTGTCAAATTTAAGCTCAGTATTATATCAGCTGTTAAATGATAATGAAAACGAATTCACAGATTATGCTACATACACATCAATAGATCTCCGCCTAAGTGGCAGAGAAGCCCAATAACTTTTAACTTATAGCCAGTTTGGTAACTTACGCTATAAGTTAAAAGCTACTTGTGGTTATGGTGATCATTTGACCGGAAACTTGTACAAAGAAGCCTCTCCCTGGTAATAAATAACATACGTTATTTATATGTATGTGTAATTAACCAGTTCTTGGTTTCCTTATGTTTGCTCCACATATATATGCATAAAGGATAACAAACGGTGGTCAATCATCATCCGTATTATGTAAACTGCTTTTGATCCAATCTATTCTACTAATCAAATATAAATAAATACTAATCTAACTTATGTAACTTTACACAAGTTATTTTACAAAAACTTAAATTTGGGTAAAAAATTGTATTTTAAAGGTTTACATTACATTACATATTATTTACATATATTAGCGAACACAATTCACATTCATATATGCACTCACACACACATACACATCGTCACACACACGCCCACACCTTATTAGTGTTATGTACATACCTAGTTAATGATTATAGATCTTCTGACTCAGGTTTTGTCACCTTAAAGAAGGTCATAACTAATTATTTCATATAATACTTTTGGTACTAATAAATGAAGGAAGAAAAGCCTTTTTGCAAAAAGAGTAAAACGAAGTACAAACTATCAATACAGCTCTTTTAAGAAAACAAGATATGGTTAGAGTTTCTACTAAAACAAGCATATTTTATATATTGGTACTAATTGACTAAGTATGTTTGAAATCGACGTAAAATTAATTTGATTTGAATCAAATTGAGTACATTAAAGATTTGATATAATCAAGAAACAATAGCAATAGCTAAGATATCATTGAAATATGACCACAGAGATAATGGACAGCTGTCTTGCACTGTGGTAATAAATTTACACATAATCAAACAATGGTTTTAATTTAAGTACGTAATTAAGTACGTTCAAAAAAATCGTCACCTTTTTGCTATTAATATTGCTTTTCATTATTATAATACTAGAAATAAGGGATTGCTTGTAACTAATTCTAGTAGGCTTCATAAGATACATAATAGCTTTAAGGGTAAATGTATACACTTAAATTCAAATGTTTTATTAAAAAACGGCTCTGCCGTAAATCCTATTACTCCACAGCTGAATATCCAAGTGAACGGACAGCCTGGGACTAGATTATGATTATTTTATAGCAATAGATTCCTATTACTGGACAGTACAATATTGTATATTTTATTAAAAAGAGCTCAAAAACCAATGCTGGGAGAGGTTCTGGCGCCGTTTCTTCTCTCTCAAAGCGCCATTTGTTTCCAAAGCGGTAGTAGGATTAGAAACGTCATCAAAAATATTGGTAAAGGAATCAACTTTTTGAACATAAATGCCTTTCATTCCTTTTTATTAATGAGATTGGCATCTTTTTGCAAACACAAAACATTGCATCATTAATTTCAGTTCTATAAATTGTAAACAAGTTACGTCTCAATCGTACGTGAACAGCATGTAGAAACGCGCATGCTTCTTATAAATATATAAAGAAACGACTGTAGGTAGTTTGAAGATTGAAACATTTGCAGATATTCTGTTACATATCTAACGATCTTTTGGAGTTTTTCACGTTAATATTCTCATATTTTTATTTAAACAGGATTTTTTAATCACTAATTGGGAGTGAGTAGAAAATATTTGCCTCAGACCCGATAAGAACGGGCCCAGGAAATTCAATCCTATTAATATTATAAATGTGAAAGTTTGTATGTCTGGATCTATGTTTGAACTTCTTTAACGCAAAAACTACTGATTGGATTTTGATGAAACTTTACAATAATATAGCTTACACACCAGAATAACACATAGGCTATTTATTATTTACAAAACTATCGCGTGATTTATACTTTATATTGCAAAACAACGTTTGCCGGGTCAGCTTGTGGAAAATTAATTTCGATACAATCAAATTTTAATAAACCTGGCGGCGGTCGCTGCATTCCCAATCTGACATCTGTATTATCACTATGAAAGTAATTCAAGTTATAAAATAGAGTTAAGTGACATTTACAACATAAATTTTTGAACAATATTTGGGATGGCGTTGTAAAAGCATGTACATCGCCCCACAAAAGACTTGGATAAAAAACTCTACTTAGCCAACTAGTAGGCATAACAAGTTTTATTTTACAGCAATCTTTTATATTGTAACAATGTAAGCAAATAGTATTTTCTATGATTAACGCGAGTGTTAAAATTAAAACTTGATGTGGCGGGTTAACTAAAATACTAATAAAAATGTAACTTTACGCAAAAATCTAATGAAAGAACTCTTAAGTTCTTATTCATAATAGTCCGCTTACTTAAAGCATTGCTAATTCTCACTCTGTCTTCTTCTATTGACCTAAGTCAGAATGAGAAAAAACACTCTTAAGCGGCTGTTTAAAGTTAGCGGATCAATATGAATAAGGGGGATACAATTACACGCGTTTTAATCCTTTAAAAGTGTTTTATTTAAATGTAAGCAAATTTAAATATAATTCATGAGGTGAGCAGTGTTTTTTTATTTGTTGCTAAGCTTGATAAACCTAGATTTACGATTGCTCTGAGGATGCAAAAAGGTCCAAATAATGTCAAGGCTTTTAAATGAGAATTCATATAAAGGTCAATCTTATATCTTTAAACGAGCAATTCTTGTATATATATATATAATCTGAATCTCGGAAACGGCTCCAACGATTTTCATAAAATTAAGTATGCATGGGATTTCGGGGGTGATAAATCGATCTAGCTAGGTTTCAATTTAAAAAAAATGGTTTTATCCATGTTTGAATGAGAAACAGCTACAATAACATTAGAATACAAAGGTAAATTTCGCCACTATATACAAGACTATTATAGCTCAGATGGGACATTGGGTGATCCGGAAAGCAGAAGACCCCGGTTCGAATCCAGATGGTCTATTAGTTTTTTTTTGTTCAAGTTTTGTACATTCTTAAAAATCCGAGCAAGGTTCGGTCATCCGGATATTATTTTTAAAATTAGAAAAAAACTAGCTCATTTTAATAGCTCATCTGATCTACCTAGAGTGCTATTGCTATCTATGTATATAAATAAAATTGGAGTGTCTGTTTGTATTATTGAAATAATCGTTTTTTACTACATGTATATGAAATACATATGTACGGTACGGTACATACACCAAAATAACATTTTTTTTAAACTTTTGTCTGTCGGTCTGTCTGTTTGTTCCGGCTAATCTCTGAAATGGCTGGACCGATTTTACCGGGACTTTATTGGAAGGTAACTGATGTAATAAGGAGTAACTTAAGCTACGTTTATTTTAGAAAAAATCTTTTATTTTAGAAACATAAAGAAATGTTGCACTGTCCAAGAAACAGTACAACTCTAAACATAATTTATATAGCAAAACAACGGTTGCCGGGTCAGTTAGTATTATAATATATAAATCCAGTATCCTGATGTTTGTTTCCATTGAACTCCTCAAGAAATGAACGGATTTTAATGAGGATTGCTTCATAGAGTCCAACTCGAGATGAAGGATAGTTTTTATTTCGATTTGGGACCTATAATTATTATTACTTCCACTATTTGTTAGGTATGGACATATTTTCCATGAGAGAATTTATTGACGCACAGTTTGACAGTTCTGCTAGATAGACTATGACAGCTGTGAAAACTTCAAAAAAGATTGAGTTCAGAACTAACCTCTATTTTGAGCAATTCGCGCACACTAACACAAAGTGTTATACAAATCGCGAGTGTAAGACGTAGCTTGTCACGCACACTTAACTAATATTCCTGACCTGTTTTTATCGGTTGTTTAACAACAAGTGAATCTATCTAGACGTATTTATTATCTTAGGGGGAAATGTGCGTCAGTTGCACACGTGAATACGACTCAAACCCGCGACCCTTTGTAGCGGGGTATCAAGCTCTGCGTCATATTTACTGTACGCTGCGTCTACTTCATTCGTTTGATCTGAGAGAAATACTCGCTGAGAAGGAGTCTTGCTGGAACATCAAAGCGATCTTATGTAAATTGAAGAATAATTAATGAATATTAAGCGGAGCGATGAATAGCTGCGAGCGACTGATATATTAACCGCTTGATGGATCATAATCTCATACAGGAGTCATATCTTATTTATACCTCATATAAGATATACTTCCAGATAGAGCCTCTTCCACCTAGACAACAGACGAAAACAGGCCAGGTTTACTACTTTAGTGTGCGTGAAAAGTCTTACACTCGCGATTTGTATGTGACTTTGTGTTACTGTGCGTGCAATGCACAAAATAAAGGCTAAATGTCACCCTCAATTTTTTCGACGTTTTCACAGCTGTCACAGTCTATTTAGATGTATAAATGATCTAAGGTATACAGGTTGGTTTTTTTGAGAAGGGTGGTAATGGCCAAGTCGGAAAAACGAGACAGAGGAAAGTCGTGAAAGGAGTCATGCCCTCGATTTATAAGAAACCAATATCTGCATATTAAGTTTTTTAAAATTTCTTGAATTTTTGACGGAAACAACCCGAATGATTTTTCAAAAAAATTACATCCTGCATGGGCCAACGGACTCTGTTGCTGATAATGTTCATTCTTTGAAAAGATATGTATTTCGAACAGGTCCCGGGTTCAATGTAAGCATATATCTGATGAATATAAGTGTTTGTTTCCGAATCACCAATGTTTATATGTATTTATGTATATTTAACTAAGTATATTGTATTAAATATGCACCCATAGTACAGGCTATGTCTAGTTTGGGGCAAGATAATTTGCGTAAAAGTGTGTCAATATTATTATTAATATATTTTGATTGATTTTATAATATGGTAGTCTATGGTGGTGATCTATAGCTATATATATAGGTATAGTATAGCCCAAGAATAAGTACAGAGATTACCAGAGCCAGTATCTAAGTGTGTGTTGATTCAATTTAGCGATCTTTGAACACAGCCATGAGCCGAAGGCATTTAGTCATATGAGCAACGTAATAAAATATTATATATATGAGTTCCCGAAGGCTTCGCTTGAAATTGAGTTAATTTATCAAGTAGGCTGCGTCGTCGACTTGTAATGCAGTTATAGACACTTCATAAGAGATTATTTCTACACCCGTTACAAGAATACAGGAAGTGTATTGAATAATTTTGAGGCAGTATTTATTTAGGGGTTTGTAAGTTATTAATAGCTTTTCAGTGTTTTATTACATAAAAGGAGAAATGTGCTAAAAAGGTGTCTAAGGTTATGGTAGGCCTAGTAAAAAACGTTTTAATACAAAACATACTAACTTCAAATACTAACATATAAATAAACCTAATTATTCATCATCATACGGAAGACGTTCACTGCTGGAAGGCCTCCTCCAAAGATCTCCACGACGATCAGTCCTGCGCTGCCCTCATCCAACGTATTCCGGCATCTTGCCCAGAACGGTCGCCATTCGAGGACTTTACTGCCCAGCGGCCATATATCCGTCAAATTTACCAGTGGGAGGCTCCTTTGCACAGGAAGCCGACTAGATTATGGGTACCACAACGGCGCCTATATCTGCCGTGAAGCAGTAATTTGTAAGCATTACTGTGTTTCGGTCTGAAGGTCGCCGTAGCTAGTGAAATTACTGGGCAAATGAGGTTTAACATCTTATGTCTCAAGGTGACGAGCGGAATTGTAGTGCCGTTCAGAATTTTTGGGCTTTTTGAGAATCCTGAGCGGCACTGCATTGTAATGGGCATGGCGTATCAATTACCATCAGCTGAACGTCCTGCTAGTCTCGTCCCTTATTATCATAAAAAAAAAACTATCTGCCCTGCCCACTGCCACTTTAGTTTCACAATCGAATGGGCTATGTCGTTGACTTTGGTTCTCCTCATTTCTGATTCGATTTCACTGGGAGACTTCGAGTATAGCCCTCTACATTGCTCTTTGAGCGACCATGAGCTTTCTCATCAGACCACGTCTGCGTACCGTAAGTTACCACTGGCAACACGCACTGGTTGAAAACAAAATAACTTGTAACTGAAGTGCGGAGCGTGTCGGTTAGGGTGGCGTACATAATACTCAGAATTACTGAACGGTATTTGCTGAAGGTCATTCAGCCTTACGCTCCGACTTCGACACACTCAGAGGAGGTGGAGGCCATGTATGAGGATATCTACAGTATTACATACACTCCTAGTACCCACTTCAACGTTGTCATGGGAGACTTCAACGCAAAACTGGGCAAACGCGATATCGGCGATGAGTTGAGTGTGGGCAATTTTGTTACTTACATATAAAACAAAAGAAATAAAAAAAAAACAATTTTTACTAATATTTCAAAATAAAGTTGTTAAACATGGGCAAGACTACTGCAAATAAAATTACTTATGCCATTTTATTGATTCTGCTTCTAAAATTTGCATGTACTATCTTCTCGTGACTTGTCACCACTGTAGCTTGTGGTGGTGTTTATTTTTCTAAAGTAAACGTAGCCTAAGTTACTCCTAATTACATCAGTAACCTGCTAATAAAAGTCCCGTCGAAATCGGACCATCCATTTCAGAGATTAGCCGGACCAAATAGACAGACAGACAAAAATTGTAAAAAATGCTATTTTGGTGTATTTACCGTATATATATTCATATACCTACATGTAGTAAAAAACGGTTATTTCAATATTACATACAGACACTCCAATTTTATTTATATATGTTTGTATAGATGATGATATAAATACTTGAATACAATTAATGTTACATTCGTGCTACGTATTTATCACAGCAGTAACATTACCACTAATTCTCATAATAATAAAATATAATTAAAATATTATAAATTGATTTTTGATTACATTTTAATATCCTTTGGCTCCGAGCATTGTTGTATTATTAACGTGAATCTATAAAGTATGTAGTTCGGCCACACTTACCAGTTCGCTTTCATGTCAACTTTAATTTTAATGTAACTTAAAGTAAGAAAATATACAAATCATTTTAGTGTAGGATTTCATTTTATTTCCAAGTAACTGACCCGACAGACGGTGTTCTGTCAATAGAAAAAAAAAAGTGTATTTGGGAGTAGTCTATGTCATCCGAAATGTGTAATCAAAGAAAATGAGTTAAAAAAATTTAACAAAAAAACAACCGACCTCAAAAACACTATTCCAAAACAATAGATATAATATGCACTAAAAAGCATAAAAATTAATTGCGTATTTTTATACAATCTAATTAATTAATCTAATTCTAGTTACGATAATTGTTATTTTTCGAATCGGTGTCGCTCTCGCCCCTCGCCTCCTCACGACTCAAGCACATCTCACCTATAACTATGTATGTAGTTACAAAGCTATCTTGGATGACATGACGATTACCTCCTTTTTTCAAATCGGTTAAAAATGAAACAAAAACGTATTCGTGAATGTCTATAATATTATTATGTAGTAATAAACTGATAGGGATTAATGACGTATTTGTGTAAACAGTTTTAACATTACCGCTTCATAATTGTCAATTTTTAAAATTATTTAAATGGGTAGTATGTCAAATCAAATCAAAATCAGTTATTCACGTAGGTCACGGTAATGACACTTATGAATGTCAAAAAAAAATATCTTATTGAATCTACGGCTACTTCGTAAAGGGTTGAGCTAATGGGAAGAAGTAGCAAGAAACTCATTGCCACTCTTTTATATCAAGATTTACATTTAAGTACATCGATTTACAAATAATTTCAAATTACATTATAATATGTAAAATGTAAAATGATGCAACAGACACACTCAAACATCAAATAGTCAATGTCTTACACGAGTAAGTCAAAAAAGTAAATGTAAATTAATACAAAAATTATTGAGTACAGTAGCTGCATCGTCCACATACACCATAAATTAATAATAAGTTATCGTACCGTAAGTCATCACTGGCAACACACACTGGTTGAAAACCTTTGTCTTCAGAGACTGCGGTATTTGGGACGAGAATATTTTACTTGAAATTGAATTCCGATCTTTACTGTTCCATGTTGAGACCGTGCAACATAGTGTGGCGTGCCCTCGGGAACTCATTTGCGGTTTCACTCACTTGCCGGAAAGCGAACTTAAATAATATACTACTTATGCACAGTGCCGGGAGCTGAGTGGTCTGCTTACTTTACCTCGATACTATCTGTTTAAACTATTATATAATATAAACTAGCTGACCCGACAGACGTTGTTCTGTATATAATAAATAAAATAATGTTTTTATATGAATTTGTCAATATTATATCATAACATCAAAAATTACTTCGTAAAGTATGCACCCTGCTGTCGTAATGAAATTGTTTCACAGCAGAACTGTCAAACCGTGCGTCAATAAATCCTCTCATAGAAATTATGTATGGACACATCAAGGGAAAAACAAATTTGTTGTTTTTATTTAATTTAGGAGCATTTTCATATTTATTCACCTTTTAAACCTTCTCTGGACTTCCACAAATAATTCAAGACCTAAATTTGCCAAATCGGTCCAACCGTTCTCGAGTTTTAGCGAGACTAACGAACAGCAATTCGTTTTATATATATAGACTAGCTGACCCGACAGACGTTGTTCTGTGTATAATAAATAAAATAATGTTTTTATATGAATTTGTCAATAATATATCATAACATCAAAAATTACTTCGTAAAATATGCACCCTGCTGTCGTAATGAAATTGTTTCACAGCAGAACTGTCAAACCGTGCGTCAATAAATTCTCTCATAGAAATTATGTATGGACACATCAAAAGAAAAACAAATTTGTTGTTTTTATTTAACTTAGCAACATTTTCCTATTTATTCACCTTTTAAACCTTCTCTGGACTTCCACAAATAATTCAAGACCTAAATTTGCCAAATCGGTCCAACCGTTCTCGAGTTTTAGCGAGACTAACGAACAGCAATTCATTTTTATATGTATATATATAATTAGCTTAAAACTACCACATATATTTTTTTTTATAAAAAAGGGAAGAGACGAGCATGACGTTCAGCTGATGGAAATTGATACGCCCTGCCCATTACAATGTAGTGCCACTAAGGATTCTTGAAAAACCCAAATATTCTGAGGGGCACAACAATTGCGCTCGTCACCTTGAGACATAAGATGTTAAGTCTCATTTGCCCAGTAATTTCACTAGCTACGGCGTCCTTCAGACCGAAACACATTAATGTTTACACATTAATGCTTCACGACAGAAATAGGCGCCGTTGTGGTACCCATAACCTAGCCGGCATTATGTGCAAAGGAGCCTCCCACTGGTGAATTATATTATATTATAAATTTATATTTGAGCTCTCATACTTTGATTACCTTGATAGGATTGACAGAAATAAATCATAGTCACTGTCTTACTGATTTAAAACAAATACAGTATCGAAACATTTACGGCCTTACAAATAAACTTGCTATAAAATTATAACTAAAAAAAAACAAGAGTATACAAAATGTTTACCAAAAGACGTTTGCTTTTTTTTTTATGGAATAGGAGGACAAACGAGCGTACGGGTCACCTGTTGTTAAGTGATCACCGCCGCCCACAATCTCTTGCAACACCAGAGGAATCACAGGAGCGTTGCCGGCCTTTAAGGAAGGTGTAAGCGCTTTTTTTGAAGGTACCCATGTCGTATGGTCCCTGAAACCCCGCACAAGGAAGCTCATTCCACAGCTTTGTAGTACGTGGAAGAAAGCTCCTTGAAAACCGCACTGTGGAGGACCGCCACACATCCAGATGGTGAGGATTATATCCTAACTTGTGGCGTGTCGTGCGAAGGTGGAATTCGGCGGCAGGAATCAGGTTAAACAGCTCTTCGGAACACTCCCCGTGATAAATGCGGTAGAAGACACACAATGAAGCGACGTCTCTACGCAACGCCAAGTGATCCAGCCGTTCACAGAGCACAGAGCACTGGGTCCCCGACAATTCGAGCTGCTCTGCGTTGCACGCGGTCAAATGGATTGAGCTGGTACTTGCTTATGATTGGTTAATTCAGCCGTTTAATGTTTCCCGCGATCATTTGCTAGGCTCCTGACATTCGGCAAACGTCAAAATGATCTTTGTATTGACAGTATGGTCAGCGACGTATTCAACATTTTATATCTTCTTGGTTTATTGTCAGGTATAACTTATGACCAATTTTATTTATAAGGCCGTATAAGTCTTAATAATAACAATGGCTTAATCACTGCTTAATCTGAAGTTAAATTCGTACTAGTTATTCCCTGACTATTCAAGTAATAGTCCCGTACTAAAGTGGTTATTAATAGATATATTTATAAAAATGCCACCAATCTATATAAATAAAATGATGGACGGTTTTAAAAGCTACTGAATAGATTTCAATTAAGTTTTCTATGTTTCATGAATTAGACACTTGGTTGGCCCTTATTTAAAAAAAATATTGTGATATCTTCAATTAATATAAAGTTACTAGCTGACCCAGCAAACGTTGTATTGCCGATATTAAAATCGCGATACAAAAGTAACTGTTGATCGTAGATGGGTGAAAATTTGAACTTGTATGTATTTTTTAATGTTCACTCATAAAAAAAAATTATGTAATAAAATGTCAATAAAAATTAAAAAAAAAAATTCGTGTGGACCATCCTTAACATTTAGCCGGATGATAAATAGATGTTGTCCGATTCTCAGACCTACCCAATATGCACTCAAAATTACATGAGAATCGGCCAAGCCGTTTCGGAGGAGTTCAATGTTTAACACCATGACACGTGAATTTTATATATTAGAAAGATTAAGGCAACAATTTATGTCTGTAGTTTTTAAACTTTCATCATCGCGGAACTTTAACATTGTAAATAATATGACGGGTACTCACTATATATATTTTATTAATTTGATAAAGACTCGAAGGTATGTACGTCGTCAGTAGTGTGTGCCGTGAATTAGGCAATCAAAGACCAAAGTGAATAAGGCGCCACGTGGATAGATTGATGTACTATTAGTGTCAAATGTCAATGAGTCAAGAGTTTCTCGCCGCCTCTGCAGTTCCGCCGCGACCACGATTCATGCAATTCGATCGAAATATCGGCATCAAATTAATAAAATATATATATTGAGTACCCATCATAATAATAACAATTTATGTGTGTACGTAAATGTAAAAAAAAAAACAAATATACTAATAAAAAAATTTGACAAAAAACAAACGACTTCAAAAACACTATTCCAAAACAATAGATATAATATGCACCAAAAAGTATAAAAATAATTGCGTATTTTTATACAGTCTAATAAATTAATCTAATTCTAGTTACGATTATTGTTAATTTTGGAATAGGTCAAATAAAAATTAAGAATTATCAAAATCGGTTCACCCAGTCTACGTTTTGATGTAACAAACATGAAAAAAAGAACCGACGAATTGAGAACCTCCTCCTTTTTTGAAGTCGGTTAAAAAGTGAGACTAAAAGGTAGCAAATATTAAAAATATACAGAATCTCTTAGTTTTTTTTAAGACGGTTAAAACCTATCGTAGCTTTATGAAAGAAAAGAGTAAAATGATAAAGATTACGACCACCCGTGTACATTGTTAGTAAACGTGAAGTGATACAGAATTTACACCAAATTCGGACGTAATTTATGTTCCAAATATGTAACCGCAAACACGGCTAAATTAATATAGAGAGGGTTCTCGTGGCGTCCACCCATAGCCATTAAAATTAATTTTAGTTGAAATAAGATCTATTCTGTACCTACTAGCACTTGCCCTGCGTCTTTGCCTAAGTACAAATCAACATGAATTATATCGCGCTATGAATATCTGACACTCTGTAGGTTGATACATCCAATATACGATATTTTATATTTATATAGTTTATTTTTTATTACTTTTTATGAAATACTTGATGTACCCTACGTGCGTAGTTACGCCACTAATTAAAATAAATTTGAAGGAAAGACTTAAAAAGATTTTGAAACCTTCGTGCATGCATAATTTACGATTCTAAAGGTATGATTATAAAGGACATATAGACAAACATCCATTTTTATATATATAGATTTGATAATTAAAATGCATTTTAACTTTGAAGATGATTCAAATATTGGACACAGCACCTTACAAACTAATTTGTTATGTAAATATTTAAAAGAGTGACCATAGAGTCTTGTATATTCTTCTCATGGGCTCAAATTTTTCCGAACACCATACGGTAGCTTCAGTCATAAAATTGCTTAAATATTGGCATGTAAATTTAATGACGATTCAAAAGTACTTAGTTTAAGCCTATTTGAATAAAGATTATTTGAATTTGAATTCTAATATTTAACAGTAATAAAATAATAGACAAAAAAGAGGATTTTATCAATTACTAAGTATTTCTTTTTTTCTTTCTCCGTCATAACTCCGCTGTTATTTGAATAAAATTGATTTTGATTCAATTAATAAATGCTTCATAATTATTATAGGCAGAACTAGTATAGACTAGGCCAAACCAGTTTATCCTGAAGTATACTAATTCATAGTAGGCTCAACTAGCCTTCCAAAATCGGCAGTGCCCCAGGACACTAGATTTTTCAGATACGTTACACCAAGACCGAGAGTGCCTTATGGCACCCTTATCCCTCACCAAGTTCTGACCCTTATTTTGTTTATAAGATGGTTTATTTTGCATGGTCTTATAGCTTGTGTCAATAGCTTTCAGATACATTCACTCAAATCATTCTAAATATAAGCAATTTATTGCTATACGTAAAATAATACGCATTGACAGAATGCTGCGCGAGCGCCAAAATCACGCCGATCTGAAGCATACTGCGCGATCAGAGTTTCCCGGAACGGAAAGGCTAGTTCAGCCTAGTCTAAACCGGTTTGTACTTGTTAGCCTCTATTTTGAGCAACGCACATACGCTAAAACAAAGTGACTTGCAGTCGTGCACACTAAATTAATAAATATGGCCTGTTTTCATCCGTTGCCTAACAGCAAGAGGCTCTATGTAGACCTATTAATTATGTGAGTTCTGCCCTTTCAAATAAGCCCTCAACCCTGGAAATAGATGTAAATTACTAATGGTAGGATGCTCAAGTAGTTCATCATATTAGAACTGTCAGTCGCCGCATTATCTTGATGGAATAATTTTTGCTAATTTTCCGCGTAATTTGTTATTTTAATATGCAGTTTCTTTTTGGAACAATAGATGGTCGATTTACTATTCCAAACTAAACGCCAATGAAAATTCTGGCCAAGCGACTTGTTTTAACATTTTTAGGGGTTTGAGATAGTGGTTTATTCCAGCCATCAACTGTTTTTGCTTCTAGATCTTTGGCCATCTTCGGTCTTCATGTTCTTTGAAGTACATCTTGATTTATTTTATTATTTCATTATTGTCATAGATTAATGTTGTTTTTTTTTTAACTTAATTGTTGTAAAGTATATATTTTAACCACAATTTTTTTAAAGTGCTATTTAGTGAATAATGTAGGTATAGTTTTGAACAGATAGATTCGAACACTCTATACAAAAGATTACAAAAAAGTGCGCGGGAGCGTAACAGTTCTTGACGCAGCGCCATATTGAGTGGTTAAAATATGTCAGTTCAGCTCCAAACGTCAAACAATGGGATCACTGAATATCCGTATATTGGAAACAACCGTAACTGACTAGAGTCTAGTTTTGGAAGGCCAGTGTCACACAGATCATTTAGTATTGTCTATTTTTTACTTTTGATTTTGTATTTTAGATTAAGCTTTTTATTTTGTTTTTATTTTGTGTGAATTCGTTATTAACTCGCTCTCTATTGAAATGTTTCAGGCACAGATACTTTATAACAGCGCTTGATTCAATTTAATCTATTTATGGCAACATGTACCGACAAACAGAAAATAAAAGATTAAATTTGTAAAATACAAAATATACTATTCCAGGTTAACCAGCCAGTATTCATTTATTAAGATTCCAAAGAGTTTGCAACACATTCTCACTATTTATCGTACGCCTCGCGTATCTAAAACGTTGCTATCAAAATGCTTTTCCCTGAAGTTTCCATTACATACGACCCCGAAAAAACTTTCAAGACATGAAAGGGAGATTTGCTATTTTCGTAACAACAAGGATCACAAGCGAATCACACCAATTTTATAGTCGGGAGATGTAATATATTTTCTGTTTGACTAACAATATATTTACAACTTAATACTAATACTGAATTTTATTTCTCTGCAATTTTGCAAGTCAGTTTGGTGATATTTACATATTTGCTGTTTTTTGATGAGTTAAAGTGCACTACAGAGCCGAATAAGGAAAATATGATAGAAAATTTATTGAATTAGGCGTTACTTTGCGAAAATCCATAATTATACAAATTATTTAAGTTTTCTTTAGTGCTAATTCCGCCAATATTTGTCTTTAAAACAATTCGACACGTGTTTCGCCTCTACACGAGGCATCCTCAGGACGTGTTGTCTCGCCAAAATCTGGCACGAGACTGGGTCAAGTCCAGTGTCGAATTGTTTTAAAGACAAATATTGGCAAAATTAACACTAAAGAAAACTTAAATAATTTGTATGAAAATATGATAATTGTTTATCAAAAAAGCAATTTAAAGAAAATATAATTTAATGTTTAACCCCCTTATTCATAATAGTCTGCATTGCTAATTCTCACTCTGTCTTCTTCTATTGACCTAAGTCAGAATGAGAAAAAACACTCCTTAGCGGCTGTTTAAAGTTAGCGGACCATTATGAATAAGGGGGCTAGTTTATATTTTTAACACCGCTCAAAACCACATATTAAAAAACTTAAAATATTGAATATAAAACATGTTAATTTTACATTAACATCGAGATTCTCTTGATCTGGCAGGGTGGGGACCAATTCTGGGGTGAAATCTCTTTGAGGGCTGTGATTATTTCATTTAAGTTACGGATTGAAAGAAGGAAAATTATTGTGACTTCCTTTGATGAAGACCCACAGAGAGCCTCGGAAAATTACAATTGTCAATAAGAAGGATTGGTCATGAATAAATAATGACACGCGGAGAGTCGTCAAAGCCTCTCCAATTACAATAATGATCTCACTGAGAGACTACTAATATCGTTTAGAAATTTATAGCGCGTTGATTCCAGAATCACCACAGACTTACTAACGTATGGACAGAGTGGGAGGCTCCTTTGCACAGAATGCCGGCTAGATTGTGGGTACCAAAACGGCGCCTATTTCTGCCGTGAAGCAGTAATGTGTAAGCATTATTTGTGATTCGGTCTGATTGGCTCCGTAGCTATTGAAATTACTGGGCTCACATCTTATGTCTCAGGGTGACGAGCGCAATTGTAGTCTCATTTAAAATTTTGGCGGCACTGCATTGCGATGGGCAGAGCGTATCATTTACCATTAGCTGAACTTCCTGCTCGTCTCATCCCTAATTGCCATAAAAGAACAAAAAAAAAAAACAATGTAAAAACTGTACATTGGATAATATCTTTTATAAGTGATACTTGTTGTGTGTTACAATATCAAACCCAAAAAAGTACTTAATATTATTTTTATCTATTTTACTGTATGTATTTCCGGATTAAACTGCAGAATACAATGTTATTACAAATACAATGGCTACGCAGATGACGTCGGTTCACAGTAAGTCTACCAGTAGGAGGCTCCGTGGCACAGGATGCCTTCTGGATTATAGGCGCCGTGTGTAAGCATTATTGTGTTTCGGCCTGAATGGCGCCGTAGCTAGTGGTGAAATTACTGGGCAAAAGAGACCTAAAATCACAGAACAGGTAAAATACATTATCATCTTATGTATCAAGGTGACCATCGTAATTGTAGAGCCGCTCAGAAATTTTCAGGTTTTTCAAGAATCCTGAGCGGCACTGCAGTATTATGGGCAGGGAGTATCAATTACCATCAGTTCAATGTCCTACTCGTCTCGTCCCTTATTTTCATAAAAAAGTGTATATTTAAAGATTTATATTATATATATATATCTTATATTATATATAAGATTGAATTCTCACAATATAATCTTAAATGAGAAATGCTTTCCTTGTAACGACAATAGCGGAAAAAACCGCAATCATAATCATCATAAACAGAATATCATGGTTTGTATAATTATTCCGTCGACCACATAATATATCCACACATTATTTGGAATAGTCTATAAGCGGTATCATGTTTACTTCCGTCAAATATTATAAGGCTGCGATGTTTGCTAATACTTTGTTATGTCTCACTGGAATATTCTGCACAATATCATTTACTTGATGTCACGCCATCGACATCAGATATGAGGCACTCACTGGAATGATCTATTAAAAACTCATTATTTATTTTGGAAGTTCTTAGTTAATTGTTGTTGATGTGTATAGATTATTAAATATTAGATTAGATATTTAAATATTATAATTATATTTTCACATATTACTGCCAAAACAGCTTGTACGGAAAAAAAATATAGGAAGTTCATAATATCGGTGTTACGAAAATACCTCCTAACGTTTGCTGAGAACTTTCCTTTTTGCGAATCGCGCTACTGCCTCGTTTGTTATCATTCTAGTTATTAAATAATCCTTACATGTTTTAAAGCATTTATATCTCTTTCTTTATTGTTTTTTAACATTGGTATTGTTATTTTTTCTTTTCTTTGTATAATGTTAATTGTTCATATCTATTGTACTTGTAAAAAATTTGGTGGCAGTTTTCGCAAATAAAAAATTATTATTATTATTATGTGTATAAAAGAGTGGTAATGAGTTTCCTGCCACTTCTTCTCGTTAAATCTCAACCTTTCGTGGGTGTTGGTTTCTTTGACCTACATCAAAATTGGAATTTTGTTTTCTTTTTTATATAAGAGGAGGTAAATAGGCAAGACTCTCGTGATTGCAACCGGTGAGGCCCATGGACATCCGAAAAACCAGGGTTTTTTTTTTAAATAACAACGATTAACATATGAGTTATATCGGTCTCTACTAAGATTAATAATATGTACGGCCGTGGGTCACGGCAAGTTTAACAGGCAACTTTCACGGTGTGTCACGGACAGCCCTCTATGCAGAGGTTGCCTGGGGGCAGAGGAAACAGCCGCTCACGTTCTGCTGGAATGCAGTGAGGTGGCAAACTACAGGGCGAAGCACCTGGGGTCACCAGGCGCTCTTCGGGAAGTCTTCCGAGACGTTAAGAAGTTGGGTGACTTCTTGGAGGAGCTGGTTGGAGTAACCTCTACCGCTCTCTCGCACGCAAAATAGGCGCATATGACGTCGAGTTGCGGAAAGCGCCCGTATGAAGAAGAAGAAGAAGAAACATATGAGTTGGTAGCATAATTTATGCGAGAATATTTTATATAGAATGAATTTTTTGAACGTGAGGAGGTTCTGGGAACTAAAAACTTTATCATTGATAATAATGTTTCAGAGTATAATTGGTTATTAATTATTTTGAAAGGAAAATAGAGTCCAAACAGTTGCGACTCCTTTTTTTTAAATAAATATTGACACCCTTTTACATAAATTATCTTGCCCCAAACTAGGCATAGCCTACTACGGGTACAAGATAACGATATATTTAATACAATATACTAACTTAAACATACATAAATACATATAAACATCCATGACTCGGAAACAAACATTAATAGTCATCATAAAAATGTTTGCATCTACCGGTATTCGAACACGGGACCTCTAATGTATACATAAGATGTCTGGTTGAGGTAGTCTCGTAGTCAACGAAAATGTGCCCAGTATAATATTCTACTAGCTTTTATGTCTTCTAGAAGTGCCTTAAACTTTTTAGGATCGGTTAGTCAGTCAGAGTTAGTGACAAAATTAAAAAACAATTACTTGTTATCATTTTTAAACAAATGCTTCAAATTGAATGTTTTTTTTTTTTATGGAATAGGAGGACAAACGAGCGTACGGGTCACCTGGTGTTAAGTGATCACCGCCGCCCACATTCCCTTGCAACACCAGAGAAGCTCATTCCGCAGCTTTGTAGTACGTGGAAGAAAGCTCCTTGAAAACCACACTGTGGAGGACCGCCACACATCCAGATGGTGGGGATGATATCCTAACTTGTGGCGTGTCGTGCGAAGGTGGGATTCGGGGGCACGAATCAGGTTTAATTCATTAATTATTATTTAATTATAAATATACCGTATTTTTACAATGCCACCTTGCAAACTGAAAATTCAAAATGGCTTCTAGTTTTATCCACAATGAAAATGGCTAGAACTGCATCGAGAAAAGCAGGTTACTGCCCTGCCGATTGGTTTTGCTCAACTTGGTGGGAAACTGCCGTGCCCCCAGTTAAATGTTCTTGTTAAGTAATTACAAGCTACGTCTTACACACGCAATTTGTATGACACTTTGTGTTAGTGTGCGTGCATTGCTCAAAATAGAGGTTAACTCTAAACTTTGTCTTTTTCGTCGTTTTCACAGCTGTCATAGTATATCTAGACGTTTAAATGTTCTTACCTTAGATTAAGGATTGGTCTCCGCTACGCTCCAATTAATACCGCAGGCGTAGTCGCATAGTGCGGCAACTAATACTACACCCAAGTGGGCGTACTCGATCCAGCCTCGAACAATGTTTGAAGTTGACGTCCCACATGTGCTGTTAAACTTTGCTAATCCCAGAAACTAAAATTGCCGGGTTACGTAGTAAAACCTTCTAAAAATTTTAATACAAGAGATAAGAAAGACACTGGACACTCACATATCATCAGTGAGTATTTTGTATTTCGTTAATTTCAATGTAAAATAATACGAAGATGAAGATGCCACGCACACAAGCATATAATAGTCGTAATAAAAAAGCAAAACCAATCCTTAATCCAAGGATCTAACATTTATCAGTATAAATAGATGTATGTTTATAATATAATTGAGCTCAATGTAAATTTCTCGTGTAAGGTTAAAATTCATAGCAGCCTACACAATCTTCATCATATATCAAATGAGTGGGCAGGGAATATTAATTCGCGATACCCGCATTGATTTAAAGTAGACAAAGGTACATTATATATGATACTAGCCGGTGCCTGTGACTTCGTTCGCGTAGATAAAGTGTTTTTAAAAATAATAAGCAAGTTTGGAATTGAAGATTATCTCATAATTCGGGGCAGATTGGACTGCATATACTTATTATAACGTTTGTTGCGTTTCTATGTACCGACCTCTTACGTACGTGCGTGGCGACACGCACTATTAGCGCAGCACTCAAGCGCATAAGCACACGCCTGTAATACGAGCCATCTGTCTTCTAAATTCTGTACTTGAGGTAGCACCACAGTGTGATCTATTTGCCAGCTCGATGGAATGTTTAGTCAAAGAATGTTAGAAAAGATTTGAGAGTATGATGCCTGTAAAGCTCTATAAAATAAGATAACTAGTTTATTATTTTCATTGTTTGTTTCTTCTTTAGTATTATATCTTTGTAACGCACTAGATTTAATCGGTAATGTTACATTGTATCTTTAATAAATAAATGTCCTATTCCAGTTCCGGTTCCCGTTTTCGCTTCCGTTCCCAACATATTATATGAATCTTATTAAGAGGAAGATTACAATGGCAATCTAAACCCACTATTGGTATAGTTATAGCTCATCGACTTGAATTTAACTTTTTCACAAATCCCGCGGGAACCATCGACTTTTCCGGGATAAAATGTAGAGTATGTCCTTTCCCAAGCTCTAGTCTATCGCCGAACAAAATTTCATCAAAATCGGTTCAGTAGCTGCGGCGTAAAAGCGTCACAGACAAACGTACTGTAGGGATTGTATGTAAGTGGGGACTAAACAAAATAAATTCATCGTCTTTATATTTTTGTGTTATCATTAAGAGTAGGTATGGTCTTATCTATCTTTAGTTTAACTGACTAGAGGCAGACAAATCTATCATTTTGCCTATTTCTGCCGTAAAGCAGTAAAGTGAAAACATTACTATGTTTCGGTCTGGTGAAATTACTGTGCACATGAGACTTAACATCTTATGTATCAAGGTTACGAGCGCAATTGTAGTGTAGCTCAGAATTTTTGGGTTTTTCTAGAATCCTGAGTTGCACTGCATTGTAATAAGCAGTTCGAATCAATAACCATCAGCTGAACGTCCTGCTCGTCTCGTCGTTTATTTTCATAAAAAAACGCCAGTTACTCTTTTCAGTTCTAGATCGATTGATAGACCTAAACTACCTAACTTTAATAAAGTTTTATAGCTATAAAATGAAGTATTATTGAAGTAATACTACAAGTCAATTAATTATTGTTTATCGTGCTTATAAACGTTATTAATATCGTAAGTTTGCGCCGAGGCTCAATGCCACTGCTATAAATATGGCAAAGGTTATCGGTCACTTCATCTTAGCTCGTATGTTAAGCAAGTTGGCCACATCACAGCGATAACGGACCCACCAGACCCCGTTTAACATGTTCTACGTATCTTGTTTAATGCAACATGGGTTTAAAGATCATTTATTCTTGTTAAAAACAATATTTAGAACAATTAAATTTGTAAACATAATTTATGAACGTTGCGGGATTCGAACCCACGACCTCTCGGGTTCCGTCAGAGCGCTCTTCCACTAAGCGAAACATTCGATTCACGTATCTTTCATAAATGTTGGTATGTCTTGTTCAACTTTCAGGTTGTGGCTTCATCTAAAGGATTTACTTTACAGTTGATAACCTGCTCAACCACGATATTTGCATTAAAACGAAAATGAAAGGAAATTGACTTGAGATATGTCGCTCTTTCAAATCTTAACATTTTGTTATTTTTTTTTAAATAATAACCGCCACTTCTGGGATTAATTACACAAATTAAATTTATAAACAATAATCTATAAATCGTTCATTTCATAAATAAAATTTATCTATTCGAAGTTAGTCCATTGTACAGTTTAGCATCTTCACAGGTAAATGTTTCAGCCCATAATTGGTCCTAGGCTTTGCTAGTATGAAGTGGTAATTATTGCGTCTATTTTGTATTTGTTTCTTTTTTGTAAATATTAATTCTAAATGTAATTGATATTCCGACATCGGAATAGCAAATGTCATAATTAAATCGTTCAAATGTTCATGTTCAAGTTACGTCTGTTGGTGCTGGGGCTGCTGCTTGACTGCCGAAGACAGCAAGCTTCGCATATATGTTGGTCAAAGTGAGTCATACATCTTTCTGCCGTTTGGTGTCGAGACACATGGCCCATGGGGCCCAGAGGCGCGGAGAATGTTCAAAATACTATCTTCCCGCCTCAATAAGGCTACTGGAAACCTAAGCTCTGGCAGCTATTTCGGTCAAAGGATCAGCCTAGTTATCCAACGCTGAAATGCTGCCAGTATCGTTGGTACGCTTCCACGTAATGATACTTATAATTTTATGTAGTCATAGTATTGTAAATATACTTATAAGATTTGTTTTGTTTGAAAAAATATACATGCATATGTTATCGTTCATAAGCGCAAAGGGGATTTTACACCAGTTTAAAATATTGTAAAATTCCAACGAATTTTGAGCTGAAAAGGAGCTTAAAGGAAAGATGACAGATGTGAGTGTTTAGTGGTTGGTTCTGGAAGCTAAGTTCGATTCTAAGTCACCGGTTTCTTAAATCAGTACTTGGAGAGCATGGCCCCGAGTAAGTAGAACATCTTTTCTACTAACGCTGATTGACACAGTCTTAGTGCAGGACACGTGTAGGGATGTCGCTAGCATCTGTCATATTTTTATGTCAGCAATACCTTATGTGACTTTTTCATGCTGTATTTTTATTACAAGCAGTAAAGAGCAAAGTCATCAGACCACGTAAGTAAAAATAAACACTACCTATTTTTGGAAGGTAGGTTATGCATTTTCGGTAGTACGCAAGATTGCGTCACTTGTCAACATGCAAATTTCAACTTAGGTCATAAAAATCAGTAGGTATTATTTAAGTGATATTACAAATATATATATACATATAATATAATACAAAACGGTGGATCTGTAGCTCCTCTGTGTTTCAAAAAGTTAATCATTGCTGGAAGCTAACGTCACTTCACTTAACTTCACCAGGCTCCTTTGCACCTCCGGGCGGTGGAACCGGGGGGTACCATCGCCCAGTTGGAGGAGACCCCCGAGAAGGCTGGCGTGTCCTGTGTTCCGGCACGATAGGTTGAATGGTGGGTCTGAATCGGACAACCGTCGGTGGAGCAGCGGAAGTGTGCGAAAGCGTTCCCGCAGCTCCACCGGAAGACGGTGAGGAGGAACACCGCTGGTTTTTAGCCGGTAAGAGTCCGGCATAACCCGACAGCGCCCCCTCGCACTTGTCGGGTATCTATGAGGATTTTCCAGCGTTAAAAAAAAAGGCTCATTTGCACCGGATGCCGACTAGATTAGGGGTACCACAACGGCGCCTATTTCTGCCGTAAAGCAGTAATGTGTATACATTATTGTTTTTCGGTCTGAAGGACGCCTCACCTAGTGAAATTACTGGGCACAGGAGACTTGACATCTTATGTCTCAAGGTGACGAGCGCAGTTGTAGTGCCACTCAGAATTTTTGGCTTTTTCAATAATCTTGAGCGGCACTGCATTGTAATGGGCAGGGTGTATCAATTACCATCAGCTGACCGTCCTGCTCGTCTCGTTCCTTACTTTCATAAAAAAAACGTCATTGGGATAATATATCTATTGCTGGAAGCATATTGATATCACTCGTGTGTCCGCGTCACACTTTCTTACCAGTTTCAATTAATTGAAGTATCACACATGTTAATATAACAACAATTATTTCTCACGTCCGCGTTACGTCCAGGGTTGGATTTAGACGTAACGGAAGATTTTTTTAATGAAAATAAGGGAGGAGACGAGCAGGATGTTCAGCTGATGGTAATTGATACGCCCTATCCATTACAATGCAGTGCCGTTCAGGATTCTTGAAAAACAACCTATCTTGGAT
This sequence comes from Leptidea sinapis, assembly GCF_905404315.1. Taxonomy (NCBI): domain Eukaryota; kingdom Metazoa; phylum Arthropoda; class Insecta; order Lepidoptera; family Pieridae; genus Leptidea; species Leptidea sinapis. The sequence goes on from NC_066301.1 coordinate 7,623,431, forward strand.
GACTCCGACTCCAAAAATTACAATAATTGTAACTAGAATTAGATTGTATAAAAATACGCAATTATTTTAATACTTTTTAGAGCACATTATATCTGTTGTTTTGGAATAGTGTTTTTGAAATCACTTGTTTAGTTGTTAAAAATTTTTTTATCTTTTAATTTTTAGTGAATTTGAAGTACACTAACTAAGAATATAAATATGTGTCGATATACTAAATTTTTCAATGCAGATATGAACGTAAGCGCTTAATTGAAGAGTAACCGTTACTTTGCCATGGTTTCCGTAATCAGAACCTAACCAAACTCTCACCAACCTATCTTTGCAGTATATCCTTTCCAATAAAGAATCATCGAAATCGGTTGGCGCGATATACGAGTTATTCGTAAATTTATCATCCAATTTGCAAATTTCAGACTTTTTTTTATGGACCAAATTACAATGGGACCACACGGGAAGCACCAGCTTTAAAAAAAAATAAGAATTATCAAAATCGGTTCACCCAGTCGTAAGTTTTGAGGTAACAAACATAAAAAAAAACGACGAATTGAGAACCTCCTCCTTTTTTGAAGTCGGTTAACTAGAGTCGAAGCTTGTCTAAGGTTCGTCTAACGAGATTATAATTTATATTCATATGGAAGACTTAGATTTATGTATATATGATGACAGATAGATGACATCTGTCAAAAATAGTTGATAGATTAACTACAATTGTTAACTACCTATCAGATTATTTTTATGTAACTTCATAAATCTTCATTTATTATAATTTATGAACAGAGCAATGTCTGTCGGGTCAGCTAGTAATTAATATTTCTAAAATTCAGTAGTTGGAATTAAGTACAGCACTCCGCGCGATCTATCGTACAGTGGTTCGCCGCGTATAGATTAAGCAATATATCAAACTGTAAATCTGCTAGTTAGTTCAATATATATTTTTTACTCTATCATTAATTATCATACAAAACCATACACGTTCCTTTAATTGTTCCCTCTTCAGTTTATGTTGTGCTTAATGATGTTTTAGTTAAACACAAGCTAAACACTGTTTTGTTGACAAAAAGATAAACCCTATTTTAGACGTCGATATTGTTTGGTCACTGACGTTGTTATAATTAGGTCACTGTCTAACAAAACACGTATTTAAATTATTTTTTTTGTAACAACACCGTATAGGTTCTAAAAAATAATATTTAAGACAAGCAAAAGAAATGAGTAAGGATTTAACACTAATGTAATATGCGTTCCAAATCGCAAACTGGTATTTAGAATCCGTTAGCCGATATTCAGATTACTGTTGTAGTCCGAGTGCTAAATTAAGGCCTCTAATTATTGTGTGCCGCAATCCCTCCCTGTGATCAACGACGTGGTCCAACCAATTACAAACAGCTGATGCGTGTACTTCGTTTGAGGTCAGTGCCCGCGCCTGTCGACTCCATCGAACTGATGCCACGTGGCGTTCGAATATCTGAACAAAAACGTAAACATTTGTTTCAAGAGATTATAATATCTTACTGGTTTTTTTATAGACGTAATCCAATTCTATTCCCAAAAAATACTCAATACATTGATAACTAACAAACTCATTAGTATATTCTGATTGCAATAGTGACAAGCACGGGGACTGTTAAGAAGTTTTAAGATAATTGAAATATAGTAATAAAAATACATTTAGCTTTTCTAGTAAGCCCCAGTGATTCTGTAGTATTCCTAATTTCACTCTTGACTTACTACTACTACAAAATTATGTCACGTGGTAGGTATAAATTAGGTGTTCATAAAAACGATGCTAACAGTAAGGAATTCAACACCACCTCAAATATTTTGAGCTTTTTTTATGACATTGAGGGACGAGATGAGCAGGACGTTTAGCTGATGGTAATTGATACGTCTCGCCCATTACAGCTCAGGATTCTTGAAAATTCCAAAAATTCTGAGCGGCACTACAATTGCGATGAGACATAAGATGTTAAATCTCATTTGCCCAGTAATTTCACTAGCTACGGCGCCCTTCAGACCGAAACACAATAATGCTAACACATAACTGCTTCACGGCAGAAAAAGGTGACGTTGTGGTACCAATAATCGAGCCGGCATCCTGTTCAAAGTTGCCTCTAACAGGTAAGGCTTGAACGGAACCCGATTATCACAATTTCATACAAATTACCTGTCCCCAAGCTAGGCAAAGTCATAGCCTGTACTAAAGGTGCAAGAAAATAATATATATTTAATACGAAACACATACTTAAATATACATATTGACAAAACACCCATGATCCGAAAACAAACACTCACATACATTCATAATATAAATGTATACCAACTGACATTCGAACCAGAGACCTCTAGCTCGAACAGCCGTTCCCAATATTCAGTCTCTCTCTTACTTGAGATAAAAATCCTAACTATTATAGACTTTTCTGTCCCAATAAACTTATCGACGGTAACTCACCTTATCCGTGCACGCTGTCTGTCAATGGGACGACGCATAGCTTACCAGCGATTGAAGTTTGTATGGAAATTGCAATTCACGCATCTCAATATAAGGCGATAAGAATGACTTATCGGGTATATTGGGACAGCTTCAGATTATTTACAGCTAATTACTGACAGTTGAAGGTAGTAATTCTCTATCTGTACATAGTATATTGGGAACGGCCGTTAGTCATTGGGCTGTATGGGTTGTCAATTAACTATATGTATAACATCAGTAAATAGCTATAATTTTCAACAATTGAACGCCCGAATATTCGGCGTAGTTGTCATGTATATAATCGTGGAGCTAACGACATGCGAACAACGAGATCGTAACAGATAGTGTTAGGCCGGGGTCACACTTGCGATAACCGTAACTAAAGTCGTCAATTTAAATATTATTTATGTTCGTGATGTGTATAAAGATAACACTTCATCTGTATCGACTTTATACTTGTTTATATATTGGAGAGAACATAACAATTATTCTTAATGACTCTAGCGGGACTCAAAACCGGATTTTATTATTCGCAGATAAAATTAATTATTAAATTAAAATACTTTTTAATGGAATAAAACGTGTGCGATTATTTGTACATTTATTTTTAAATAAATTAAAAAAGGTGCATTTTTATTATCACTTCATTTATAATACAAAGTCTGTCTGTCTGTTCGCGATAAACAGAATAAATACTGTACCGATTTTCAAGCTGTTTTCACCAATGGATAGCGTGGTTCTCGAGGAAGGTTTTTAGTATTTAATTTGTTAAGTTTCTGTAAATAATTTTGTATATATTTACGATATTTGGTGGAGGTGTCGGAAAAATTACGTCTGGGAGCTTTCAATGAAAACGCTGTCTAAACTCTTTGAGATATACAAAAATAATGTATGGTGGAATTGTGTATCTTATATAGATCTACAGAAAAGTCTAACTGAAAAAAGTCTAATGTAAATCATAAATGTCTAATATAAATCATTTATTAAATTGGGTCATTCAAGAACAAAATCTATGAACGATGCGGGACTCGAACCTGCGACCACTCGCGTTCCGTGCGAGCACTCTTTCACTGAGCCATCCATCCGTTCGAGTGACGGATCGTTCATAAATCTTGATTAATATGTCTTTGTTCAAATTTAATTTGTGTATCAAAATTAAAGTTAGAAAATCCTCAAAAGAGTTACGAGTAGCTGCACTAGATGCATCAATCCGCATATACTGTGAAAAATAATGGTATTGTGCGAAATTATATTTCACAACATGTTGTTATGTGAAAATATCTATATATGTAAAAATGAATTGCTGTTCGTTAGTCTCGCTAAAACTCGAGAACGACTGGACCGATTTGACTAATTTTGGTCTTGAAATATTTGTGGAAGTCCAGAGAATGTTTAAAAGGTGAATAAATAGGAAAATGCTGCTAAATTAAATAAAAACAACAAATTTGTTTTTCCTTTGATGTGTCCTTACATAATTTCTATGAGAGAATTTATTGACGCACGGTTTGACAGTTCTGCTGTGAAACAATTTCATTACGACAGCAGGGTGCATATTTTACGAAGTCATTTTTGATGTTATGATATATTATTGATAAATTCATATAAAAACATTATTTCATTTTCATTTCATTTCATTTCATTTTCAACGTCTGTCGGGTCAGCTAGTTGTGAATAAATATGTATGATAGAATTTACTGGGCACCACAAGCGACGCCAAATCATGAGGACTACGCATAGACTAGCCATCGCTTTATTCACATATCTTAATAAATAAAGCATTAATCAATTTATTTTAATTATACTTCTGTTTTAAGTTTTCGTAATTGTTATTTTCAACGATACAAATTATTTAAGTTTTCTTTAGTGTTAATTCCGCCAATATTTGTCTTTAAACAATTCGACACGTGTTTCGCCTCTACACTCGAGTCTCGTGCCAGATTTTGGCGAGACAACACGTCCTGAGGATGCCTCGTGTAGAGGCGAAACACGTGTCCAATTGTTTCAAGACAAATATTGGCGGAATTAACACTAAAGAAAACTTAAATCATTTGTATAATTATGGATTTCCGCAAAGTAACGCCTACTTCAATAAATTTTCAACGATACTTATTCCCTTGTACTCGTCTCTTAGCTTTGTAACCTTCGAGGTGAACCTGTTCTGAAGCAGCGTGGATATGTTGGTTGTGTTGTGACTCAGACAATGCTCTCAACGATGTGCCTGCCAGTGACGTCATTCGAGCAGAGGAGCCGGGAAGTCAGAGCTGGTCACAAACCGGTTCTACAACCTTCAACATGACAAACGAAGCAAGCGAACACGTAGTTAGTACTCGCAGTATTGATCAAGTTGCCAACTCTAGTTGAAAAGTTTTATTCAAATACTAACTGCCACGGCAAATGATTTTTTGCCATAAAATTTATTTTTAGAGTTAGACCGTTTCTTGGACATTGCAACATTACTAAATTTTTCTAAATTAAAATAATTTTTCTTATTAAACGTAGCCTAAGTTCTACATATTACATCAGCTACCTGCCAATAAAAGTCCCGTCAAAATCGGTCCAGCCATTTCAGAGATTATCCGGAACAAACAGACAGACAGACAGATAAAAATTAAAAAAAATGTTATTTTGGTGTATGTGAGGTATATATATTCATGTAGTAAAAAACGGTTATTTCAATAATACAAACAGACAGACCAATTTTATTAATATGTATAGACTAGCTGACCCGACAGAGTCTGTTCTGTCAATAAAAAAAAAAATAAGATGTAAGTATTTAGGAATGATGTAGAGTAAAGCCATAGGAAGAATGCAATCAAATGATTTAAATATGTAGTAATAACATAAAAAAACTACGTTTGAAAAAACCGACTTCTAAAGCTAAAAAGTATAAAATAACTATTATACTCTTATGCAAATTTAATACCTTTAATATTAATAAAATATCTACTATTATTTCTATGTCCTAGCTATTCAAAGAGGTCTGCTAAGTCGGTGAAAAAAAGAAAGTAATTTTTGTTGGCATAGCATGTACTTCAAACCTATCAATGGGTGGAGGTGTACATATTGTTAATTCCTGCTATAAATATTGAAAGAACATCTATATGATAAAAAAAACAGTATTATATTTCAAACAGATCTCTGTAGAATACAAGAAAATATGGTATGCGGTTTGAGTGGTAACAATATTTTCCAACAAGCCTGACTTTTTTCGTAAATGAGGCATTATTTTTATAATAATCAGCCTTTAGCTAACAACTTCATACATTTAATATTATTTTAATTGTAATCCGATCAGAAACTTCTTACTATAATAAGATAATGACATTAATAAATTATTATAATCACTTAAGATACTAATATTAATCAGCTTTTGTTTTTTATGAAAATAAGGGACGAGATGAGCAGGACGTTCAGATGACGATAATAGATACGCACTGCCCATTACAATGCAGTGCCACTCAGGATTCTTGAAAAACCCAAAAATTGCGGCACTACAATTGTGCTCTCACTTTGAGACATAAGATGTAAATTCTCATTTGCCCAGTAACTTCTCTAGCTACGGCGCCCTTCAGACCGAAACACAGTTATGCTTTATTATCATTACTGCTTCACGGCAGAAATAAAAAGGCATAAAAGGCATTTATGTTCTCAAAATTGATTCCTTTAGAATTATTTTTGATGTCTTTTCTAATAACTACTACTACCGCTTCGGAAACAAATGGCGCTCTGAGAGAGAAGAAGCGGCGAAAAAAACTCTCCCAGCATTCTTTTTCTTGCGCTCTTTTCAATAAAAATATACAATATTGTACAGTCATTTCTATTGCTATAAAATAATCATTATGTAGTCCCAGGCTGTCCGATCACTTAGATATTCAGCTGTGGAGTAATAGGATTTACGACAGAGCCATTTTTTTTAGTACAATAGGCGCCGTTGTGGTACCCATAATCTAGCCGGCCTCCTGTGCAAAGGAGTCAAAATAAAAATTACTTTTCTGATATCTTTCAACTCAAAACTGTCTTCATATAAACATCAACATAATATAGAACTTTTAATGATCCCACTCAGAAACGACATGTGAAGACCGGTTGCTAGACTCGTCGTAATAACTCAACTTTAACTTAGTTACTTAACAATTTGCCCGGTAAGAAGTCAACAATAATGTCTAACAGGTTATTATGTTATAATTGCTGTCGCTTTTTATATGTAATACAGTGAACACAAGGGTTAAAATACGATACTAACATAAAAAGATATCTTGTTAGAAATTATACTTCTCTAGGCGCGTTATGAAAAAATTATGAGAGTGAAATTTTATGATGCGCGCGTATCACTGTAACACAATAGTAATAGGGTGAAGTTGATTCCTAAAATTTTCTGACATTTGCGACAGTCGTTATTTTTTTTTTGGTTTCTTCGTCCATTAGTAGGAGAGGCAAAGGGTTCAAGCCCATTCATTCAGCCGTTTTCGTCAAAGCCATCGTTGCAAGATTTTTACAATATTGTTCTTTTTACAAACATAGGATAAGAATAAGAAGTATAACTTCTTGAGTGCATTATAAGTACACACACACTTTTTTTTAGTTTCAGTGTTGCTACTTAAGTAAAAAAGCCTTTAGGCTGATGAAACGCCTCTTCATCTCTTCTGCGATTGCGGCCCACTAATGCATAAGCGTAACACCATTCTTGGCGACTATACCCTGCTCCCAAATGCTGTTTATAATACTCGCGTCAAGAAGATACTGCGGTTTGTAAATGTATGAGTGGCGAACACAATAGTTCAATTCTGGACTCGGTGTTACTAGGACTCACCAGGACTAGTCAAATAGCCACCCTCTTCAAATAAATACATAATAAGTATATTTGAATGGTTGAAATATAACTTTATAATGGCTAACAGCCCAATAAACACCGCTTACAAATTTTCATATTGTCTTTGGCGTTTCATATGTGCAATTGCTTGGAGGGCCTAATGCTCTGCAATGAGTTAGGTGGGAAGTTTAAAAAAAATATGTGTTAGAGACTGATATGTAATATCCAATCCGAACGTTTAAAAATTAAAATTATTGAAATGAAGCTGTCTTCAACATTAAATTTGCTACTGTTTCTAAGAGAATTTAGCTATTTTAGTTCTCTAAAAAGCGACCGTTTTAAAAATTTAAAAAACATATAAATAAATATAAAAGTCGAACGCCACACATCTTCAAATATTAATGAAGAGCATGTATGTACAAGTGGGTCTTAGATTTGTCAATCTCATCATAACTATAACTTGAACTTAAGAAACTCATGTGATTAGCTGGGTGCCCACTTAAGAGCTCATCCGTGAACAGCTGACATGAAATAATGATTTGCAATCTTCTTTTCTTTCAATTGCATAAGCTAAAAAACAATCCCTCGCTAAGATAAAAAAAAATATTAAGTATCTACAAATTTTAGATAATTTATATGTAAAGATAGACTGTAACACCTGTGAAATCGTTGAAAAAAGTTTTAGGAGGACTGGTAACTTCCATTTTGAGCTATGCACGCACACGCAACACAAAGCGACATAAAAATCGCGAAAGTAAGACGTTGCTTGTCACGCAAACTAAGGCTGGAGGGTTTTCATTGCTTGTCTTTACCAGTGGGAGGCTCCTTCGCACAGGAAGCCGGCTAGATTATGGGTACCACAACGGCGCCTATTTCTGCCGTGAAGCAGTAATGTGTAAACATTACTGTGTTTCGGTCTGAAGGGCGCCGTAGCTATGAAATAACTGGGCAAATGAGACTTAACATCTTATGTCTCAAGGTGACGAGCGCAATTGTAGTGCCGCTCAGACTTTTAGGGTTTTCAAGAATTCTGAACGGCACTGCATTGTAATGGGTAGGTCGTATAAATTACCATTAGCTGAACGTCCTGCTCATCTCGTCCCTTATTTTCATTAAAAAAAAATCTCTATCTAGACAGATAATTTATCTCAGCTACAAATATTTTTAATGACAGTATCAAGTATTGTATTATAATTATAATAATAAAGTTTTAGTTATTCCGAATAACTTTTACATTTTGTTTTTGTATAAACAAGATTTTAAACTTAAATTAAAACAGTTAATTCTAAACTAAGTTTGTACAGTTATAACTAATTGTTTTAATTCGAATCCCTTTCGGGTAAAAGCCTCGTCCATATTTTTCCAACGTTGCCTATCCTGTCCTGTTTTCACCCATTCCTTTCCCACTGTCGCTTTTATGTCATCGACCTAGAGTCTTTTGGGTCTTCCGACTTGTCTTTTCCTATCGGCACCTTCGATTTCGTTACATTGAGCATGCCAGCCCACTGTCATTTTTGCTTTAAAACATATTCAAGAGTATTTGAAAGCTTGGTTTTTTTTCTTATAATTTCGCTTTTAATATTTTGTCCATTGCTATTTGTGTTGATGTAATTTTGTTTTTTATTTTATTAGTGTAAACCAAACAAGTATTATATTATTATGGTTCAATTAAAAGATATAAAGAATGTCGCTTTACAAACAAGTCATCGGTACATTTGCAAAACATTATTAACAATTAGCACTGTCAGTCATAAAGAGCAGACCAATATATCTTTATTAAAATCACGTTAAACTTGACACCTCGCCAGCGTGTTGTACCAATGACATCATGTTTATGTTAACGTTTGCAATTGTTTGATATATTGATGTGGCCTAACAAAATATAACAAGTTATTGTTAATTAATAATTATTATCTACATACGTATATATTATCCATTGTAACTAATTCTAGTAGGCTTCATAAGATACATAATAGCTTTAAGTGTAAATTTATACAGTTTTATAATAGTCCCACGGCCACTGTTCAGACATTATCTATAAATAAATTTAAATGTTTCATTAAAAAATGACTCTGTCGTAAATGCTACTTCTCCACAGCTGAATATCTAAGTGATCGGACTCAATTATGATTATTTTATAGCAATAGCAATGACAGTACAATATTGAATATTTCATTAAAAAGAGCGCAAAAAAAGAATGCTGGGAGAGTTTCTTTCCTCAGAGCGCCATTTGTTTCCAAAGTGATAGTAGTATCTAGTATTTTAGAAATGACATCAAAAATAATTCTAAAGGAATCAATTTTGAGAAAATAAATGCCTATTGTGCCATATATGTGCAACTAAGACGCTATGAACACATAGATACAGGTTTTACCAGACCGTAAACGTGAAGGTTATCTTACACGGAAACTTAACTAGGTTTTTGCATTATCATTAAAATAACGCCTTAATTAAAGGAATAAAAATGCGAACGTAAATGATTTCAATATAATACTTATAATATATAACAGAATAAAAACGTGTGTTATTATAACTGCATTCGTACATTGGCTGTATGGTACCATTTTTTGTTTAAGCTAAACTATCCGAAACAACCACATACCTATCTAACACACAGTAAGTCATTATCATCATCAGTCAGAAGATGTCCACTGCTGGACAAAGGCCTCATCCAACGATTTCCACAACGATCGGTCCTGCGCTGCCCTCATCCAACGTATTCCGGCAATCTTAACCAGATCGTTGGTCCATCTTTTGGGGGGCCTACCAACACTGCGTCTTCGGTTACGTGGCCGCCATTCGAGGACTTTACTGCCCCAACGGCCTATCTATCCGTTGATCTATGTGCCCTGCCCACAGCAACTTCAGTTTCGCAATCATTTGGACCATGTCGGTTTGTTTGGTTCTCCTTCGGATCTCCTCATGTCCGATTCTATTTCGCAGGGAAACCCCGAGCATAGCCCTCTCCATTGAACTCTGAGCGACCATGAGCTTTCTCATAAGGTCCATTGTTAGCGACCACGTTATATTAGATCGTTAGTGATCTTCTCTCCCTCCAGCCTAGTGAACAGGTGGTCCGAGGTTCGAGCCTCCATCCGAGATGCCCCGCGCCGTGAGCTAGATTTTCGGCCTCCAAGGCCCCTGCCCGGCTTCGCTGTAAAAGCCTTTAGGGCTATTAGCACCTCTGTGCTAATAGCCCTAAAGGCTTTTAAAAGAGGAGGTTTTTAATCGGTAGGGGGTGTTTACACCCGAGCTCGACATGTGAGCCGTGTGTCGGGGTCTTCAATACGTAAATGTATTTTCCTGCTCTCCGAAAAAAAAAACCTTTACTTAGAAACCCGTGTTTTTGAATGGATGTCTGAATAAGACTGAATAGTGCTGGCGATTATGTAGTGGATATTGTGCGTACATTATGCTACTGAAAATCAACACCTTGTCATTCCGTGCGCTGGGAATTCGCGCGCGCAGTGCAAGACAGGGCGCGACCAACTCATCTCACACACTCTAGTGAAGGACCTTTGATTGGTCCGTGAATATTCGGTACCTACACGGAATGAATGTGACTCAAGCCTGTTCCACAAATGTAACTTTAATTTTATTTTAAATTTACATTACTTACAAATCCGGTATTTCGTTGATTTTAAAATCAATTTGGTTGGATTAGTTATTAATAAGTGTTTAAATACACCGACAAAGCCAATAAAAGCTTTTATACATGGACTAAATAGCCATGGAGTAAAACAATTAAGTTAATGTTCGTTTCGTTAAAAAGCTTTGCGCTGAAACTTCACCGTTTGCTCAACAAAAGGTATTTTCCTTTAAACTCAAAGAAACATCCTTTGTTGCTAATTACGTTACGTAACTGGAGTTGTCTCATCTTGTTGTTGCTTCATGTCAGTTCAATTTTGTCTGATCTAAAATATACATTACAGACACAAGTGAAATTTCAAAATGGTTGTTTACATAGTATAACTCTTCCCACGTTATCGTAAGACGGCTACGACACGACTTAACCCGAGGCGTGCCGAGTAACGGCCGTTTTCAATAACCTATCTATCCTAAGTTTCACTTACTAGAGGTAGACAAATCTATCCTTTTACGCTGACTTACATTTCAATAACCTATCGACATAAAGCATTGGACGTATAACTATATTGGACATAACTATGGATAGATAAGATCTTGTCATTAAACGGTGACAGCAATGTAACCAGAGATACGTTACTGAAAACGGCCGTTAGTCGATCGGAAGCACTTAGAAATACGCACGTCTCATTCGATTTCTGGTTATAGGAAGTGCTATTTCCCTTTGAACTTATAATAGAATGAAGACAAATAATGTAGGTATAGTTTTGAACAATTAGATTCGAACACTCTATACATAAGTTTACAAAAAATTGCACGTGAACGTAACAGTGCTTGCCGTACGCCATATTGGGGTAGGCTAGTTTACTTGTGTTTTTTTATCTTTTATATTTTTAACCTTTTAACTGACTTTAAAAAAAGGAGGAGGTTCTTAATTCGTCGGAATGTTTTCTTTTATGTTTGTTACCTCAGAACTTTCAACAGGGTGAACTGATTTTGATAATTCTTTTTTTATTTGACAGCTGGTGCTATTGCAAAATCTACTTATTTAATCTAATTCTAGTAACGATTATTGTTATTTTTGTGAGACGGTGTCAGCCAAGGTAGGTTTGTAACTACATACATAGGTGAGATGTGCTTGAATCGCACGCGCGACGCGAGGCCAGAGCCGGGCCCTGGATGGAGGACACCAATTCCAAAATAGCAATAATCGTAACTAGAATTAGATTAATTAATTAGATTGTATAAAAATACGCATTTATTTTCATACTTCTTAGTGCATATTATACTATTGTTTTGGAATAGTGTTTTTGAAGTCGAATGTTTTTTGTTAAAATTTATTTTAGAATATAGCTGCTATTAATTTCTACATTTACTCGTAAATACGTATGACCTTCGCCTTACGTACTTCATGCTCACATGCATCGAAATCCTATTGGCTAAGGTGATCCACAAACGACTTGCATTCTGAAGTACGCCTTTGAAGTTAGTTGCTGACAATAAAGAACCTTAAGTGGAGTTTCAGGTGATTTTACGATAGGATGGGGTTTCAGATGAAATATAATACGCTTACTTAAGTTGGTGCATACAATATAGAATAATTTATATTTACACTGTTTATATTTAGTACTCTTTAAGGAATATCGGGGACCCTGTGATGGCTGTGTTAGATCACTTGGCGTGGCGTAGAGACGTCGCTTCATTCTGCTGTTTCACCTGATTCTGCCGAACTCTACCTTCGCAAGACACGCCATTAATAAGTATAACATCCCTACCAACCTGAATTTGCGCTTCCACAGTGCGGTTTTCATGGAGCTTTTTTCCAAGTACTACAAAACTGGAATGAGCTTTCTTGTGCGGTGTTTCCGGGATGTTATGACATAGGCACATCTTAGATTTAAAATGATGCAACATATTACAAATCTAAATACTTATGAATTGTAAAACTTGTCATATTATCCATTGTAAAAACTCTGTTTGATGTAAAAGAGCTTCTGTCTTCTTCTCACAAGCTCCTTTTTTCGAACAAATAGTAGTTTCAATAATTCAAATTACTTAAATATTTATAATGACGATTCACAGAGTTAAGTTTAAGCCTAATTTAATATAAATCATGTGAATTTTTTTTCTTTTTTTTATGAAAATAAGGGACGAGACGAGTAGGACTTTCAGTTGATGGCAATTGATACGTTCTGTCGATAACAATGCAGTGCCGCTCAGGATTCTTTAAAAAACCTAAAACTTGAGACTTAAGATGTTAAGTCTCATTTGCCCAGTAATTCCGCTAGCTACGGCACCCTTTAGGCCGAAACACATTAATGCTTACATATTACTGCTTCACGGCAGAAATAGGCGCCGTAATGGTTCCCATAATCTGCCCATCCTGAGCAAAGGTTAATTCTAAGGTCAACTTTTATTGACGTTTTCACGGCTGTAATATTCTATTTAGACGTTTAAATGATCTAAGCTTTTATCAAATAAACCTTTCGTAATTTATGTGCGTATTTCTATGTATATCTTATCTGTGGGAGGAGCGTTCAAGTATTAATTTTTTTCATAACCAGTGAAATACTGGGCTAATGGCACGAACATCATAAATCTCAGAGTGACGAACGCAATTATGATGCCTCTCATAATATTTGATTAAATCAACAATTGTGATCGGCACTGGATTGTAATGGGTAGGGCGTTTCACTTACAATTAGCTGAACATTTTATTGGTCTGGTCCATTTTTCTCATAAAAAATACATACATGCTTTTTTAACCGACTTCTAAATTCGTCGGTATGGTTTTTTATGTTTGTTACCTCAAAACTTTCGACTGGGTGAACCAATTTTGTATTTAGTATTAAAATAATTGCGTATTTTTATACAATCGAATTCTAGTTACGATTATTGTAATTTTTGGAGTCGGTATCAGCCAAGATAGGTTTGTAACTACATACATAGTTATAGGTGAGATGTGCTTGAGTCGTGAGGAGGCGAGATGCGAGAGCGGGGTCGCGGCGGGAGGACACCGATTCCAAAAATAACAATAATCATAACTACAATTAGATTAATTAATTAAATTGTATAAAAATACTATTTGGTGCATATTATATCAATTGTTTTGGAATTGTGTTTTTGAAGACGGTTGTTTTTTGTTAATCTTTTTTTTTTTAATTTCAATATCTATGGGTTTCTAAGTGAAAATAACTGAAATAGATTTTCACATTCTAACTTCTTTATTGTTTAATAATTATCTTATACATTTAAATCTGTGATTTGGTATACTTAATAAATTGACCTCAGATAATTTATACGTCTCGATTGTGATACCTGTGAACACGAAAAAAAAATATCGGTCAACTGTTAGTCTCTATTTTTAGCAACGCACGTACACTCAAGAGACTGACGTATCGCGAGTGTAAGACATAGCTGTCACGCACATTAAAGTAATAAGCCTTGGCCGTTGTTATGCATTGCCTAACAGCAACAGTCTCATCTAGATTAATTTATATATATAAAAATGAATTGCTGTTCGTTAGTCTCTTTAGTTATTTGGCTAATTTTGGTCTTGAATTATTTGTGGAAGTCCAGAGAAGGTTTAAAAGGTTGAATAAATAGGAAAATGCTGCTAAATTAAATAAAAACAATAAATTTGTTTTTCCTTTGATGTGTCCATACATAATTTCTATGAGAGAATTTATTGACGCACGGTTTGACAGTTCTGCTGTGAAACAATTTCATTATGACAGCAGGGTGCATATTTTACGAAGTAATTTTTGATGTTATGATATATTATTGACAAATTAATAAAAAATATTTATTTATTTATTATATACAGAACAACGTCTGTCGGGTCAACTAGTATTATACATTCGTTGCAGTTTCAAATTTAACAAGTCGCCCTGGGACGATGCGGGCAACCGTCTCCAGCGTAATACGTGATTCCAATTATCTGTGAAACTCCTCTAGGGATAGTGTGATATTAAATTAGTTTATTCCATGCATGGCGAGTTCTCGTTTCAGTATTTTATTTAATTAGCTCTAATATTCGTACTACAATATGGTTTGATAAAATATTTATAACACTAAGAATAAAGGATTGCTTGTAACTAATTCTAGTAGGCTTCATAAGATACATAGTAGCTTTAAGGGTAAATGTATACACTTTTATAATAAAGTCCCAGCCACTGTTCAGGCATTATCTATAAATAAATTTAAATGTTTTATAAAAAAATGGCTCTGTCGTAAATCCTATTACTCCACAGCTGAATATCTAAGTTATGGGATAGCCTGGGACAAGATAATTATTATTTTATAGCGATAGAAATGACAATACAATATGACTGTACAATATTGTATATTTTTATTGAAAAGAATGCTGGGAGAGTTTTTTGCACTGCTTCTTCTCTCTCAGACCGCCATTTGTTTCCGAAGAGGTAGTAGTATCTAGTATAATCGAAATTACATCGAAAAGAATTCTAAAGTAATCAATTTTGAGAGAATAAATGCCTCGTATGCCTTTTATTATTTGTATGCTTTCGCGTTGATTATAAAATGGAATATTTGGACTTATCTTGATAATATGTGAACGGATTTAAATAAAAAAAGGACATTTTAATGTTAGCTTAGTATATTATGTATATGTAACCAGTGCCCTTTCCTGTCTTAAGTTATATGCAAGCATTATTGTTAATAAGCTGTATGTATGTTAGTATATAACCGAATCTTTGAACATGATTTTGACCCCCTTCAAAACGTTGGATTAACTCGAAATTTGGCATAGATATTAAGGACCGATGGAAAATTCAATATAACAAAAAAAAAAATGAAAAATCAAGAGTAGTTTAAAAAAATACGCTTTTATAGATAAGCCCACTAAATAAATTTGAATTAAAAATAGTGTAAGAAAAAATGATTTTATTGTAAAAAAATGCGTGGGGCTTTTCAGCATATAATCAAAATTGTATTCATATCTGTTCATAAAATATTTATAACTATTGATACCATACACCCCGCGCTTTTTTTACAATAAAATCATTTTTTCTAACACGATTTTTAATTCAAATTTATTAAGATTTATTTTCTATTTTTTGTGGGATTTTCTATAGAAGCGTATTTTATTCAGTTTTTTTTAAACTATTATTTATTTATTTTGGTTTGTAGGGCGTGGTAGCTAGTGAAAGCACAGGTAATGTCAAAATAGTGACCGCAACTGCGATTGCGCTGGGAATTTTGTGTTTCTATTTGGGATATTTCTCTAATACGCTGTGATTTTTAAATGGTGTTTTCATCAATCTGTCTTTGGACCGACAGTCTTTGTAAACATTTTCACAAATTAAGAGAAACAGTTGCGTTAATTAAGCCTTTAATCTAACCTAATAAATAGGTAGACTTTGGGGCCGTATTCTCCCAGAAAATGTACAAAACAAATATGTTACGAAATTTAAAAGAATTGTTAAAAAACGTTTGTGTGGGAAAGGTTATTATAGCATAAACGATTTTCTTAATGACACCACGGACTGGGAATAAAGCGAACACCCTCAGGCTCTTTAATTATAAAAGTTTATTGTACGATATCAAATTGTAATCCATATTTTATATTTAAAAAAAAACCGCTGAGATTCTTGCGCCCATTCTTCTCAGGTCTGAGGCAGTCTCTTTTGAATGGGTGGTAGTTTTTGACGTTCAATAAGTGATTTTAAATCCTATTTTGAATAAAAATGTTTGAATTTGAATTGGAAAAGGTTTGCGGAAGATAAAACTCAATGGAGACGTTTGAAGGAGGCGTAGACCTACCAGTACACCCAGTTGAGAGACATCTTATAAGAGGAGAAGATATTTTGATCAGAGCTTGACTCTTTAGGCAATTAAACGTAAATTGTTATATTTTTTATAACTTCAAACAAAGAATAGTTCTATGAAGAATGGATCTTTTTATTAGCTCCACCTGTATGTATGTTTGTTTGTAACCGACTCATTTGGGCGCGATTTTGACCCACTTTAAACGGCCAGATTTCGTTCAAACTCTGTATATTTATCGAGGACCGATGAAAATACATTAATTTGATAAAATTGTTCCATTATTCATTTTGCAAAATAAGATTTTTGATAATTTTTTATAAATTTCATCTATCGTCTATACGGCAGGCAAATTTTCGAATACCAAAGAGAATTTTTAATTCAACAACGCAAATTAAGTGCAAGTTTAAAAACACGCTTTTTTAAATAAAATAAACTAAAAATTCTATAAAAAGCGTGTTTTTTTTTAATACTATTTATTCTTCACACGAGATAATAATATTATGTACTAAACACTGAAGCAGTGATTTTAAATTTACCGTATTTTATCATAGTGAAAACAAATGCATATGCCATTTTATAAGGAATTCAATTTTTTAGACACTAAAGCAGCAACAACAGAAAAAATAAACAATTTCTAATAATATTTAAACAAAAAATAATAATTTATTATAATTGTGCTCAATTGTTCAGTGTCGCGCACTCAGCTGTGTTTTTCAGTCATATTTATTTTGCGATCATTACAGCTTCAAAAAATCTGATGGACCCCTTGTCAGTCAGATAAATAATTTATAATTTAATTTTAAAACACCACCACAATGATTTTATGAACTAAGTGTCGACGTGTTTTGGATGACAAGAAAACAAAAGGTTATATTAGTACCATTCGTTACTTCATACCAGTGTGGACTGGCATTCTTTTCAATGGTGGACATTAAAACTAAAGAGAGAAATAGACCTCAATTAGAAAATGATTTGATTGTTAACTTTTCCAAAAAACCACCATGGTTGGACAAATTTTGGAAAATTTAACACAGCCATCCTGCGCACTAAAATTATTGTTTTCTTTAATATCTAATATCTTTAATAATAATAATTTAATCTGTCTAAGTTGACTCTTGCCTTGTGCCGGCGAACCCCGAATAAGGCTTCGCGACCACAGATTAAATTAAAATACTGGTCTATATGAAATGGAATTGCATTTTTCTTTACAATATGAATCCTCTTAAGTGATTTTATCTTTATTATATCTTTTATTTTAGATTAATTCGACATCGTCTGGAAAATAATTGGCTATTTATTTTATTTTACTTATGTTTTTTTATTGAAATAAGTAAAGAGACGAGTATTACGTTCAGCTTAATGCTAACCAGTAATTAATACGCCCTGTCCATTACAATGTAGTGCCGCTCAGGATTCCTGAAGAACCGAAAAATCTTGAGCGACATTACAATTGCTCTCGTCACCTTGCGACATCAGATGTTAAGTCTCATTTGCCCAGTTATTTCACTACGCTACGGCGCCCTTCAAACCGTAACATAATAACGTTTCACAAGACTGCTTCACGGCAGAAATTACCGCCGCAAAGGAGCCTCCCACTGATAAATAAACTTAGTTAATCCCATTGGTGTTTATGGAATGAAAATAATTAGAGATTCAGCTTGTGGACACAAGTTGTCTACGTTAGCCAGTAAATATAAGATCAAAGTTGGGAAACATTGTAAGTAACACGTAGCACTTTGTGAAGAACTTTTTTTCGTTTTTAAGTTGAGGCCGCAAGGAAAGGGACGCGCTCGGAATATATTTACTGTAAAAACAGGGTCTAGAGACTAAGTTTAAATATATAGTTACCGGGGAAATATACAATTTGTTAGTGTAAGCCATAGGTGTAAGTGATTTCACGACTATAGCCCAGTGGTTAGTGACCCTGATAAAAACCATATAGAATGTTTATATGTATGTTTAAGTAAGTAATATCCGGACGACCGAGCCTTGTTCGGAATTTTAAGATTGTAAAAAACTTGAACAAAAAAAAAACTGATAGGGCCTCTGGATTCGAACTGGGGTCTTCTGCTTTCATTATCACCCAGTGTCCCATCTGAGCTATTTATAGTCATGTATATAGTGGCGAAATTTACCTTTATTTACCTCTGTTTCTCATTAAAACATGGATAAAACTACATTTTTTAAAATTGAAACCTAGCTAGATCGATTTAGCTCCCGAAATCCCCTTTTATGAAAATCGTTGGCACCCTTTCCGCGATTTTGATTATATATATACAAAAATTACTCGTTTAAAGATATAAGATATTGTATTCAATATATTGTCTTGTACCTATGGTTACAGGCTATGCCTAGTTTGGGGCAAGACAATTTGTGTAAAAGTGTGTCAATAGTTTTTTTTTATGGAAGAGGAGGACAAACGAGCAAACGGGTCATCTGATGATAACTGATCACCACATATACTCTGCTGTAACACCACAGGAATCATACGAGCATACCCGCCCTTATAAAGTGTCGAATAAACATACATATGAATTCGAAAACCGAGAATACATTGGTACCTACGCTACGTGCGAGAATATATAATTATTAATAGAAAAAAAATGAAATGATTTAATGCATTCATCATCATTATCAGCCGGAAGACGTCCACTGCCAGACAAAGGCCTCTCCCATAGATCTCCACGACGATCGGTCTTGCGCTGCCCTCATCCAACGTATTCCGGCGATTTCGACCAGATCGTCGGTCCATCTTGTAGGAGAGGAGAGGAGACCTACCAACACTGCGTCTTCCGGTACCAACCCCCCAAAAAACATGACAGACAATGCATTATTATTAATAATTTATTTGTTTCACAAAAAGTACTTATTCTAATAATTAACAAACACATTTGAAAACAAAATTTTATGAACGATGCGGGACTCGAACCTGGGACTTTCCGACCGGGCATTCCGAACGAGTGTTCTTCTTGATAAAATCTTGTATGCTTTGTTCAACTCTCAGGTTGTGGCATCATCTACCGGATCTACTTTACAGTTGATATTCAAATTCAAAATCAATTTATTCATGTACGTCAAGGAAATGACACTAATGACCGCCAAAAAAAAATTTTTTTCATATTGAATTTAATTTATTCATTGTAAAAGCTTGAGCTAATGAGAAGAAGTAGCAAGAAACTCTATATATCATCTCAAGTCGAATTCCTAATATTTGCATACTAGGAATTTGACTTGAGATGTCGCTCTTGCAAATCTAAACAATTTATAAGGGTAATTACTTTAAAACATAACAAATTGTTTATTTAAAAAACAAATAAACACAATGAACAAAGTTTAGTGTGTACATATATGCATTAGCAGCTAGAGCCGAACTAGGAACCTGTATTTCGTCTTACAGAGCCGATCCTCTCGAATCACATTAAATAATTTACTAAGATGCTTGCATTTACATACTCTGTGATAGTGGTCTGTGGTCTGATAGTCTCTTTGGGTGACAGGTGACTGAGAGAGTGTGAGAGGGTGTGTTTGTAGTTTGGAGTAAGTTTGATTTGTGGCAATTTATCTGTAAACATGTTAATGAATGAGATACGGTTGTATGAGTAAATAATAGTAAGTAATGATATAATATTTTCTTTTATTAAAGCGAGTGTTACACATTTAAATAAAACACTTTTTAAAGGATTAAAACGTGTGTAATTGTGACTGTGTTTTCACATTAGATTTTTACGTAATAGTTATATTTTTATTATTGAAGTAAAACTTCTTTAGACGTGACTTGGGGGTAACTTAGAATATTTTTCTGACGGAAGTAACGTTATTAAAAAGTCAATTGAAACAATTATTAATCATTTTGATTTAATGGTATAAAAAATTGTTTCGAATTGCAAAGTAATATTTTCTGAAAATCTCCAAGTGTATTTGTTCATTTATGACTACTTTGTAATAAATAATAAATAAAAGTTCTCAGCCAGACGTTTGCGATATTCGTTTATTTTACTTCATCCATCGGACAGGCAAAAGATCCGAGCCCATAGAGCCATATTCGTAAATGTTCAATAACAACGTTATGATATGTGTGATATTAACAGTTAAATTATTTTTATTCAAGTATTTATTAATAACACGGCTTTAATTAATGTAAGTATACATTTAACGGTATAAATTAAATCTTCTTGTCTTTCAACTCTTTAAGAATATTTGTTATATATTGGATGTCCTAGAATAGGTGGGACAAATAAGGGCAAACGAATATATCATATTTTGTCTATGAGCTTTCAAATAAGCAAAAAAAGAATATATGATATGTATCTGTTAATTATTACTAAAGTTAATTATAATTAAGTTTTACTTCAATTGCGCGTAAAACTTACACGCACACACTTTTTTTATTTTAGTTAACCCGATGTATTAAGACCTTTCCATATCTCGTTTTCAGGGGGACTGCAGATGAAATGAGTCAAAGATATTATTTGTCGTAGTTGTCATTATGAAAGTTAGCGCTATTTATTGCCTTGGAGGTGGTATTTGCTATAGACAGATGATTTTTGGCAAAATTTACTGACAGTGTCATTGTTTTTGCTAACTACACGGGTTTTAATTGAGAGATTATTGGATCCCAAGTGTTAGATAATTTAAGACCGTCTTCTCTATTGCAATTTGCGTTTTTTTTAATTTCAATGGCTTCACGTACCAGTCTTGGAGAAATCTATTCTCTTTTACTAAAACTTTTGGTTGATCGAACCAAATGTAGTAGTTAGGACGGTATGTTATGTGTTCACATACAGCTGACCTAGAGTGACGTCTGTGTTTGATATCCGCAATGTGTTCTTTGAGTCGACTTGAGATATTTGCCTTTGGTTTGCCCAATGTAAGACAGGCCACAGTCGCAGCCCAATGTATAGACACCCGCAGCAGTGGAACTACACTTTACTTGTCTCAAGAATTGCTGGATCTTCTTGTTTGACTTGAAAATGGTAATAACTGAAGCTCATTTTGGGATCCTGCCAATTCTGTCTGTAATACCCTAAACATATAGCAGGTTGACGTGGTACTGTTGGCGCCGTAACTCAAAAAACTTTACTAAATCTAATGTAAAAACACAGTTACAATTACACGCATTTTAATCCTTTAAAAGTGTTTTATTTAAAAGTAGTAATATATTTGTATATTTACTTTCTATCTTGACACGATCAGGAGCTGCTCAGTTTCGTCATAATTGAGAAAATGAAGGTATTCAGAAACTTTTTTCTTGCAACGATCTGAATTGATTGGATATATGTTACGTATTTTTGTTGTATGCAAACTGTATATTGATAGCACCACCTACTGTTATCTTATCAACTAAAAATATCTCGGTTTAGCCAGTACAGGTTGCCTGGAAGAAATCGCTTAATCGCGTAAGAAGTGATAAGGCCGCCTATTGCCTTTTATGTTTTTTTAATTTATGTTATATTTTGTTATTTTGTGGTGAGCAAAAGAATATATTTCATTTAATTTTCATTTCCTTTCATTGACTGTTGCTTTCAATATATTCTTGACAAACGGCCCCGTAACTTTCCCGCGCAGAATATGGCGTAATATTTCAATCATCTTAACATTTTAGTTTGCGATTCTCAATAGAATTGTGTTTAAGTACAATCCATAACTCATACTCCGGGCAGCTTGTCACTATAGGCGAGGAAACTATTATTTTTGGCCACGGACTAGTAAAAAATAAGGACTCCGTGTCACCTTACATAACAGTATAGCACCAAAACAAGCCGATTAACGTGTAATTACATAGCCCCACGCACACACTTACTACAGGCCGATAGGCGGCCATTATGAGAATTGTCATCGTCTGTGACAAATCAGTTTGCGTCTCAATAAAATATTTTAAAAATGCCGTCGTGCGTTGTGAAAAAGTGTAAAAATGATAATATATAAGTATTTGTGACCATATATGATTATTTAAGGGAGAAAAAATTGTGTAACTAGTATCCCCCGTAACCGCACACACACTATCATAACGGTGCTTCACTTGCTAATTTCACGGCGCGGAGTCCTTCTTTTTTTACTCGTCCGTGTTTTTTGGATTAGTTAAAATGGAAAAAATTGTAAGTAAGTAAAGAGAATAAAATTACATGCCTTAAAAAATAATATCCCTGCCATAAACTTATGTTACCTTTACATAATATTAAGATATACTATAAGCGTTGCATTTAACACTTAACAACAGAAAAAATTGCATTCACACTCCGACAAACTTGTTTTTAAACAAAATATAACAACTTTCATATTTAGTCCTTCACTTGTGTTGTGAAATTAATTTACTCGTCGAAGATATTTCCAGTTTAGTGAGAAATAGTTATTTAAATTTACCTAAACAATTTGTTATGTTTTTAAAGTGATAACCCTCACTTCTAGGATTAATACACAATTAAAGAAAAACAAAATTTTATGAACGATGCGGGGCACGAACCCACGACTTCTGGCGTTCCGTGCCAGTGCTCTAACCAACTGAGGCAACCATTGTTGTGTGCTTTGTTCAACTCTTAGGTTGTGGCTTCATCTACAGGATCTACTTTACAGCCGATACTGCTCAACCCCAATATTTACATATTAGGCAGTTATTGGTTTCTTATAAATCAAGGGCATGACTCTTTTCACGACTTTTCTCTAGGTCTCGTAGTTTCCGATTAGACCATCACCGCCCCTCTCAAAAAACCACCCTGTATACAGGTGTCCCAAAGTTATGGGACATGAAGGGAAAGTACCTTAAATATCGAAGATACGCTATTTTACTGAAAGAAAACCTTATGTTATTTTTAAAAGTTAGTAATTCTACATTCAAATTTTCTAAGAATTACTTGCCTCGTCTGGGAATCGAACCAACTTATATGTAAAAAAAAACACCCCTACTCTTATGATGCCAATCGAAAGAATGGCCAAAAACTAATAATAATAATAATCCATAACTGTGAGCCAACCTGTATATCGCTAGTAGTCTTACGCCATTACAAAAGGGATTTGAAAGGAATTTTTAATAAAAAAACAATATTTCGTTTTAATGAAACCACGATGCAAGAGAATCCAAAAAAAAAACAAAATTTTGTATTTATTATGCTCTACTTATTCATTAAATAAAAATATAATGCAATAAATGCGAACATACGCTTTCCCTCTCGGGAAACAGATATTAAATCTAGAGCCTTAGACTACTTGGTCAACCTTGCAAGCAGTAGTTGAACCAATCAAATGGCGGCGCGAAGTGTCTGTCATGTTTGGGGGGCTATGATGAGAAAGCAAATGGTCGCTCAGAGAGCAATGGAGAGGGCTATGCTCGGAGTTTCCCTGCGAGATCGAAACAGAAATGAGGAGATCCGTAGCAGAACCAAAGTCAAAGACATTGCTCAAATGATTGCGAAACTGAAGTGGCAGTAGACAGGGCACATAGTTCAACAAACAGATGGCCGTTAGGGCAGTAAAATCCTCGAATGGCGTCTACCTACCGGAAGACGCAGTGTTGGTAGAAGCCACAAGACTGACGATCTGATCAAGATCACCATAATACGTTGGATGAGGGCAGCGCAGGACCCATCGTCGTGGAAATCTTTGGGGGACGCCTTTGTCCAGCAGTGGACGTCTTCCGCCTAATGATGATAACCGCGGTCTGCTGGAATACGACACGCGATAGATAGACGAAAATAATTAAGGCGATTTAATAAAAGATTCACTTTAAAATAACCGAGTATAATGAGGTGTTAATGGGAAAAACTGTCGTAACCAGCATAATTTCCATGTGATGAACAAAAAAGTGTTCAACAATAGAAACAGTGATACAGTCGCGACCTCTCCACTGTTAGCTAATCATTTCCTCAATCTAAGCCTCATAATATGGCAATGTCACCATGTTAAACACGATGGTCTGATGTAGTATTGAGATATATCAGTAATACTCTTTATAGTTAATAAGAAAAATTCTTTTGAATAATAATAAAATGTAAGTATCTGCTCGTTATGTGAAATCAAGAACTTCATAATACATTCATAGGTAATAGGTTTTTTTACACATATTAGAATCTTAATTATGAGTAAATGATAACATTACCACGTTAGCAAATCCACGCGAACCAAGACGCGGGCGTTTATATATATTTATATAAAACATTACTTGACGTGACTTAACAAGCCAGACATGGCAAAGTGGTTAGAATTTCCTGTTTAAAATTAATTTTATTTTCACCTCTCCAGCACGAAAAGGGCGCTATTGCTACGTGAAAACTCGCAGTAAAAACGCTTTTTGCTATAAATTTCGAACCCCACGTGATCCGGGAACTACTCCGCGTTAATCAATTCTAGACTACTTCACCAATTCGTGATTTAAAGTCAGCACTCGCAGCAAAAAATAACTTTGCTCACTTGTTGACAATTAATAACTATTCCGTCATTGGGTGTTTAAATATTAATTGTTGTTTTGACCGACATCAATAAAAGATATTATTAGAGATCAACTATAGAAAGGTTCGAGTATTTCTTTTATACTCCGTCATTTATATTTGAACATTGATTTACTAGAAAAGGGTTATTTAAAAAAAGTAGTTATTGCCGCTAGCTTTAAAATGTAACCGATGTAATAGTATGATAATTTTGCTATGACAATTATTATAATAAAATAATAAATAAATAAAAAGCATTTATTTCAGGCATAATAAAACCCATAGTTACAAAAAATTTAGACACTGTAAAGTGTTGGCACTCCAAGTTAAAAGTAAAATTAGAGTAACTAAAACTATATATACTAAATGCACATATTTGTCTATGTGATCCAGCGCTTAAACACTGGATTCTTAATGTCGTCAGAGACAGCCACGAGTATATTGTTGTCGGAACGTCGCAGTCTCCGCCAGAAAGAAGCAACGCGATTATTATGTCGAGATACTTTCATCAAGACATCTGAGCTGGACTTCTAATCAAGATGTTAGTGATTGTTACCATTTCATCGTTCTTAATTGAAACTAAGTCCGCCATTTTCCAAAATTATTAATATTTTGAGAATTTTTGAAAATCTGTGAATTTTTAATTAGGTAATGTAAACTTATAAACACAGTATATCTTTACTTTATTTTTGTAATAACTTTTATCCTTGATAATATATATACTATCGACACGCCACAAGTTTTTAGGATTTCATCCCCACCATCTGGATGTGTCCACCACAGTGCGGTTTTCAAGGAGCTTTCTTCCACGAACTACAAAGCTGTGGAATGAACTTCATTGTGCGCTGTTTCCGGGACGATACGATATACCTTCAAAAAAAGCGCGTACACCTTCTTTAAAGGCCGGCAATGTTCCTGTGATTTCTCTGGTGTTGCAAGAGAATGTGGGCGCAGTGATCACCTAACACCAGGTGACCCGTATACTCGTTTGTCCTCCTTTTTCCATAAAAAAATGATTAAAAACTAGGTACCAACAGAACTACTTAAGCTCCATCAGTTCTTCAGTTTCAAACTCGTATGTTGGGGTTCAACTTCAGATTCTTAAAGTTTTTTAAGGACACCTTTAGAACTGTTGAGGATCTAACTGCAACGTTGTTGTTTACCAAAAATGGGTAACGTGACAGTTTGGCCTACCTAATAGTAGGACCGACACCTAGTCCAAAATATCCCAGTATAAAATAAATCTATCTGTAAACATACCCAACCCCAATCATCTATTTATGAATAAACAGCCTTCAAATTAATTTAATTATGATTATTATCACTTTGAGAGATATAATTGTTAGGGTCCTCACAGACGACACGACCAACGAGAATCACGATTTGTTGAAGAATTAAGTTGAACAAATATTTACCGCGCTTCATACGTGACTTAACTGCCGCGTTCTTATCTTATATTTATTCAATAATTGTTAGTAATTTCTGTTAAGTGATCGCCTTCGCATCTTTAATGCATCACGGTAGGTTTTATATAAACATAATTTACTGTTGGTTGTGGCAGTATCTACGAAGGTAAGGACATCATTTAGCCGCAGATTCTTTCTGTTTCTGGGACCGTACTTTTATAATAAGCTACACAAGGTATTATGTTTGTATGGTCTAAGCATGTACAAATGTCGGTCAAATGCACACGAATGGCTCCTTTTGCAAGACTACTGTCACACAGAGAGACTTCTGGAGGTCGTGGATAGTTAGCACACCTATAAACCGAGAACACCCTATCGTACGCATGTTTGCACATACACCCTCGCTCTCTCTCTCTCTCACATACACACACATATACATACAAAAGTAGAAGTATGGTTAAACCGCAAACACGGAGAAGTTGGGTACTATCTCACACAAATGCTTTCAGGACATGGTTGCTTTCGCGAATACCTCTACCGGTTTAAGCATGACGACTCTTCGGAATGCCCTACGTGCACTGGGACCAATGAAAACGCGGAGCACGTATTCTTTGTCTGTCCACGATTTGAAGCTGCCCGAAGTAAATGGGAAGAGGCGATAAAAAGCACAACCAGGATTCAGCCAGAAATTATTATAACCATACTGCTGGAATCACAGGAAGCTTGTGATGCTACAAACGGCTATGCAACCGAAGTGCTAAAGGAGCTACGCACCCAAGAGAGGGAAGATCCCAAAAAAGTCAAGCATCGAGTGGAAGTAGCTGCTAACAGCTAAGTCCCTCCCCGTGAAGAAATGCTTGACGGCAATCCCGCGGGGAGCAACGAGGGAACAGAAGAAAGAGGCGGTTTTTTAGTCGGTATAGGTCACCAGACCGAGTCCGACATACGGGGTCCCTGGCATCCTAACCCCACGATACGTAATAGTATTTTTCCCCTCAGAAAAAAAAAACAAAAAAATACACACACACATTTACTTCTATCCTTAGGAATTTCAAGCTTTTTAGTCACTGTGTAAAAGTGGAATCCTGGTGACTAGTAATACAGGTATTTTATTACCTACCACAGGCACCAGCGATCCACGACCAAAACATATATTTGTTACCCCTTGTATTTGTAAGTTTTCGCTTTATTGTAATTTTGGTTGTTGGTGAGAAATAAAAAGTTTTATTATTATTTTATTATAACATTTCCAAACTGCACACAATCACCTTAGTGAAAGGTGTAACACAATACACACGCACACACACACACATTTTGTATGTATTTATTCAATAATAAATTATAAATAAACTAGCTGACCCGAAAAACACTGTTCTGTACATCAAATATATAAAATTCTCGTGTCGCGGTGTTTGTAGTTCCTCCTCCGTAATGGCTTGACCGATTCTCATAAAATTTTGTGTTCATATTGGGTAGGTCTGAGAATCGAACAACATCTATTTTTCATCCCCCTAAATGTTAAGGGTGGTCCACGGCAAATTTTTCTTTTTAATTTATTGTTTTTTTTTTTTTTTTAATTTGTTTCATTATGAGTCAGCATTAAAAAATACTCACAACTTCAAATTTTCACCCATCTACGATCAACAGTTACTTTGCTGGGTCAGCTAGTCTAATATATAAAATTCTCGTGTCGCGGTGTTTGTAGTACCTACTCTACTCCTCCGAAACGGCTTGACCGATTCTCATAAAATTTTGTGGTCTGAGAATCGAACAACATCTATTTTTCATCCTCCTAAATGTTAAGGGTCCACCCCAAATTTAATTTTTAATTTTTAGATAAATTATTTATTATTTTATGATACAACATCAAAAAATACACACAACCCTAAATTTTCAACCCTCTACGATCAACCCCTATTTTTGTATTACGATTTTGATATTATTCTATTCCATCCACAGATACACTTTAGAGTTGCAAGATGGCAATCGAATATAATGATTATTGTAGTACGATTAATTTTATGTACGA
The DNA here is from genome assembly GCF_905404315.1 of Leptidea sinapis. Classification (NCBI taxonomy): domain Eukaryota; kingdom Metazoa; phylum Arthropoda; class Insecta; order Lepidoptera; family Pieridae; genus Leptidea; species Leptidea sinapis. The sequence continues at coordinate 7,651,938 of NC_066301.1, forward strand.
TATATTTGATAGGTCTGAGAATCGGTCGTCATCTATTTTTAAACCCCAAAAATTTTAATTATTGATTTGTTTTTATTACTTTATATGGCAATACAACGTTTGCTGGGTCTGCTGGTAATAAATAAAATACTGTTTTATATGAATTTGTCAATAATACTTCAAAACATCAAGAATTATCACGTAAAATATGCGCCCTGTTGTTATAACGAAATTGATTCAAAGCAGAACTGTCAAACCGTAGGTAGGTATAAGTAAGTATATGTATTTAAAAACTTTAAGTTGTGATACTAATACTAGTATTGAAAGGTCAGTAAGTTTAAATTTAGTTCAGTATACAACGTGCAGTGACTTGACATAAGTTTGAAATAATAGTAATTACATTAAGGCCATTGGCGACGAAGTATAATCCGGCTATGTTTGAAAGCGAACAGTTGCGTAAAACGTAGTGAATTTCGGCTATCTCCGTTTTTTTGCTAGATTATTAGCCGTCATCTGCCAATCTATCAATGTCTGCACGTTTCATACAATCGATTGAATAACTTTTTTCTTACAGCCGTTCCCAATATTCAGTCTATCTCTTACTTGAGATAAAAATCTTCACTATCGTTGACTTTTCTGTCCCAATAAACTTATCGACTGTAACTATCCGTGCACGCTGTCTGTCAATGGAACGACGTATAGCTTACTAGGGATTGAAGTTTTTATGGAAATTGCAACAGTCAACTGGCTATAAGAATGACTTATCGGATATTGACAGCTAATTACTGACAGTGGAAGGTAGTGAATTATCTCTATCTGTAAATAGTATATTGGGAAAGGCCGTTAGAGAGTTTCACTAGGCTGGCTACAACCACAGAGTAGGCATGGAAACTTACGTATTAACTACTACATATTTTAGACTTTACAACAATAAATTGACGTAAATAATAATAATAAAAAAAAATGAAACAACAGCTCTAAATTGCTTTCGAGATCTCAAACAGTTCGTTAGCAACGTGTACCTTCCACTTGAAGCTGCAAAACGTTTTCCTGTTTGAAGTAGAATTAAATTCGTATGTTTTCAGCAGTTCGCTAGAGCGCCGGTTGCGGTCAGTTTCCACTGGCGTGCCGACTGGCGGTCAATATTTGCTCTCATCAAAGACATTCAGAGCACATTTACTGTACGCCATTTTGGGACTAACATGTTTGATTGGATTGGAACGATTTTGGCAGGTTAAATGAAAAATGAAAATATTTAAATTTTACCAAGCCATAGTCAGGTCGGGATTTTTAAGATTGATTTACTAATTACTAAGCTTATAATTATTTTATAGCACTGGAGCGATATATAACTGGGTTATTTAAAAAAATATAGAGTTAGCCTACATACATTGCAATTATATAAAAACAGGTAAATATCAAAGCAAATGTTGGTTTGTTTGTTGTTACAATAATCATTATAATAAATTTGTAACCAAAATTTATGAACGATACGGGACTCGCACCGGCGATCTCCTCGGGTTCCACCTGACCGTTTTTCCAACTAAGCCAACCGTTCGAGTGATATGTGGTTCGTAAATCTTGGTATGCCTTGTTCAACTCTCAGGTTGTGGCGCCATCTACAGGATCTACTTTACAGTGTATATGTTTAGATTTGAAAGAGCGACATTTCATATTAAATCCTGATATGCAATTATTAGGCTAGAGTCACAGTCTGAGAATTGAACATGATACACCAAAATTTATTGCTTGTAACTAATTCTAGTAGGCTTCATAAGAGCTTTAAGCATAAATGTATACACTTCTATAATAAAGTCCCAGCCACTGCTGCTCGGGCATTATCTATAAATAAATTTAAATGTTTTATTAAAAAAATGGCTCTGTCGTAAATCCTATTACTCCACTGCTGAATATCTAAAAGATCGGACAGCCTGGGACTAGATTGTGATTATTTTATAGCGATAGAAATTACTGTATAATATTGTATATTTTTATTGAAAAGAGCGCAAAAAAAGAATGCTGGGAGAGTTTCTTGCGCCGCTTCTTCTCTCTCAGAGCGCCATTTTGTTTCCGAAACGGTAGTAGTATCTAGTAGTATAAGAAATGACATCAAAAAGAATTCTAAAGGAATCAATTTTGAGAAAATAAATGCCTTTTATGCCTTTTACGACCCATGCATACTCGAACGGTTGGCACAGTTGGAAAGAACGCTCGGACGGTGCCCGAGAGGTCGTGGGTTCGAGTCTCGCATCTTTCATAAATTTTGGATACCAAATATAAGTATCTTGAAAAAAAATTGTATTAAGCATCACAATTATTGCGTTCTAACATTGAGACTCCGTTATCTATTTCACTAATTACTGCGCCCTTCAAAGAAGGACATAAAATATAATGTATTCGCTAATTCTATTTCATGGATGTAAATTTAATGTTAAGCAATTTTATCTTTTAAACAAAGACCGGATGAGTTTCTTAACTCTGCTATTTATAAAAGTATGTGTTTTTGAGTGGAAAGGAATTAGAATTTTACCAGTGGGGGCTGCTTTGCACAGGATGCCGGCTAGATTATGGGTACCACAGCCTATTTCTGCCGTGAAGTAGTAATGTGTAAGCATTACTGTGTTTCGATTTGAAGGGCTTCTTATGTCTCGAGGTGACGAGCGCAGTTGTAGTGCCGCTCAGAATTTTTGGGTTTTAAATAATCCTGAGTGGCACTGAACGTCCTGCTTATCTCGTCTCTTATTTTCATTTAAAAAAAATGGTAGTTTCTGATTTGAAGTGATACAAAAATTCAATACATACTAATATTATAAATGCGAATGTAAGTTTGTTTGTAACGCTTTGCACCGAACCTTGAAAAGCTTGAAAAAGGACATAGGCTACCTTTTATTGCAAAAAAATAAATGGAGGAGTTGAAATAGGTTATGGCAGTGTATGGAAATTCGTCATTTTCGAAGCTAAAACCTTGAAATTTTGTATATAGGCACTTGATTAGAAATAATTTATAAACATATTTTGTTCGAGCATTTTTGAAACTCTGACCTACATGAGAATGAAATAGCTAATATATGCTCTAGGTGCTCCCATGCATGAGTGAACTCGACTAACCTATAACGGAGAAAGATGGCAACAAATTGTTGAAGAAATCCGGATAACATGAAGCAGAAAAATCAATAATAGTGGATTCACCAGTGAAGTGGGACCTGTGCAAAAATCATTTATCTCACATAAAAAATGTGTTTTTCATTCACCACAGTTCACGCCCTTTACAAATGCTTTGGAAAAAATTCGACAAAGCAAAACATTTTTTCTAAAAATACTTTCACAAAACTCTGAAGTTGCGACGACTTTTTAAAATGAATACTTTACCACGAGTTCTGCGTGCTACAATACCTGGAACGAAATACATTATCTTTAGTAATTGCAAAGAATTTCATGGTTTTTTGCAGTGGATATTAATTGATATATTTTTATTTTATTGTAAAAGAAAACTTACAGCTTATTAGAAGAAATTTTTCAATAAATACAGAAGAAGAATTAAAGCTAATAGTAATTTTTTGCATCACTTTACACATTATATTGTAATTGAAATGATTTGTAAAACAATGAAAATGTAAATCTGGATTTAAAATAGTGGCAATGAGTTTCTTGCTACTTCTTCTCATTAGCAACCTTTACGAAGTAGCGGTAGATTCAATAAGAAAAAATATTTTGTTTTTGACATTCATAGATAGAATTTGCTTATTATGAATAAGAAAAATACTCAAATGGTCAAATGAAAATTAATTAGGAAAACAGGGAAACGAAAGTAAAGAATAAATAGATAAAATAACAATACAATGAGGGATATAAGAAGAGAAAATATGAAAAGTGGTCAAAGAGTTTCTTAGCGAATTAAGGAATTATTATTTATTTATTTATTTTTGATGTATTGACAATAATTTAACTTAATATTAACAATTGATTTGCACTTACATACTAATTCTAGGTTCGTTATTCTAATTTGGTACATTCAACATTTTAAATAAGAAAAAAATGAAGTAACTTTAATCTTAATTAAACAACAATTATAATGTGAATTGTGTGAAATCAAAAAGATAAAAGTAATAATTAATAAGTGATTAACAATCTAACACAAACTATTTATTATCTACCTTAGTCGTGATTTTTTCTAAAACTTTTTTTCTGTATCTATCTATATATATATTTGGAATATGGAATAGGAGGAGAAACCAGAGGAAACACAAGAACGTTGCCGGCCTTTAAGGAAAGTCTTTTTTTTGAAGGTACCAATGTCGTATCGTCCCGGAAACACCGCACAAGGAAGCTCAGCCGAAGCCGCACAGCTTTGTAGTACGTGGAAGAAAGCTCCTTGAAAACCGCACTGTGGACGACTGCCACACATCCAGGTGGTGGGGATGATATCCTAACTTGTGGCGTGTCGTGCGAAGGTGGAATTCGGCTGCAGGAATCAGGTTAAACAGTTCTTCGGAACACTCACCATGATAAATGCGGTAGAAGACACACAATGAAGCGACGCGGACGTCTCTACGCAACGTCATGTGATCCAGCCGTTCACAGAGCACTGATATATGATCTAAACGTGTTGTAAAAAATGTCAATGTCATATTTATAAGCGTTAAAGAATTACTTTCCTAGAGTTGCAACGAATGGTGGTGGCAGTGATGCAAAAGGGTCCAAATTGTTATTATTTTTAATAATGTTAGTAAAAGATACGGCAGATCTGAACATTTACGAGTTTTCACGAAATTTGGTACATGAATGTGTTATAAAGAAAAATTTCTCAAATGGCTGCGCGCAATCAAAGGTGTTGTTTATAATATTGATGAGTTGGGATATATCATTTATATTTCATCGAATGGTAAGTGGCAGTAGATGCAACTGGGCACATAGACCTTCATTTTTTTTATCAGATTTGAGTTTTTTTATGAATATAAGGGACGAAACGTGCAGGACGTTCAGTTGATGGTAATTGATACGTCCTCCCCATTACAATGCCGTGCCGCTCAGGATTCTTGAAAAACCCCAGTTTCGGTTAGAAGGGTGCCGTAGCTTGTGAAATGACTGGGCAAATGAGCCTTAACTAACATCTTATGGCTCAAAATGACGAGTGCAATTGTAGTTGCGCGCAGAAATTTTGGGTTTTTCAACATTTCTGAGCGGCACTTTTTTGTAATGGGCAGTGCATATTAATAACCTTCCTGGGATGTGTAACAATTAGGCCTAAAGCGCGTTATATTATATTTCATGCAAATATTTGGACAGACAAGTTACATTTGAATTGCAATTCAATTTCCAACATGATAAGGTTCAGTTTACACCAAATGTATGAATTTTTATTCATAACAAGATTTATATTCTAATATTTTGCTAGGTAAATTTAATACCAGTAACTTGAAGAATTGAACCGAAATCTCGTCTGCTCTCTGCGTTAAAAATAAAATATAACAAAAGCTTCGGCACTCTAGTATTTTATTACAACATATAACTCCCTCGATCTAAACATAAAAATCAAAACAAGTTTCGCGAAACTTCTCATGAGCGTCATAAAAATAACAAGAATACTTCTTTATGATTTGAGCTCTATATATTATTTATAGATCTCTATATTTATGGTGTAGGTATATTATCAAAGCTATAACATTACAATTTCACTAGTGATATTATAATAAAACGGTAGACTGTCATTTCATTTCTTACAATTTAACCGCCTGGTTTTAGTGACATTGTAATGTCACTAATAAACTATAGTGATATTGTAAGACAATGACATTTTGAGAATTTAATGAAAATCTTATTGTTATCTAAACGAATCGGCCTTTGTTCACTAGTAGGTCCCAAAAACACTCTTAACCACAACGCACGTGCCGAGCGTAGCGTGCAGCGGCAGCGGCCGGCGACTGCCAGAACCAAATCGTACAAAATACTCAAATATTTTAATTGTAAGTTAAAAGATAAAAAATGTATTAATAAAACCTCAATAGACTAACGAGAGCAGTAGATGCATTTTTTTTATGGAATAGGAGGACAAACGAGCGTACGGGTCACCTGTTGTTAAGTGATCAACGCCGCCCACAATCTCTTGCAACACCAGAGGAATCACAGGAGCGTTGCCGGCCTTTAAGGAAGGTGTACGCGCTTTTTTTGAAGATACCCATGTCGAATCGTACCCGAAACACCGCACAAGGAAGTTCATTCCACAGCTTTGTAGTACGTGGAAGAAAGCTCCTTGTAAACCGCACTGTGGAGGACCGCCACACATCCAGATGGTGGGGATGATAACCTAACTTGTGGCGTGTCGTGCGAGGGTGGAATGCATCAAGCCTACATACGTATACAAATAAATACAGGAGTTGCGAGCATTTTATCAGATTCAGTAATAAAATCAAAAGAAATATACTCTTATCTCAGAAAGTGATAACCTACATATCTTAAAGGCCCCTAAGTTGTACCCGTTCAGAGGAAAACTGAAGCAAGCAGTTGATTTTACAAAGAAGTTCCTCGCAAAAGGGCGGTGGTAGAATGCCAGAAGTCAACATCATGCTGGTGGAATTTCACATTTTGATGTAATGTCGGGTTTTGGAATTCGGTTGTTGTCAAAGAGCGGCGATAAGACAAATGTTTTCTTTTACTTCTGTTACTAGCTGACCCGACAGACGCTGTTCTGTCAATGTCAAGTGGGAGGCTCCTTTGCACGGGAAGCAGGCAAGATAATGGGTATCTATTAGACTATTTCTACCGTGAAGCAGTAATGTGTAAACATAACTGTGTTTCGGTCTGAAGGGCGCCGTTGTGATACCCATAATCTTGCCTGCTTCCCGTGCAAAGGAGCCTCCCACTTGACATTGACAGAACAGCGTCTGTCGGGTCAGCTAGTAACAGATAGGTGTAACTAGTATAAGTGAGGGTTATCACTTTAAAAACATAACATATTGTTTAAATAACGTTAATATATATAAAAATATTTACATAACAAATCATAATTTGTATATATACTTAAACCTTCCTCGAGAACTATCCTATCCATCGGTGAAATCAACATAAAATCGGTGATTTAATCAACATTTATAAAAATACTTGCTACTGCCCGAAACGACATCTGGCCAATTTTAAATGTATACTAGCTGACCCGACAGACGTTGTTCTGTAGACAATAAAAAAAATACTGTTTCATAGAAATTTGCCAATAATATTTCAAAACGTCAAGAATTATTTCGTAACATATGCTCGTTGTTGTTTTAATGAAATTGATGCACAGCAGAAATGTCAAACCGTGCGTCAAGAAACTCTCTCACAGAAAATATGTCCATACAAAATATTGGAAACAAAAATAATTTTGGGTCCCAAATCGAAATAATAACTATCCTATCTCTCAAGTTGGACTAAACTGCACTCCATGAAGGATTTAAATCTGTTCATTTGTTTAGGAGTCCATCGCGGACAAACAACGTGTCACGTAATTTATATATATTAGATTTGCTATAGTTTTAAATGAGATATTTTAATTAACCTCTGTAACTATAATAACTCTGTAAAATAAATAAATAAATAAACTTTCCTACCAAATTTCAAGTCCCTGGACCTTATTGTTCCAGAGATACTTCCTAACTTGTAAACTATTATATTTTTTATTTATTAACATATATCAACTTACATTTAAATTACATTTATTTACTCGCCAAACGTTACGTTTATCGGCGTGATGCGCTCATTAATTTTATACATAACCTACTAATAACCTAATCATATACAAACATAACATAAAATGGTTCTAAAACTAAAGTATAACAATGCAAGCTGCGAATAACTATATTATTATGATATATTATAGTTCTAAACTTATTACCTAATATTGTCTAATAATACATTCTTAAGCTTTTTCTTAAGTAATCCGATTTTTATCTTGGGGTCTGTCTTAATATGTCTATATTATTAAATATTTGCGGTTCTATTTAGTGTTAGCTCCTAACAACCACTTTTAGGAATCATAGCTGTACCGATGTATTAACTTAAACTTATAAACGCCATGCTCCATCGCGATAGCAAAGTTATTTTAACTTTTCCTATTTTAACTTGTAACCAGTACTGGATCCCGCTGAGATAATATAAAGGCGCGTAGTCGACTGTCGTAGCAGATATATTGGATCTGCCTCCTGCATACACAATGCGCTTACACTTGCCAACTCTATCCTAATCGAATAGAAACACGCGAAAACACTATCTCTGACGTCAAGCAGTAACTATCGGCTAATTTAAACCCACCTTAAGGTCATTTTTTATGGAATAGGAGGACAAACGAGCGTACGGGTCACCTGGTTTTAAGTGATCACCGCCGCCCACATTCTCTTGTAACACCAGAGGAATCACAAGAGCGTTGCCGGCCTTTAAGGAAGGTGTACGCGCTTTTTTTGAAGGTACCCATGTCGTATCGTCCCGGCAACACCGCACAAGGAAGCTCATTCCACAGCTTTGTAGTACGAGGAAGAAAGCTTCTTAAAAACCGCATTGTGGAGGACCGCCATACATCCAGATGGTAGGGATGATATCCTAATTTGTGGCGTGTCGTGCGAAGGTGGAATTGACTGAGGTCAAGCAGTAACTATCGACTAAATTGAATCGTGACCCACCTTAAGGTCATTTTCCTTCAGTCATAATAAGCAAGTAGGTCGATATTCGCTTGAACTTACATTTGTTACAAATCTAAGGCTGGGTTTTATCATATTAGCTGTTATAGTTAAGGTTTAAGTAAAATTTAACAGTAACAGTAACGCTGACTTTAACATAGATTGCGGAATGTGTTGCACCATCGTATTCCTTGGCATAGTTAAAGTTAAAAAGTGACATATGACGTACAGGATCCACTACTCGATTCTGCAGGTATGTTTTTTTTGATAAAACAAATTTTAAATAAACGTTGACTTTTCTGATATAAATTACAAGTTTTTTTTTTTTTTTTATAAAATTTAAAACATTCTAAAGAAATTCTAATTCTGACTGCCCCAACATTAGGGTTGGCAGGTGTAAACAGGTATTTCTATTATTGTTGATTACTCAGTCATCTATTATAATTTTATTTTAATACAATATTGAAGTTTTATAATTATTATTAACTATAAACTATGGTTGCCATTTAAGAAATGGCCATTTAAATTAGTTTTATCAAAAAAACACATATCTGCACAATCGAGCAGAGGGATCTTAAACTATCAAGTCAATAACGAATATTTTTTTGAAACTTTTGACAGGTTGTTTTAACATTAAGGTGATGAAGCCACAACCTGAGAGTTGAACAAAGCGTACAAGATTTCATCAACGATACGTCACTCGAACGGTTGGCTCAGTTGAAAAGAGCGCTCACACGGATCGCGAGAGGTCGCGGGTTCGAGTCCCGCATCGTTCATAAAATTTTGCTGTTTTTCAAATTTTATTTGTGTATTAATCCTAGAAGCGAGGGTTATCACTTTAAAAAGAACAAATAGTTTAGATTCACAAGAGCGACATCTGATGTCAATTTCCTAATATGCAAATATTGGGGTTGAGGAGGTTATCAACTGTTATGTAGATCCTGTAGATTAAGCCACAACCTGAGAGTTGAACAAAGCGTACAAGATTTCATCAACAATACGTCACTCGAACGGTTGGCTCAGTTGGAAAGAGCGTTCACACGGAACGCGAGAGGTCGCGGGTTAGAGTCCCGCATCGTTCATAAAATTTTGTTGTTTTTCAAATTTTATTTGTGTATTAATCCTAGAAGCGAGGGTTATCACTTTAAAAAGAACAAATAGTTTAGATTCACAAGAGCGACATCTCATGTCAATTTCCTAATATGCAAATATTGGGGTTGAGGAGGTTATCAACTGTTATGTAGATCCTGTAGATTAAGCCACAACCTGAGAGTTGAACAAAGCGTACCAGATTTCATCAACAATACGTCAATCGAACGGTTGGCTCAGTTGGAAAGAGCGTTCACACGGAACGCGAGAGGTCGCGGGTTAGAGTCCCGCATCGTTCATAAAATTTTGTTGTTTTTCAAATTTTATTTGTGTATTAATCCTATAAGTGAGGGTTATCACTTTAAAAACATAACATATTGTTTAGATTTACAAGAGCGACATCTCATATCAATTTCCTAATATGCAAATATTGGGGTTGAGCAGGTTATCAACTGTAAACTAGATCCTGTAGATGAAGCCACAACCTTAAAGTTGAACAAAGCATACAAGATTTCATCAACAATACGTCAATCGAACGGTTGGCTCAGTTGGAAAGAGCGTTCACACGGAACGCGAGAGGTCGCGGGTTAGAGTCCCGCATCGTTCATAAAATTTTGTTGTTTTTCAAATTTTATTTGTGTATTAATCCTAGAAGTGAGGGTTATCACTTTAAAAACATAACATATTGTTTAGATTTACAAGAGCGACATCTCATATCAATTTCCTAATATGCAAATATTGGGGTTGAGCAGGTTATCAACTGTAGAGTAGATCTTGTAGATGAAGCCTCAACCTGCGAGTTGAACAAAGCATACAAGATTTTATAACGAGACGTCACTCGAACGGTTAGCTCATTTGGTTAGAAAGCACCGGCACGGAACGCCGGAGGTCGTGGGTTCGAGTCCCGCATCGTTCATAAAATTTTATTGTTTTTCAAATTTTATTTGTGTATACAAGATTTTATCAACAATACGTCACACGAACGGTTGGCTCAGTTGGAAAGAGCGTTCACACGGAACGCGAGAGGTCGCGAATACGAGTCCCGCATCGTTCATGATTTTTTTTTTTTTTTTTTGCGTAATTGCAAAGTTGGTTGATGCATCTCAGCTTACTATATATATATACTATAGGTCTTGATGCATGAATCAATTTGTCGATGGTAGAAGCATCATTGTGTTTGGTTCGAAGGGCGCCATTGCTAGTTCCATTAACATTGACAGTAACATTACTGGGCTAATAAAATTTAATATATAAAGTCTCAACAGAACGAGTGCTATTGGGAAGCAGCACAATTTTGTGTGTATTTCAATAAGTCTACATTGTGATAGTGTATCACTCACTATCAGATCTTACTCTCAATTTTTTTTTAATAAAATGCGGCAAAGTGTGAGTCGGCCTCGCCTATGAAGGATTCCGTATCAGCAAGTGACATAATGTAATAGTTCTTGTAGTTCGTTGTACTTTGATCGATATTTTAATCTAATATATAAAAGTCTCGAGTCACGGTGTGCGGGACCGAACCCCTCCGAAAGGCTTGACCGATTCTCATGAAATTTTGAGTGCATATTGGGTAAGTCTGAGAATCGGACAACATCTATTTGTCATCCCCCTAAATGTTAAGGGTGTAATTTTTTTTTAATTTTGTTTGATTATGAGTCAGCATTAAAAAATACATACAATTTCAAATTTTCACCCATCTACGATCAACAGTTATTTTTGTATCGTGATTTTAATATCGGCAATACAACGTTTGCTGGGTTATATAGTAATAGTGTTTTTTTTAAATATGTTATTTATGACGTCTTAGATAAAATTTACTTACAAGATCTCGTTCAAACCAATTTTAATTATGATATATTTTTTTAGTTCTATCATTCTCTTAAGGTAAAGTTTATCTCGCGCATACCATTCACTTTAGAAACAAAATGGTATTAGAAACCTCAATATTATTTTTGAAGACTATATACAGTTACGTATTGGTTTGATGAAAAAAAAAGTTTCAGTTCTAAGTATGGGGAACCCCCAAAATTTATTGTCTTTTTTTCTATTTTTGTGTGAAAATTGCGGTTCACAGAATACATCTATCTACTTACCAAGTTTAAATAGCATTACTTAATGTTTCGGAAAAAAGTGTCTGTGACCTACAGACGGACAGACAGACAGACAGACTTGACGAATTCATAAGGGTTCCGCTTTTTTGCCATTTGGCTACGGAACCCTAAAAACATAGACGACTAATAAAACCTTAGTAAAAAGACGAATCCGTGAATGTTGATTTAAAAGAAAAAACGAGACTAAGTAAGACTAGTCTCGTGCCAGATTTTGGCGAGACAACACGTCCTAAGGATGCCTCGTGTAGAGGCGAAACACGTGTCGAATTGTTTTAAAGACAAATATTGGCGAAATTAACACTAAAGAAAACATAAATCATTTGTATAATTATTGATTTCCGCAAAGTAACGCCTAATTCAATAAATGAGTTTCTTGCCACTTCTTCTTCTCATTAAAGCTTTTTTTGCCTTTCCAAAGTGGCGGTGGACATAAAAAGAAAAGAAAACTTTTAACATTCATAAGTGTCATTTCCTTGACCTACATGAATAAAGTTATTTTGATTTGATTTGATTTGATTAACCTAAAGAATTGGAGCTTTTAATTACTGTTAGTAAAAATATAATATTAAGAATGACAATTTTAACCAGAATTGTCTAATTGTAAGAAGAGGTACTTAGTGAGTATTGCATAATATGTAGATGAACATTATTTCGTCATGCTCGCTTAAATGTCTCTGCTTGTGGCGGCGACATGGGACGGGTCGTTACCTTCCCTAAAATATGGTCGAGGGAGGCGAGTTGGCCCATGCGTCATGCTCATGAACGGTTGCTACTTGCCGTGGCAGAATGATCTTGTTACCAGAAACTCTGCATTCAGGTTCTTAAAAGGACGACCTGTATAGCCGAGTGGTTAGCGATCCTACCTACTAAGCTAAAGGTCCCGGGTTCGAATCCCGGTAGGTGCAAGCAATTATATGATGAATATGAATGTTTGTTTCCGATTCATGGATGTTTAAATGTATTTATGTATGTTTATATAAATTTATGTATATTTAAGTAAGTATATAGTATTAAATATATCATTGTCTTGTAACCCATAACACAGGCTATATATGCTTAACTTGGGGCAAGATAATTTGTGTAAAAAGTGTGTCAATATTATTATTATTATTATTAAAAGTTATTATACATTTTTTATAATCGCTTATAAAATGCTCGCATAATATCTTTGTTTATTTACGGTGTGTCTAGATGATGCTGCTATTGTTAAAATTGCTACTGAATAACATTTGTTTTGTTTCTTCTAAATCAAAACAAAAAACTTTCGTGAGACATTATAACATACAATATTTTGTGCACCCATGGACACCAATATTGACATAATGTCAGTGATACCATGCTCGTCATCACCACCGTCGCCCCCCGTCCTGTCCATCCGCGCACTACGAGCACAAATCCGCAGTATCAGACGGGACGTTATCGCGAACTACTCCACTCACCCTGTGGAGGACCTCAGAGTGGTCCGAAACTAGTCGATAATCACACCGGCAAACCGTGAGTAAAGTCGTGTTAATAAAAAAGCACGCTTTATATAAAATTCAGCTAAAAAATAGAAAATAAATTTAAATTGAAAATAGTTTTAAAAAAAAATATTTTATTGTAAAGAAAGCGTGGAGTGTAGAAAAATTATTATTTTAATAATATCTTAAAAAGCGTGCTTTTTATTTTTTTTTAACTATTATTTATTTTTCATTTTTTAGTCAAATTAGTGTAATGTCATCGGTCCTCGATAAATCTACAAAGTTTAAACGAAATCTAGCCGTTTAAAGTGGGTCAAAATCGCGCCCAAAGAAGTCGGTTACAAACATACAAACATACAGGTAAAGCTAATATAAAGCGTATAAAAATATCGTAGTTTTAGATTCAATCAGATACAGGAGAGTAGATGAAGTATTAGAATAGAATAGAATAAAAAACCATTGAAAGCAAACCACCACCACACAATTATTAAATAACATAGCAGAATGAGTAATAAATTCTTAGAACTAACAAATAAAACAAATTAAATAATACAATTTATAGCTAAAAACGAAAAAGGTACTGTGCGGCAATGAATGTCACCAAATGGAGCTAACTCAGTTATAAGCTGCAATGGCGTGGCGCCAATGTAGAACTGGTTTTCAGTAGCCCCAACATTATTGGGTCTGGGAGTAGCAGCAACTAGTAATTTTTAAATTATAGCTATGAATATAATTCTATGAATATAAATAAATAAAGGCAGTATAGATCTAATTTTTGTATTTAACTCTTAAAAAAATTAAATAAAAGAAATTGAACGTTAAAAGAAGGTCATTTAGATCTTAACAACTGAGACTTATTAGACATATTAATGAAAACTATTCATATTTCAACATACATTCATGTTAAAATACCTCTAATATTGCAACAGTTTCATAAAGTGTGCCGCAATAAATAGAATCGTTCGCTCTTACCACAGTGCCCTCGCTTCGATTCTCGCCCTATCTCGAATAGTTATAATGAACATAAAGTTGTATCCCCCAATACATAGATATTCGTAGGAGTAAGATTCAGAGACATACATAGCTTAATTGTAAATTGCTTCAATAAGTGCATTATAAGTAGATAATTTTGTAAATACTCTAACAATGAATAAAGGCATTTCTAATTTTGTAAATTTTTAAAATTTCTCCCTCCACGTACCAATGTACTTTTTAAATTCATACGTTTATTAGACGAGATCTATGACGTTCTATACATATAGAACGTCCATATGTATAGAACGTCATTGGACGCAATCTAAAGTCAGTAACGCACCCATGATTCCTCTGCTAAAACAAGATGTATGTAGTATGGACTGCGGTGATTTCATACCATCAGGTACCATATTGTAGCTCGTGGACTTTTTTCATCAAAACTATAAACTCTTATAGCATAAAAGCTTATTCAATAGAAAAAACTGATGTGTCATTTCAAGATAAACTCACACCAGCGCTGCAAATGTCGTGCCATACTAGTGGGTTTGTAAGAATTGTAATTCAATTAACAAGAGTTCAGTATTGGCAGCATTTCCACGTTGGATAACTAAGCTGATCGGTTGGCCGAAATAGCTGCCAGCGCTTGGGTTTCCAGTAGTCGTATTGAGCTACGTAGATAGTAGTTTGTACAACCTCCGCGCCTCGCGGCTCCACGGGCCAAGTGTTTCGACACCAAACGGCAAACGGCTTTCGGTCATTTTGTTGGCAGAACTGTAGGGATGTACACACAAGAAAAGTACAGAGATTGCATTGTATTATTACATATTTGAGATATAAAAAAAGAAGAAGAAATAGTTAATTTTGATTTTATCTATTCTTTCAGAAAGATTGTTAAAGGGACTGTTTAACATTCAGTTACTGTTAAACATTCAGTCCTAAAACTATATCCTAATAAATTCGCACACTTCATCCCACAATTTTCTTTTTAAATTTCTGTTATTATACTCTGCCAAAGATGTATGATACAGTGCTGGTCTGTTTTCTATTTCTTGAATCAAGCAAGGGCCATGATACACGTCAATCACTAGCAAGTGCAGACTACATACTGAGCATGCATATTATACGTGAGCGTCGTCTGTGTTAGCGCGTATTAACGCGAACGTTGTATTTTTTGGCGCATTTTTTGTGTATATTTTGTGTGTCAGACTTTTTGCGAGTATGCGTATGCGTTACTGCTTATAATTCTATAGGTTTTATAATCAAAGACTAAAAATTGCGTGACGGATAATCTGTCGTCTGCGATAGGCCTAAGACTCACTGAGACCGACATATTTGCGATGTTTGGTATTTTGAGCAGTCGAAGCAGCAGTCCCAGTACCAACTAAAGTAGCTTGGAGATGAGTTGTTAGTTAGTTGAACTACATGCAACTCAAATATTGTTTGAACGGTATCGCAATGATCCCTCCGATACGGCACGCACGGCGAAGGTCGTGAGTTATCAGCGCGACTGACACGTCGAGTTGGCCACGGTACAAATTATATGAAAACGTTTAACTAAATCTTTGCTTTTACTAGAAAAGATGTCTAAGTCTAAAAGACAAATTTTAAGAAATTAATTTTACTAAGGGGAATTTACCGAATTATTTTATGTAAATAAAAATATTATATTTGAGTGTTTGTTTCTCTCATTATATCTTAACATATTAGATCCGAATCCATTTAGATTTTAGAGTGTTAAGGAGTAATAAATATACACAGACCAATAAATACTAATACAAACTTTCGCCTTTATAATATGTGTTAGATTTTTGATTTAAAACATAAAAAATCTCTGACTGAACCGATGTTCCTGTAGATGGACCCAACAACCTGAGAGTTGAACGAGACGTACCAAGATTTACGAACCATACGTCACTCGAACGATTGACTCAGTTGAAAGAGCGTTCGGATGGAGCCCGAGATGTCTGCGGGTTCGAGTCCCGTTTCGTTCATAAATTTTGGTTAAAAATTTAATTTAATTAATACCAGAAGTGAGGATTTCATTTTAAAAATAGTAAATTGTTTACATTTCCCGTTAGCTCCAGACTGTTCCGGGGATATTTAAGTCATAAGGTTGCTTAAGCCTTCTTTGATTAGTCGCCTAATCAGGTATGTGGTTATTCCTCGTTCTAATGCCTCGATCGTTATCTAAGATGGGCTATAAACGCAATTTTTGACTACATATGATATGTTACTCTAACTAATAGAACTATATCACTAAAGCACTGTTGGCATTTCTTAAAAAAATATCATTCATAATTGTCTTAATTTGAGTTGTCGATGATGTAATGAGATAACGCAATCAAAATATATTGATAATGGTGGACACTATGATTCAATGTTTATAAATCGTAATCGACTATCAAATTCGATACAATATTGACGGCCGGATATTTGCTCTCCGAAATAAAATAATATTACGATTGTGTTTTTCCGGATCGACAAAATGAAATAGCATTTATGTTATACTTTTAAACACATCCACATTTGACCAGTTCAATATAAATCCGCCATCTTTCAAGATAAGTGGACTTCATATCGTTGTAAAGCTTAGGATTTTTATAACAAATCTAGTTTTTACCCGTGACTTCGTCCGCGTGGAATAGTTACTTTTGTCAGCATTTTTTGAAGTAATACCTTCTTTAGTCTTCTTCTTCGGCGTTGAGCACTTTTCTTGGGATGGGTATAAAATGTTAAACTCGCGTCAGGACACGTGACCTGATCGAAAATTCGTAAGACAGTCGTTGTTATTATGAATGAATGTTGCCTTTTCTGGGAGACTTTTTAATGTAAAATAATAGTAATAGTTCGAGTTAATTTTTTTATGTGGTATTAATTGTCATTTTTGTGTACAATAGCGCAATTAATTAATATTGTATTTAACCACATAAATGATAGTACTTTTATATAGCAATTGGTGCGAAATTATTCCCTTACTATTCCAATACACTCAAAAATGCACACCGCACATGTTCAAGTTTTCACTTCTGCCGGCACTCCCGGAGTGCAAAGCGTATTTTTTTTATATTTTAGAATACTTTACAAATAAAACACATTCAAACTACTGCGGTTAACAATAAATTACTAATTTTAATACATTTTTATAAAGTACTTTATTTTGTTTTTCCATCCTGTACTAAAATAAAATTCGTGAGCACTATATAGTTTCCTATGGAAAAAAACATTTTTTACATAAAGTATTACTGTAACTCTTACGAGTTTTATGTTTGTACCAAATATAATCAAAATTGAATGCCCAGCTAGGCGTGAAAGTGTGACTTTGTTTGGACTTCAATACAAACTTTCATCCCCACACAGATCGAATTTTTAAAAATGCTAGAACAAATAAGTATTTGTTTATTTCTTATCAAGTGCCTAAATACAATGTTTCATGTACGGACTAGTAAAAAAAGAAGGACTCCGCGCCGTGATATTAGCAAGTGATGCACCGTTATGGTAGTATGTGTGCGGTTTTGGGGTATACCAGTGACACAATTTTTTCACCCTTAAATAATCATATATCGACAAATAATTTTATATTATTGTTTTTACACTTTTTCACGACTGTATTTTTAAAATATTTTATTGCGACTCAAACTGATCTGTCAGAGACGATGGCAAATCTCAAAATGGCGGCCAATCGGCTTGTATTAGTGTAAGTGTATGCGTGCGGCTATGTATTTACACATTTGCCGGCTTGTTTTGGTGCCTCACTGACCGTCCGTGGTTTCATGGTGTCATATCTCAACCCTTCGAAACCTATTCTTCGCGATAAAAGACACCCTATGTCCTTTTCCAAGTTCTACTCTATTTCTGAACAAAATTTCATCAAAATCTTTTCAGTAGTTTAGGCATGAAAGCGCTACAACCAAACTTAGATTTATTTTATTACTTACATTTATACTTACATTTATAATACTACTAGCTGAATCAACAGACGTTGTTCTGTACATAATAAATAAAATACAAAATTATTTCGTAAGATATGCTCCCTGTTGTTATAATGAAATTGTTTCACAGCAGAACTGTCAAACAATACGTTAATAAAAAATATGTCCATCGAAATAAAAACTATCCTATCTCTCACATTAACTAAACGGCATTCCATGAAGTAATCCATATTATAATCCGTTCATTCGCTTGGGACACCATGTTTTGTTCACGAAAGAATTATATAGACACACTTTGACACACTTCACACACTTTTTTTTTACACAAATTATCTTGTCCCAAATTAGGCATAATAGCCTGTATAGCCAATTAGGCATAAAAGGTTGCAAGACAACGATATATTTAATACAATATACTTACTCAAACATACATAAATACATATAAACCTCCATTACTCGGAAACAAACCTACCGGCGGCGGTCTTCGCGAACAGATAGGTATTAGGGACCTTCAAGAAAAAAGCAAACTCCCACCTTAAAGGCCGGCAACGCATTTCTTGACACACCTGTTGTTGCCTCACCTCCCGATCCCGTGAACCTCTTGCCCGTTTGCCCCTCTCATATAAAAAAAAAACAAACATCCATATTCCTCATATAAAGGCTTGCACCTACCGGGATTCGAACCCGGGACCTCTAGCTTCTAAGGTCGTCGTATATTATGTTTACATTGACGTTTCCATCTTTGTTCAATATCATGTAACAAAATATTAAATAAGAATGGTCCGCAGTGCTGATATATTATGATAAACACTTCTTGTAAGACTTGTTTTGACAAGGGGTTACAGTTGACGCCAGATAACACATAACCTTACCGATTGTGACGTCATTCGTAACATAAATGTGTTGGTGTTTGTGATTTCATATATTGTGATTGCTTACTTCTACAATCTACTCTTGAAGCTATAAAGCAAACTTTGAGAATACTGAAAAGCCACATACGGTTCGTTTTAGAAAAGATACTTTTTTTTAGATACGATATATTATATAAATTCTGATGAAATTTCTTTAGATCTTATAATAATTTTATTGAATTAAAAGTGGAGTCTAGAATAAGATAGAGTTTTTACACAAATAAAATTGAAAAAACAAAATTATGAACGATGCGAGACTAGAATTAAAGTGAGAGTTATCACTTTAAAAAATATAACAAATTGATACCAACAGTTTTTGGTGAGATAAGTTAATGAAGAAGTCTCTTCTGGCAATTTAGTGCAAATCACTGCTTACAAACTATTGCAAAACTTATTGTGTGTGTTTTATAAAGGAATTAAGTAAGTCAAATAAATATATTACTTATATTAATAATACTCCTGGTATAAATTGGTATAGCGCTTTTAGAAAGTATCGTGAAATATTGGAAACCATAGTAAAAAAAATATTTTCATCCTTTATTAAAAAGTTATTTATGTTTAAGTATAAGTGTGTATGTGCTACTATATTATGCATAATGCCATCCCTCAATTAAAAAATAAGTTATTGTATTTTTAAGTAATTAGTTTACTTAAATGTGAAAAGTGATTTAATTCCCCTTGGGACAACGATCACCATAATTTCTGCAATACTAATCCACATAAATATATTTTAAATGCTTGTTTTATCTGTTTTTCAAATACCGTCCAAACAGGATCCAAGCGTACTCACTCGTAACCAGTGCAGTATAGTTATTTATGTAACTGTTGTGTAATAAGGGGTATTAAAACACGAATGCGGGTGTGATAATAAATAAAATAATAGTATCACATGAGTGTTTTAATACCTAATTATCAACAGTTGCATACAAGACTTTATCTACACCCAGAATATGAATCCTTGCAAAGATTCTGGAACAGTTAGCTTACTGCTAACATTAAAACACCCGTCCTAGTAGTAACCTAATATCATTCATTACTGATTATATACAAATAAAGTAAGTTTTAATAAAACAATTATTTATTTTAGTAGTAATTTACATTTTGTATAGTGCAATAATTAAAATTCACTCGAATATAATGTTCCTTTGCAGCGTTTAAAATGAATCGCTCATTTTTTGTAAACAAAACAATAAAAATATCGAAGAAAAATGGCGGGGATTCGAATAACCTACTTTTTTTTACGGCGCGCGATGTTCTGGTAGTGTGGAACGCGCGTAAACGAAAATGTTCTTTTTTTGAAATTCATACAGATACCACGCATCGAGCAATAAGAATTTGGCTGTCTGTTGAAACTCTTTGCGCATGAAGGGATAAAAAAAAACATAGGAGTGTTGTTATGAAATTCAGTACAACATTACAACGCTCTTTTGGATGATGTAATGGTTATTAGAACATTGGATGTTTTAATGTTGGCAATAAGCTAACTGTTTCAGAATCTTTAACAGAGGATTTAAAGCATGGGTGTAGATAAATGTATAAACATTACTGTGTTTCGGTCTGAAGGGCGCCGTAGCTAGTGAAATTACTGGGCAAATGAGACTTAACATCTTCTATCTCAAGATGACGAGCGCAATTGTAAGGCCGCTCAGAATTTTTGGGTTTTTCAAGAATCCTGAGCGACACTGCATTGTTATGCTGAACGTCCTTTTTATAAAAACTTATTATTTAGTTATAATATAATCCATAAAATGCATTTGAGTATCATCTACTGCCATTTAATGCTCTGAATAAACAACTTTAAAACGTTTATTTCTATCAACATTTCCTTCACTACAGAAATTGCAATTAGAGTGGGCTATACTGTATCGAGAGACTGTAAGCTGTTGACAGTTGACAGCTGACAGTTGGCACACATCGTTATCAAGCAGACGGACAAGACTGTTTACTCGCTCTATAAGCTGCGCTTAAAGGGACCCGCTGTTTTCGCAATCATGTAGATGCAGGGGCACGCCTACCGTAATTAAGAAAATTAAAATTTTAAAAACTAGCGTTTAAAAAAATCTGGCTTAAAATCTTAAAAAAATTATACGTTTAGACAGAGTCTCTTGCTGTTAGGCAACTGATAAATACAGGCCAGGAATATAAGTTTAGTATGCGTGATAAGCTACGTCTTACACTCGAAAGTGTGCATGATTTGCTCAAAAGAGAGGTTAGTTCTAAACTCAATTTTGTTGACGTTTTCACAGCTGTCATAGTCTATCTAGACGAATAAATGATCGAGGCTTAAAATATTATGCATATACAAAGAATATAAAATTATATTATCTTATATCACTACATAACTGTTATTAAAATTAACCGCTACTGAGGTAATACTTGGATCATCATAATTAAAATATTTATAAAAACACTAGCGAACCCGACAGACGTTGTTCTGTACATCTAATATATAAAATTCTCATGTCGCGGTGTTTGTAGTTAAACTCCTTCGAAACAGCTTGAACGATTCTCATAAAATTTTGAGTGCATATTGGATAGGTCTGAGAATCGGACATCTATTTTTCATCCCCCTAAATATTAAGGGTGGTCCACGCCAATTTCTTTGACATTTTTTTTTAAATTTGTTTGATTATGAGTCAGCATTAAAAAATACATACAACTTCAAATTCTCACCCATCTACGATCAACAGTTACTTCTGTATCGCGATTTTAATATCGGCAATACAACGTTTGCTGGGTCAGCTAGTAAGCATAATATATATAAAATTCTCGTGTCACAATGTTAGTAGTTAACTTACTCCTCCGAAACGGCTTTACCAAATTTTATATGCTTATTCAGTAGGTCTGAGAATCGGCTACTATCTATTTTTCATCCCCCTAAATGTGATTGACTATGATGTGTAGTGACAATTTTTTTATTTTTATTTTATTATGATTCAGCATTAAAAAATACATACAAATTAAAATTTTCGCTCTTCTACGATCTACAACTATTTTTCTATCACGATTTTTTTATTATTCTGTTCCATTCACCAAACCGATATAGGGTTGCAAGCTGGCAATCGAATACAATAATTGTAGTACGATATAAATAAATAAATATAAATAAATAAATTCTTTATTTTGCTAGAAAACATGTAACAATGGGTGTAAGTAGTTTTAATGTATCAATGTTATCGGCCATTTCTGGCATGCAAAATTATTATTAACAAAATTCTAGTTATTATTATAATTGATTAACAAACTCTATATTTTAAGCACTTAGGTTAATTTAAATTATAATTATTATTTTAAATGTCCTACCTAATACATTAAACCTAATGTGTCAACATTTCATTTATGGAATAAAAACATTTATCTATAAGCCATGTAAAAAGATCCTTTTTAAATCGTTGGACGGGTAATACGCGTAAGCTTGGAGGGAGTTTATTAAATATTTTTATACACATGACATAGCTACATTTTCCGTAGGATGCATTATGAAATTTGTGTGCAATCACCAGTCTGTCACCGTTTCTTGTATTTCTCGGATAAATATCTCTTGCTTTTGTAAATAAATGGTCATGTTGTTTGACAAAGATACATATTTCGTATATATACATACAGGGAAATGGAAGAATACGTAATTCTTTAAACAGTGGTTCACACGAATCTAAGTAAAAAGCTCCTGTCATAGCTCTTAAGCATCTCTTTTGGGCCATGAAAGCCCTATTAGCCTCGCTAGAGTTTCCCCACAAGATTAGTCCATATCGAAGTACTGATGCGACATAACCATGATAAGCTGCCAGGACTATACTTTGTAAAGCCGTTTTACGCAATCTATATAACACATAAACATATCTATCAATTTTTTGGCATACCATGTCTACATGCTCTTTCCATTTTAGATTTTTATCTAGAAGTACTCCTAAAAATTGAACATGCAAAGCTTCTTCTATTTGGGTATTTGTATAATTTATCTTAAGGCTATAGTTATTAGAGCGGTTACTTAAACTAAATTGCATAAATGAGGTTTTTTTAATATTAACTTGAAGATTATTATCCTCTAGCCAATTTACCACTGTATTAATTTCATTATTAATTTCACTTTCATAAATGTCAATCTCATTTTTATTATTACATGTCATAATTATTGATATATCATCGGCAAATAAATAACAGTCATTTTTTGTCACACTAGGCAGGTCATTAATATAAATTAAAAATAATAATGGTCCAAGGACGCTTCCTTGCGGAACACCAAATCTATTTAATTTAAAGTTTGATTGTTGGGCAATTATGGTAGCCTTTTCGTCGATAGAATTGATCTCCACACATTGCTTACGGTCTTTTAAGTAGGACTCCATCCAGTTAAGAGCTGGTCCTCTAACGCCATTTTGCTCCAACTTATCCAACAAGATGGTGTGTGATACGAAGTCAAAAGCCTTGCTCATATCAAAAAATATTACACACGTTGGTTTTTTTGAATCTATATTTTCTGCTATTTTGTTAACCAGTTTAAATGCAGCTAATGTTGTCGACTTGTTTTTTTTGAAAGCCAAATTGTTGCTTGTTTATTATATTATTTTTTGTAAAAAAAATTGTTAAACGACCATACATTGCTTTCTCAAAGACTTTTGAAAAAATAGATACGAGTGCGATTGGGCGGTAGTTATTAAGTTGTTTTTTATCGTCTTTTTTATGTAGTGGCTTGACCACCGATAATTTTAGTGCGTCTGGGAATTCACCAGTTTCAAACGACAAATTGATTAGGTATGTTATAACTGGTACTAGTTCATCTTTGCATATTTTAATAATTTTTGTGAGAATTTCATCATAGCCTACTGCTTTAGTATTCCTCAACAATTGTATTATTTTTAATGTTTCGTTTTCCGTTACTGGATTGAGAAAAATACTACTTCCAGTTTTATTTTGATTTATACAAGGTTTCAACTTTCGCTTTGTCAGACATTTATCACTGCTGTTAGTCAAATTTATCCAATAATCATTAAAACTGTTTGCTATATCTTTAGTATTATTAATCTCATTATTATTTACTATAACTGATTCTATACAAGTGTCACTATTGTTACTTTTTGTTTCATTTTTAATAATTCTCCACGTCGCATAGCATATGTTTTTACTGTTTGCTACATAATGGGTATTACTCAATTTTTTTGATGTGGCAATACAATATTTAAGTGTTCTTGCATATTTCAAATAATTATTCTTATTGCTATCGTCTTTTTTTCTACATTTTCTATATCTTAATACTCTTTTTATTTTACAGCTTATTCGAATACCTTTAGTTATCCATTTGGGCTTTCCATTGGATTCCATATTTTTAATTTTTATTCTCGGAAAACAAAGTCTATATAATAGAGTTACTAAGGAATGAAATTTGCTAAAAGCGTTATTGAAATTTTTTTCTTCATAGACTTCATTGAACGACAAGCTTTTTAGGTAATTTTTGAATATCTCAATATTATAATTACAATAATTACGTTTGTACATAAACATAGATATTTTATTTTTAATGTTAACACTTTCGAAACTTAGAATTTGTGCTGTGTTATGGTCAGAAATATCGTAATTATGTAAAGAACCTATAGCGCCATCAATATTACTTATTATATGATCAATGCATGTGCTATTTCTCGTAGATTAATGTGTAATCTAAAGTTAAAGTTTTGCACGATTTGCTTTAACTGTTGAGAGATTTTATTACAATTCAGTGTATTAATATTAAAATCTCCTGATATAATAATTTTTTTATTCTTTTTACAGTATTTCTGAAGCACGGTTCTTAGTTTTTCAAAAAATATACTTACATCAGAATCAGGTGTCCTGTAGATACAAATGATAAACAAATTTTTGTCCACTATGTCTATCCCACAACATTCAAATGCTTTCGGTTCACACAAAGTATGTAGGTATTCTAAATTTTTTGATCCTATCCCTTGTGATGTTAATATACAAACACCACCCCTTCTTTTTATTCTACTGTAATTTGATGCTAACAGATACCCATTTAGTTTTATATTACTTTCATGCCCTTTTGGAATGAATGTTTCCGTGAAGCATAGTATGTCAATTTTATCTGTATTTTGCAGATCTTCAACCATGATTTCTATTAAGTCTTTCTTTGCTAGAAAGCCAGCAACATTTTGGTGAAGAACTTTACAAGTGCATGTTGAATTATCAATTTTTGGCACGAAAAAACAGTTTTTCCCCATTTTTGCTGTATAATTGGTAGGTCTGAGAATCGGTTGCATCAAAATTTTAATAATTGATTTTTTTAAATGTGTTATAATATGGCAATACGACGTTTGCTGGTTCAGCTAGGAATAAATAAAATTCTGTTGTTGTCTGTTTTTTTTTTATGAATTTGTCAATAATATTTCATAATATAAATAATAATTTCGTCTAAATATGCTCCCTGTTTTTATAATGAAATTATTTCACTGCAGAACTGTCGAAGTGTGCGTCAATAAATTCTTTCATAAACAATATGTCCATACAAAACGAATATTGGAAATAAAAATAATTATAAGGTCCGAAATCGAAATAAAAACTCTTATGTCTCAAGTTGGAATAAACTGCACTCCATAATCCCCATTAATTTGGGAGTTCACTGGAAACAAACATCAGTCCCGTTATTCATAATGGTCCGCTAACTTATAACAGCCGCTTAGGAGTGTTTTTTTCTCATTCTGACTTAGGTCAATAGAAGAAGACAGAGTGAGAATAAGCAATGCTTTAAGTTAGCAGACTATTATGAATAAGGGGGCAGGACACTGGATTTATATATATATAAAGATTATAAAGGTTCAATTGTTATGCAGAATTTAAGGCCTATGTTATTTATTTTGATTTTGATTAGGTTTTTTATAGGATCACTTTGTTGCCTGTCGGTCTGTCCATCTGCCTGTCTGTCAAAACCCTTTATCTCGTGAACACGCGGCTATTGAAATGTAAACTTCTTTAGCGGCGTTGAGCACTTTTCTTGGGATGGGTATAAAATGTTAAACTCCTGTCAGGACACGTAGCCTGATCGAAAATTCGTAAAATCATATTTGAATAGGTTTATGATTTTTACGCCAAAGAAGTATAACTTCTTGCGTGCATAGCGTGCATAACATAAGTATACACACACTTTTTTAAAATTATAAACACGTTTAAAATATTCCTGATGAACAAACATGTGCAGGTGTGGCATAGAATTACACTTCGAAGTAAGTAATTTATTAATAAATTTGCCGGAGTTTTATTATTGACTAGTTGACCCGACAGACGTTGTTCTGTATATAATAAATAAAATACTGTTTTTTATGAATTTCTCAAGAATTATTTTGTAAAATATGCTCCATGTATTTATAATGAAATTGTTTCACAGCAGAACTGTCAAACCGTGCGTCAATAAATTCTCTCATAGAAAATATTTCCATACAAAACAAATATCGGACAAAAACAAAATTGTTTTTTTTTTTTTATTTAATATTCTGATCACTTTCATATTTATTCACCTTTTAAACCTTCCCTGGACTTCCACAAATAATTCAAGACCAAAATTAGCCAAATCGTTCCAGCTGTTCTCGAGTTTTAGCGAGACTAACGAACAGCAATTCATTTTTATATATATAGATAGATAACACGATTTGATAAGCTGAAATCGAAGAGTAATCTATGAATATAAAATTGTAACGAATTTCCTTTGAGGCGCAATCACGCAAAATATAAATGAACGACGATTCAATGTTAATTAATTGACTGTAGTTCCATTCACCCTTTGCTAGTTTTTTATCCGTTTCTTTCTTCTTATCCTTAAATTTTTAACAGACTTCAAAAGAGTAAGCTGGTGCTTGCAATTTGGTCCAGATCTGACTTTGGCATCCATGAGAAAAATCATAAAAGTCTTAAATTTGCTATACATACGTATAGCAAATTGAATGATAAATTTACAAATAACTCAATATCGCGCCAACCCATTTCGATGATTCTTTTTTTATTGGAAAGGAAATTCAAAGATAGTTTGGTGAGAGTTTGGTTAGGCAAGTTGTTAGTTAGTGTACTTCAAATTCACTAAAAATCAAAAAATAAAACAAAAATTAACAAAAAAACAACCGACTTCAAAAACACTATTCAACAACAATAGATATAATATGCACTAAAAAGTATAAAAATAATTGCGTATTTTTATAAAATCTAATTCTAGTTACGATTATTGTAATTTTTGGTCATCCAAGATAGGCTTGTAACTATATACATAGTTATAGATGAGATGTGCTTGAGTCGTGAGGCGTGAGGAGGTGAGAGGCGAGAGCAGGTCGCGGCGGAAGGACACCGATTTGAGTACAGGAGATGTAGTGATCCTACACACCACATAATAATGATATCAAAATAAACATATTTATATATAAGCTAACTTTAAATTTAATATTTTTTTATGAAAATAAGGGACGCGACGAGTAGAACGTTCAGCTGATGGTAATTGATACGTCCTGCCCATTACAATGCAATGCCGCACAGGATTCTTGAAAAACCCCAAAAATTCTGAGCGGCACTACAATTGCGCTCGTTACCTTGAGATATAAGATGTTAAGTCTCATTTGCCCAGTAATCTCACTAGCTACGGCACCCTTCAGACCGAAACATATTCATGTTTACACATTACTGCTTCACGGCAGAAATAGGCACCGATGTAGTACCCATTATCTAGCCGGCATTCTGTGCAATATAACATGAATGAAGCAGTTATAATAACATGAATGAAGCAGAGCTTACCATGATAGGATAATCCAGCCACAACAGGTAGCGCCCGTTCACGAGCTTGACGCATGGCTCCCTTGCCTCGGCCATATTTTGGGGAATTTAACGACCCGCCCTACGATGTTGTCACAAGAACTCCGCCAAATAAGAAGCAAGACTGTGTAGTATCTACATTTAATGCCATTCGAGTCCCGCATCATTCATAAATTTCGTTTTCAAATTTTATTTGTATAATTAATTCCAGAAGTAAGGATTATCACTTTAAATAATAAAAAATTGTTTTTTAATTAAAGCCTCTTTTGGTCGACAATTTTAAAGTTTAAGAAGTTTATTAATTACCTTCAAGTAACGGGAAGTAAGTAATTAGCTATTCTTTTTACATTAAGTTATTTTGTTCGATGAATTCCAACACTTAATATTTACTTGTAATGTAAATTGCAAAGCGGTATTAGTTTACCGGTTCTCTTTTACACTGACATTGAGAATAAACGTGTTATTTTTTTTAGCATTATAATAATAAACATAGTTAAGGCTCGAAATTATTTAATATATTAAGTATTAAAACTAGGTACATAATTATTTAAATAATGTGTCTTATCAATAATTAAAATATAGTTGTTAAAATATTAATAATAATTAATTTATTATAACACTTAAATAATGAAAATATTGATAGAAATAATTACCACAAAATTAAAATTACACAATAAATGTGTCTCTCGTTTTTCCTCAGTAAATTAGGTTGTATTTACTGTGTATAAAATGCATTAGTGTATAAACTAATAAAATTATAATTAAACCCAAAGTTAATTAAAACGAGTTTTTCATTAAAAGTATTCACTTTCTTTCGCAACTATTACGTGGGTCACGTCAGGACACAACTGGTTTCTATAATCTGTACTCACCTGTCAACATTTCCCGCCATAGTTGCACTAGCTTCCGAATTCAAAACAACTCCATTCATTTTTAATCACTTAAAAACTATTTACATTCAATATTTTTAATTAAAAACCACACATAAGGCATTAAAAGCACCTTAACATTAAAACTTTTTGGTTAAAACTCTTTCGTGATATGATAAGATTTCATCAGTAGTCTCTATGCTAAGTTACATTTAGAAGACGAAATAAAAATAAAAGTAAATAAAGCATGGATAAGTACGGGTCAAACCGCCATGCGGCTGTGTTGTTAACTGCCGTACCGAGCTCTCAGCTCGAATGGCGGGAAAGATCGCTGACATAGATCAAATAATATTGTACAGTACTGGCAACCTGTTTTCGTTCTATACCTACGTCCAAGAAACATTGTTTAAGCACCTATTTAATCTGCGCGTGTGTTGCATTTTTGAATAAGTGTTCATAAGTAAAATCCTTGTAAATTTATTAATACTTACGATTGCATACTCGTGTATTTTAATACAAAAATTCTTAAGAGTCTTCTTATACAACGTGTTACAAAATACCCCGAAATATTATAAATTATCAAAGCGAAAAATTTTGTCAACCGTAGTAAGCTGTCATGACAGGGAACCAGATTATTGAACAGAAAGGCCTACGTACCTATTCTACCTAACAATGGCCTACTTTAATAGTTTTTCTATTTTTCATTCATAATATAAATGTTAACTTCCTTATTACAAGGATATCATTAAACCAAGTACTGGCTTCAAAAAATGTCAAGTTGGAAAAAATGGTTATGTGAAGGAGAGAGTTTATTCTTCTGATTGCCCAACGCTTGCCGAGATGGAACAGCGTGTTTGATCGGCTTATCATCAATAACACCGATGATGGTGCGAAATGGTACACAATGCATACCCCGACGAGCGAGGTTGTATATTGAGCAAGGCACACTTTTGAGCCGTTTCTGTAAATTTGACATTTATCAGGTTGTTTTGTTAGGTTAGGTCTTTTAAATTTTTTATCGTTCCGCGAATTTAGTAGAAATACATGTAGGTACATTTTGCGTAGTTTACTCTTTAATTTTACTGAAATAGGGTTTGCACATCGGTGAAAATAATAAGATATTTTTATTTTTTGGAGTATGTTATATAGCGTTTCTACGATCCTTAAATATTGTGAATGGACTGGTTATAAGGCCCCATTTAATCTCCTCTTGGCTATACGGGTAGTTTTGTAACATCCTGTATTATTTTAAGTATTGAACCCACTTTTAACTGAATGAAACAACACTGTCGTAATTACTTTCCTTATATTGTGTACAATGATGTGGTTTTATTAAATAGTTAAGAGACATATACTTATCACAGTTAGACAATAAGTACAGGTAAAAACATATTTTGATAGCTCTCCCAGATGAATGTGCAGTTAATGTGCAACTCTGATAAGTTTTAAGCTTGGTTTATCTCACCAACGTGTTTTGTCGGTTCTGTGAAACTAATCTATGTACAAAAAGTTGTATTAAGTTGATGTATTACAAACTGTAAGCATAATTGCATATTAGTAATATCTTATATTAGAATAATGTTAGGCTTCAAACATCAATGTGCACCAATAATTTAATGCATAATCTTAGATTCAGGATTGGTCCCCGCTGAGCTCGAACTATACACCGCACTACCTAAAAACTAGAAACTTTCATAACTAACTTTCTACTTTTTTTTAAACATTTTTTTCTTAAAATCACTGGTATAAATGTCTCTCTGTATTGATTTTTCTGCTATTTTTATTTATTTAAGTGGTAGGTTACTCATTAAAATGGTTATTTGAGTTACTTAACTTCTGGAGGAGGAAATAATAGAGATGCACACATCAATTTTTAAGTTTATCTTAAGATTTTTAGTCAGAGCTGTTAATCGGGATATCACTTGTCAATTGTTTTTTATCACACATCAAAGTTCTACGTACGCAACGAAAATAGAATTAAGTCGAAATGATTTTAGAGAGATGAGTTTTTAATGATTTTAAAAATTGTCTCTCTCCACAAGACTGTGCCGCTCTTCTTCAAAAGGCTTTTAATAGAGAAGCACTTTGCTTGAGCACCGTCAGGCGATGGTTTGCTGAATTTGAGAGAGTTCGGGTTTCTTTATATGACGAATTTCTTGAAGGGCGGCCATCAACTGTCGTCTACGAAAATAATGTGGTTACTGTTAAGCGTCTACTGGAAGAAAACCCACGGATTACCTATGAGACAATTAGAGGACTATTGGAGATTGGTATGACCAAATTCCGGAAATTTTACACGAAGAATTGAAAGTTCGGAAACTTTGTTGTCGTTGGATCCCTCATGAACTGACAGCGGAGCAGAAGCTGGCTCGCGTGGAATGGTGCTCACAGATGCTAATGAAGTACGACCACGGACATTCTAATGCTGTTTATGACATTGTCACAGGAGACGAAACGTGGATTTATTTTTTTGAACCCGAAAAAAAACAGCAATCTTGTGAATACGAGTTAGAAAATGGAAACATGCCAACAAAATTCAGGCAGGTGAGAAACGTTGGTAAAAAAATTATCGCAATTTTTACACCTAGCTTTTAGTGCATATATCTAGGGTTTTGGAATAGTTTAGATATCGGTTGTTTTTGTTTGTTAATTTTTTTCAAAGATGCTAACTATATTACGACTCGCTTTGCCACAAAGTATAGTTTCCATAGTAATATTTCAGAAAAAAGTCTGTTTATTCATATTCACCGTGACGTCAGAAAGTCAGAATGACAACATGAGGCTTAACAAAGTGTATGTTATTAAATTATACCGCACCACTCCAAACTCAAATAGAATCTATTCTCAAATCGATTCGCTGGATCGATATCAGATTCGATATTAACCTAGAAACATCCAAAATAATTGACATTGAGCTGTGCTTAGGCTAATCACATACTATGATTTTAATCTTTATAAAACACAACGTCTGACGGGTCAGCTAGTAGAGCTGACCCGTCAGACGTTGGTCTGTACATAATAAATAAAATTATTTTACTTTTTTAATTTTTATGAATTTGTCAATAATATTTCATAACATCACGAATTATTTCGTAAAATATACTCCTTGTTGTTATAATGAAATTGTTTCACAGCAGAACTGTCAAACCGTGCGTCAATAAATTCTCTCATAGAAAAAATCTCCATACAAAACAAATATTGGAAATAAAAATAATTATGAGTCCCAATCGAAATAAAAACTATCCTATCTCTCAATTTGGACTAAACTCCGTGAACGTTTATTCCGGCACTCATATACAAAAGGCATAGTCCCTGATGATGGACAAGGACTGACTCATGGAAGTCAGCCCATGTCCATCCGATCCAAAAAAAAATTTTATCAAAACAACAACCGACTTCAAAAACACTATTCCAAACAATAGATATAATATGCACTAAAATGTATATAAATAATTGCGTATTTTTATACAATCTAATTAATTAATCTAATTCAAGTAACGATTATTGTCATTAAATCATAGGCCTATTGCTATTACCTCCCTGCTCTCCAAAATCATGGAGAGCATAATTAGCCGCCAGCTCTTGGTTTACCTGAGTGTCACCAGTTGATCAACGACCGACAGTACAGCTTTCGCCATGGTCGATCAAATTGCATCGATGCAAGTGATCTTCTGGTATATCTAACACATAGATGGGCGGCGGCTATCGAAAGCAAGGGGGAAGGCCTGGCAGTTAGCCTGGATATAGCGAAGGCTTTTGATCGTGTATGGCACAAGGCGCTTCTCTCAAAACTTCCATCATCTTCGAGCTTATACAAGTGGACATACAGCTTCCTCACTGGGCACAGCATACCGGTTGCTATCGACGGTTATAGCTCGAATCCCAAGCGCGTGAACGCTGGAATGCCCCAAGGCTATGTGCTATCTTCCACAATTTCTACTGCATATCAAAGATATGTAGGACACCTCCAACAAACATTTCTATGGAGACGATAGCACGGGCGATGCCGTATACACAAGCCATGCAAGTTTCTCTAGGGAAATCGTCGAGCAGTGAGGGGAGAAACTTGTGTCTTCTATCGAGTCCTCTCTTGAGAAGGTTGCGGAATGGGGTAAATTGAACCTTGTCCAAATTAACCCCCAGAAGACTCAAGTATGCGCGTTTACCACTAAAAAACCCCGTTTGGCGTATCACTACTCTTGAACTATAGTTCCATTACAGCCTCGCCTAGTATCGGAATACTGGGTCTCGAAATCTCGAGCGATTGCCAATTCCGTGGCCATCTGGAGAGCAAAGCCAAATTGACTTCGAAGAAACTGGTCGTCATAAATAGAGCACGGAAATACTTCAAGCCTTTAGTACACACACATTCTAGCGCTGTACAAAGCGCAGGTCTGGCCACATATGGAGTATTGCTGTCATCTCGGGTCTGGCGCACCCCAGTATCAGCTCGATCCATTTGACCGCTTTTAACGCAGAACAGCTCGAATTGTCGGGGACCCAGTGGTCTGTGAACGGCTGGATAAATTGGCGTTGCGTAGAGACATCGCTTCATTGTGTGTCTTCTACCGCATTTTTCATGGGAATTGTTCCGAAGAGCTGTTTCACCTAATTCCTGCTGCCGAATTCCATCTTCGCACGCCACAAGTTAGGATATCATCCCCATCATCTAGATGTGTGGTCCTCCACAGTGCGGTTTTCAAAGAGCTTTCTTCCAGGTACTAAAAAGCTGTGGAATGAACTTCCTTGTGCGGTGTTTCCGGGACGATACGACATGGGAACCTTCGAATAAAGCGTGTATACTTCCCTAAAGGTCGGCAACGCTCCTTTTATTCCTTTGGTATTGCAAGATAATGTGGGCAGTGGTATTCACTTAACACCAGGTGACCCGTACGATCGTTTGTCCTCCTTTTCCATAAAAAAAAACAGCACTTCATGAAATAATCTACATTAAATCCAGTGTTCAGTTTAGGAGTTCACTTAGGGTGCATGTCTCGTAATGGTAAGTGAATGCTACTCTCCATACTCTCCTGCAATAGCAGAGGTATCACAGGACCGTTGCCGGCCTTTTTAGTGTTTATGTGCACGTGCAAGTGTCCCTTTATCATATCCTCTATACGAGATCACTCCTCTTATTGGCACAGCCCCATCTAGAATCCGCGGCGTCGATATATATATATATATATATATATATATATATATATAAAAGCTTGGTGTACTCAGTAAGTACTTCATTATAAGCCACTGCCTGCAACTATATAAAACCGGGTGCTAGGTTTTAAGTTTCTGGGTTAGGAAGTGACAATAAGAGGAAGATGATCACCTGATACACCCTGCCTTTATTAGTTACAATGCATTTCCGCTCAGGGTTTTCGGAGCCTCAAAATTTTGAGTTTCAAGACTCATTAGCCCTGTAAATTCACGCTTTCAAAAACCAAAACACAATAATATGCACATTAATGCTTCGCGACAGCAAAAAGGCATCATGACCGCATCCTATACCAAGAAGCCTTTATTGGTATAAGCTATTGTAAGTATAACGCAATGTTGAATGTTGACTTTATAAAACGTTAATAAATAAAAAATAAAGTCTGTAGTGTGTATACGCCCTTAGCCATATAATTGTAGAACAAACAGCAGTGGTTGTTGTTTGAGCTATAAAGTAAGCTCAGTACAAGTGAAATCAATGCAATAAAAGTCTTTCTCTTCAAATACACGCAAGAACACCTAATAATAGCATGTATTGCATTAACTATCTATCGTCCCCAAGAACAAACATTGGGCTTCGCGCGCCATTACACAGAATGTGTAAATCTTACAACAATAGTTTTCTTGAGATCGACATATTTTCGTGCTCAGACACAGTTTAGAATTAAAATTAAAATCGTTCTTATCGTTGCACCAAGTTTAGTTTTAATTAATTTCATTTGTTTTCATCTTTTGTATCAATGCGCATAATCAAATTAGTTACTTCTGTGAATGTTTGCGTTTTGTGACTGTATACCTTTGATTTTTCTTTTTGTTATTATTGTATTTGTGAAACATGTGTTAGGACGCATCTACATTTATATTTTGTATCTCTTTCCTATATTGTTCAGTTCGTGTGATGTGTTTGTTATGTTTCCTTGTAATAATAAATAAATAAACCGTTCCTATATAACTATCTCGCTCACACGATACTTCTGTAAAATTGTATGTGCCATGAAATACCAAAAATTTTAATAATAATAATAAATCCTTTATTTTGCTAGAAAACATTTAACAACACCCAGTAAATAGTTTTAATGTATCGATGTTATCGGCCATTTCTGGCATGCAAAATTATTATTAACAAAATTGAGGTTATTATTATAATTGATTTAACATTAACAAACTCTATATTTTAAGCACTTAGGTCAATTTAAATTATAATTATTATTTTTAAATGTCATTATTTAAAGACTAGAATTAATATATATTTTAAAGTCCATTTAATTTAACCTAATGTGTCAACATTTCATTTATGGAATAAAAACATTTATCTATAAGCCATGTAAAAAGATCCTTTTTAAATCGTTGGACGGGTAATACGCGTAAGCTTGGAGGGAGTTTATTAAATATTTTTATACACATGACATAGCTACATTTTCCGTAGGATGCATTATGAAATTTTCGTGCAATCACCAGTCTGTCACCGTTTCTTGTATTTCTCGGATAAATATCTCTTTTATTAATATATATTTACAGCGTTCTGATATTAATTAGAACGCATTGGGAAAGGTCTGGTAATAGCAATATACCAGTAATTTACTAGTAGGAGGCTCCTTTGCACAGGATGCCGACTAGATTATAGGTACCACTACGGCGCCTATTTCTGCCGTGAAGCAGTAATGTGTAAGGATTATTGTGTTTAAATGAGGTTTAACATCTTATGTCTCAAGGTGACGAGCGCAATTGTAGAGCCGCTCACAATTTTTGGGTTTTTTCTATAATCCTGAGCGGCACTGTACTGTAATGGGCAGGGCGTATCAATTACTATCATCTGAACTTCCTGCTCGTCTCAACCCTTACTATCATAAATAAATAATAATAGTTTTCCTAAATAGAGGAAAAAACACTATTTAAATTGCTGAAAAGTCATGACTGATACCAAACCAAATTGAATTTTGAATGTTCAACCAAATTGAATTTTGAATGTTGTGAAAATTTAATTAAATTTAAAATTACAACACAAAATATATGTTGTAGTTTCTGGATTATCCGCTCTGCAGCAGATACCACTTCCGAGGTATTGAATGCTTTCCATTAATAATTAATAAACCAATGTAGAGCATGCGGATTATCGGAATAAGCATTGTTAATTCCAAAATTATTAAAATTTAATCTCACACACGTAATACTTTTACCTTAGTTTAAGTATTGGTCTTCGCTGCGCTCTAACTAGATGCCGCACTACCTAAGAACAATAGCGTTTTTATTACGGTAAGTATTAAATGCTTATACGCAACCCGGTATTTTTGTTTCAATTATTAGCAAAGTTTAACAGAACATGCGGTAAGTCAACGTCACACATTGTTCGAGACTGGCTCGAGTTCGCCTACTTAGGCGTCGTATTAGTTGCCGCCCTTTGCGACCCCCCTGTGGTATCTAGTTGGAGCGCAGCAGAGACCCATACTTAATCTGAGACTTTTACATTCTTTATATAAATGGCACGTTTATGGTAGAAGAACTATGACACATTTCTTTTATAAATCAAGCTAGATTGCAACTTTAAATAATTTTACGATTTATTTAAATCAGTCAGCAAAATTCGGCACTATTTATGGTAATTGAGTGATTCTATTTTTTTTTATGAAAATAAGGGACGAGACGAGCAGGACGTTCAGCTGATGGTAATTGATGCGCCCTGGCCATTACAATGCAGTGCCGCTCAGGATTCTTGAAAAACCCCAAAAAATCTGAGCGGCACTACAACTGCGCTCGTCACCTTGAGATTATGTCTCATTTGCCCAGTAATTTCACAAGCTACGGCGCCTTACAGACCGAAACACAGTAATGCTTACACATTACTGCTTCACGGCAGAAATAGACGCCGTTGTGTACCCATAATTTAGCCAGCATCCTGTACAAAGGAGCCTCCCACTGGTAACATTGAAATGCAATTCTGATAAGTCAAAACCATGGTGTCTTTCCATTGTCTTCAATACATAACCACGTTTTTTTTTATGGAATAGGAGAACAAACGAGCGTACGGGTCACCTGTTGTTAAGTGATCACCGCCGCCCACATTCTCTTGCAACATCAGAGGAATCACAAGAGCGTTGCCGGCCTTTAAGGAAGGTGTACGCGCTTTTTTGAAGGTACCCATATCGTGTCGTCGTAATCGTATCATACGTTAATAGTGATATAAAAATTTCTAGTGAACTCAGAATACTTCTATTTTCTGAGCTTGCGAATTAAGATCTATTTATAAGATACTACGATTAAACCGAGAAAATTTTGGAAAACACAAATGGTGTTATTACAAAATGTTAAACACGTGTTGAACACTAGTTTTAAAAAAGTTCTATTACAAATCCGCGTCTTTGTGTTGTTTAGCGTCAATCTTGAGACATTGCTTAAATGTATAGTCACTGATTAACGAAACATGTGTCTAAGCCATGTAAAAATTATTTTTTCCCATAATATCGTATCGTACGAGAAGGTGCCGTCCGAGACGTTCTTGGCCGCCCCTCGAGTGTTGAACCACGTGGGTTCCTGTAGTGCCGTGCACCGGTGGATGCTGTGTGGCGAGGAGCAGTAAAGGTAGGTGGTACATGCATTGTTCCTTTTTTCACGGTTGCTTTATTGCGCCTACCAAATAATCTACAGTCCATTCTTAATATCGAACAGTGTCATTATAAAATAGGTAAACATGTGTTGAACACTTGTTTTAAGAAAGCCTTCCGAATCTGTGTCTTTCGATTGTTTAGCGTAAATCTATCTTTAGAGATTGCTTATATTTAACAATTTTTTTAAAAACACGAGTTGAAGCTTGTATCATAAGCATCATAATATTCATAATATGCTTAGAATTAGTCACGGACGAGTAAAAGAAGAAGGACTCCGCGCCGTGATATTACCAAGTGAAGCACCGTTATGCTAGTGTGTGTGCAGTTACGGGGATACCAGTTACACAATATTTTCTACCTTAAATAACCATATAGTATCTCGGAAGAACCGTAAGGCGATCGTGACACGTACACACAAGTTCTCTCGAATATAATTATTAAAACGCGGTTTATCATTGAATTTAGTTAAATTAAATTATTGCAAGTTTTTATAAGCATATATTTTTGATAGTCAATGTGTTTTCATTAAATGTAAAAAGTTAAATAATTATATTAAGTGAATTTTAAGCAACAGTGAGCAAAAGAGTATGTAAAATTGACGGTGATACGTAAAAAAGTTCGAACAATTGCGTGCAGTTATAGCCCTTTATATTTAGATGATTGAGGCGATTGTGGCTTGTCGCTGGCAACTATCGTATATAATATTATCCGTAAGTGATGCAAATATTATATTAACAATTGAGTCATTGTTATAAATTTTTAAGTAAAATCTATAAATATACTTTGGTTGAGGCATTAAAAGGCAGTTTGTGTGTTGTGTCGAGTTGAGAAAGTATACAAGTTAAGTAATATTATACTTGCACACGCACCCATACCTGTATCGAAACGAGCGACGCATTAATAGTAAACAAAACATCTCATAATTACATTATATATAATTACTGATACCGATAACAGCTGATTGACTTTTACCTGATTATAAATTATACAATAAAATAAGTTAACAAGCATGGATTGCGAGAAGTGTAAAAAAGTTGTAAGCGAGAAGGATGTTATAAAATGCGTGGCTTGTAATTTATATCAACACTACTTCTGCGCAGATATGACTGAAACCGAATTTAAAAAGATATTACCAATGAACAAAATAAAATGGAAATGCTCTTTATGTAAATCTAAAAAGACCGGCATATCGGGGATTATCTCAACCAGAATGCAGGGCTCTCCTTCATCTATGTTGAACGTCGATACACAAGCATTCACTGAATATTTTGATGCAAAGTTTGATAGTCTGCGTCAACAATGGCGGGAAGATTTGCACATCGCGATTCAAGAGGTATCTATGAGTGTAAAGCAGGATATAGATAAGCTCGAAAAACGCCTGGATGCCTCGGAGGGACGTATTAAGGAGCTGGAAAATGCCTTGGCTTCCTTCACATCACGCCCAGAATGTACTGAGGAAAGCACCAAATTACGCGCCGTTCTAAATAATTTGCAGTCTA
This sequence comes from Leptidea sinapis, assembly GCF_905404315.1. Classification (NCBI taxonomy): domain Eukaryota; kingdom Metazoa; phylum Arthropoda; class Insecta; order Lepidoptera; family Pieridae; genus Leptidea; species Leptidea sinapis. The sequence goes on from NC_066301.1 coordinate 7,690,996, forward strand.
AGTTTGACGATCTCGACCAGGCTTCGCGCAGCTGTAATGTTGAAATACAGAACGTACCTGAAAATAAATCTGAAAATCTGATCCATGTATGTATGCAGATTGGCAAATTAATTGATGTGGACATCAAAGAATGCGACATTAGATCGGTGCATCGTGTGACCCCCAGCCCAGGAGTTCGCAGTGATCGCCCTAAAAACATTGTGGTACAACTATGCACCCGGCGTCAAAGAGACGAAGTGATAGCATGCGCGCGCGCCCGTCGCTCCTTGACGACTGGCCAGCTGCTTGGCGGAGCCCCAACCACCGCGGCCGCCGCGACTCAAAACACGCGCTTCTATATAAACGAACATTTAACACTAAAAAATAAAATATTATTTAGTAAGGCAAGACAACAAGCCAAAATTAAAAATTACAAGTTCGCATGGATTAAAAACGGCTGTATTCTTCTGCGTAAGAATGACGATTCACGAGTAATTCAGATCCGATGTGAAAATGACTTGAGCAAAATATGACTAAGTTACTTCTTTACATTAGATTGTATAATTTTAAGACATAATAGAACTTCATATTCATACCTTTATTTAAATAATATGTTTGTACTCGGAAGCACGAAAACAATCGTTAAATTAATATTAATATTTATATTGTACATTTCATTTTACTTTTCTTTCCATAATGATTTCTGATAATATTACGATTTTTTACCAAAACTGTGGTGGCTTAAAGTCAAAACTTACAGACCTAAAAGTTAATTTGCTTGTTTGCAATTATGACGTGATAGTTCTAGTTGAAACCTGGCTTTCCCAAGCCATACTAAATTCAGAATTACAATCAAATGAATATGTGACTTATCGTCGGGATCGGAACTTGGCTTTGACTAATAAGAAGGGAGGTGGCGGTGTATTAGTATTTGTCAAAAAAAACATTAATACAATTAGGAGGTCGGATTTGGAGGCCATTGACTTAGAAGAAATTTATTTACATTTCCCTGCACATGACGGACTACTTCTATGTGCATGCTATATACCACCTGCATCCAAAACCATAGTATATGATAGGTTTTTCTCCAAGCTCCATAATGTTCATACTAACATGAATTTTAATAACTACTTACTACTGGGCGACTTTAATCTTCCCTACTTAAAATGGTCAAATGATGCTCCTGATACGGAATCCTCAAAATTATTAACTTATACCATATCTTTTCTGAACTTAAAACAAATAAATACTATTGTAAACCAAAACGATAGAATACTAGATTTAGTATTATGTAATATTTTAAATTGCACGGTGAATATTTCAGACGATCCGTTACTTAATACTGTACCTCACCATCCACCACTACATATATTTTTTTCTATAAAGAAAACAGCTTCTATGCCCGTCAAACCTAAATTAAAAAGAAATTTCTTTAAAGCTAACTATGATATCATTAACGAAGCAATATCTAATGTTGACTGGCTCTCTGAACTTAATCCTTTAGCTCCTGAAGATGCAGTTGATAATTTCTATAAAAATATCAATAGCATAATTGAATTTCACGTGCCTCTTAAAAGACATGTATCGCCTAGGTTTCCAGTTTGGTTCTCAAGAAGTTTGATAAGCACATTGAGACGTAAATCAAAGCTTTGGTTGAGATGGAAAGTTTACCAATCACTACGCGATTACCAAGAGTACGCCCTTTTGCGCAAACGCGTTAAATTGCTACTCTCCGATTGCTATAATAAGTATATTGAAAATGTCGAATCATCCTTAAAAAATAACATTAAATTCTTTTGGAAATATACATCTAACCTTAAAGAAACGAATTCCGGATATCCCCACACAATGATACTAGAAAATGACTCTTCGGATAATCCTACCACTATATCAGAGATGTTTTCAAAATACTTTCAATCGGTTTTTGAACCAGTATCACCCGAGGCTTATAACATTAATCAACTTGTAAACGATGTTACATCTGATAGCCCAGTGTATCTAAACAGTATTTACCTTACCAAATCTGAGATATGTAAAACTTTAAAAAATCTGGATCCCAATAAAGGCCCCGGTCTAGATCAAATAAGTCCACTATTCTTAAAGCAAACATTTTTAACTATTTCAGTCCCATTGGAAATCATCTTTAACAAATGTCTGGAAGCTGGTGTATTCCCGATGCAATGGAAGCATACTTACATAACACCTATATTTAAATCGGGTTGTAAGAGTAATGTTGAGAACTATCGACCCATATCCATTCTCTCAGTAATTCCAAGGGTCTTTGAAAAACTGGTGCACAATCATGTTTATTCAACCTGTAAGCATTTCATCATTGACGAACAGCATGGTTTTGTAAAAGGAAGATCTACTTTGTCGAATTTACTCACTTTTACAAACTATACTTTTAATGCCTTGGATCAAAAAAGACAGATTGAAACTATCTACACAGACTTCAAGAAGGCGTTCGACAAGGTGGACCATCTGATACTCTTGAAAAAACTTTCCTACAACGGAATCAAAGGCAATCTATTGCGTTGGTTCAGTTCGTATTTACAAAATCATGTTCAGTCTGTTGTTATTAATGGGCATGTCTCTGCCCCTGTCATAGCCTCTTCGGGCGTCCCTCAAGGATCTATCCTAGGACCATTACTATTTCTACTCTTCATAAATGATATCTCATCTTGTTTCAAACATTGCAATTTCCTTTTATATGCGGATGACTTAATACTCCTGTGTTCGTGATCAAAATGATTTAAAATTAATACAGTCTGATTTAATGAGATTTGAAGAATATTGTAAAATTAATAAACTGTTTTTGGCCTTTAGCAAATGTATTCATATGACATTTACAAGAAATTTAAATATATTAACTACGAGTTTTCAACTAGGTGGCTACATTCTTAACTCAGAAAAAACCGTTAGAGACCTTGGTGTGTATCTAGATACAAAACTTACTCTTGATGTGCATGTAGAAAATGTACTTAATAAAGCTTACCGAATGCTAGGTTTCATAACAAGAAATACTAAACACTTTAAGCGGAAAGACACATTTACCTGCCTCTTTAATAGTCTAGTTAGATCTCATCTAGAATATGTGTCACCAATCTGGAATCCGTTTTATGCAATCTACATTCAAAAATTAGAAATTATTCAAAAAAAATTTTTTAAGAACCCTTAATTACCGTATGCGTATATCCCGCTGCTCGTACAATGAACTGTTAGTTAAACATAATACCCTATCCTTGAGTAACCGTAGACGGTTAATTGACGCAGTGACCCTGTATAAAATTTGTAATGGCGAGATAAAGTCATCCCAATTGTTATCTGAGATTAATTTCCGTGTACCATCTATAGCCACTAGATCACAAAACTTATTTCACCTCTCTAAAACTAGTACTAATATTGGTAAACGTGCGCCACTTCACAGAATATGTACACTACATAATCTCACGTTGAATAACATTGATATGTTTTCGTGCTCCCTTTTTACCTATAAAACTAATCTTAAAAAAATATTCAGTTCTAATCAAACTTAAATCTTATTATTTCTGTTTTCTACATTCTAGTTTTACAATTATATAGCTTACTTTTACCAAGTTTTACTTACCTTTGCTACGATTAACTTGTATTGTAAATTGTACGTGCACGCTTGCACCTAAGCAGATGTCGCTTTTATCTTTAACATCTATGTTCTCAGTGAGACGTTCCAAGGGAATAATTGTAATTATTTTAGTTAGTTATAATTTGTATATGTATTTAATCTTTTGCTTCTGTTTTTGTCTCCAAGAAAGTAAATAAATAAATAAATAAATATATGGCCACAAATACTATATATTATTGTTTTTACACTTTTTCACAACGCATGACGGCATTTTTAAAATATTTTATTGCGACGCAAACTGATCTGTCACAGACGATGGCAATGGCAATATTAGTGTAAGTGTGTGCGTGGGACTATGTATTTACACGTTAATCGGCTTGTTTTGGTGCAACACTGTTATGGTATGTAAGGTGACACGGATAAGTAAATAAGTGTCCTTCTTTTTTTACTCGTACGTGAGAATTGGTGTCAATATTCTAAGTTCTTATGGAAGATTCAGATTAAATTATGACAAATCGATGACAGCTGTCAAAAATTGCGTTCGGTTCCCTTAAATATTTCTGTACACTTCAGTTTAACGACGTTTTAGCTAAACACAAGCTAAACACTGTTTTGTAATCGAAAAAGATAAATTCATTTTAGACGTCGTAATTGTTAGGTCATTGGCGTTGTTATAGTTAGGTCACTAATTAACAAAACACGTGTCTAAGCCATGTTTAAATTATTTTTTTGTATTAAAACCGTAAATGTTACAAACTCATATTATATTTTGAACATTCATATTAGAAAATTTAGTGATGGGCCGAACATGGGTTTCACCGAATACGAACATTCGGCCGAATATTCGGTAAAACTTTTACTGAACCGAATATTCGGCCGAATATTCGGTACATTTGATTCCGTTCCGTCGTCAATTTTAAATACTAAATTACACCAGGCTTATTTTCTAATTATGTAACAAAACATTTGTGTTTACGTTTCTTTTTATTGTAGTTTCCATTACCGTTTAAGAACTATATTTTTTCTGTTTATAGATAAACAAAACACTTTCGTGTAAGTCATTGAAGATGTGAATTGTGATTTTTTAGGAATAATCTTCCTATATTATTATTTTACATACTTAAGTAATTAATGACATTTTGAATTATCTTAAATAATTATATGAGATGTCATATGTGTCTTATATCTCAGTAGACTTTAATTAAGTTCCTAACTCTTAATGTGTAGATTAAGTGATTGATCTCTTAAATTACAACCTGAAAAGTACAAACAAATTACTTATTTTCGTTATAAAGAACTATATTGGTTGAATAGGATAGGTTTAAAAGTTTAATATCAATAAATATATTTTGCGACGCTATGCTGAGTAGAAACTAGAAAAAAATATTATTCATAATCTACTAAGGTGTTGTGATTTGATTAAGCTATTCTCTAACACAATAAAGACTGATCGAAATAAATATCTTGTTTATTTTCCTTCAATTAAGACCTGATTATAATATTTTATTCTAAAGAGTTTACACAGCAGCCTAATCCCAAAACAGCTAGATAGTAGATACCTATATTTTGCATTAAGTTATTATCTTTTTACCAACCTACTTTAATTGAAAATAAAGCTTCAGTGACGACAAAAACAGAAAGCTATACTCTAAAATACTTACCTCATTACACTGTACACTCAAATCATGATAATACACGGGTCAATAACAGTAAAAACTTTGAGTATCACTTTGCCGAATATTAGGTGATTCAGCCGAATATTCGGCCGAATATGAATATTCGATAAAGCTGCCGAATATGCCGAATACCGAATATAAAACGAATATTCGGCCCATCTCTATAGAAATCAATGCACTGTAGATTGATTTTATAGTTTTAATTTATTATATTATGAGTAAGCCAAGCAACTAATAAGTAATAATAATTATTAAAAAAAAGTATTCTGTGGTTTTATAAAACCACGGTAAAAGTGAAACTTTTTTCACAGTATAGATATTTAACTAAATTTTTTTGGAATAATAGTACATTAAGGGTATAAAAATCGCTTTATATTTAATAACCAATTTACCAAAAGCAAATAAAAGTTGTACTTTAATAAATAACAATATTTACATTAAACACTGACAAAAACAAACAAAATAGCGTGGAGCACTGGCACAAATGAGTAATAGTCTATACACTACATGGTCAGCTGCTGCGAACTATAATCGCCGCCCGACCGTCACGCGACATCCAACACACAGACGAAAAAGTTTGAGACGATGTAATAAAAGTTTCAGTTTCTTAAATGAGCTGTTGTACACGTATAAACTTAAAATATCCGGACGACCGAGCCTTGGTCGGAAGTATGTACAAAACTTGAACAAAAAAAAACTAATAGGGCCTCTGGATTCGAACCGGGGTCTTCTGCTTTCCGGATCTCCCAATGTCCCACCTGAGCTTGTATATAGTGGCGAAATTAATTTTTGTATGCTAATGTTATTTTAGCCCTTTCTCATTAAAACACACCAACTTACAAACATAGATACGACTACTTTTTTTTGAATTGAAACCTAGCTAGATCAATTTATCGCCCCCGAAATCCCCTGTATACTTTATGAAAATAGTCGGAGCCGTTTCCGAGATTGAGAACATATATACAAAAATTGCTCGTTTAAAGATATAAGATATTGACAAAAAACCGTGTGGTGTCGTGGGACACCGGATAGGAACAAAGTCCCGTATTAAAAAATATTAATTTTACTGATTATATAATAATAAATGGGCAATTTCCACTGAATTAGACTGCCTAAAATAAAAAAAAAGTGCCTGTATACTTATGTATGCACGCAAGAAGTTATACTTCTTTGGCGTAACAAAACAAATCCTTAAAATTATTTATTAGTCGTGCAATTCTACTTTTGTAAAAAGAACAATATTGTAAAATCGTGAAATAAATTATTGAATATTGACGAATACGACTGTATTGGCTTGAAACCTTTGCCTGTCCTAATAATAATATATAACAAATATCGCAAACATCAAACAATTTCTGAAAACGTTTATTTTTAGATGTCGTTGTGCACGTGCAATGTAATGGTCAAAGAAGTTTATCTTTAATAATATCAAAAAGGTACTGTAAAGGTCATATTGTTTCGCTTTTATGTCATTCTTCAATGTAATTTTGCAGTTGTAAAGCTATTTAAATATGATTTATATATTCGTTTATTGTATTTTGGGTTTGTTTGGCCTTGTTTCCAATGCTCTAAATAAATAAAATAAACAATCAATGTAATTGAGAAGTGTGTCAAATGTCATTAATTGTTACTTGTCAATTATTTATATACAAACTAGCTGACCCAGCAAACGTTGTATTGCCGATATTAAAATCGCGATACAAAAGTAACTGTTGATCGTAGATGGATGAAAACTTGAAGTTGTATGTATTTTTTAATGTTGACTCATAATCAAACAAATTTAAAAAAAAATGTCAAAAAAATTAAAAAAAAAAACAAAAATTCGTCTAGACCACCCTTAACATTTAGGGGATGAAAAATAGATGATGTCCGATTCTCAGACCTACCCAATATGCACTCAAAATTTCATGAGAATCGGTCATGCCGTTTCGGAGGAGTTTAACACCATGACACGAGAATTTTATATATTAGAAGATAAAAATTGTCGTTACAACTTTTGGTACAAGCCCCCTTTCGAAACGCAGGAACTTCTTTTCAAAAACATTCAAAGGTAGGTGTTCCCCGGAGCATGTTACCGTATTAGCTACGGGCTCCGAGAGTAAAGCTATTTCCATATTGTCACCGTAAGTGACGCTAATGTGGTTAAATGTTGATTTAGGGCGACCCACTTACGTATTCAAATTTTTACTGCTAGCTTCTACCAAGTGACTCTGACCGAAATTATTTTCTTAAAAGATATTTTTATCGTTATCAAAATACGATTTATATATGTTGGTATCACATAGATCCATCTCGTCAATCCGATCTGCAAGGCACTAGCATTTATGTGGTTTAATACAATACTCACTTATTGTGCTATCGTACACAAATTATATATCTAATATATAAAATTCTCGTGTCATGGTGTTAAACTTTGAACTCCTCCGAAACGGCTTTACCGATTCTCATGAAATTTTGAGGGCATATTGGGTAGGTCTGAGAATCGGATAACATCCCCGTAAATGTTAGGGGTGGTCACACACGATTTTTTTTTGATTTTTTTGACATTTTTTTTAATTTGTTTGATTATGAGACAGCATTAAAAAATACATACAATTTCAAATTTTCACCCATCTAAGATGAACAGTTACTTTTGTATCGCGATTTTAATATCGGCAATACAACGTTTGCTGGGACAGCTAGTTACATATAAAATAACACTTCAGAACTATTACAATATATTATTTACGTTAAAAAGTTTATCTCTCAGGAAAATCAACTTCATCCCATAGTAAGCTGTAAAAATATTTCACGTCTGAGATTCGAACCCTCAACCTCGCGGCGTTTCGGCTTCGCAGTCACAATGATTCAACCACTGGTCCAATCACCGTATGATCATCGAGTTGAAATAGTCGAACTCACGGACAAGTAAAACAATAAGGACTCCGTGTCACCTTACATAACAGTGAGGCACCAAAAATAAGCCGATCGGCCGCCATTACGAAATTTGCCATCGTCTGTGACAGATCAGTTTGCGTGGTAATAAAATATTTTAAAAATGCAGTCGTGCGTTGTGAAAAAGTGTAAAAGCAATTCTATAAAGGTATTTGTGGATATATGATTATTTAAGGGTGAAAAAATTGTGTAACTGGTATACCCCGTAACCGCACACACACTACCATATAGGTGCTTCACTTGCTTATATCACGGCGCGGAGGCCTTCTTTTTTTACTAGTCCGTGAGTCGAACTATAATTATTTTAAAGTATAAATCTTTCATCCATAATTTCAACGACTGTCTTACAAATTTTCGATTTCGTGTCCTCACGATTTTAACATTTAAAGCCATCTCAAGAAAAGTGCTCAGCGCCGCTAAAGAAGTTTTCATTTCAATAGCGAAAATGCATTATGCATTTTCGGTTCCATCCAGCGCAGTTCGGATAATATTGTCAAGCACGGGCCGCAATACTTGTAAATCACATATTTCACTACGTAATTACAGTGTAGAATAATTCGTTTAGCAATGGACAGATAGTCAAGGCTTGTTGCGATTCAAGCCTGCAGGGAACTAATTAACAATGTTTTTTTTTCGTTTTTTAGTAGATTTTATATTTAATTTTATTCATTATTTCATATCTAATCTCTTTTAAATTTTAAAATTTCCTTTATTATTAAGAATATAAATTAAAAGTAAAATTTAAACACTACATGAAGAGAGGAAAGTGTAATGGAGGGCATGTTATGCTTTTTCTGTAAATCACGAAAAATAAAATTTACAACCAACATATCTATATCAAATAACATTCGGAGTTAAATAAATACCAAATCCGAACATGCATTTAAGTACTATAAAATAAGGTACCTAAAAATATTTTTTCATTTCTCATACTCGGAAAGTAATTTTGTTTTGATCTGATTGATGATGATCGCACAGAATACCGGCATGAAGTAGCGGCCTAGTGCCGCTATGTTTCGTATAGGTTAGTGTCGAGGACTGGAGGCCACCCCCCTCGCCTTCCCCAACAAAGATTATGAAAGCGGTCCCTAAAGAGATAGTACCCCAGGAGGGTACCGGCTCTACCAGAGTCGGAGAATCCCTCCACGAGCACTCTAGCCCGGGCTGCCCTTCGTATTGTGGAAGGGGAACAGTACCGCGCATGACCAAGGACAAACGAGGCAGTAACACCACGGCACCCCGCTCCACACTCAACGTGGACTTTTGCAATATCAGGGGAATTCACTCCAACTTAAACGCCGTCCACCACCACCTTGAGACGGCGAAACCGGCCTTGTGTTTCCTTACGGAGACGCAGATATCTCGACCTAGCGATACGTCATATTTAACGTACCCCGGGTACAAAATTGAGCACAATTTTTTGCCTCATGCCGGGGTATGTGTGTACGTTAGGGAGGATATCTGCTGTCGCCGTCTCGGCAATTTTGAGGGTAGGGACCTGTCCACTCTTTGGCTCCGCGTAGATTTAGAGGACCGCGTCCGCATCTATGCGTGTGTCTACAGGTCCCATAGTGGTAACGCAGAAACCGATCATCTCATGGGCTGTGTTCAAGCGGCAATTGACGACGTGCTTGCACAGATCCCCTCCGCTGAAATCGTAGTCTTGGATGATTTCAACGGGCACAATGGCGAATGGCTTGGATCACGTACCACAGACTACGCAGGGCGATCTGTGCATAATTCTGCATTGGCGTATGGTCTGCGCCAATTGGTTGAGTCGCCAACGCGGCTCCCGGATGTGGATAGCCACATGCCGTCCTTATTAGATCTTCTGCTGACTACATATCCCGATGGTTATCAGGTCTTTGTCGACGCCCCTCTCGGAACGTCCGACCATTGCCTGGTCAGGAGTGTAGTGCCTATCCGACGCCCACGTTGCAGACCACCAGCGACCCGCCACGTTTGGCACTACAAGTCAGCAGATTGGGATAGGATGCGTTCCTTTTTTGCATCCTACCCTTGGAGCAGGGTTTGTTTCCCTTCGGATGATCCTAGTGCTTGCGCCGTTGCTGCAGCCGATGTGATACTACAGGGCATGGATATTTTTATACCAAGCTCTGTAGTACCGATCGGTGGCAGATCACAGCCCTGGTTCGATGCGTCAGTTAAAGCAGCATCTGACTGCAAAAAACAGGCGTATCATAGACATAGACATAGACATATTTTATTTCACATCATCATCACACAATTTAATTTACAAAGTTTTATTATACACCTTAAAGTAAAACATAACAATATCGCTTAAAGTTAAATAATATTTGTGAACATAATTATATATTTTACAATAGAATCGATAATGATGCGAAAATGGACACCGCTCAGCGTATGCTGTAGCAAATGCTACAGCGCTGGTTTTCAGCGTAGCCCATTACGAGACAAACTCGCGCTGTGGTTTAGAAACGTTTTAAAATTTTTAATTACTTACAGCATAACACATACTTACTTAAAACTGAAAACCTACCCAAATACCTTATACGTAGAAAAACCAACATTAAAGAATAAAGAAAGACAAAAATTACCAATATAAAAGATACAAAATATGCAAAAATGATAAAAAAATATAGTACACAACAAAAAATACAAACGCTGCGATTACAATATAAAATTAAAATAAAATAAAATAAAGCCAGTTCAGAAAATATATATATTCAGTTTACCTAAGATAAGTGGGGACTATTTTGCCACCTATTTGTAAATGTTTTTGATAGTTTACTAAATAGTTTTTGTATTTTAATTTAAAACTATATATGGAGCAACTATTCCTAACTGGTGGTGGTATATTGTTCCAACACTTAGTGGCAGCGTAACGGAAACTACCACGAAAGGCAGAAGTGCGGTGAGGAGGAATAGTAATTGGAATACTTCCTGTTCTGATAGGATACCTTGTTTCTGAGGCATGGCGCCATTTCAGTTTTTCGTACAGATATTCCGGGCGACCTTTGCGTATTATACCGAATAAAAGAGTGGCCAAATGAAGCTCCCTACGTAACGTCATCTTAAGTATACCGGCGTTGTTTAGGTGTGGAGTGATATGAGTTCGAGGCGGTAAGATAAAGCAGAATCGAGCACAGGCGTTTTGGACCCTTTGAACGATTCGTTCAGTACGCGCAAGCAACCGCGAACCATATACTGTATCACCGTAATTAAACAAAGATAGGATTATCGAGTCACATAGTGTAATGCGATGATCTATACTTAAGAAGTCTCGAATACGATATAATATTTTGAGCCGGTAAAAAGCTCTCCGATTCAATTCGAGCACATGTTTCTCAAAATTTAAGCCATCGTCCATTAACACTCCTAGATTACGTGCTTCGGTTACCCGTTCTAATTGTATACCTATAACATTTACATTAGGCTGCGATGAAACAATTTTATCTATTTGAAGTTTAGACCCCAAAATCATGTATTTTGTTTTACATGGGTTTAATACTAAAGTATTAGCCTTAGACCACATATGAATGCGCTTCAGATCGCTATTCAATTTATTTACTGCGTCGGTAGTATTTTCTGGTCGAAATGAGATGTATAGTTGTATGTCATCTGCATACATGTGAAAATTACAATGCTTTATGATGTTCGATACGTCGGCAGTATATAGAATGAAAAGCAAAGGTCCCAAAATTGAGCCCTGTGGGATTCCTCTACTTAATTGTACTGGCTCTGACAGCAATGGGTATCCACTATCATCTCGAAGCTGAACACGCTGGTTACGGCCACTGAGGTAGCTTGAGAACCATTTCACTGTGTCAGGTTTCACACCGTAAGCGCTCATTTTTGAAAGAAGCAAGGAAATATTAATAGCTTCGAAGGCGCGTGAAAAGTCAAGGAGCACCATGATAGACCCTTGACCATGATCACGAGCACACAAGATATTATCGACAATGTCTATGAGAGCAGTAGAGGTGCTGCGACCTTTCCTAAAGCCTGACTGATGAACCGGTAGGAGTTTATTACTTTCCAAGTAAGTCGCGAACTGCATATATACAACACGTTCCAAGACTTTCGAAATGCAAGGAAGAATACGTATCGGACGCAAATCTTTCAACTCCGTGACATCTGCTGTTTTTGGTAACGGTGTAACAATGGCTGACTTCCAGGCGTTTGGGAAAGTGTTTGTCAGAATGGATGTGTTAACAATATGAGTGATTGTACCTAAAGAGTGAGGAAGAGTTAGAAGTAGCATATCAAGAGATATGTCATCTATTCCGACAGCGTTAGACTTAATTTGATTTATCACCTTAAAAATGGTAGCTTCGTCTACTGTTTTAAGCTGGAACTCAGACTCTGTGAAGCGGTGGAACTCATAATATGTCAGCTGTGATAATTTAATTTCATTCTCGCCTGGGACTTTCGAAAAATGTAAGTTTATTGCGTTTGGGTCTCGTAAATAGTTTGGGATTACGGCGTGGCGGGTCTTTGGTGAAATATCAACGCATTTCTTCAGGTTATTCCATAAATTCTTAGAGCTGCTTGAGTGCCTATTAATGTGCTGGCTGAAGAAAGCACGTTTTTCTGAATATATTGCTGTATTTACTATACTCTTTAGATTTTTATAGTAGACTTTGTGTATTTCTAATCCAGACAAACGAAACCTGTCATATGCGTCGTTTCGTAATTTCATCATATGCCTAATGGTGAGTGTAGTCCAGGGATGGCTAGGCTTATTAACTAAGATTCGTTTTTTGGGTATGAGACTGTCAAGAATTGATAATAAGCACCCATTAAACTTATCTACTAAATTATTAACATTTAAACTCATTTGCAACATTGACCAGTCTATTCCCTCAAAATATGAGCTGAGTATATTATGATCTAAACTTTTTAAAGGTCGAATTACAGTCCATACAGGTGCTACTTTATTATATTTTAATTTTAGTTCCCCACAAATGAAAGCGTGACCACTTAGCGAAGGAATATAATTTACTTGTAAATTTTTTTATATTTAAATTTGTACAAAAGACATCTATCAAACTGCTGCTGTGATCTGTAAAGTGCGTTGGTACATTAATATACTGCTTTAGGTTCATACAGGTTAAAAAGTGCTTTAGTTTTTCTGAACCGGAATAATTAACTAAAACATTAATATTAAAATCGCCTAATAAAACCATTGAGTCGTATTTAGCAGAAAAATAAATAATACTCTCCGTAAGCGCGTCGATAAACTGATCAACGTTAAGCCACGGCGGCCGATACGCAGTGCCTATAACAAACCTAAAGGCGTTCACGCTGAGACTTAGCCACATCTGCTCGATAGGCGGAGACGCGGGGTGCGCACATATTCGTGCGTTGATACCGCGCCGCAGGTAGAACCCGACGCCACCACCGTGTGATCGCACGCAGCTCGGTCTGGGCGCGTGACGAAGCCGGTACCCCGGCACTGTAGGCGCGCGCCCCTCCTCCCCGCTACGCAGCCACGTCTCGTTTATAGCCATGATATCAACACCATGCTCTAGAACTGCTGCAACAAATTCGTCTTGCTTTGTGCCTAGTGACCCAGCGTTAAGGAAGCCAATTTTCATATTTCTTTTTCTACTGTGAGTCATTGATATTTTGTATGTCATAAGGATACGTGGCGATTGGTTTGTTGTAAATTAATAAATAATATGATATCGTTAAATAAGAATGTATCGAACTTGGGTTGCGGCGCTGGGCACTAAGGATCCGAGCTGCATAGTTCTTAAGAGGAAATACAACCGTGCTTCCAGATTTTTTAAGCGGCAAATCGCCCGTGCAAAGTCAAAACACGTCGTCAAAATCGGCGAGCAGCTTTCCAGTTACCCGACCGGAACACTAAGTTCCGGTCGTTGTCGAAAGCTGCTCTTGGTAACTTCAGCCAGCCGTCCATGCCGCCGTTGCACATGAGGAATGACACCCTTGCCCATATGGCAAAAGAGAAAGCCGATCTCCTGTGCGCTCTTTTCGCCTCCAACTCGACTCTTAACGACAACGGAAAAACACCGCCGACCATCCCGCGGTGTCAGAGCTCTATGCCTGAAGTACAGTTTAGACAGAAAACTGTTAGGCGAGCTCTGTTTTCGTTAAACGTCAGGAAGTCGAGCGGGCCGGATGGCATTTCTCCAATCGTGCTTAAAACGTGTGCCCCTGAGTTGACGCCGGTGCTAACGCGTTTATTTCGGCACTCTTATTCCAAAGGCGTAGTCCCTGACTCATGGAAATCAGCCCTTGTCCATCCGATCAAAAAAAAGTTCGGATCAGACAAACTACAGACCTATTGCTATTACCTCCCTGCTCTCCAAAATCATGGAGAGCATAATTAGCCGTCAGCTCTTGGTATACCTAGAGAGTCACCAGTTGATCAACGATCGACAATACGGCTTTCGCCATGGTCGGTCGGCAGGTGATCTTCTGGTATACCTAACACATAGATGGGCTGCGGCTATTGAAAGCAAGGGGGAAGGCCTGGCAGTTAGCCTGGATATAGCGAAGGTCTTTGATCGTGTATGGTACAAGGCGCTCCTCTCAAAACTTCCATCATTTGGGCTTCCCGAGAGCTTGTGCATGTGGACCTCCAGCTTCCTCACTGGGCGCAGCATACAGGTCGTTGTCGACGGACATTGCTCGAACCCAAAGCACGTGAATGCTGGAGTGCCCCAAGGCTGTGTGCTATCTAGTACGCTGTTTCTTCTGCATATCAATGATATGTTGGACACCTCCAACATTAATTGCTATGCAGATGACAGGACTGTTGAACCTTGTCCAATTTAACCCCCAGAAGACTCAAGTTTGCGCGTTTACCACTAAAAAAACCCCATTTGTCGTATCACCGCTCTTTGACAACAATTCCCTAAAAGCCTCGCCTAGTATCGGAATACTGGTTCTCGAAATCTCGAGTGATTACCAATTCCGTGGCCATCTGGAGGGCAAAGCCAAATTGGCTTCAAAGAAACTGGGCGTCATTAATAGAGCACGGCAATACTTCAAGCCGGCCCACATTCTAGTGCTGTACAAAGCGCTGGAGTTGGAGGTGTCCATCATATCATTGATATGCAGAAGAAACAGCGTAGGAGATACACACAGCCTTGGGGCACTCCAGCATTCACGGGCTTCGGGTTCGAGCAATGTCCGTCGACAACGACCTGTATGCTGCGCCCAGTGAGGAAGCTGGAGGTCCACTTGCACAAGCTCTCGGGAAGCCCAAATGATGGAAGTTTAGAGAGGAGCGCCTTGTGCTATACACGATCAAAGGCCTTCGCTATATCCTGGCTAACTGCCAGGCCTTCCCCCTTGCTTTCAATAGCCGCAGCCCATCTATGTGTTAGGTATACCAGAAGATCACCTGCCAACCGACCATGGCGAAAGCCGTACTGTCGATCGTTGATCAACTGGTGACTTTCTAGGTATACCAAGAGCTGACGGCTAATTATGCTCTCCATGATTTTCGAGAGCAGGGAGGTAATAGCAATAGGCCTGTAGTTTGCCGCATCCAAACTGTCTCTTCTATCTCTTTTTGGATCGGATGGACAAGGGCTGACTTCCATGAGTCAGGGACTACGCCTTTAGAATAAGAGTGCCGGAATAAACGCGTTAGCACCGGCTCCAACTCAGGGGCACACGTTCTAAACACGATTGGAGAAATGCCATCCGGCCCGCTCGACTTCCTGACGTCTAACGAAAACAGAGCTCGCCTAACAGTTTTCTGTCTGAACTGTACTTCAGGCATAGAGCTCTGACACCGCGGGATGGTCGGCGGTGTTTTTCCGTTGTCGTCAAGAGTCGAGTTGGAGGCGAAAAGAGCGCACAGGAGATCGGCTTTCTCTTTTGCCGTATGGGCCAGGGTGTCATTCCTCATGTGCAACGTGCATGGACGGCTGGCTGAAGTTACCAAGAGCAGCTTTCGACAACGACCAGAACTTGCGTGTTCCGGTCGGGTAACTAGAAAGCTGCTCGCCGATTTTGCCGACGTGTTTTGACTTTGCACGGGCGATTTGCCGCTTAAAAAATCTAGAAGCACGGTTGTATTTCCTCTTAAGAACTATGCAGCTCGGATCCTTTGTGCCCAGCACCGCAACCCAAGTTCGATACGCGTGTTTTTTGCAGTCAGATGCTGCTTTAACTGACGCATCGAACCAGGGCTGTGATCTGCCACCGATCGGTACTACTATTCTTGATGTCATGATATATTACTGAAAAATTAGTAAAAAATATTATGCTGGAGAGCCCCAGCCCCCAGGATCATCCCAAGGGAAACAAACCCTACTCAAAGGGTAGGATGCAAAAAAGGAACGCATCCTATCCCAATCTGCTGACTTGTAGTGCCAAACGCGGCGGGTCGCTGGTGGTCTGCGACGTGGGCGTCGGATAGGCACTACACTCCTGACCAGGCATTGGTTGGACGTTCTGAGAGGGGCGTCGACAAAGACCTGGTAACCATCGGGATGTGTAGTCAGCAGAAGATCTAATAAGGACGGCATGTGGCTATCCACATCCGGGAGCCGCGTTGGCGACTCAACCAATTGGGACAGATCGTACACCAATGCAAAATTATGCACAGATCGCCCTGCGTAGTCTGTGGTACGTGATCCAAGCCATTCGGCATTGTGCCCGTTGAAATCACCCAAGACTACGATTTCAGCGGAGGGGATCTGTGCAAGCACGTCGTCAATTGCCGATTGAACGCAGCCCATGAGATGATTGGTTTCTGCGTTGCCACTATGGGACCTGTAGACACACGCATAGATGCGGACGCGGTCCTCTAAATCTATGCGGAGCCAGAGAGTGGACAGGTCCCTACCCTCAAAATTGCCGAGACGGTGACAGCAGATATCCTCCCTAACGGACACACATACCCCGGCATGAGGCAAAAAATTGTGCTCAATTTTGTACCCGGGGTACGTTAAATATGACGTATCGCTAGGTCGAGATATCTGCGTCTCCGTAAGGAAACACAAGGCCGGCTTCAACGTCTCAAGGTGGTGGTGGACGGCGTTTAAGTTAGAGTGAATTCCCCTGACATTGCAAAAGTCCACGTTGAGTGTGGTGCGGGGTGCCGTGGTGTTACTGCCTCGTTTGTCCTTGGTCATGCGCGGTACTGTGCCCTCCCCAGAATACGAAGGGCAACCATAGCTAGAGTGCTCGGGGAGGGATTCTCCGACTCTAAATAGAGCCGGTACCCTCCTGGGGTTCTATCTCTTTAGGGACCGCTTTCATAATCTTTGTTGGGGAAGGGGGGGGGGGAAATGGCCTCCGGTCCTCGACACTAACCTATACGAAACATAGCGGCACTAGGCCGCTACTTCACGCCGGTATTCTGTGCGAGTGTGGTAATTAACCCGGACAGAGTCTGGCCCGATTGTGCTGACGTCAAAAGACGGCTGCGTGACTCTCCCACTTCTCTAGCGCTATACAAAGCGCAGGTCCGGCCACACTTGGAGTATTGCTGTCATCTCTGGTCTGGCGCACCCCAGTATCAGCTCGATCCATTTGACCGCGTGCAACGCAGAGCAGCTCGAATTGTCGGGGACCCAGTGCTCTGTGAACGGCTGGATCACTTGGCGTTGCGTAGAGACGTCGCTTCATTGTGTGCATCATCCTCAGCATCTGGATGTGTGGCGGTCCTCCACAGTGCGGTTTACAAGGAGCTTTCTTCCACGTACTACAAAGCTGTGGAATGAACTTCCTTGTGCGGTGTTTCCGGGACGATACGACATGGGTACCTTCAAAAAAAGCGCGTACACCTTCCTTAAAGGCCAGCAACGCTCCTGTGATACCTCTGGTGTTGCAAGAGATTGTGGGCGAGGGTGATCACTTAACAACAGGTGACCCGTACGCTCGTTTGTTCTCCTATTCCATAAAAAAAAGATTATTGGGTGGGAAATGCTGTTTCCCTGCATAGAGAGGGAAAAACTCATGCAAATTACTTCCCTCCTAAGGGCCGGAATGAACTTTAAAAATAGAACTGCTGTGAAGAGTTTTATGTAAAAATGAACTAATTAGAAAAAATGCTGCGGCCATGTGACTTTCTAAACAGCCAGTGTAAACTTAGCGCAAACTTCGGAATAAGCCGCAAAAATTACGCGGAAAATTCCATATTTGAAATTTAAAAAGTCGACATAAATTGGCGGGATACCAATCTGTGCTTATATAAACAACTAGTTTTATTTTCCTCTTATTCAAAATGAAAAGTAGAGTGTTTTACTCGGGTAAAAGTATCAATTCCTACTCGGACTATAGCTATTTAGTCTAAATATATAAACATAATAATATACCTTGTCATATAATATATATACCTCGGGAATTGATTCTTTCGACCCTCAATTTACTATTACCTACTTATAATATCTGCACATGAGGAATGACACCCTGGCCCATACGGCAAAAGAGTAAGCCGATTTCCTGTGCACTCTTTTTGCCTCCAACTCGACTCTTGACGACAACGGAAAAACACCGCCGACCATCCCGCGGTGTCAGAGCTCCATGCCTGAAGAACAGTTCCGACAGAAAACTGTTAGGCGAGCTCTGTTTTCGTTGGACGTCAGGAAGTCGAGCGGGCAGGATGGCATTTCTCCAATCGTGCTTAGAATGTGTGCCCCTGAGTTGACGCCGGTGCTAACGCGTTTATTCCGGCACTCTTATTCAAAAGGCGTAGTCCCTGATTCATGGAAGTCAGCCCTTGTCCATCCGATCCCGAAAAAAGGAGACAGTTCGGATCCGGCAAACTACAGGCCTATTGCTATTACCTCTCTACTCTCCAAAATCATGGAGAGCATAATTAACCGCCAGCTCTTGGTAAACCTTGATGGTCACCAGTTTATCAACGACCGGCAGTACGGCTTTCGCCATGGTCGGTCGACTGGCGATCTTCTGGTATACCTAACACATAGATGGGCGGCGGCTATTGAAAGCAAGGGGGAAGGCCTGGCAGTTGGTCTGGATATAGCGAAGGCCTTTGATCGTGTATGGCACAAGGCGCTCCTCAAAAAACTTCTATCATTTGGGCTTCCTGAGAGCTTATGCAAGTGGACCTCCAGCTTCCTCACTGGGCGCAGTATTCAGGTCGTTATCGACGGTTATTGCTCGAATCCCAAGCCCGTGAACGCTGGAGTGCCCCAAGGCTGTGTGCTATCTCCCACGCTGTTTCTTCTGCATATCAATGATATGTTGGACACCGCCAACATGCATTGCTATGCAGACGACAGCACTGGTGATGCCGTATACACGAGCCATGCAGGTCTCTCTCGGGAAAACGTCGACCAGTGCCGGGAGAAACTTGTGTCTTCTATCGAGTCCTCTCTCGAGAAGGTCGCGGAATGGGGTAAGTTCAACCTTGTCCAATTTAACCCCCAGAAGACTCAAGTTTGCACGTTTACCACTAAAAAAACCCCATTTGCCGTATCACCGCTCTTCGAGAACACTTCCCTTAAACCCTCGCCTAGTATCGGAATACTGGGTCTCGAAATCTCGAGCAATTGCCAATTCCGTGGCCATCTGGAGGGCAAAGCCAAACTGGCTTCAAACAAACTGGGCGTCTTAAATAGAGCACGGCAATACTTCAAGCAGGCCCACATTCTAGCGCTCTACAAAGCGCAGGTCTGGCCTCACATAGAGTATTGCTGTCATCTCTGGTCTGGCGCACCCCAGTATCAGCTCGATCCATTTGACCGCGTGCAACGCAGAGCAGCTCGAATTGTCGGGGACCCAGTACTCTGTGAACGGCTGGATCACTTGGCGTTGCGTAGAGCCGTCGCTTCATTGTGTGTCTTCTACCGCATTTATCACGGGGAGTGTTCCGAAGAGCTGTTCAACCTGATTCCTGCCGCCGAATTTCACCTTCGCACGACACGCCACATGTTACGATATCATCCCCACCATCTGGATGTGTGGCGGTCCTCCACAGTGCGGTTTTCAAGGAGCTTTCTTCCGCGTACTACAACGCTGTGGAATGAGCTTCCTTGTGCGGTGTTTCCGGGACGATACGACATGGGCACCTTCAAGAAAAGCGCGTACACCTTCCTTAAAGGCCGGCAACGCTCTTGTGATTCCTCTGGTGTTGCAGGAGAGTGCGGGCGGCGGTGATCACTTAACACCAGGTGACCCGTACGCTCGTTTGTCCTCCTATTCCATAAAAAAATAAAAAAAAAATATCTTTTTTATTTTACACTTTTACCACAGATTAGGAATGGAGCCACCTCAGACTATTAAATAATACATTTTATTGTTCGCTTTTACATTGTAACCATATTTTTATAAAAAAAGAAGCGCACTGAGTTTCTTGTACCCGTTCTTTTCAGGTCTGAGGCATATTTTGACGAATTGGTGGTAGTTTTTGACTTTGAATTTGGTGAAGGTAGAAAGGAACCTTTGTATGCAGACCGTCTAAGATAAGTGATATCTATGGGGAGACCTATGTTAAGGCTCCAAACGTTATTATTCTTTAGTGTTTCATGTAGATATGGGCGACGCTGATTATATTTCCTAACATTACTTCGTTTACGATCCAGATTAGCCGAGATTACTCCTACAATTAAACAAGAACAGCTTTGAGCTGATGATTTACAAAGGATAAAATTATAACTGCGTTAGCAGAGTCATGTGAAATCATCATCATCATCAGCCGGAAGACGTCCACTGCTGGACAAAGGCCTCCCCCAAAGATTTCCACGACGATCGGTCCTGCTCTGCCCTCACGTAATGTATTCCGGCGATCTTGACCAGATCATCGGTCCATCTTGAGGGGGCCAATAAATTAAAATATAAATAATTACGACTAGAATTGAAATTATATTCTCTCTCCCAGTTTGTTTAATATCTATAGAGAATACATCATGAGAAGAGCACTTGGTAGATGAGAGGGAGGAATTACCAACAGGAGGTGTTAAAATTAGCAACCTGAGATACCCAGATGACACCACACTCTTTGCATAATCTAAAAAGGAACTAATTCAACTTTTCAAGCGACAGGGCCGGTGAACTCGCTAGGACGGGCGAACTTTCAGACAAGGGAGAGAGTGTGTGGCTAACACACATTATTTTAATATATGTATTTTATCATATGTATATACTACACAGACAAGTATTTAAATATTTCAAATTGATATACCTATTAAAACATAACACAATCAGGCGTTACACTAAAACACAAAAAATTCGAACATTCATTACACCCATACAAAATAATTATAATATTTATTATTTTATGAGAGTCGCGGTATACGCGTAGTATGCGTACAGCGACTAAATTCTGCGGTTAGACAAAAATATTTCTGGTCACATGATCTGAACTAAATACTTGAAAGTCATTCAATTTATTTCCATTGAAAGTATTAGCTCACGCATCTCTTAATTGTAATTTCTTTAAATAATATTCTTAATTAATTTCTAAAGTATTGTTGAATTTTGTATCGTGTAATTAATGTATTATATAGTTTCAGTGTTTCTGTAAGTCTTTATATATTATGAAATCCTTCTTAAAATGGCGTATTATAAATAATGAAAAAGTGTTGGTGTTTTTCTGAGTAAGGTACTGTACCCAAATTATTTCAGTAACATTATATTCACACCCCATACGCTAAAAGTGCACTCGATATCAGAAGACGAATTCAAATAAGAATTCAGAATTTTGCAAAGGAAGATCTCTAATACAACCAAAAAGATAATCGTGAATACCTTAGTCTGCTCAATCTTCCTCTATGGATCTGAAGCGTGGACGATCCGAGCGGTAGAGAGGAAAAAGATTGACTCGTTTGAGGTGTGGTGTTGGAGAAGAATGCTTCACATACCGTGGACGGCTAAAAGAACAAGTCCATCCTAGAGTAACTTTGCATTGGCACAAGATTATCCACATTCAAAAGATCTTGGGGTATTTTCGCCACATTGCCCGACGCCTTCTCAATAATTTAGACAAACTGATAGTCATAGGCAAGGTGAAGGGCAAAAGACCACTAGGACGATAACAGATTGACAGCTGAGGATTGAAAGGAGTGGAAGTTTTTAGTGACCAACGTGAAAATGCGAGCAAGAAGATGACTAGAAAACAATTATTATTAGTATTTATTTATTTATTATAGACACACCAACAAGCTATTCTAAACTAAACAAAAATAAGAAAAATATAAAACGAACATTATGAACAGAATAGCTTTCTTACAGGTATGTAAATATGTAATAAAATAAAAAAATAATAGTTAAAATGTATAGCTCTGTTGTATTATTAAAAATAATGTTAGTACAAAAAACGCAAAGTACTTTAAAGGTTAATAAATGTTAAGATACATATTATTTCTTATGTTGAATATGAGTAAACCAAACCATAAATATAACTAGCTGTCTCGACAGACGTTGTTCTGTACATAATAAATAAAACACTGTTTTATTATGTATTGCTAATAATATTTCATAATATTAAGAAGTATTTGTAAAATATGCTCCCTGTTGTTATAATGAAATTGTTTTACTGCAGAACTGTCAAACCGTGCGTCAATAAATTTTCTCATAGAAAATATGTCCATACAAAACAAATATTGAAATTAAAAATAATTATGAGTCCCAAATCGAAATAAAAACTAACCTATCTCTTAAGTTGGACTAAATTGCACTCCATGACGTAATCCCCATTAAAATCCGTTCATTAGTTGAGGAGTCCATCGCGGACAAACAACGTGTCACGTAATTTATATATATAAAGAAGAAAGATTAAACACTATTACTAGTAGAATAATAGTAGGTACTAATTAAATTGATTAAACTAGCGTTTATTTGCCAAATATCTTTTTCTGTAAGATATCTTTGTTGTACGTTCGTTAGGCTTTGTGAATAATGAAATAATTCAACTGAAAAATTTAAAAACTCAGTTTATAACAGTTATTTAATGTATTCCATATTAAATTAAGAAGTATTTACCCGAAACTTGTACAAAGCCTTTTTGCCGGAACGTTGGTCACATAATAAATAATAGAATAAAGTTGGGAACACGAAATCGCGCGAACATTGGATACAGAAAAACTAGTTTATTTCAGGTTTTACGAATTATTTTGTGTTTTAATTTAATAAGTTGCCATCGCTGTACAGCCAACACTACTTGATTTTAATTAATGCGCTAGTTTTGTATGCTTTGTACTCTCTACTTTATAGACGTCATGCGTCAATTTCGCAACATAAAACCGTTCTTACACTCTAAAACTAAAAGTGGAACACATTTAAAGAGGAATATTTTTATAATTTTTATAGTCTGGCCTTGAGTTCTGTATACAAATAAAAAGTTGGTGGGATTGCTGCTTGGAATGCCATAGACAGCAAACGTAGCAAATCGATGCCGTTTGGTGTCGAAGCACTTTTTTTTATTTTTATGACAGTAAGGGATGAGACGAGCTCATTTGCCCAGTAATTTCACTAGCTACGATGCCCTTCAGACCTTTTCAGAATTATGCATATGCATTACTGCTTCACGCCAGAAATAGGCGCCGTTATGGTACCCATAATCTAGCTGGCATCCTGTGCAAAGGAGCCTCCCAAGTCCACATGGACCGTGGAGCCCAGAGGCGTGGAGAATGTACAAAGTAATACGCGCCTCAATAAGGCTACTACCCAAGTGCTGACAGATATTTCGGTCAACGGATAAGCCTAGCTATCTAATTCAAATTTCAAATATTTTTATTCAAAATAGGATTTAAAATCACTTATCGAACGTCAAAAACTACCACCCATTCAAAAGAGACTGCCTCGGACCTGAGAAGAATGGACGCAAGAAACTCAGCGGGCTTCTTTTTTTTTGAATATAAAATATGGATTACAATTAATTAAAGAGCCTGAGTGTGTTCGCTTTATTCCCAGTTCGTGGAGTCATTAAGAAAATCTTTATGCTATAGTAACCTTTCCCACACAAACGTTTTTTAACAATTCTTTTAAATTTTGTAACACATTGGTTTTGTACATTTTCTGGGATCATATTATAGAAGCATATACATCGCTCAACAAAAGACTTACTAACTCGACCCAACCGAGTAGTAGGCATAACAAGTTTATGTTTGTTCCTCGTGTTAACATTATGAATGTCACAGTTTCTAGAAAATTCCTCTATATGCTTATGAACATACAGAACATTATCAAAAATGTATTGAGAAGCAACAGTCAAAATGTTTATTTCTTTAAATTTTTCTCTTAATAATTCTTTAGGACCTAGGTTATAAATCCCGCGAATAGTCCTCTTCTGCAGCACAAAAATAGTATTAATATCGGCCGCACTGCCCCATAGCAATATACCATAGGACATAATACTATGAAAATAACTAAAGTATACTAATTTCGCCGTATCTATGTAAGTTAACCGTCTAATTTTCTTAACCGCATATGCTACAGAACTAAGCCTATTCGCCAATCCTTCAATATGGGGGGCCCCACTGCAATTTGGAATCAAGAGTAATGCCAAGAAATATACAGAACTAAGCCTATTCGCCAATCCTTCAATATGGGGGCCCCACTGCAATTTGGAATCAAGAGTAATGCCAAGAAATATAGCAGATTCCACTGGTTTTACCACCTCTCCATTTAATAAAATATTCGCATCTACATTTTTGACATTTGGCGCGGTGAATTTAATATATTTGGTTTTATGATTATTTAACAATAAGTTATTGGCGCTAAACCAGTACACGATGTCAGATAGAGCATTGTTTACTTCGTCATATAAAACTTGGCTTCGTTTCAGTTTGAATATAAGTGAAGTGTCATCCGCAAACAATACCACCTTGTGTTTTTTTTCTACAAGGTTAGGTAGATCATTCATATAAATTAGGAAGAGGAAGGGTCCAAGAATAGACCCTTGTGGTACCCCCATACTGAGAGGAGTCCAAGGAGATCTCCTGCCATTCACCTCGACCCTCTGAATCCTATTATTTAAATATGAAATCAGAAGATCGAGTGCAGATCCTCTTATACCATAGTGACATAGCTTCCTGACCAGCGTTGAATGTTGAACACAATCAGATAAATCACAGAAGATTCAACGCGGATATCCTGCCAGTATTCTTGGTACACTT
The DNA here is from genome assembly GCF_905404315.1 of Leptidea sinapis. Taxonomy (NCBI): domain Eukaryota; kingdom Metazoa; phylum Arthropoda; class Insecta; order Lepidoptera; family Pieridae; genus Leptidea; species Leptidea sinapis. The sequence continues at coordinate 7,716,240 of NC_066301.1, forward strand.
CCCCACGACGATAGTTTGGTTTTAATTTAATGTATTCATACTATTGAAATATACTTATAATATGTATGTATGTTTGAAGTCTCAGCTATAAATAAATAATAATTATAATCTTAATCTATTCTAAGAACTTTAGCTTTAATGCAGGTTTTAGGCCACAGACGCATGTCTGGCCACGAAGCACTACGCTTGAAATTCGAACTGCCGTGCTATGCATTTACATACTGTTTCCATGGGAAATTTAGTCACAGTTTGGTTTAAACACTTATTTAACAACTCGATGTCAGCGTGTCGCCAGTCGTTTCTTCTAAAACTGACCATAATTTGTAGGCCAAAAGCGGAATTTATAGACCTCTTATAAATTCCGCAATCGACACTTCCAGCAAAGCTTGGTTAATCTGTGCCTTGTGCAGAGTATGGCTAGAACGTTCAGGGTAAATTTTTTAAAAGTGTGTTAAATTAAGAGGTTTCACAACCCGATGTAAGACCTTTCTTAGATCAAGAGACGCCTCTTAATACACTTTGGCCAAACTCTTTACTCCTCTTCCACAAAACTGAAGTATTGTGTCTCTTTGAAAAGACATCCTGCCAAACCATTATTGACACACGTTTATGACCACGCTGAACTTTACCAACCACTGAAGCCTCTTAGGAGCTATGAGCATACAGCTTCTTATTTCGCTTTTTTTTTATGAAAATAAGGGGTGTGACGAACAGGTCGTTCAACTGTTGGTAATTGATACGCCTTCCCCATTACAATGCAGTGCCGCACAGGATTATTGAAAAATTATTGAAAAAAAAAAAATTAAAAACTCTGAGCGGCACTACAACTGCGCACGTCACCTTGAGACATAAGATATCAAGTCTCATTTGCCTAGTAATTTCACAAGCTACGACGCCCTTCAGACCGACACTCAGTAATGGCCAAAATCTAGCCGGCATCCGGTGCAAAGAACCCTCCCACTGGTAAAATTTGATTTGGTAACTGCTTGCCGTCTTCAATCAAATCTTCAATTGTGATTTTTTTTCAGTTTTATCGATAAATTATAAATAAACTGGACACGCATTGCTAAGACCATTATAATAATCAAAGCTCGTTGATTTGAAGGGACTTATCATTATTGGTGTATTTTAAAAAGCTTCCACTGTAAAAAGATATTTAATTCAATAAAGCAGTCTGCAAAATGTAATAAATTTATATCAGTTTGGCCCGGTGACATATATTCATTACGAACGGATTAGCCGGACGCCCGGCACGGGTTAAGCGGTCGTATCCGTTCTGTTTCAAAATAAACATTTATTGATTCCTTGATTGCTGTTTCAATATGCTAGCGTACACTTTTATATAATATTGAATCAGCTAATACCTGAGTTTATTAAGTTGTTGTAGTAGTAAGAGAATAGAAAATGTGTTGGCTTCACAGAATTTGTTTATTATAGACTAGCTGACCCGACAGACGTTGTTCTGTTCATAATAAAAAAAACTCTTGCGGATAGAATTTTGGAAAATCCGTTCTTAGCTGACCTCTACTCGATGAAAAGAATATTCCTACTAACTTTCAAGTCTTAAGTCTTAAGTTCTTTATAGATTAAGAAGGTATGGTATGTTCAATGAAGGTCTATACATATAGATATATGCCACAAATTACATATATATTAGGCTGGTTTTTTCGAGAAGGGCGGTGATAGCCAAGTCAGAAACTACAAGACTTAGAGAACAATCGAGAAAGGAGTCATGCCCTCGATTTATAAGAAACCAACAACTGAATATTTAGTTCAGCAAAATTTCTTGAACTTTTGATGGAAACTATTTTGAGCAACTTACTTATTTGTTATGTAAAAGTCAGATATGAAAAGCAATTTGTAATTTTTTTCCATTAGCTGTTTAACCTGATTCCTGCCGCCTCATAGAGCAAGTACGCATAGCTTTGGACGAGTACGCAGCCGAGGGGTGGGAAAGTCACATTTTAAAAATAAATGACGAAGTACCCTCAGTCCACAAGCTATGCAAACAGCTCTCCAGTAGCCCCAAACCAGTCCAACCACTTTTGGATCGCGAAGGCCTTCTGAAGTTCGCAGCGGCAGATAGGGCGGAAATCCTGGCCGACAGTCTGGAGCGACAGTTCGCACCAAATCCAGACTTGGATCCCCAGCACACCAGAAGGGTGGAGGAACTTGTGGAGGCATATCTAGCAGGAAGTGAGACCACAAACGACCAAGACCAGTTGTTCGTGACTCCAGGCCAGGTGTCGAGGCTTATCAAACGCCTACCTACAAGAAAAGCACCTGGTCTGGACCAAATTACCAATGAAGCACTTAGGAACATGCCAGGAAAGAGTGTGGTCGCCAGACGCCAGACGCCTGGAAAACAGGCAAGGTAGGCAGTGATGCTTCTAAAACCAGGGAAGGACGCCCGCAAACCGGAAAGTTACAGACCCATCACATTGCTAAGCACTCTCTCAAAACTTTTCGAGAGAGTCTTACTGAAACATTTGACGCCAAACCCAAAGAGGAGCAATTCGGGTTTACAGCTGAACACTCCACCACCTTGCAAATCACACGGATGGTAAACGAGATGGCCGTGAGCCACAACAAGAAAGAATATGTCGCAGCACTACTGCTAGATATGGAGAAGGCCTTCGATCGCGTATGGCACGAGGGGTTGCTGTACAAGATGATAAAAACTGAGATGACAGTGCAAATAATCAAAATATTAGCTGCATTTCTCACAAACAGAAGATTCCTAGTCTGTGTGGAGGATTGCCAATCGAGTGTTAGGCCAGTGAGAGCTGGAGTACCTCAAGGAAGCTGTATCTCCCCGCACTGCTATGCCTGGTACACTGACGATATCCCGGTCGTTGGGCAGACCTGAGTTTACAGTGAAAAGGCTCCAGCCAACATTAGAAGCGTTACCAGAATGGTTAAAAAAATGGCGTTTAGTTGTGAACGTAACGAAAACGCAGGCGATTATTACCGGAAATACAAAACTACCCTCACCCTTGAAGCTGATGTCGGAGGAACTCCCGTGGAGGCCGGACGTCAAATACCTAGGAGTTACCATTGACCGGAGACTCAGCTTCAAGAAGCACTTTGACAACACCATCGGGATGGCGAGGGGTGCTCGCGCCAAGCTCCAGCCCATCCTGCGGTCCAAGCTGCCACTAGGAACTAAACTGGTGATATATAAAACATACATACGGTCCAGACTGACCTATGCAGCAGCAGCTTGGTACCCGTATCTCACAGCGTGGAACCGGGATCGCCTGCAAGCACAAGAAAACCTTGCGTTGCGTGCCATAGTGGGGGCACCGCGATACGTACGAAACGCAACAATCTCCAAAGATTTGAAAATTGAAAATTTAGACGCCTTCGTAAGAAGGATTACAACAGACATGTTCCGGCGAACAGACGCCTCGTCACACCCTCATCTGGTGGGAATTGCCCCGCTACACGCAAGACCCCCAGACGAGGAGGGTAGACGAAAAATGAAGGCGTACTCAAGGGACTGCGTAAATGAAGAGGAGGATGAAAATTCCACAAGACCCCGGAAAAGGCGAAAACTGACAGACTGACCGACTAAGCTACGAGCTAAGGCACAACAGAAAAAAAATCAATCAAAAAAAAAAACAAAAAAAAAAAACAAAAAAAAAGAAAAACGTTGTGCCCCAAGCAAGTAGTGACGACCCCAAATATCATCAAGTGACTCTCCCAACGTCTTGGGAGAAGAAGTGCCAGGGTATAGAGCCCCGCCCTGACACCCTCCTTCCGCCCTCACACAGGGGGTGAGAAGAAAACTCGACAACGATGCCGCCGAATTCCACCTTCGCACGACTCGCCACAAGTTAAGATATCATCCCCACCACCTGGATGTGTGGCGGTCCTCCACAGTGCGGTTTTCAAGGAGCTTTCTTCCGCGTACTACAACGCTGTGGAATGAGCTTCCCTGTGCGGTGTTTCCGGGACGATACGACATGGGTACCTTCAAAAAAAGCGCGTACACCTTCCTTAAAGGCCGGTAACGCTCTTGTGATTCCTCTGGTGTTGCAAGAGAATGTGGGCGGCGGTAATCACTTAACACAAACCCGTACGCTCGTTTGTCCTCCTATTCCATAAAAAAAAAGCTTTCAATTTTAGTAATACATATCTTTCCAAAGTTTGATCCTTATCAGCAACTGAGTCCATTGGTTTAATAATACAGGATGTATTTTTTTATTAAAAATCATTCGGGTCAATTTCCGTTGAAAGTTCAAGAAATTAAAAAGAACTAAATATGCAGTTGTTGGTTTCTTATAAATCGAGGGAATGACTCCTTTCACGACTTTCCTTTAAGTCTCGTTGTTTCCGAATTGGCCATCATCGCCCTTTTCAAAAAACCATCTTGTATATTAGAATAAATGAGTATTTTCAATGATAACAATTGGTTTTATTAGTGTTTGAAGCGAGCAAGTGAAGCTTCGCTTTAAGGAAAATTATTAGAAGGTAATGAAAAAAAAAATCTATTTTGATATTGAATTGAGTCTTGATAACAATTGGTTTTATTGGTGTTTTTGGTTTTATAACAACTAAATTAAAGTTTTTCAAGTAAAGTAAACATATTTTAACATATTCCAAAAATAAAAAAAAAACAGGAAAATTAAACTACGCTTCAAAGTCCTTATTAAATTTGAATGGACACTATTTCAAGTCAAATTTATATCAACAAAAACTATATATTTTAATTATACTAATGTCTTGGAAATATAGTGTAGGTGTATGATAAAAATAGCAACTTACCAAATATTAGGCAAGGCTTCCATAAAAAAACAGCAAAAATTCTGCGCACTTCACTATCACGCCAGCGTCCGATTAACGGCCGCTCCCAATATACTACCTACAGATAGAGATAAATTACTACCTTCTACTGTTAGTAAGTAGCTGTCAATAATGTGAAGCTGTCCCAATAGTTTAGTCATTCTTATCGCCTTATATTGAGACGCGTGAATTGCAATTTCCATACATACTTCTATCGCTGGTAAGCAAGACGTCATCCCACTGACAGACAGCGTGTATGGATAAGATGAATTACCGTCGATAAGTTTATTGGGACAGAAAAGTCAACGGTAGTTACGATTTATATCTCAAGTAGGCCACAACCAGAGATAGACTGAATATTGGGAACGGCCGTTAGACTGAAGTCCCCGCACCCTTTTTCGTTTTTTTACTTTTGAATGCCATCCATCGATTTCGTCTTTCTTCTAATATGTACAGAATTTAACGGACTTATTCTATTTTAAGTTCAAAGTAAAATAGCGATTCCTAATATCAAAATAAAGTGAGAAATACAGTCTTTTTGGCTTTTTTCTTAACAACAAATCCAACATATAGATTTACTTTACCACCGGAACGTTTAATCAATATTATGGCATCAGTATTATTACTATGCAATGTACATTTTCGTATTTAATAAATTTAAAATTAAACTTCTTAGTGGCAGTTTTTTTGACTTTCAATAAGTTATGTCACATCCAATTTTGAATAAAATATTTGATTTTGAATTTGAAATATAAAAAATACCGATTGCAAACATATTTTATTTGAACCCAGGGTAACTAAAAGTTAGACTAAACATATCCTATACATCAGTTTGAAATTGGTAGTTTATAATCCCACTTCGATTTTCCTCAGACTATTTTAATATTGAATAAGGTAAGTACGTGTAGCTGACAGCGTGCGTCGTTGTATTGATGAAATATTCGCAAAGTATTTGCCATTATTGCATTTTCATATGAAGCTAGCTCACTGGAATACCTTTCCACATATTTGTGAAGAGCTGCACGTAATACTTTTTGAAGCGTTATAATGTTGTCTATATATATTGAAGACACACACCAATCTCAAATTCACTGGAACACACAAAAATATCATCAAAATCGGTCCAGCCGTTTAGGAGGTAGTCCAATTGTGAATCTAAACCATTCTCGAATCCACCTGAATACACACAGAAAGTTTCATTAGAATCGGTCAAGCCGTCTAGGAGGAGTTCAGTGACATACACACGCACACAAGAATTATATATATAAAGATAGATTAAGAAGGTATGGTATGTTCAATGAAGCTCTATACATATAGATATATGCCACAAATTACATATATATTAGGCTGGTTTTTTCGAGAAGGGCGGTGATAGCCAAGTCAGAAACTACAAGACTTAGAGAACAATCGAGAAAGGAGTCATGCCCTCGATTTATAAGAAACCAACAACTGAATATTTAATTCAGCAAAATTTCTTGAACTTTTGATGGAAACTATTTTGAGCAACTTACTTATTTGTTATGTAAAAGTCAGATATGAAAAGCAATTTGTAATTTTTTTCCATTAGCTGTTTAACCTGATTCCTGCCGCCGAATTCCACCTTCGCACGACTCGCCACAAGTTAAGATATCATCCCCACCATCTGGATGTGTGGCGGTCCTCCACAGTGCGGTTTTCAAGGAGCTTTCTTCCGCGTACTACAACGCTGTGGAATGAGCTTCCTTGTGCGGTATTTCCGGGACGATACGGGTACCTTCAAAAAAAGCGCGTACACCTTCCTTAAAGGCTGGTAACGCTCTTGTGATTCCTCTGGTGTTGCAAGAGAATGTGGGCGGCGGTGATCACTTAACACAAACCCGTACGCTCGTTTGTCCTCCTATTCCATAAAAAAAAAGCTTTCAATTTTAGTAATACATATCTTTCCAAAGTTTGATCCTTATCAGCAACTGAGTCCATTGGTTTAATAATACAGGATGTATTTTTTTATTAAAAATCATTCGGGTCAATTTCCGTTGAAAGTTCAAGAAATTAAAAAGAACTAAATATGCAGTTGTTGGTTTCTTATAAATCGAGGGAATGACTCCTTTCACGACTTTCCTTTAAGTCTCGTTGTTTCCGAATTGGCCATCATCGCCCTTTTCAAAAAACCATCTTGTATATTAGAATAAATGAGTATTTTCAATGATAACAATTGGTTTTATTAGTGTTTGAAGCGAGCAAGTGAAGCTTCGCTTTAAGGAAAATTATTAGAAGGTAATGAAAAAAAAAATCTATTTTGATATTGAATTGAGTCTTGATAACAATTGGTTTTATTGGTGTTTTTGGTTTTATAACAACTAAATTAAAGTTTTTCAAGTAAAGTAAACATATTTTAACATATTCCAAAAATAAAAAAAAAAACAGGAAAATTAAACTACGCTTCAAAGTCCTTATTAAATTTGAATGGACACTATTTCAAGTCAAATTTATATCAACAAAAACTATATATTTTAATTATACTAATGTCTTGGAAATATAGTGTAGGTGTATGATAAAAATAGCAACTTACCAAATATTAGGCAAGGCTTCCATAAAAAAACAGCAAAAATTCTGCGCACTTCACTATCACGCCAGCGTCCGATTAACGGCCGCTCCCAATATACTACCTACAGATAGAGATAAATTACTACCTTCTACTGTTAGTAAGTAGCTGTCAATAATGTGAAGCTGTCCCAATAGTTTAGTCATTCTTATCGCCTTATATTGAGACGCGTGAATTGCAATTTCCATACATACTTCTATCGCTGGTAAGCAAGACGTCATCCCACTGACAGACAGCGTGTATGGATAAGATGAATTACCGTCGATAAGTTTATTGGGACAGAAAAGTCAACGGTAGTTACGATTTATATCTCAAGTAGGCCACAACCAGAGATAGACTGAATATTGGGAACGGCCGTTAGACTGAAGTCCCCGCACCCTTTTTCGTTTTTTTACTTTTGAATGCCATCCATCGATTTCGTCTTTCTTCTAATATGTACAGAATTTAACAGACTTATTCTATTTTAAGTTCAAAGTAAAATAGCGATTCCTAATATCAAAATAAAGTGAGAAATACAGTCTTTTTGGCTTTTTTCTTAACAACAAATCCAACATATAGATTTACTTTACCACCGGAACGTTTAATCAATATTATGGCATCAGTATTATAACTATGCAATGTACATTTTCGTATTTAATAAATTTAAAATTAAACTTCTTAGTGGCAGTTCTTTTGACTTTCAATAAGTTATGTCACATCCAATTTTGAATAAAATATTTGATTTTGAATTTGAAATATAAAAAATACCGATTGCAAACATATTTTATTTGAACCCAGGGTAACTAAAAGTTAGACTAAACATATCCTATACATCAGTTTGAAATTGGTAGTTTATAATCCCACTTCGATTTTCCTCAGACTATTTTAATATTGAATAAGGTAAGTACGTGTAGCTGACAGCGTGCGTCGTTGTATTGATGAAATATTCGCAAAGTATTTGCCATTATTGCATTTTCATATGAAGCTAGCTCACTGGAATACCTTTCCACATATTTGTGAAGAGCTGCACGTAATACTTTTTGAAGCGTTATAATGTTGTCTATATATATTGAAGACACACACCAATCTCAAATTCACTGGAACACACAAAAATATCATCAAAATCGGTCCAGCCGTTTAGGAGGTAGTCCAATTGTGAATCTAAACCATTCTCGAATCCACCTGAATACACACAGAAAGTTTCATTAGAATCGGTCAAGCCGTCTAGGAGGAGTTCAGTGACATACACACGCACACAAGAATTATATATATAAAGATAGATTAAGAAGGTATGGTATGTTCAATGAAGCTCTATACATATAGATATATGCCACAAATTACATATATATTAGGCTGGTTTTTTCGAGAAGGGCGGTGATAGCCAAGTCAGAAACTACAAGACTTAGAGAACAATCGAGAAAGGAGTCATGCCCTCGATTTATAAGAAACCAACAACTGAATATTTAATTCAGCAAAATTTCTTGAACTTTTGATGGAAACTATTTTGAGCAACTTACTTATTTGTTATGTAAAAGTCAGATATGAAAAGCAATTTGTAATTTTTTTCCATTAGCTGTTTAACCTGATTCCTGCCGCCGAATTCCACCTTCGCACGACTCGCCACAAGTTAAGATATCATCCCCACCATCTGGATGTGTGGCGGTCCTCCACAGTGCGGTTTTCAAGGAGCTTTCTTCCGCGTACTACAACGCTGTGGAATGAGCTTCCTTGTGCGGTATTTCCGGGACGATACGGGTACCTTCAAAAAAAGCGCGTACACCTTCCTTAAAGGCTGGTAACGCTCTTGTGATTCCTCTGGTGTTGCAAGAGAATGTGGGCGGCGGTGATCACTTAACACAAACCCGTACGCTCGTTTGTCCTCCTATTCCATAAAAAAAAAGCTTTCAATTTTAGTAATACATATCTTTCCAAAGTTTGATCCTTATCAGCAACTGAGTCCATTGGTTTAATAATACAGGATGTATTTTTTTATTAAAAATCATTCGGGTCAATTTCCGTTGAAAGTTCAAGAAATTAAAAAGAACTAAATATGCAGTTGTTGGTTTCTTATAAATCGAGGGAATGACTCCTTTCACGACTTTCCTTTAAGTCTCGTTGTTTCCGAATTGGCCATCATCGCCCTTTTCAAAAAACCATCTTGTATATTAGAATAAATGAGTATTTTCAATGATAACAATTGGTTTTATTAGTGTTTGAAGCGAGCAAGTGAAGCTTCGCTTTAAGGAAAATTATTAGAAGGTAATGAAAAAAAAAATCTATTTTGATATTGAATTGAGTCTTGATAACAATTGGTTTTATTGGTGTTTTTGGTTTTATAACAACTAAATTAAAGTTTTTCAAGTAAAGTAAACATATTTTAACATATTCCAAAAATAAAAAAAAACAGGAAAATTAAACTACGCTTCAAAGTCCTTATTAAATTTGAATGGACACTATTTCAAGTCAAATTTATATCAACAAAAACTATATATTTTAATTATACTAATGTCTTGGAAATATAGTGTAGGTGTATGATAAAAATAGCAACTTACCAAATATTAGGCAAGGCTTCCATAAAAAAACAGCAAAAATTCTGCGCACTTCACTATCACGCCAGCGTCCGATTAACGGCCGCTCCCAATATACTACCTACAGATAGAGATAAATTACTACCTTCTACTGTTAGTAAGTAGCTGTCAATAATGTGAAGCTGTCCCAATAGTTTAGTCATTCTTATCGCCTTATATTGAGACGCGTGAATTGCAATTTCCATACATACTTCTATCGCTGGTAAGCAAGACGTCATCCCACTGACAGACAGCGTGTATGGATAACATGAATTACCGTCGATAAGTTTATTGGGACAGAAAAGTCAACGGTAGTTACGATTTATATCTCAAGTAGGCCACAACCAGAGATAGACTGAATATTGGGAACGGCCGTTAGACTGAAGTCCCCGCACCCTTTTTCGTTTTTTTACTTTTGAATGCCATCCATCGATTTCGTCTTTCTTCTAATATGTACAGAATTTAACAGACTTATTCTATTTTAAGTTCAAAGTAAAATAGCGATTCCTAATATCAAAATAAAGTGAGAAATACAGTCTTTTTGGCTTTTTTCTTAACAACAAATCCAACATATAGATTTACTTTACCACCGGAACGTTTAATCAATATTATGGCATCAGTATTATTACTATGCAATGTACATTTTCGTATTTAATAAATTTAAAATTAAACTTCGTAGTGGCAGTTTTTTTGACTTTCAATAAGTTATGTTACATCCAATTTTGAATAAAATATTTGATTTTGAATTTGAAATATAAAAAATACCGATTGCAAACATATTTTATTTGAACCCAGGGTAACTAAAAGTTAGACTAAACATATCCTATACATCAGTTTGAAATTGGTAGTTTATAATCCCACTTCGATTTTCCTCAGACTATTTTAATATTGAATAAGGTAAGTACGTGTAGCTGACAGCGTGCGTCGTTGTATTGATGAAATATTCGCAAAGTATTTGCCATTATTGCATTTTCATATGAAGCTAGCTCACTGGAATACCTTTCCACATATTTGTGAAGAGCTGCACGTAATACTTTTTGAAGCGTTATAATGTTGTCTATATATATTGAAGACACACACCAATCTCAAATTCACTGGAACACACAAAAATATCATCAAAATCGGTCCAGCCGTTTAGGAGGTAGTCCAATTGTGAATCTAAACCATTCTCGAATCCACCTGAATACACACAGAAAGTTTCATTAGAATCGGTCAAGCCGTCTAGGAGGAGTTCAGTGACATACACACGCACACAAGAATTATATATATAAAGATAGATTAAGAAGGTATGGTATGTTCAATGAAGCTCTATACATATAGATATATGCCACAAATTACATATATATTAGGCTGGTTTTTTCGAGAAGGGCGGTGATAGCCAAGTCAGAAACTACAAGACTTAGAGAACAATCGAGAAAGGAGTCATGCCCTCGATTTATAAGAAACCAACAACTGAATATTTAATTCAGCAAAATTTCTTGAACTTTTGATGGAAACTATTTTGAGCAACTTACTTATTTGTTATGTAAAAGTCAGATATGAAAAGCAATTTGTAATTTTTTTCCATTAGCTGTTTAACCTGATTCCTGCCGCCGAATTCCACCTTCGCACGACTCGCCACAAGTTAAGATATCATCCCCACCATCTGGATGTGTGGCGGTCCTCCACAGTGCGGTTTTCAAGGAGCTTTCTTCCGCGTACTACAACGCTGTGGAATGAGCTTCCTTGTGCGGTATTTCCGGGACGATACGGGTACCTTCAAAAAAAGCGCGTACACCTTCCTTAAAGGCTGGTAACGCTCTTGTGATTCCTCTGGTGTTGCAAGAGAATGTGGGCGGCGGTGATCACTTAACACAAACCCGTACGCTCGTTTGTCCTCCTATTCCATAAAAAAAAAGCTTTCAATTTTAGTAATACATATCTTTCCAAAGTTTGATCCTTATCAGCAACTGAGTCCATTGGTTTAATAATACAGGATGTATTTTTTTATTAAAAATCATTCGGGTCAATTTCCGTTGAAAGTTCAAGAAATTAAAAAGAACTAAATATGCAGTTGTTGGTTTCTTATAAATCGAGGGAATGACTCCTTTCACGACTTTCCTTTAAGTCTCGTTGTTTCCGAATTGGCCATCATCACCCTTTTCAAAAAACCATCTTGTATATTAGAATAAATGAGTATTTTCAATGATAACAATTGGTTTTATTAGTGTTTGAAGCGAGCAAGTGAAGCTTCGCTTTAAGGAAAATTATTAGAAGGTAATGAAAAAAAAAATCTATTTTGATATTGAATTGAGTCTTGATAATAATTGGTTTTATTGGTGTTTTTGGTTTTATAACAACTAAATTAAAGTTTTTCAAGTAAAGTAAACATATTTTAACATATTCCAAAAATAAAAAAAAACAGGAAAATTAAACTACGCTTCAAAGTCCTTATTAAATTTGAATGGACACTATTTCAAGTCAAATTTATATCAACAAAAACTATATATTTTAATTATACTAATGTCTTGGAAATATAGTGTAGGTGTATGATAAAAATAGCAACTTACCAAATATTAGGCAAGGCTTCCATAAAAAAACAGCAAAAATTCTGCGCACTTCACTATCACGCCAGCGTCCGATTAACGGCCGCTCCCAATATACTACCTACAGATAGAGATAAATTACTACCTTCTACTGTTAGTAAGTAGCTGTCAATAATGTGAAGCTGTCCCAATAGTTTAGTCATTCTTATCGCCTTATATTGAGACGCGTGAATTGCAATTTCCATACATACTTCTATCGCTGGTAAGCAAGACGTCATCCCACTGACAGACAGCGTGTATGGATAAGATGAATTACCGTCGATAAGTTTATTGGGACAGAAAAGTCAACGGTAGTTACGATTTATATCTCAAGTAGGCCACAACCAGAGATAGACTGAATATTGGGAACGGCCGTTAGACTGAAGTCCCCGCACCCTTTTTCGTTTTTTTACTTTTGAATGCCATCCATCGATTTCGTCTTTCTTCTAATATGTACAGAATTTAACAGACTTATTCTATTTTAAGTTCAAAGTAAAATAGCGATTCCTAATATCAAAATAAAGTGAGAAATACAGTCTTTTTGGCTTTTTTCTTAACAACAAATCCAACATATAGATTTACTTTACCACCGGAACGTTTAATCAATATTATGGCATCAGTATTATAACTATGCAATGTACATTTTCGTATTTAATAAATTTAAAATTAAACTTCTTAGTGGCAGTTCTTTTGACTTTCAATAAGTTATGTCACATCCAATTTTGAATAAAATATTTGATTTTGAATTTGAAATATAAAAAATACCGATTGCAAACATATTTTATTTGAACCCAGGGTAACTAAAAGTTAGACTAAACATATCCTATACATCAGTTTGAAATTGGTAGTTTATAATCCCACTTCGATTTTCCTCAGACTATTTTAATATTGAATAAGGTAAGTACGTGTAGCTGACAGCGTGCGTCGTTGTATTGATGAAATATTCGCAAAGTATTTGCCATTATTGCATTTTCATATGAAGCTAGCTCACTGGAATACCTTTCCACATATTTGTGAAGAGCTGCACGTAATACTTTTTGAAGCGTTATAATGTTGTCTATATATATTGAAGACACACACCAATCTCAAATTCACTGGAACACACAAAAATATCATCAAAATCGGTCCAGCCGTTTAGGAGGTAGTCCAATTGTGAATCTAAACCATTCTCGAATCCACCTGAATACACACAGAAAGTTTCATTAGAATCGGTCAAGCCGTCTAGGAGGAGTTCAGTGACATACACACGCACACAAGAATTATATATATAAAGATAGATTAAGAAGGTATGGTATGTTCAATGAAGCTCTATACATATAGATATATGCCACAAATTACATATATATTAGGCTGGTTTTTTCGAGAAGGGCGGTGATAGCCAAGTCAGAAACTACAAGACTTAGAGAACAATCGAGAAAGGAGTCATGCCCTCGATTTATAAGAAACCAACAACTGAATATTTAATTCAGCAAAATTTCTTGAACTTTTGATGGAAACTATTTTGAGCAACTTACTTATTTGTTATGTAAAAGTCAGATATGAAAAGCAATTTGTAATTTTTTCCATTAGCTGTTTAACCTGATTCCTGCCGCCGAATTCCACCTTCGCACGACTCGCCACAAGTTAAGATATCATCCCCACCATCTGGATGTGTGGCGGTCCTCCACAGTGCGGTTTTCAAGGAGCTTTCTTCCGCGTACTACAACGCTGTGGAATGAGCTTCCTTGTGCGGTATTTCCGGGACGATACGGGTACCTTCAAAAAAAGCGCGTACACCTTCCTTAAAGGCTGGTAACGCTCTTGTGATTCCTCTGGTGTTGCAAGAGAATGTGGGCGGCGGTGATCACTTAACACAAACCCGTACGCTCGTTTGTCCTCCTATTCCATAAAAAAAAAGCTTTCAATTTTAGTAATACATATCTTTCCAAAGTTTGATCCTTATCAGCAACTGAGTCCATTGGTTTAATAATACAGGATGTATTTTTTTATTAAAAATCATTCGGGTCAATTTCCGTTGAAAGTTCAAGAAATTAAAAAGAACTAAATATGCAGTTGTTGGTTTCTTATAAATCGAGGGAATGACTCCTTTCACGACTTTCCTTTAAGTCTCGTTGTTTCCGAATTGGCCATCATCGCCCTTTTCAAAAAACCATCTTGTATATTAGAATAAATGAGTATTTTCAATGATAACAATTGGTTTTATTAGTGTTTGAAGCGAGCAAGTGAAGCTTCGCTTTAAGGAAAATTATTAGAAGGTAATGAAAAAAAAAATCTATTTTGATATTGAATTGAGTCTTGATAACAATTGGTTTTATTGGTGTTTTTGGTTTTATAACAACTAAATTAAAGTTTTTCAAGTAAAGTAAACATATTTTAACATATTCCAAAAATAAAAAAAAAACAGGAAAATTAAACTACGCTTCAAAGTCCTTATTAAATTTGAATGGACACTATTTCAAGTCAAATTTATATCAACAAAAACTATATATTTTAATTATACTAATGTCTGGGAAATATAGTGTAGGTGTATGATAAAAATAGCAACTTACCAAATATTAGGCAAGGCTTCCATAAAAAAACAGCAAAAATTCTGCGCACTTCACTATCACGCCAGCGTCCGATTAACGGCCGCTCCCAATATACTACCTACAGATAGAGATAAATTACTACCTTCTACTGTTAGTAAGTAGCTGTCAATAATGTGAAGCTGTCCCAATAGTTTAGTCATTCTTATCGCCTTATATTGAGACGCGTGAATTGCAATTTCCATACATACTTCTATCGCTGGTAAGCAAGACGTCATCCCACTGACAGACAGCGTGTATGGATAAGATGAATTACCGTCGATAAGTTTATTGGGACAGAAAAGTCAACGGTAGTTACGATTTATATCTCAAGTAGGCCACAACCAGAGATAGACTGAATATTGGGAACGGCCGTTAGACTGAAGTCCCCGCACCCTTTTTCGTTTTTTTACTTTTGAATGCCATCCATCGATTTCGTCTTTCTTCTAATATGTACAGAATTTAACAGACTTATTCTATTTTAAGTTCAAAGTAAAATAGCGATTCCTAATATCAAAATAAAGTGAGAAATACAGTCTTTTTGGCTTTTTTCTTAACAACAAATCCAACATATAGATTTACTTTACCACCGGAACGTTTAATCAATATTATGGCATCAGTATTATAACTATGCAATGTACATTTTCGTATTTAATAAATTTAAAATTAAACTTCTTAGTGGCAGTTCTTTTGACTTTCAATAAGTTATGTCACATCCAATTTTGAATAAAATATTTGATTTTGAATTTGAAATATAAAAAATACCGATTGCAAACATATTTTATTTGAACCCAGGGTAACTAAAAGTTAGACTAAACATATCCTATACATCAGTTTGAAATTGGTAGTTTATAATCCCACTTCGATTTTCCTCAGACTATTTTAATATTGAATAAGGTAAGTACGTGTAGCTGACAGCGTGCGTCGTTGTATTGATGAAATATTCGCAAAGTATTTGCCATTATTGCATTTTCATATGAAGCTAGCTCACTGGAATACCTTTCCACATATTTGTGAAGAGCTGCACGTAATACTTTTTGAAGCGTTATAATGTTGTCTATATATATTGAAGACACACACCAATCTCAAATTCACTGGAACACACAAAAATATCATCAAAATCGGTCCAGCCGTTTAGGAGGTAGTCCAATTGTGAATCTAAACCATTCTCGAATCCACCTGAATACACACAGAAAGTTTCATTAGAATCGGTCAAGCCGTCTAGGAGGAGTTCAGTGACATACACACGCACACAAGAATTATATATATAAAGATAGATTAAGAAGGTATGGTATGTTCAATGAAGCTCTATACATATAGATATATGCCACAAATTACATATATATTAGGCTGGTTTTTTCGAGAAGGGCGGTGATAGCCAAGTCAGAAACTACAAGACTTAGAGAACAATCGAGAAAGGAGTCATGCCCTCGATTTATAAGAAACCAACAACTGAATATTTAATTCAGCAAAATTTCTTGAACTTTTGATGGAAACTATTTTGAGCAACTTACTTATTTGTTATGTAAAAGTCAGATATGAAAAGCAATTTGTAATTTTTTCCATTAGCTGTTTAACCTGATTCCTGCCGCCGAATTCCACCTTCGCACGACTCGCCACAAGTTAAGATATCATCCCCACCATCTGGATGTGTGGCGGTCCTCCACAGTGCGGTTTTCAAGGAGCTTTCTTCCGCGTACTACAACGCTGTGGAATGAGCTTCCTTGTGCGGTATTTCCGGGACGATACGGGTACCTTCAAAAAAAGCGCGTACACCTTCCTTAAAGGCTGGTAACGCTCTTGTGATTCCTCTGGTGTTGCAAGAGAATGTGGGCGGCGGTGATCACTTAACACAAACCCGTACGCTCGTTTGTCCTCCTATTCCATAAAAAAAAAGCTTTCAATTTTAGTAATACATATCTTTCCAAAGTTTGATCCTTATCAGCAACTGAGTCCATTGGTTTAATAATACAGGATGTATTTTTTTATTAAAAATCATTCGGGTCAATTTCCGTTGAAAGTTCAAGAAATTAAAAAGAACTAAATATGCAGTTGTTGGTTTCTTATAAATCGAGGGAATGACTCCTTTCACGACTTTCCTTTAAGTCTCGTTGTTTCCGAATTGGCCATCATCGCCCTTTTCAAAAAACCATCTTGTATATTAGAATAAATGAGTATTTTCAATGATAACAATTGGTTTTATTAGTGTTTGAAGCGAGCAAGTGAAGCTTCGCTTTAAGGAAAATTATTAGAAGGTAATGAAAAAAAAAAATCTATTTTGATATTGAATTGAGTCTTGATAACAATTGGTTTTATTGGTGTTTTTGGTTTTATAACAACTAAATTAAAGTTTTTCAAGTAAAGTAAACATATTTTAACATATTCCAAAAATAAAAAAAAAAACAGGAAAATTAAACTACGCTTCAAAGTCCTTATTAAATTTGAATGGACACTATTTCAAGTCAAATTTATATCAACAAAAACTATATATTTTAATTATACTAATGTCTGGGAAATATAGTGTAGGTGTATGATAAAAATAGCAACTTACCAAATATTAGGCAAGGCTTCCATAAAAAAACAGCAAAAATTCTGCGCACTTCACTATCACGCCAGCGTCCGATTAACGGCCGCTCCCAATATACTACCTACAGATAGAGATAAATTACTACCTTCTACTGTTAGTAAGTAGCTGTCAATAATGTGAAGCTGTCCCAATAGTTTAGTCATTCTTATCGCCTTATATTGAGACGCGTGAATTGCAATTTCCATACATACTTCTATCGCTGGTAAGCAAGACGTCATCCCACTGACAGACAGCGTGTATGGATAAGATGAATTACCGTCGATAAGTTTATTGGGACAGAAAAGTCAACGGTAGTTACGATTTATATCTCAAGTAGGCCACAACCAGAGATAGACTGAATATTGGGAACGGCCGTTAGACTGAAGTCCCCGCACCCTTTTTCGTTTTTTTACTTTTGAATGCCATCCATCGATTTCGTCTTTCTTCTAATATGTACAGAATTTAACAGATTTATTCTATTTTAAGTTCAAAGTAAAATAGCGATTCCTAATATCAAAATAAAGTGAGAAATACAGTCTTTTTGGCTTTTTTCTTAACAACAAATCCAACATATAGATTTACTTTACCACCGGAACGTTTAATCAATATTATGGCATCAGTATTATTACTATGCAATGTACATTTTCGTATTTAATAAATTTAAAATTAAACTTCGTAGTGGCAGTTTTTTTGACTTTCAATAAGTTATGTCACATCCAATTTTGAATAAAATATTTGATTTTGAATTTGAAATATAAAAAATACCGATTGCAAACATATTTTATTTGAACCCAGGGTAACTAAAAGTTAGACTAAACATATCCTATACATCAGTTTGAAATTGGTAGTTTATAATCCCACTTCGATTTTCCTCAGACTATTTTAATATTGAATAAGGTAAGTACGTGTAGCTGACAGCGTGCGTCGTTGTATTGATGAAATATTCGCAAAGTATTTGCCATTATTGCATTTTCATATGAAGCTAGCTCACTGGAATACCTTTCCACATATTTGTGAAGAGCTGCACGTAATACTTTTTGAAGCGTTATAATGTTGTCTATATATATTGAAGACACACACCAATCTCAAATTCACTGGAACACACAAAAATATCATCAAAATCGGTCCAGCCGTTTAGGAGGTAGTCCAATTGTGAATCTAAACCATTCTCGAATCCACCTGAATACACACAGAAAGTTTCATTAGAATCGGTCAAGCCGTCTAGGAGGAGTTCAGTGACATACACACGCACACAAGAATTATATATATAAAGATAGATTAAGAAGGTATGGTATGTTCAATGAAGCTCTATACATATAGATATATGCCACAAATTACATATATATTAGGCTGGTTTTTTCGAGAAGGGCGGTGATAGCCAAGTCAGAAACTACAAGACTTAGAGAACAATCGAGAAAGGAGTCATGCCCTCGATTTATAAGAAACCAACAACTGAATATTCAATTCAGCAAAATTTCTTGAACTTTTGATGGAAACTATTTTGAGCAACTTACTTATTTGTTATGTAAAAGTCAGATATGAAAAGCAATTTGTAATTTTTTCCATTAGCTGTTTAACCTGATTCCTGCCGCCGAATTCCACCTTCGCACGACTCGCCACAAGTTAAGATATCATCCCCACCATCTGGATGTGTGGCGGTCCTCCACAGTGCGGTTTTCAAGGAGCTTTCTTCCGCGTACTACAACGCTGTGGAATGAGCTTCCTTGTGCGGTATTTCCGGGACGATACGGGTACCTTCAAAAAAAGCGCGTACACCTTCCTTAAAGGCTGGTAACGCTCTTGTGATTCCTCTGGTGTTGCAAGAGAATGTGGGCGGCGGTGATCACTTAACACAAACCCGTACGCTCGTTTGTCCTCCTATTCCATAAAAAAAAAGCTTTCAATTTTAGTAATACATATCTTTCCAAAGTTTGATCCTTATCAGCAACTGAGTCCATTGGTTTAATAATACAGGATGTATTTTTTTATTAAAAATCATTCGGGTCAATTTCCGTTGAAAGTTCAAGAAATTAAAAAGAACTAAATATGCAGTTGTTGGTTTCTTATAAATCGAGGGAATGACTCCTTTCACGACTTTCCTTTAAGTCTCGTTGTTTCCGAATTGGCCATCATCGCCCTTTTCAAAAAACCATCTTGTATATTAGAATAAATGAGTATTTTCAATGATAACAATTGGTTTTATTAGTGTTTGAAGCGAGCAAGTGAAGCTTCGCTTTAAGGAAAATTATTAGAAGGTAATGAAAAAAAAAATCTATTTTGATATTGAATTGAGTCTTGATAACAATTGGTTTTATTGGTGTTTTTGGTTTTATAACAACTAAATTAAAGTTTTTCAAGTAAAGTAAACATATTTTAACATATTCCAAAAATAAAAAAAAAACAGGAAAATTAAACTACGCTTCAAAGTCCTTATTAAATTTGAATGGACACTATTTCAAGTCAAATTTATATCAACAAAAACTATATATTTTAATTATACTAATGTCTGGGAAATATAGTGTAGGTGTATGATAAAAATAGCAACTTACCAAATATTAGGCAAGGCTTCCATAAAAAAACAGCAAAAATTCTGCGCACTTCACTATCACGCCAGCGTCCGATTAACGGCCGCTCCCAATATACTACCTACAGATAGAGATAAATTACTACCTTCTACTGTTAGTAAGTAGCTGTCAATAATGTGAAGCTGTCCCAATAGTTTAGTCATTCTTATCGCCTTATATTGAGACGCGTGAATTGCAATTTCCATACATACTTCTATCGCTGGTAAGCAAGACGTCATCCCACTGACAGACAGCGTGTATGGATAAGATGAATTACCGTCGATAAGTTTATTGGGACAGAAAAGTCAACGGTAGTTACGATTTATATCTCAAGTAGGCCACAACCAGAGATAGACTGAATATTGGGAACGGCCGTTAGACTGAAGTCCCCGCACCCTTTTTCGTTTTTTTACTTTTGAATGCCATCCATCGATTTCGTCTTTCTTCTAATATGTACAGAATTTAACAGACTTATTCTATTTTAAGTTCAAAGTAAAATAGCGATTCCTAATATCAAAATAAAGTGAGAAATACAGTCTTTTTGGCTTTTTTCTTAACAACAAATCCAACATATAGATTTACTTTACCACCGGAACGTTTAATCAATATTATGGCATCAGTATTATTACTATGCAATGTACATTTTCGTATTTAATAAATTTAAAATTAAACTTCTTAGTGGCAGTTTTTTTGACTTTCAATAAGTTATGTCACATCCAATTTTGAATAAAATATTTGATTTTGAATTTGAAATATAAAAAATACCGATTGCAAACATATTTTATTTGAACCCAGGGTAACTAAAAGTTAGACTAAACATATCCTATACATCAGTTTGAAATTGGTAGTTTATAATCCCACTTCGATTTTCCTCAGACTATTTTAATATTGAATAAGGTAAGTACGTGTAGCTGACAGCGTGCGTCGTTGTATTGATGAAATATTCGCAAAGTATTTGCCATTATTGCATTTTCATATGAAGCTAGCTCACTGGAATACCTTTCCACATATTTGTGAAGAGCTGCACGTAATACTTTTTGAAGCGTTATAATGTTGTCTATATATATTGAAGACACACACCAATCTCAAATTCACTGGAACACACAAAAATATCATCAAAATCGGTCCAGCCGTTTAGGAGGTAGTCCAATTGTGAATCTAAACCATTCTCGAATCCACCTGAATACACACAGAAAGTTTCATTAGAATCGGTCAAGCCGTCTAGGAGGAGTTCAGTGACATACACACGCACACAAGAATTATATATATAAAGATAGATTAAGAAGGTATGGTATGTTCAATGAAGCTCTATACATATAGATATATGCCACAAATTACATATATATTAGGCTGGTTTTTTCGAGAAGGGCGGTGATAGCCAAGTCAGAAACTACAAGACTTAGAGAACAATCGAGAAAGGAGTCATGCCCTCGATTTATAAGAAACCAACAACTGAATATTTAATTCAGCAAAATTTCTTGAACTTTTGATGGAAACTATTTTGAGCAACTTACTTATTTGTTATGTAAAAGTCAGATATGAAAAGCAATTTGTAATTTTTTCCATTAGCTGTTTAACCTGATTCCTGCCGCCGAATTCCACCTTCGCACGACTCGCCACAAGTTAAGATATCATCCCCACCATCTGGATGTGTGGCGGTCCTCCACAGTGCGGTTTTCAAGGAGCTTTCTTCCGCGTACTACAACGCTGTGGAATGAGCTTCCTTGTGCGGTATTTCCGGGACGATACGGGTACCTTCAAAAAAAGCGCGTACACCTTCCTTAAAGGCTGGTAACGCTCTTGTGATTCCTCTGGTGTTGCAAGAGAATGTGGGCGGCGGTGATCACTTAACACAAACCCGTACGCTCGTTTGTCCTCCTATTCCATAAAAAAAAAGCTTTCAATTTTAGTAATACATATCTTTCCAAAGTTTGATCCTTATCAGCAACTGAGTCCATTGGTTTAATAATACAGGATGTATTTTTTTATTAAAAATCATTCGGGTCAATTTCCGTTGAAAGTTCAAGAAATTAAAAAGAACTAAATATGCAGTTGTTGGTTTCTTATAAATCGAGGGAATGACTCCTTTCACGACTTTCCTTTAAGTCTCGTTGTTTCCGAATTGGCCATCATCGCCCTTTTCAAAAAACCATCTTGTATATTAGAATAAATGAGTATTTTCAATGATAACAATTGGTTTTATTAGTGTTTGAAGCGAGCAAGTGAAGCTTCGCTTTAAGGAAAATTATTAGAAGGTAATGAAAAAAAAAATCTATTTTGATATTGAATTGAGTCTTGATAACAATTGGTTTTATTGGTGTTTTTGGTTTTATAACAACTAAATTAAAGTTTTTCAAGTAAAGTAAACATATTTTAACATATTCCAAAAATAAAAAAAAAACAGGAAAATTAAACTACGCTTCAAAGTCCTTATTAAATTTGAATGGACACTATTTCAAGTCAAATTTATATCAACAAAAACTATATATTTTAATTATACTAATGTCTGGGAAATATAGTGTAGGTGTATGATAAAAATAGCAACTTACCAAATATTAGGCAAGGCTTCCATAAAAAAACAGCAAAAATTCTGCGCACTTCACTATCACGCCAGCGTCCGATTAACGGCCGCTCCCAATATACTACCTACAGATAGAGATAAATTACTACCTTCTACTGTTAGTAAGTAGCTGTCAATAATGTGAAGCTGTCCCAATAGTTTAGTCATTCTTATCGCCTTATATTGAGACGCGTGAATTGCAATTTCCATACATACTTCTATCGCTGGTAAGCAAGACGTCATCCCACTGACAGACAGCGTGTATGGATAAGATGAATTACCGTCGATAAGTTTATTGGGACAGAAAAGTCAACGGTAGTTACGATTTATATCTCAAGTAGGCCACAACCAGAGATAGACTGAATATTGGGAACGGCCGTTAGACTGAAGTCCCCGCACCCTTTTTCGTTTTTTTACTTTTGAATGCCATCCATCGATTTCGTCTTTCTTCTAATATGTACAGAATTTAACAGACTTATTCTATTTTAAGTTCAAAGTAAAATAGCGATTCCTAATATCAAAATAAAGTGAGAAATACAGTCTTTTTGGCTTTTTTCTTAACAACAAATCCAACATATAGATTTACTTTACCACCGGAACGTTTAATCAATATTATGGCATCAGTATTATTACTATGCAATGTACATTTTCGTATTTAATAAATTTAAAATTAAACTTCTTAGTGGCAGTTTTTTTGACTTTCAATAAGTTATGTCACATCCAATTTTGAATAAAATATTTGATTTTGAATTTGAAATATAAAAAATACCGATTGCAAACATATTTTATTTGAACCCAGGGTAACTAAAAGTTAGACTAAACATATCCTATACATCAGTTTGAAATTGGTAGTTTATAATCCCACTTCGATTTTCCTCAGACTATTTTAATATTGAATAAGGTAAGTACGTGTAGCTGACAGCGTGCGTCGTTGTATTGATGAAATATTCGCAAAGTATTTGCCATTATTGCATTTTCATATGAAGCTAGCTCACTGGAATACCTTTCCACATATTTGTGAAGAGCTGCACGTAATACTTTTTGAAGCGTTATAATGTTGTCTATATATATTGAAGACACACACCAATCTCAAATTCACTGGAACACACAAAAATATCATCAAAATCGGTCCAGCCGTTTAGGAGGTAGTCCAATTGTGAATCTAAACCATTCTCGAATCCACCTGAATACACACAGAAAGTTTCATTAGAATCGGTCAAGCCGTCTAGGAGGAGTTCAGTGACATACACACGCACACAAGAATTATATATATAAAGATAGATTAAGAAGGTATGGTATGTTCAATGAAGCTCTATACATATAGATATATGCCACAAATTACATATATATTAGGCTGGTTTTTTCGAGAAGGGCGGTGATAGCCAAGTCAGAAACTACAAGACTTAGAGAACAATCGAGAAAGGAGTCATGCCCTCGATTTATAAGAAACCAACAACTGAATATTTAATTCAGCAAAATTTCTTGAACTTTTGATGGAAACTATTTTGAGCAACTTACTTATTTGTTATGTGAAAGTCAGATATGAAAAGCAATTTGTAATTTTTTCCATTAGCTGTTTAACCTGATTCCTGCCGCCGAATTCCACCTTCGCACGACTCGCCACAAGTTAAGATATCATCCCCACCATCTGGATGTGTGGCGGTCCTCCACAGTGCGGTTTTCAAGGAGCTTTCTTCCGCGTACTACAACGCTGTGGAATGAGCTTCCTTGTGCGGTATTTCCGGGACGATACGGGTACCTTCAAAAAAAGCGCGTACACCTTCCTTAAAGGCTGGTAACGCTCTTGTGATTCCTCTGGTGTTGCAAGAGAATGTGGGCGGCGGTGATCACTTAACACAAACCCGTACGCTCGTTTGTCCTCCTATTCCATAAAAAAAAAGCTTTCAATTTTAGTAATACATATCTTTCCAAAGTTTGATCCTTATCAGCAACTGAGCCCATTGGTTTAATAATACAGGATGTATTTTTTTATTAAAAATCATTCGGGTCAATTTCCGTTGAAAGTTCAAGAAATTAAAAAGAACTAAATATGCAGTTGTTGGTTTCTTATAAATCGAGGGAATGACTCCTTTCACGACTTTCCTTTAAGTCTCGTTGTTTCCGAATTGGCCATCATCGCCCTTTTCAAAAAACCATCTTGTATATTAGAATAAATGAGTATTTTCAATGATAACAATTGGTTTTATTAGTGTTTGAAGCGAGCAAGTGAAGCTTCGCTTTAAGGAAAATTATTAGAAGGTAATGAAAAAAAAAATCTATTTTGATATTGAATTGAGTCTTGATAACAATTGGTTTTATTGGTGTTTTTGGTTTTATAACAACTAAATTAAAGTTTTTCAAGTAAAGTAAACATATTTTAACATATTCCAAAAATAAAAAAAAAACAGGAAAATTAAACTACGCTTCAAAGTCCTTATTAAATTTGAATGGACACTATTTCAAGTCAAATTTATATCAACAAAAACTATATATTTTAATTATACTAATGTCTTGGAAATATAGTGTAGGTGTATGATAAAAATAGCAACTTACCAAATATTAGGCAAGGCTTCCATAAAAAAACAGCAAAAATTCTGCGCACTTCACTATCACGCCAGCGTCCGATTAACGGCCGCTCCCAATATACTACCTACAGATAGAGATAAATTACTACCTTCTACTGTTAGTAAGTAGCTGTCAATAATGTGAAGCTGTCCCAATAGTTTAGTCATTCTTATCGCCTTATATTGAGACGCGTGAATTGCAATTTCCATACATACTTCTATCGCTGGTAAGCAAGACGTCATCCCACTGACAGACAGCGTGTATGGATAAGATGAATTACCGTCGATAAGTTTATTGGGACAGAAAAGTCAACGGTAGTTACGATTTATATCTCAAGTAGGCCACAACCAGAGATAGACTGAATATTGGGAACGGCCGTTAGACTGAAGTCCCCGCACCCTTTTTCGTTTTTTTACTTTTGAATGCCATCCATCGATTTCGTCTTTCTTCTAATATGTACAGAATTTAACAGACTTATTCTATTTTAAGTTCAAAGTAAAATAGCGATTCCTAATATCAAAATAAAGTGAGAAATACAGTCTTTTTGGCTTTTTTCTTAACAACAAATCCAACATATAGATTTACTTTACCACCGGAACGTTTAATCAATATTATGGCATCAGTATTATTACTATGCAATGTACATTTTCGTATTTAATAAATTTAAAATTAAACTTCGTAGTGGCAGTTTTTTTGACTTTCAATAAGTTATGTCACATCCAATTTTGAATAAAATATTTGATTTTGAATTTGAAATATAAAAAATACCGATTGCAAACATATTTTATTTGAACCCAGGGTAACTAAAAGTTAGACTAAACATATCCTATACATCAGTTTGAAATTGGTAGTTTATAATCCCACTTCGATTTTCCTCAGACTATTTTAATATTGAATAAGGTAAGTACGTGTAGCTGACAGCGTGCGTCGTTGTATTGATGAAATATTCGCAAAGTATTTGCCATTATTGCATTTTCATATGAAGCTAGCTCACTGGAATACCTTTCCACATATTTGTGAAGAGCTGCACGTAATACTTTTTGAAGCTTTATAATGTTGTCTATATATATTGAAGACACACACCAATCTCAAATTCACTGGAACACACAAAAATATCATCAAAATCGGTCCAGCCGTTTAGGAGGTAGTCCAATTGTGAATCTAAACCATTCTCGAATCCACCTGAATACACACAGAAAGTTTCATTAGAATCGGTCAAGCCGTCTAGGAGGAGTTCAGTGACATACACACGCACACAAGAATTATATATATAAAGATAGATTAAGAAGGTATGGTATGTTCAATGAAGCTCTATACATATAGATATATGCCACAAATTACATATATATTAGGCTGGTTTTTTCGAGAAGGGCGGTGATAGCCAAGTCAGAAACTACAAGACTTAGAGAACAATCGAGAAAGGAGTCATGCCCTCGATTTATAAGAAACCAACAACTGAATATTTAATTCAGCAAAACTTCTTGAACTTTTGATGGAAACTATTTTGAGCAACTTACTTATTTGTTATGTGAAAGTCAGATATGAAAAGCAATTTGTAATTTTTTCCATTAGCTGTTTAACCTGATTCCTGCCGCCGAATCCCACCTTCGCACGACTCGCCACAAGTTAAGATATCATCCCCACCATCTGGATGTGTGGCGGTCCTCCACAGTGCGGTTTTCAAGGAGCTTTCTTCCGCGTACTACAACGCTGTGGAATGAGCTTCCTTGTGCGGTATTTCCGGGACGATACGGGTACCTTCAAAAAAAGCGCGTACACCTTCCTTAAAGGCTGGTAACGCTCTTGTGATTCCTCTGGTGTTGCAAGAGAATGTGGGCGGCGGTGATCACTTAACACAAACCCGTACGCTCGTTTGTCCTCCTATTCCATAAAAAAAAAGCTTTCAATTTTAGTAATACATATCTTTCCAAAGTTTGATCCTTATCAGCAACTGAGTCCATTGGTTTAATAATACAGGATGTATTTTTTTATTAAAAATCATTCGGGTCAATTTCCGTTGAAAGTTCAAGAAATTAAAAAGAACTAAATATGCAGTTGTTGGTTTCTTATAAATCGAGGGAATGACTCCTTTCACGACTTTCCTTTAAGTCTCGTTGTTTCCGAATTGGCCATCATCGCCCTTTTCAAAAAACCATCTTGTATATTAGAATAAATGAGTATTTTCAATGATAACAATTGGTTTTATTAGTGTTTGAAGCGAGCAAGTGAAGCTTCGCTTTAAGGAAAATTATTAGAAGGTAATGAAAAAAAAAATCTATTTTGATATTGAATTGAGTCTTGATAACAATTGGTTTTATTGGTGTTTTTGGTTTTATAACAACTAAATTAAAGTTTTTCAAGTAAAGTAAACATATTTTAACATATTCCAAAAATAAAAAAAAAACAGGAAAATTAAACTACGCTTCAAAGTCCTTATTAAATTTGAATGGACACTATTTCAAGTCAAATTTATATCAACAAAAACTATATATTTTAATTATACTAATGTCTGGGAAATATAGTGTAGGTGTATGATAAAAATAGCAACTTACCAAATATTAGGCAAGGCTTCCATAAAAAAACAGCAAAAATTCTGCGCACTTCACTATCACGCCAGCGTCCGATTAACGGCCGCTCCCAATATACTACCTACAGATAGAGATAAATTACTACCTTCTACTGTTAGTAAGTAGCTGTCAATAATGTGAAGCTGTCCCAATAGTTTAGTCATTCTTATCGCCTTATATTGAGACGCGTGAATTGCAATTTCCATACATACTTCTATCGCTGGTAAGCAAGACGTCATCCCACTGACAGACAGCGTGTATGGATAAGATGAATTACCGTCGATAAGTTTATTGGGACAGAAAAGTCAACGGTAGTTACGATTTATATCTCAAGTAGGCCACAACCAGAGATAGACTGAATATTGGGAACGGCCGTTAGACTGAAGTCCCCGCACCCTTTTTCGTTTTTTTACTTTTGAATGCCATCCATCGATTTCGTCTTTCTTCTAATATGTACAGAATTTAACAGACTTATTCTATTTTAAGTTCAAAGTAAAATAGCGATTCCTAATATCAAAATAAAGTGAGAAATACAGTCTTTTTGGCTTTTTTCTTAACAACAAATCCAACAAATAGATTTACTTTACCACCGGAACGTTTAATCAATATTATGGCATCAGTATTATTACTATGCAATGTACATTTTCGTATTTAATAAATTTAAAATTAAACTTCTTAGTGGCAGTTTTTTTGACTTTCAATAAGTTATGTCACATCCAATTTTGAATAAAATATTTGATTTTGAATTTGAAATATAAAAAATACCGATTGCAAACATATTTTATTTGAACCCAGGGTAACTAAAAGTTAGACTAAACATATCCTATACATCAGTTTGAAATTGGTAGTTTATAATCCCACTTCGATTTTCCTCAGACTATTTTAATATTGAATAAGGTAAGTACGTGTAGCTGACAGCGTGCGTCGTTGTATTGATGAAATATTCGCAAAGTATTTGCCATTATTGCATTTTCATATGAAGCTAGCTCACTGGAATACCTTTCCACATATTTGTGAAGAGCTGCACGTAATACTTTTTGAAGCGTTATAATGTTGTCTATATATATTGAAGACACACACCAATCTCAAATTCACTGGAACACACAACAATATCATCAAAATCGGTCCAGCCGTTTAGGAGGTAGTCCAATTGTGAATCTAAACCATTCTCGAATCCACCTGAATACACACAGAAAGTTTCATTAGAATCGGTCAAGCCGTCTAGGAGGAGTTCAGTGACATACACACGCACACAAGAATTATATATATAAAGATAGATTAAGAAGGTATGGTATGTTCAATGAAGCTCTATACATATAGATATATGCCACAAATTACATATATATTAGGCTGGTTTTTTCGAGAAGGGCGGTGATAGCCAAGTCAGAAACTACAAGACTTAGAGAACAATCGAGAAAGGAGTCATGCCCTCGATTTATAAGAAACCAACAACTGAATATTTAATTCAGCAAAATTTCTTGAACTTTTGATGGAAACTATTTTGAGCAACTTACTTATTTGTTATGTGAAAGTCAGATATGAAAAGCAATTTGTAATTTTTTCCATTAGCTGTTTAACCTGATTCCTGCCGCCGAATTCCACCTTCGCACGACTCGCCACAAGTTAAGATATCATCCCCACCATCTGGATGTGTGGCGGTCCTCCACAGTGCGGTTTTCAAGGAGCTTTCTTCCGCGTACTACAACGCTGTGGAATGAGCTTCCTTGTGCGGTATTTCCGGGACGATACGGGTACCTTCAAAAAAAGCGCGTACACCTTCCTTAAAGGCTGGTAACGCTCTTGTGATTCCTCTGGTGTTGCAAGAGAATGTGGGCGGCGGTGATCACTTAACACAAACCCGTACGCTCGTTTGTCCTCCTATTCCATAAAAAAAAAGCTTTCAATTTTAGTAATACATATCTTTCCAAAGTTTGATCCTTATCAGCAACTGAGTCCATTGGTTTAATAATACAGGATGTATTTTTTTATTAAAAATCATTCGGGTCAATTTCCGTTGAAAGTTCAAGAAATTAAAAAGATCTAAATATGCAGTTGTTGGTTTCTTATAAATCGAGGGAATGACTCCTTTCACGACTTTCCTTTAAGTCTCGTTGTTTCCGAATTGGCCATCATCGCCCTTTTCAAAAAACCATCTTGTATATTAGAATAAATGAGTATTTTCAATGATAACAATTGGTTTTATTAGTGTTTGAAGCGAGCAAGTGAAGCTTCGCTTTAAGGAAAATTATTAGAAGGTAATGAAAAAAAAAATCTATTTTGATATTGAATTGAGTCTTGATAACAATTGGTTTTATTGGTGTTTTTGGTTTTATAACAACTAAATTAAAGTTTTTCAAGTAAAGTAAACATATTTTAACATATTCCAAAAATAAAAAAAAAACAGGAAAATTAAACTACGCTTCAAAGTCCTTATTAAATTTGAATGGACACTATTTCAAGTCAAATTTATATCAACAAAAACTATATATTTTAATTATACTAATGTCTTGGAAATATAGTGTAGGTGTATGATAAAAATAGCAACTTACCAAATATTAGGCAAGGCTTCCATAAAAAAACAGCAAAAATTCTGCGCACTTCACTATCACGCCAGCGTCCGATTAACGGCCGCTCCCAATATACTACCTACAGATAGAGATAAATTACTACCTTCTACTGTTAGTAAGTAGCTGTCAATAATGTGAAGCTGTCCCAATAGTTTAGTCATTCTTATCGCCTTATATTGAGACGCGTGAATTGCAATTTCCATACATACTTCTATCGCTGGTAAGCAAGACGTCATCCCACTGACAGACAGCGTGTATGGATAAGATGAATTACCGTCGATAAGTTTATTGGGACAGAAAAGTCAACGGTAGTTACGATTTATATCTCAAGTAGGCCACAACCAGAGATAGACTGAATATTGGGAACGGCCGTTAGACTGAAGTCCCCGCACCCTTTTTCGTTTTTTTACTTTTGAATGCCATCCATCGATTTCGTCTTTCTTCTAATATGTACAGAATTTAACAGACTTATTCTATTTTAAGTTCAAAGTAAAATAGCGATTCCTAATATCAAAATAAAGTGAGAAATACAGTCTTTTTGGCTTTTTTCTTAACAACAAATCCAACATATAGATTTACTTTACCACCGGAACGTTTAATCAATATTATGGCATCAGTATTATTACTATGCAATGTACATTTTCGTATTTAATAAATTTAAAATTAAACTTCGTAGTGGCAGTTTTTTTGACTTTCAATAAGTTATGTCACATCCAATTTTGAATAAAATATTTGATTTTGAATTTGAAATATAAAAAATACCGATTGCAAACATATTTTATTTGAACCCAGGGTAACTAAAAGTTAGACTAAACATATCCTATACATCAGTTTGAAATTGGTAGTTTATAATCCCACTTCGATTTTCCTCAGACTATTTTAATATTGAATAAGGTAAGTACGTGTAGCTGACAGCGTGCGTCGTTGTATTGATGAAATATTCGCAAAGTATTTGCCATTATTGCATTTTCATATGAAGCTAGCTCACTGGAATACCTTTCCACATATTTGTGAAGAGCTGCACGTAATACTTTTTGAAGCGTTATAATGTTGTCTATATATATTTAGGAAGTTTTAAGGACACACATTCCTCCTGCTTCATCGTTCGGCGGCTAAACGTGTCCCTATAATAAGCGAAAATGCAAACATTAAAAAAAAGCGCGTACACCTTCCTTAAAGGCTGGCAACGCTCTTGTGATTCCTCTGGTGTTGCAAGAGAATGTGGGCGGCGGTGATCACTTAACACCAGGTGACCCGTACGCTCGTTTGTCCTCCTATTCCATAAAAAAAATAATAAAAAAAACGAACGAGAAAAATACCAACATAATATCGGGTGAAGAACTTCGCTTTAAGGAAAATGACTAGAAAGATATTAAGTAACGGCTTTTCTATGATTATATATAATCAATTTTCATATTTAATTGAGACTTGATCATCAATAATTAAATTTAAATTGTTATAAATAATGAAGTTGAAGAAGTTGAAGTCTGTATTGTATATCTTCTATACATATAATAACATCGTAACGCAACGTCACAATGAGTACTACAACGGCGCCTATTTCTGCCGTGAAGCAGTAGTGTGTAAACATTACTGTGTTTCCATCTGAAGGGCGCCGTAGCTAGTGAAATTACTGGGCAAATGAGACTTAACATTTTTATGTCTCAAGGCGACTAGCGTGGTTGTAGTGCCGCTCAGAATTTTCGGGTTTTCAAGAATCCTGAGTGGCACTGCATTGTGATAGGCAGGGCGTATCAAGTACCATCAGCTGAACGGCGTGTCTCGTCCCTTATTTTCATATAAAAAAAAACTTAGCAAAGAGAATACTTGATGCGTAGGTACAAACAATATCAAATCTAAAAGGACCTATATATTATATTGTAATCTGTCTGTATGAATGTCTGGGCATAACGTAAAAAATACTGAATCGAACAATATATAGGCTATTATAAAGCTAGAGGCAGGCATAATCTTATTTGTGATCCTATAAGGAACCGATCGACTAAAACAAATCTGGTATTACTTACAGATTATTTATTATATTCCAAAGTATGGATCTGGGGTACCAGGTAGAAGTAATCTACACTGATTTCAAAAAAGCGTTTGATCGATTGGATCACGTTTTTCTATTTCATAAACGACACATTTTCTGTATACGTGGAGACCTTTATAGGTGGTTTGAATCCTATGCTGCAAACAGGAGATTACAATTGACTGTGCTCGTAGTGACTATAATAATATAATAATTAGTTTAGGTGTTCCTCAGGGATCTATCCTGGGACCATTGGCTTTTAGCATTTACTTTTTTGATATTAATGCCTATATAGACGCTGAAAATTATATAGTTCCAACGACTGCCACAAAATTCAAAACGATCTGGACAATATTTGTAATCTTTGCTCGACTTGATTCCAAAATGAATTTCATCAAAACATATAGGCTCAATCACAGATAGTGCATATAAGCAATTAGGATTTATTAAACGACTTTGTGGTTCATTCGATGATGTAGACATTAAAACACTATACTTGGCATATGTTCTAAGTTCATTAAAATACGCGTGTAGCATAATATGGTCTCCTTGTTATAAGATATACCTGCTATCGAGATAATACAAAATTATATAATATAATAGAAGAAGATAATACGACATTGTAACATTTTATCAAATAAAGTAGATTGCAGCGTACTTTTTGAAAATATATCATTTCAAATACCAACCTATCGAACACGACACACAAAATTATAAATACCAAATTTAAGGACGAATTACGACGAAATATTAAGGTATCCCGATCGTACCTTTAAGACCAGCTCCGCTGCAATAGGCACAAAATATATATAAAACATATTCTTATATTTTGATAAAAAATACAAAACCCAAAATAAAAGCAAAAAAACGTTTCAATGTACCAAAAGCACTAGCAGTATTACTACACACTTTTACAATCTCCATGCTTGTGAGCATCAAAAGGCAATTGTCTTGACACCAATTTTAACGTACACAGTGGTCACTCGTATCTTGCCTACCTGGGTATGTCAGCAAGTCGAGGAGCCCGCGGTCGTCGGACGGACCCCGTAATCGGCAGTGCACCAACCTGTCGAAAAATATTATTTGTATAAAATATTTGCTTCGATTCCAATATATTACATATCAAATTGTGGCTTTTAAATAAATTATAATATAAATACAAAAATTTAATGATATTTAGATATATGAATTTTTTCTTTCTTCTTCTTCTACCTTCCTTAGTGTATCTATTCTACCCTAGTGTGAAGTATATTCAGGCACAGTAACTTTGTTCTATGTCTCTGCCTTTTCTCTCAAAATGCGTCCGTACCAGCGCAATTTAAATTTTAGGCATTGTATTACGTCCTATATAGTCGAGTCAACAAGTTCAAAAACGTGTTTATTCCTCCTCTCCTCTTCCATAAAAAAACAAAATGCTATCTTGTTTTCATCTTAATTTGCCCATTTCAATTTTAAATGCGCTAAACATACTTTAAGTACTATTTCTAGACGTCATTCCGAATCGAATGAGCGATTGCTCATATTTTTAGGAGCTTTATCAAAAATTAACACGTTTTTGAACTTCATGTTGACTAGCTTATTACGTTCAATAATCTAGTCAACCAAAGTTACTGTATATTCCATTCAGGCATGAGGTATTCTATTTTCCATATTGATAGTAATATTATTTTCAATTGGGGTATAAATTTTGGTTAAATTCCTGCGACAGGCTTTGTCTTGCTCACTTAACCATAATTATTTGTGGAGTGGAACGTTTCTTTCGATTCCTTTTTTAACTTATACAAGTAAATCAAAGCGTTTGAATAATATTTTGTAAAATAATAAAGGCTATTACCATTAAAGTTAAAAAAATCCAAAGTTAAAATAAAATAAAGTAAGGGTAAATATAAGTATATGTGACTTTGACATTCATTTACGTAGTATTATAACCAAAACGAAAAAAATATATTTAATTTGATTTGAATTTGTATGAACACGGATTGAAGGCGTAGAACCCATGACGTTCTATACATATAGAATGTCATTTCGTAGAACTGTTAAATTACTATAAACATGATTTAAGAATAGTAACGTATAGCAAACTATAGAAACGTGTGGAAAGCCTTATCAAAGAAGGTCTTTATCAAAATACAAGGATATTTGAGGAGAGACTATTCGAATGCCAAAAATATTATTGAGTTTAAGTAAAAAGGTAAGGTAACTGATCTCCTGCATCCGCAATTAGACCACTTAGTCGGGTCAATTTTGGGCGCAGTGTTGGCCAGTTATTCCAACCAGCCCAGATACTTCCAGAAGTTCAAAAGGGTGTTCGCAGACTTCTCGGAGCGACCTCGTATTCACTAAGGTATGCCCTTGGTTGGCCACCCTTGCACATGCCAGGATTACATGATTGATCGTTTCGTCCTGGGTCAGACAGCCTCTGCACTTAGGACTGTCTGTAATGCTGATTGTGAAAACATGCTTGTTTAGTAATGTGTGACCCGTTAGGTTAACCACCATTATTCGATTGTCATGTCTGTTAAGGTTGAACTCGACATCAATTTGGGTGATAGTGCAGAAATCGTTCTCACCTCTTTCTCTTTTAGATACAAAATAAATGGCATAAAAGGCATTTATTTTCTCAAAATTGATTCCTATAGAATTATTTTTGATGTCATTTTTAATATACTAGATATTACTACCGCTTCGAAAACAAATGGCATTGTGAGAGAGAAGAAGCAGCAAACTATACAATATTGTACTGTCATTGCTATTGCTATAAAATAATAATAATCTAGTCCCAGGCTTTTGGATCACTTAGATGTAGCTGTGGAGTAGTAGGATTTACGATAGAGCCATTTTTTAATAAGTCATTTAAATTTATTTATAGATAATGCCTGAACACTGGCTGGGGCTTTATTTTAATTTAATTATAAAAGTGTATACATTTACCCCTAAAGCTATTATGTATCTTATGAAGCCTACTAGAATTAGTTACCGGCAATCCCTTATTTCTAGTATTATAATCACTATTAAGAGCAGAAAGGTAATTATTTTTGTTAACGTATATTAAATTTACATAAATGTACTGACACTGAACAGTCATAATATTAATTATTTCTTTATATTTTCTTTGAGAGACTGTCTCTATAACCAAGCTGAATAAATAAATTATAAATAAATAAAAATAAAATTTATAACTTATTTCATTCCGTTGAACATAACTAATTTTATGTCGCGCGGCAATCTGTCTACCAAAATATATCACAATGAAATTAGAAAGCTTCCTGAAATGCCGGGAAAATAGTTGAGCTATAAGGATTTCGCTTTAAGAGTAGACATAATTCACACAGGACTCACAAAGGCTTCTTTTCAATTGTCAGTGGAGTTTTACAATAAGTTCTAGTCACAATATAAAGGACTTCTGTTGGCCAATTAGACGAGCAAAAACAACAAAGTGTTTTCTTTCTTTGAGAGGATGAATGTCAAACGTATAAGCTTAATTCCTCAACGAATATTTGTTCTTTTTCTGGATTTTTTTTTAAATATATGCAGCCAAAAGCCTTCATTCACAGTTCTGATAGCAGGATCATTAATGTAACCATACAGTGATAACTATATTATTATGATAGTCATGGTTTCGATGACGTAAGTACCGTTGACCGTTGTTTTACCATTTGGAGGCTCCTTTGCACAATCTGTAAGCATTACTGTGCTTCGGTCTGAAGGGCGACGTAGCTAGTGAAATTTAACTTAACATCTTATGTCTCAAGGTGACCAACGCAATAATTGTAGTGCTGCTCAGAGTTTTTGAGTTTTTCATGAATCCTGAGCAGCACTACATTGTAATGGGCAGGGCGTATCAATTTCTATCTCGTCCCTCTTTTCATAAATAAAGTAAAGCCTCACAACAACGTTCAATTGGTTCAAGCTGATACAATTTGTTCCTACATATCCCAATCTAAACAATACTACCTATACTACAACAACTATTCCCCCATCAACTATTCCACCACCAACTTTACAAGTTTATCCAGAAAACAATATCACCAATCGCAAAAGAAAAAGTGAGTCACCAGATGAGATAAAAAACAAACTTAAAATCTCGGATTAAATAGTAATCCAATACTAAGAGGTCACTTAGTTAATAATTCTACCAATACAGTTGACGTTGGTGTTAGCACAAATATTGCTACAGAAACACCAGTAATAAATCCCATCGTCAAAGCTGAAACTGTAGATAAATTAGTTAATAGTATTTCAGTTACGACACAATTGCAAAAAGGGGATTTAGAATTACCAAAAATAAACTTGTTAGGAGCACACTATTTCCGCAAGCCAGAGGTAGAATATTAAATGATAAAAGCACAGAGCCGATGCAAGAAAATAAACAAAGTAGTTTAGATAAAATGGAAAATGAATCCCAAGAGCCACCGAGCATAGCACAAATTGAAAAGACTAAACTTAATATAGTAAAAGAAATAAATAATGAAAATGTAAATGTAAATGAAATAAATAAGAATACGCATGGCATATCACTAAATAATATAAGAACGCAGGATATGAAACTGACTGAGTAGGATTATATTTTAACTCATGTTCTAGATGGTTTTGTGATACAGGAATCAATTGTTGCATTTCCGGTAAGTGAAATTCATTGTAATATATGTAGGTATATTGTGGAAAAAGATTATGAGCATACGTTTAGCTACAGGGTACAGCAGCAGCAACAATGATAAGCGAATATTGCGAGATCGTTGCCGGTGTTGTGGAAAGGATAAAATATGCGCTTTTTTGTTTACGGCTAAGCTTTTTTGAGCTATCAAAACTAAGTGGTTCGATATAACAAAAAATATCTGTACAAATCATTGACGTTCTATACATAATATAGATAAATCACGTCGTATAAAAACAAAGCCGAAATATGGAACATACCACAAATTACTAATTTAATTTCAAATCACAATATTAAGACAATTGATTTAGGAGCCTACAATTAATGAATTAAACAATAATTATTAGTTATT
Source organism: Leptidea sinapis (assembly GCF_905404315.1). NCBI lineage: Eukaryota > Metazoa > Arthropoda > Insecta > Lepidoptera > Pieridae > Leptidea > Leptidea sinapis. The sequence goes on from NC_066301.1 coordinate 7,753,710, forward strand.
TTATTGATACTATGTTAGTCTGAAATTATTAAATTTACAATGTTTATTAATATCTTATTATTTTTTTTATACGAGCAGGACGTACAGCTGATGGTAATTGATACACCCTGCCCATTACAATGCAGTGCATTTCTTGAAAAACTCCAAAAATTCTGAGCGGCACAACGTCGTCTTCTCTTCGTCACCTTGAGACAAAAGATGTTAAGTCTCATTTGCCCAGTAATTTCACTAGCTACGGCGCCCTTCAGACCGAAACACAGTAATGCTTACACATTATACTGCTTCACGGCAGAAATAGGCGCCGTTGTGGTACCCATAATCTAGCCGGCATCCTGTGCAAAGGAGCCTCCCACTGGTATACTTGGACCGTGGGGCCCACTGGTAACTGGCAACTGTTGTTACTGACATGCAGACATATTTTAGCCTAATCAAGTTTATTGTGTGTTTAATTACTTATTCCATTTATTATATTAAATTCATTTGCATGCCTTGTTAAGCCTGGCGAAACATGTGTAACTGTAATATTGTACCATCATAACATACCATTTTGATAAGTAAATAAAGAATTTGATTGATTGATTGAGTGATTGATATATTGGCTTTGTGGCCATAAATCCAAGCTGACCAACAAATATCTAGTCCAACAAATTCAATATGTGCTAAATATCAGCTTGGTTATAGACAGTCTCTCAAAGAGAAATTTAAAGAAATAAATATTATGACTGTTCATTCTCAGTACATTTATGAAAATTTAATATACGTTCACAAATATCGTCACCTTTTTGCTCTTTATAGTGATTTTCATTATTATAACACTAGAAATTAGGGATTTCTTGTAACTAATTTTAGTAGGCTTCATAAGATACATAAAAGCTTTAAGGGTAAATGTATACACTTTTATAATAAAGTCCCAGCCACGGTTCAGGCATTATCTATAAATAAATTTAAATGTTTTATTGAAAAATGCCTCTGTCGTAAATAGCTACTCTACAGCTGAATATCTAAGTGATCCGACAGCCTGGGTCTAGATTATGATTATTTTACAGCAATATCAATGGCAGTACAATATTGTATTTTTGATTAAAAAGAGCGCAAAAAATAATGCTAGGAGAGTTTCTTACGCCACTTCCTCTCACTCAGAGCGAGATAAATGACAAACAAAAAAATTCTAAAGAAATCAATTTTGAGAAAATAAATGCCTTTTATGCCCTTTATGCCAAGCTGACGTTCAACAACAATTTACAAAGTTAAAATAGACAAATGGATTTCAATTTCTATACCAGTGAGAGGTTTGTTTGCAGAGGACGCCGGCTAGTTCCACAGTGGCGTCTTTTTCTGCCCTTAAGCATTATTGTATTTGTTTCGGCTTTAAAGACGCCGTAGCTAGTGAAATATCTGGGCTGATAAGTCGTAATTGTTGATAACTGGAACAGATAGACATAAACTTAAACTCCCTACTACTCGGTTAATTCGAGTTAGTATGTAAGAGTTACCAATGGGAGGCCCTTTGCACAGGATGCCGGTTAGATTATGGGCACCACAACGGCGCCTATTTCTGCCGTAAAGCAGTAATGTTTAAGCATTACTGTGTGTCGGTCTGAAGGGCGCCGTAACTAGTGAAATTACTGGGCAAATGAGATTAACATCTTATGTCTCAAGGATACGAGCGCAGTTGTAGTGCCGCTTAGAATTTTTGGGGTTTTTCAAGAATCAAAGTAGGGCGTATCAATTACCATCAGTTGAACGTCCTGCTCGTCTCGTCCCTTATTATCATAATAAAAAAGATGCACTAGCTACTCTGCGTATATGGATACTCCGCCTATTCGCAGGGCGCCCTCTGCTACGTTTCCCGAGTTTCAGTTTCCGCTTAGGAATTCGTCGAAAAAGTAAACATCAAACACTCAGCAACGTTGATTATTTATGCATAAAAATATTATCAGAAATATTACCTAGAGAATGTTATATTGAAGTAAAATTCAAATATTTAACGCTTTTAAATTTTCATTTGAATAGAAACGACTTTGTAGAGACTCGCTGAGAAAACCGTTGATGCTTGAAAATGTACTGAATGCAGTTGTCTTAGGAAATATAGACAGAGACATTGTACTCAAAAACAGAGGCTATTTTTATCAAATTAATAGTTAAAATAATAGAATAAAGATGCTAAATGCATTGATAAGGCCTTATTAATAGTTTAATCTTATTTTAATAATTAAGAAGTCTAATATAAATTAAATTTATTCAAACATCAGTAAATAATTTTTATAATTATAATCCTATATTATACTTAATATATAATTTAAAATTGTTTTTTAAAGTCCATCAGGCTAGGCAGTGTCTTAATAGCTTATATATAATAAAAATTTAATATATAATACATATTTAATTACAGAATAAATACATCGTCAAATTGTTTCTTTAGCTATGTGTAGTTGTAGAAAGAGCTCACTTTTTAATTATGAAATAGGAGGGCAAACGAGCATACGGGTCACCTGGTGTTAAGTGATCACCACCGCCCACATTCTCTTGCAACACCAGAGGAATCACAGGTTGCCGGCCTATAAGGAAGGTGCACGCGCTTTTTTTGAAGGTACCCATGTCGTAACGTCCCGGAAGCACCGCACAAGTAAGTTCATTCCACAGCTTTGTAGTACGTGGAAGAAAGCTCCTTGAAAACCACGCTGTGGAGGACCTCCACACATCCAGATGGAGGGGATTATATACTAACTTTTGGCGTGTCGTGCGAAGGTGGAATTTATTTATTTCAAGGTTTAAATCTTCGCGGAAAATGTTGTGAAGTACTTCGGCAGACTCTGGGTTAAAATTGACATTGAAAATCTCCACTTCAAATTAGCTTATCTTCCTTTGTTAACCCTCACCCAAATACACCCAATCAATGTGCTCAATAATCTATATATAAAATAGACATCAGTTTATCTCAAAGAAACAGAACTATTTTGAGTATAACACTCTAGAAAAAGAATAAAGATATAACTTTATTCAACTAAATGGAGTTTTATCTACTAATTGAATGCTTTCGAAAATCGTGTAGAGCGCGCGCATCGAACAATAAATAAATCTCGTCATTTTCGCCAAACGCTCCATAAGAAATAGGAATTTCGAAAGGGTCATTATATTACATTAAAGTACTTCATTGCTCTATGTTTCTTCATTTCTCACGTGCTTTTTTTTTTCGTCCACAGACAATTTTTTTTTGACAAGGGACGAGACGAGCAGGACGTTCAGGAGATGGTAATTGATAAACCCCGCATATAACAATGAATTGCCACTCAGGATTCTTGATGAACCCAAAAATTCTGAGTGGCACTACAATTGCGCTCGGCAACTTGAGACATAAGGTGTTTAGTCTCATTTGCCCAGTAATTTCACTAGCTACGGCGCCCTTCAGACTGAAACACAGTAATGCTTGCACATTACTGCTTCACGGCAGAAATACCGTCGCCGTTGTAGTTCCCAAAATCAAGCCGGCATCATGTGCAGAGCAGCCTCCCACTGGTACATGCTGCTGGATGCTGGATGTATACTGTTCACGACTCGTAAAAGGAGAATATCAAGAACCATAATTTTGTGATTAAAAAAAAATTAAGGATATTTTAAGATCATATTATAACGTGTCCATTATAGTAAAAACAATATAAAGAATTTAATTGCAATATTATTATTTTGACACTTTCAGCAAAATAGTCACAATTTCGCGTACAAGTCTGAAAGAGCGGCGATATCACAGCACGAATCTATCATAAATCACGTTTTTTATAACCAAGGTTGTTTATCTAGCAACCCGTAACATAAACCGCATAATGATAAAGGCATAAAAAGGCATTTATTTTCTCAAAATTTATTCCTTTAGAATTCTTTTTGATGTCATTTCTAATAACTACTAGATACTACTACCGCTTCGGAAACAAATGGCGCTCTGAGAGAGAAGAAGCGGCGCAAGAAACTCTCCCAGCATTCTTTTTTTTGCGCTCTTTTCAATAAAAATATACAATATTGTACAGTCATTTCTATCGCTATAAAATAATCACAATCTAGTCCCAGGCTGTCCGATCATTTACATATTCAGCATTGGAGTAATAGGATTTACGACAGAGTCATTTTATTATAAAACATTTAAATTTATTTATAGATAATGCCTGAACAGTGGCTGGGACTTTATTATAGAAGTATATACATTTACCCTTAAAGCTATTATGTATCTTATGAAGCCTACTAGAATTAGTTACAAGCAATCCCTTATTTCTAGCGTTGAAATTGTGATACCTCGGCTAATGTAAACACAAGTAGTTATAGCGTCTCAAGTGGCCGCGTCGCGTTTGGCGCCAAAACAGCTAAGCAGGTGGATACTGTGGGCGCGTGGGATCTGTGAGCAAAGCTAAGACTAAGTTGTTTTTGAATTCTATCATTAAAATGAAATCAGACATTCAAACAAAACATTAATTATTGTGGTACAATTAAAAATGTGTCATTGTGTCACTAAAGGCTGAATAATTTAAGTATCGCGGCTCCGTCTATGTATCCATGTTCGTTCGACTTAATGCAGTGCAAGAGTAAATGTGCTCGTGAAATATGCATTTCCTTTTCCCATCGATAGTATCATACTCGCTAAGAATAACTTTTATTCGGTCGTAAAAGTTCAGTACCTTTCTCTGACCAGGAACACCGGCTCAGTTACAGAAATACATCGATAACATTTTTACACAAATAAAATTTGAAAATAAAATTTTATGAACGATGCGGGACTCGAACCCACGTCCTCTTGTGTTCCTTGCGGGTGCTCTTCCAACTGAGCTTACCGTACGAGTGACGTATCCTAATAATATCTTGTATGCTTTGTTGTCCCAGGTTGTGGTTTCATCTACAGGATCTACTTTACAGTTGATAACCTGATCAACCCCAATATTTGCATATTAGGAAATTGACTTGAGACGTCGGTCTTGCAAATCTAAACAATTTGTTATGTTTTTAAAGTGATAACCCTCACTCGGGAATGGAAATATATTTATTTGTATATTAATCCCAGAAGTAAGGGTGATCACTTTAAAAAAAGAACAAATTGTTTAGATAACATTTTTCACTGACTAGTCCTTCATTTTCAACCAGCTTAAAAAAAAGGAGATATACTCGTAGTCCCGTCTTGTAAATGTTTTTATGTTTATTACATCATAATTCCTTCATTTATTGACAGACTTGGATCTCTAGTAGTTATAAAGATAAGACCCATTATTAAACGAAAATTACAGATAGAACTTATGTGTATTCTTTCAGTTCCGGGAAACAATTATTGTGTTTCGGTCTAAAGGGCGCTGTAGCTAGTCAAAATTACTGGGCAAATGAGACTTAACATCTTATGTATCAAGGTGACGAGCGCAATTATAGTGCCGCTCAGAATTTTTCTGTTTTTCAAGAATCCTGAGCGGCACTACATTGTAATCGGCAGAGCGTATCAATTACCATCAACTGAACGTCTTGCTCGTCTCATCCCTTATTTAAACAAAAAACCGCTCTTGTATACTGATCACTGATTTTCCTTATGAATACAAAAATAAATGATTAATTAATAATAATATTGTACATATATGTCATGAAATAATTTTATAGGCAAACGGTTACCCAAAAAATTTTTGCTTTATTAGGTACTTGTAAAAAAGAGTTTCGGTAAAGTGAAATTAAATAAATGAGTTCACTAAAATATATTCTGTACAAGCCCAATAAATATACAAATAAACCCATAACTCAACTTTAGGTAATAATAACAGGTAAATAAGAAATTTGTAGCGAAATTTGATAACAATGTATTTTATTGTTTCGATAAGGTACAGAAAATTCGGTCGAGTCTTAAGGGCTTACGTTGGAAACTCAGACTTAATTAATAAAACAGACGGATCAGTTCAATGAATTTTTAATTTCACTGAATGGTTTTTGTCTACGATAGATTATGTTGCGGGTGGGATCAACCCTGCAAGAATAAAATGTATCTGAAAAACTGATTAAGAATTTTTTACTTAAAATCTTATCGACACATTCCGCTACAAGCAAAGCACAAATAACTTATGGTTATAGGCAAAGTCAAAGTCAAATATACATATCTATACCACGGACGAAAAAAAAAGAAGGACTCCGCGCCGTGATATTAGCAAGTGAAGCACCGTTATGCTAGTGTGTGTGCGGTTACGGGGGATACTAGTTACACAATTTTTTCTCCCTTAAATAATCATATATGGCCACAATTACTTATAATGTATCATTTTTAAACTTTTTCACAACACTTAGCATTTTTAAAATATTTTATCGAGACGCAAACTGATCTGTCACAGACGATGACTATTCTCATAATGGCCGCCTATCGGCCTGTAGTAGTGTAAGTGTGGGCGTGGGGCTATGTATTTATACGTTAATCGGCTTGTTTTGGTGCTACACTGTAATGTAAGGTGACACGGAGTCCTTATTTTTTTTACTAGTCCGTGATCTATACTAATAGATAATAAGCTAATAGATAGATACCTGGAGATGAATAAAGTTTGTTTACTTCGGTTATACTGCGAAAACTACTAAATCGATCGGAATAATATTTATACCAAAAGATGCAGCTTGATTTAGGTTAGTATTTATATAGTTAGAGGTTTAAGTATACGTTTGTTGATGATTACTAATTCGTGACCTATATTTTTTGCCTAAGAACTACCTATATCTTCACAAAACAAACAATTCAGTCATTTCAATTCATACAATGAGCGGGTACTTTTTAACCGCTTTCAAAATGGAGGAGGTTCTTAATTCGATCGCTATTTTTTATGTATATACACCGACTACGCTGAGATTTATGATCCGATTTAGATGAGTATTTTATTTTATGCAGAATGATTGCCATTTGGTCCCATAAAAATTTGACATGGTTAGGCCCAGTGATATTTATTTAATGAACATTTTTTATGAATATTTTTATGTACGTGAATGATATTATTATCATTTGTGTACGGTTGTTTTTGAGTTTTCATTTAAGTTTACTATATGTTAGTATAAAGTATTAATCTGTGTCCCGAAAAGCAGGGCTACCTATCATTCACAGCTAAAAAAAAGGGTTTCACGATCTCTCTCTGTCTCGCAAGCATCTGAAAGAACAGCATTTTAGAACAGCATTTTTTCGGAGTCAATTCCTTTTTTCCATTCCCGTTTCTTGGGATCTATATTGCTTAAGGCGCTTTTCGTAGGCCTAACCCTAGTAACTCAAAAAAAAATACTATTTAATAAATGAAACTAAAAAGCAACGAATCCTTATATTTTAGCTGATGTTACTTAAAAAAATCCTACTGTGGTGTACATAACAATATATTGCAGAGACTAAAAAGTAAAAAATTAAAAAAAAAAAACTACTTCTTAAACTGAAATGTATAAAATAACTTAATAAAGATTTAATTTGAAACACCTCTTATGTAAATCTGACACCTTTAATATTAATAGAATACTTCCTATAGCTTTGAAGTCAATGTCAAGCCAAATGTAATAGCAGGTACCTACACTCGCCACGCGTGACTTTGAGTGGGATGTCTTCGTCTAGAACAAATCAACCCAAGCGGGCAGGCACCGACTTAAGCCCTATAAATAGGTAGTTTTTTATTAATATTTATTTATTGGTTCCCATACAACATAAATGTATTAACAATAACAAAATAACGATGTAACGAAACACTTATGATGGCGTGATATTTAACTTAAATAAATGTAGAGTTATACAATACAATAAATAATTTTATGTTACTTTCACGACTTAGGCAAAAACATGTAAACTTGCTAACTAATAAAAAAAAATATACATAAATTTAAAACACACAAACTAAAATTATATCCTAAATATTATAAGTATAACATACAATAACAATAATATTTTACCAGTGGAAGGCTCCTTTGCACAGGATGCCGGCCAGATTATGGGTACCACAACGGCGCCTATTTCTACCATGAAGCAGTAATGTGGAAGCATTACTGTGTTTCGGTCTGAAGGGCGCCGTAGCTAGTGAAATTATTGGGCAAATGAGATTTAACATCTTATGTCTCAAGCTGACGACCGCAGTTGTAGTGTCGCTCAGAATTTTTGGGGTTTTTCAACAATCCTGAGCGGCACTGCATTGTAATGGGTAGGGCGTATCAATTACCATCAGCTGGACGTCCTGCTCGTCTCGTCCCTTATTTTCATAAAAAAAAAAATACAATAACGCAAAACTGATACACATTACAAAAAACATTATTAATATGAAGTAATTCTAATATATAAAAATTCTCGTGTCATGGTGTTAAACTTTGAACTCCTCCAAAACGGCTCGACCGATTCTCATGAAATTTTGAGTGCATATTGGGTAGGTCTGAGAGTCGGACAACATCTATTTTTCATCCCCCTAAATGTTAAGGGTGGTCCACACGAATTTGTTTTTATTGTCAGTCAGCATTAAAAAATACATACAACTTCAATTTTTCACCCATCTACGATCAACAGTTACTTTTGTTTCGCGATTTTAATATTGGCAATACAAATTTGCTGGGTTAGCTAGTAATAACCTAAGTCTCTAACAGGCGCATAGTGTCTATTAAAGGTTTACATAATGTATTAAAAGTATTAGTGTATTAAATTAAATCTTTGTTATTTTATACATTTCAGTTATTTACATGGCACAAAAACACAACAACGTTTCCCTGGTCAGCATTAGTTATACTAAAAAATGTGCGACAGTATAGCTAGGTGGGTGTACATTTACGAGGTGTGTTCAAAAAGTAACGAAAATTTTTAAATTTCGCGGGTTTGGAGAGTCCGCCTGTATAATTTTTTTTTATTATGTTGGTACACATGCCCCTGAAGTACGAACAAATTTTCAGCAATATTCATTGCTTACTTTTTGAGTGGCAGCCGCTAACGTTAGACGTGTTTTTCGAGCTCGGCGATTTTCGTTTGTGAAAAAGAATGGATCAAAGAATTTGTATTCAATTTTGCGTAAAAAATGAAATAAAGTGTAGTGAAGTTTGTAAAATGTTAACAAAGGCATATGGTGAGAATATAAAATCAGTCATAAATGGTCATCACTCCGTCTATGTAGTACTTAGGTCTGAGGTTAAAAATAATTAGCCCACAAATAGGGCGTGGGTCTGCCTTCTACAAAACCATTTCATGTGTAAATGTTTGGGAAGTTATGGAATATTTATCCTCAATTTCGTGGAAAACGCTTTTGGCATTACGTGCTTTGGAAACTTCGGTGACGTAACGTTGGGAGCGGTCCGTACCTTGATGGATTGTTTTTTTTAATAGCCATTTAGATGTACGGTATTTGGTAATGACAAAGATGCACTTCTTTGCTTGTAATGAGATTGATGGGTCCATAAAAGTCATTCAAATAATGGCAGTCAGACAGACAAAAATCTCTTCCGGTAATTTTTTTACGCCCTTTAAATAATCATTCTATATAATTACTAGCTATATATTGAGGGGTGTAAAAAGTAGATGTTTGCCGATTCTCAGATCTCAATATGCACACAAAATTTCATACAAATCGGTTCAGCTGTTTCGGAAGAGTTTAAGCCGTAACAAATAACGAAACACAAGAATTTTATATTTAAGAAGATATTACATACAGTTTGAGTCACCTTCAATTGAGTAATAAGTTTGCCTACAAAGCCTTTGCTTGATAAAACTTTTAAATGAGAGAACGCCTGAATATATACCTATTTATTAACACTATTCTGTATTTTATGAAGGATGCTAGAATTAGTAACCAGCAATTCCTTACTGACGGATAGTCATTGGGGCAGTAAAGTCCTCGAATGGCGACCACGTACCGGAAGACATAGTGGTGGTCAAGATCGCCAGGATGCGTTGGAAGAGGGCAGCACAGGACCAAACGTCTTCGTCTTCTTTGGGGTTGTCCTTTGTCCAGCAGCGGACGACTTCCGGCTGATGATGATGATGACTTATGATACTGATTTCTTACTCCTAGAAGGCTCCTCTTTACTCTTCGAAGATAGATATTTGAAATATTAGAGGAGAGGAATTTATTATCACAACTGTGTCACAATTCTACCTTGGCACGACACGCCACAAGTTAGGATATCATCCCCACCATCTGGATGTGTGGCGGTCCTCCACAGTGCGGTTTTCAAGGAGCTTTCTTCCCCGTACTACAAAGCTGTGGAATGAGCTTCCTTGTGCGGTATTTCCGGGACGATACGACATGGGTACCTTCAAAAAAAGCGTGTACACCTTCCTTAAAGGCCGGCAACGCTCTTGTGATTCCTCTGGTGTTGCAAGAGAGCGTGGGCGGCGCTGATCACTTAACACCAGGTGACCCGAACGCTCGTTTGTCCTCCTATTCCATTAAAAAAAAACTCCCCAGTAACAGCTTTTCCCATCTGCATACAATGAATAGGGGCTCTAATCGTTAACAATTAAGTACACTTGAAACGTGTTGTCTTGCGCGGAGATTTTGTGGATTTATTCTACAGGATGCCGAATTGTTGATTAGGGCTTTAAATAAAACACTTCTAAAGGATTGAAATGCGTGTAATTGTAAATGTGTTTTTACATTAGATATTTGATTACACATTAGATTTTTTTTAAAGTTACATTTTTAATATTATTTTAGCTAACCCGACTTTTCAAGACATTTCCAGATCTCGTTTTCAAGGGGACTCTGATCATGAAAGATCTGGAAAGATCTTGAAACGTCGGGTTGACTAAAATAATAATAAATGTAACTTTTACAAATAAAATCTAATGTAAAAACACAGTTACAATTATACGCGTTTTAATCCTTAAAAAGCGTTTTATTTAAATTTCTAACACAAGAAAATACTACTTATTAGGGATTTCAAGCTTAGAACAGAAATTAAGCAATTGTTACTACAGTTTAAAAAGGTTTTGAATTACAACATTTAGTAACAATAAAAAACCCAAATCAGTCCCTTGTACGCCCTTGTATAGCTGGAGAGAATCACTCACGAGAAGTACATCAAAAATGTTTGTTCAAGTTTCAAACTTTTCAAGCCCACATCACCTCTCGTTGTTCGGACTAAAAAACGCTGTGTTTTCGGTATTTAATAAAAGTTCCGTTTAAAAATATTGTATGAGTATGAAAATTTACCAGAGCCTCCTTTGCACAGGTTTGCGGATATTATGGCTACCACAACGGCGCCTATTTCTGCCGTTAAGCAGTAATGTGTAAAGCCAGTTGCGTCCATTGGTTTTCTAGCAAGGTAGGCACTGTAGATCTAAATAGTAGTAGTTGCGCTTTAGTCTGACTGTATGACATAACTTGTATGAAACGCTACTTGCTTCATGTATGCAATCTGTAGACTTTCTACCGTATGTAGTAAAGAAACTTTAACACAAGTGCTATATTTATTTAGAATCGTAACGAGGTAGGCACTGTCTTATTGCCTGTATGATAGGCACGCCCCTGTGTAAAGCATTAAGCGCCGTAGCAAGTGAAATAACTGGGAAAATGAGACTTGACATCTTATGTCTCAAGGTGACGAGCGCAATTGTAGTGCCGATCAGAATTTTTGGGTTTTTCAATAATCCTGAGCGGATTACCATCAGCTGCTCGTCTCGTCCCTTATTTTCATAAAAAAAAGAATGAGGCTTTATTTTACAGAAATCTTTGGGGTTTACATGTAATAAATGATGATTTTCGTTTTCTTTTTTGGTAATAACCGCTATATTTCACTTCGACACGTGATTCGCCGCCACACGAAGCATCTACAGAGCTGTTGATTCGCTATAGCTGGAATGAGAATCTCTCGGTTGTAAGAGTTATGTGTATAATAAAAACAATTGTCCTTCTTCCTTTTTCATTCATTAAAATTAAATTATATTTAATATAATAAATCAACAGCGCATTCAAATAAAATGCTTCTTCTGTAAATCAAGAGTTGGCTTTCTTCTGTAACACACAAATAGTGTTACTATCCCATGGCCACATAATAATATATTATAAACCTATAATTATAAAAAGTAAAGTAAACTGTGCTGGCCGAATTTTTCGTCTGAATAAAAAAACTCTGGAGTCAAAAATCAAACTACGACTTTTTCATATCAGCGCAACGTGAAAAAATAAACGAAACACGATGCCATGTCGAGAAATACATTCGATTTTAGAAAAAAGATCTTTTGAGTGCCTAGAGTTCTGATACGAATTTCAACATTCCAATTTCAAAATCTCCCTAGGGATGTTCTACAATATTATCAATCTCTGCGTTTTGAACGGAAATTAAGACTCGATAAATTTTGACATTTTATGACATATAATATGTGGAGCAGAAAATGTGAAAATAAAATAGGCTTCATTGCTTCTTTTGAGCACTTATTGAGCATGTTTGATTGTCAATGTAATTGTTGAGTCGCCTCGTAGAAACCCGCCCTGTTTGTGATCTATTTACTATGTGAGTCCTCCCATATTAATAGTATCTAGCAATAGCAATGAAATTAGTTAATTTAATTGGTGTTATTTCAGTTTCAATCAAAACAAATAAATAAATCATTAAAATTTTTGAGGTTAGACTCTATTTATACCTAATATTATATTTTGCTTGATTATGGGTACCACAACGACGCCTATTTCTGCCGTGAAACAGTAATGTGTAAACCTTACTATGTTTTGGTCTGAAGGGCGCCGAATCTATTGAATTTACTGGGCAAATGAGACACAACATCTTATGTCTCAAGGAGACAAGCGCAATTGTAGTGCCGCTCAGAATTTTTAGGTTTTTCAGTAATCCTCAGCGGCACTGCATTGTAATGGGCAGGGCGTATCAATTACCATCAGCTGAACTTAATTAAAGTCTAAAGTTTTACTTGTTGGTATTTTTAATGAATATCATGTTTATGCTTAATGGTCTACCTTATATAAATAATAATTTTTGCTTAGATAATTCATTCATCTAGATAGACTGACAGACAGACAGTTGTGAACAAATAGCGGCGAATAAATAGCCTATATTTTCAGCAACGCGAGCACACTTTAACAAAGTGACTAACGCGAGTGTAAGACGTGGCTTGTCATGCACACTAAAGTGATAAACTTAGCCTGTTCTCATGCATTACCTAACAGCAAGAGGCTCTATCTAGACCTATAGATTGCCTACTTTCTGTTTCCGTTAGATGTATTTATGTTATTATTTAATTGATTTAGTATTTAATGACACTCTAAAGTTTTTATTTTATGCGTACAAATAAAACAAATTTACTATGTAAGTTGCGTTAAGAAGTTTAATCTACACCCATGCTTAAATCTTCTATTAAAGATTCTAGAATAGTTAGCTTATTGCCAACATTAAATCATCCAATGTCCTAATAACCATTACATCGTCCAAACGAGTGTTGTAATGAAATTCAGTACAACATTATATTTTACAACACTCATTTGGTTGATGTAATGGTTACTAGGACTGGCTTTTTTAATGTTAGCAGTAAGCTAACTGTTTCAGAATCTTTTATAGAGGATTCATATTATGGGTGTAGATAAAGTCTTGTATGCATCTGTTGATAATTAGGTATTAAAACACTCATGTGATACTATTATTAACCCACATTCCTGTTTCGATACCCCTTATTACACAACTTATAGCGTTCTGCATCCATGTGTGACGTAATTTTTTGATCCCACCGGAAGATCAGCGCTAGTAATCAGCGTCCTGTTGTAAGTGTCAATTTATGACTTAATATATGTTGTACTAGCTGACCCAGCAAACGTTGTATTGCCGATATTAAAATCGCGATACGAAAGTAGCTGTTGATCGTAGATGGGTGGAAATTTGAAGTTATATGTATTTTTTAAAGCTGACTCATAATCAAACAAATTAAAAAAAATATGTCAAAAAAATAAAAAAATAAAAATCGTGTGGACCACGCTTAACATTTAGGGGGATGAAAAATAGATGTTGGCCGATTCTCAGACCTACTCAATATGCTCACAAAATTTCATGAGAATCGGTCAAGCCGTTTCGGAGGAGTACGGGAACGAACATTGTGACACGAGAATTTTATATATAAGATATTGTTATATTTGGTTTGTTTGATTTTTCCATATTATTATGTAAATACTGTGTTCTTTGCAAAAATAAATTTTTTTTTCAAATATTAACGTGATAAAATAGAATCATAAAAGTTATACTGCGACGCGTTCAAGGTGAGCCGTTAAGCAGACATCGCAAATAAAAATTGAGCCAAATAAAACTGTCAGTTGTACAAACAAAATAATAAGTTACAGTAACGACCCTTTCATATTACTGCTAGAAAAACCTCGAGACAAATACAATTTTGTGTTTCATGTGATCACAGATTGCGTAAGAATAAAATAGACAGACATATAACGCAATAGATATGAACTGTCTCTCGATAAAACAATAATTTGTGAAGGATTGTGTGGGTATGTACCTACTGTAAACTTTTTGGTTATGACTCGCATATTCTTTGAAGCTATTACTATATTTCGATTTTAAGCCAATAATAAAACATTACCAACATCAAATTCAGGTGATGGTAATTGATACGCCCTGCCCATTAAAAAGCAGTAGGTACCGCTCTAGATTCTTGAAAAACCCAAAAAATCTGAGTGCTACTACAATTGCGCTCGTCACAATGAGACATAGCTCATTTGCCCAGTAATTTCACTAGCTATGGCACTCTTCGGACCGAAACACAGTATTGTTTACACATTACTGCTTCACGGCAGAAATAGGTGGCCGTTGAGTTACCCATAAACTAGCCGGCATCCTGTGCATAGGAGCCTCCCAATGGTTAACTCTACTTCATCTTTCGCGCGTTCCGTCTATTAATTCGAAGTCTCTGTTGTTACATTGTTTTATGTATTTGCTTACAAGAGAGAATGTCTTCACAAAATCGACGGTCAAGTTGGACAGGCGCCAACCGATAGACATAGAGAGACAAACAAAAAGCGAAGGTCAAACCATTGAGATACACAATATGTCACTTTTTATGTTACCCTAGTAGATTGAATAGGTGAGATTCGTGTAAAGGTCTTTTGTCGTTAACACTATATGAAATACGTGGTTACTACATTGAAGTTAGGTAACTATATTATTAGAAGCTTACCGTAAATGTGTTTTAATCAACCGTTAACTATAAACTGAATTTAATGAAAGGCAAAAAGAGACGTACTTTACGAGCAAGTGTGTTAAATAATAAAGGTCTAAATCTCATACAAAACTTTATAGATATATTAATTTTAATCACACAGAGCGATATCGCGCGAGACCACCCAGAACTAGAGATGCAATTTTCGCAAAATGGCTGCCACAGATCAGCTGTTAAAAATAAGATAAGCTACTTCAGGCTAAAAAACTGATATACAACATACCAATTAAATTAAACAATCAAACCTACACAACAGTAAGACAAGAAAAAAAAGTGTTTTCTTTAGTAGATACTTATAATAGTTATAATTCTTAACGTAAAATGAAATCAAAAAGTATTCGAAAGGAATCGACTTTGAGAAAAAAAATCAGTTGGAGACTCCTTTGCACAGAATGCCAGCTAGATTATGGGTACCACAACGGCGCCTATTTCTGCCGTGAAGCAGTAAAACACAATAATGTTTAAAACATTATTGTGTTTAAGTCTGAAGGGCGCCGAGGTAGCTAGTGAAATTACTGGGCAAATGAGACTTACCATCCTAAGTCCCAAGGTGACAAGCGCAGTTGTGCCAGTTGTGCCACTGAAAATTTTTGGGTCTTTCAAGAAACATGAGCGGCTTTCAATTAAAAAAAAGATGGGCTCGTGAGTTTACTTTAGTCTTACTGATCCACCTATGTTCTCTGTGTAAAACTCATCATTTCTATTGCAAATCTTCTTTTTTATTTTATAGAGGCCAACGGGCAAATAGTTCCCCTGATAGAAAGTAAACAGCCATCGACCGCCAGACATCTGTCATATGAGAGCTTAAGAGATGGGAACACTGACCTCTACTATATGTTTGTAATGGTACTATGCCCTACACACGCCCTACCCATTACAATGCAGTGCCACTCAGGATTGTTAAAAAACCCAAAAATTCTGAGCGGCAATACAATTGCGCTCGTCACCTTGAGACATAAGATGTTATGTCTCATTTGCCCAATAATGTTTACACATTACTACTTCACTTGCTTCACGGCAGAAGTAGGCGCCGTTGTGGTACCCACTATCTAGCGGGATTCCCGTGCAAAGAAGTCTCCCACTGGTAATTCCTTCCTTCCAAATTAATATAATTTAATTCTATGGGTAGAACTTATCCTAATCAGTTATCCATCACCAAAATTATGCATTTAGTGAAATTACTTAAGTAGTAAACTTCACTGGAGTGTAATATTATCTGTGCGACTGAACACGAGACACGTGGAGCAAGCTGGGCGACGATTTACACTTGAATCAACATATAACTTGACCCGAATATTGCTCAGTTGATAGTTAGGCTGTCGAAAAGAAGCAATATGTAAGTATTAAGTAAGTTGGCGGTTTATTTCATTTTATTACTTTCTACGTGGAAGAAAATTCTTTGAATTGCGCTCGATGAATAAAATCCTTAAAATCCACTCCAATTAAGTTACTAAAGTGTATATCTTAGTATTAATTTTTACAATGATAAGGTTATTTATGTTTAAAAATATATAATAGTTAAAAAAAAAAACTAAAAAGCACGCTTTATATAAAATTCTTTTTAAGATATTATTAAAATAATAATTCTTCTACACCCCACGTTTTTTTTACAATAAAATATATTTTTTTTACACTATCTTCAATTTAAATTTATTTTCTATTTTTTAAGTTGAATTTTATATAAAGCGCGCTTTTTACTTTTTTTTTTCACTATTATTTATGTTTCATTTTTTAAGTTAAATTTTCTATAAAAGCGTATTTTTAAAACTATTAAGTACGTTAACATCAATTCCTGCCTTATCGACTATAGATAGATATATAGACTATAAAAAAATCATATTTTGCAAATTGAAAAATTGAATAATTTTATCAATTTAGTGTAATGTTCTCGATAAATCTACAAAGTTTGAACGAAATCTAGCCGTTTAAAGTGGGTCAAAATCGCGCCCAAAGAAGTCGGTTACAAACATACATACATACAAACATACAGGTGAAGCTAATATAAAGCGTCTAATAACAACCTTCCATTGAAAGAGAAATGTCCATGAACCGTCAGAGAAGCTTCACAATATCTATTCGGTACCTACGTCGAGTGAACGTGAGTTAGACCAATACAAATACCCAGCTTTTATATCACTTAGAAATAATATTTCTATACAGCCTTGAAGGAAACTTTCGATACACAAAAATGGCCGTTATTTTTCCATTTATACTTGGCAAAATTATATATGTGCAACGGGCCTGGCTACAAATTTTAAGGTTTAAAAAGTTATGTAAGTTACTTGACGATGTAACATTATAACACAATACAATTAAAATTCAAATAATTTATTCAAAGTAGAACTTTAAAACTTATTGATCGTCAAAATCTACCACGCATTCCAAAATATTCACCTCAGACCTGAGAAAAACTTAGATTATTTAATTTACAATAACATATTTTAATAATTAAATGACATGGGGCGGTCACTTTATTGCCAATGGCATTATTAAGGAAGTAGCAAAAAATAACGGGTTGCATTCCAGGAGTTAAAAACTTGAACATTAATGTTGTGCATTTTTTAATATCTTGTGAGTAGTTACGGAATAATTTCGTACGAATTGATTTATTTATTTGTTTAAAAGGACTAGCATTTAAGTGGTTCAATACAATAATAATTTATTGTATCTGTGCTATTGTACACAAAAATGACAATTTGTATTACATAAAAAGAATTTACTCTTCAGAACTATTACAATTATTTTACATTAAAAAGTTTATCTTTCGGAAAGATCCACAATTTCAACGACTGTCTTACGAATTTTCGATCAGGTCACGTGTCCTGACGCGAGTTTAACATTTTATACCAATCCCAAGAACGTTTCAATGCCGCTAAAGAAGTTTTCACTTCAAAAAGAAACGTAGACAGTAACAGTTCTGCATATAATATGAACAGGCAATGCAACCCATGACTACAAAATAAATGATCTTATCTTATCTTAATGCTTTAGGTATCTATATTCCTACAGCCATGTATCTCAAGAAAATCCTTCACATTTCTCTTCATTTCTTTTTCGATTAAAGTGCTTATTTATGTAACGCCTAAGTATTTTATGATCCTCACTCCGAACAAATACAGTAAACTTGTAAGAATACTGCGATAACAATTCTATTGTAATCGAAACATGAAACAACAAAGCCTCTAACTAAATACAGGGTCGAACAACGAAACCGGAGCTAAATTAAATCTGATACCACAATATTGGTTCGAGAATGCTAATTGAAACTAAATTAAAAGGACTTCGGAAAGGTTATTTACATCAAAAGATAATCCTAATGATCGTTTACTTAAAAAAAATCAGATTCTTATAAATAAACTAGCTGACCCAGCAAACGTTGTATTGAATATCTAATATCTGAATATCTAAATGATCGGACAGCCTGGGACTAGATTGTGATTATTTTATAGCGACTGTACGATATTGTATATTTTTATTGAAAAGAGCGCATAAAAAAAGAATACTGGGAGAGTTTCTTGCGCCGCTTCTTCTCTCTCAGAGCGCCATTTGTTTCCGAAGCGGTAGTAGTATCTAGTAGTATAAGAAATGACATCAAAAAGAATTCTAAAGGAATCAATTTTGAGAAAATAAATGCCTTTTTATGCCTTTTATGGCCGATATCAAAATCGCGATACAAAAGTAACTGTTGATCGTAGATGGGTGAAAATTTAAAGATGTATGTATTTTTTAATGTTGACTCATAATCAAACAAATTAAAAAAAAATGTCAGAAAAATTAAAAAAAAATTTGGCACCACCCTTTACATTAAGTCCGATTTATGTTGTCCGATTCTCAGACCTACCCACCTGCACTCAAAATTTCATGAGAATCGGTCAAGCCGTTTCGAAGGAGTTAAACTACAAACACCGCGATATGAGATGTTTATATATTAGATATTATATTGAATATTATTATGTACGATAAAAAGCTAGCAGCTAATTTAATATTGCTTATTTACAGATATAGTTAAATTTTTCAAAATTAAGACTCAACTTTATTATAAACAATAATTTATTTGTGTTGATATTTACGATTTGATACTATGGCCGTACCCAATATTCAGTCTATCTCTTACTTGAGATAAAAATCGTAACTATCCTTGACTTTTCTGTCCCAATAAACTTATCGGCGGTCACTCACCTTATCCGTACACGCTGTCGAAGTGAGCTGTGGAAATTACAATTCACGCGTCCCAATATAACGGCGGTTCCCAATATACTATCTACAGATAGAGATAAATTACTACCTTCTACTGTCAGTAATTAGCTGTCAATAATCTGAAGCTGTCCCAATATACCCGATAAGTCATTCTTATCGCCTTATATTGGGACGCGTGAATTGAAATTTCCATACCAACTTCTATCGGTGGTAAGCTATACGTCGTCCCATTGACAGACAGCGTGTACGGATAAGGTGAGTTACCGTCGATATGTTTATTGGTGATCTGTGGATGGAATAGAATATTATAAAAATCGCGATACAAAAATAGGTGTTGGTCGTAGAGGGTTGAAAATTTAGGATTTTACGTACTTTTTTTATGCCGTATCATAAAAAAAAATTGTCCATAAAAATTAAAATAAAATTTTGGACCCTTAACATTTAGGGGGATGAAAAATAGATGTTGTCCGATCCACCCTAGCCGATATGCACGCTAAGATTCACGAAAATCGGTCGAGCCGTTTCGGAGGAGTTCAATTACGTACACCGTGACGCGAACATTTTATATATTAGATTGCGTTTGCAGTAGACATCGGCACAGATTGTTTTGCTTTTGCATAGGCCTCCCTCAGGCTCTTTCAGTGTTCTCGGTTATGAAACATCCGGTAGAAATACTGCTATATAATAAATACCCTTCAAATTGGACAGTAGAACGCACTGTCCAGGAAATTCTTAGAAGTGCTTTTTAATATTAAACAGAAATTTTCTTTTACTGTGCAAATCAGGATGATGACTGTACTCACACTGTTGGAGATGGACGTCATGTCATCTAGAATTTGTGTCGCGGTTGTTATTAGTGAATTACAGTAAAAGATAACATTTGAATGAAAAACGATCGCTTGATTATAAGGTTAACTTTAATAGCGCAGTACTTCAAATTCAAATATTTTTATTCAAAATAGGATGTGACATCACTTATTCAAAGTCAAAAACTATCACCCATTCCAAAAGAAATGCCTCAGACCTGAGAAGAATGCGCGCAACAAACTTTTTTTTTCATCAAAGTAATATTGTGCAATTAAACTTATTATTTAATAGCCTGAGGGCGATCGCTACATTTTTTTTTTATGGAATAGGAGGACAAACGAGCGTACGGGTCATCTGGTGTTAAGTGATCACCCCGCCCACACTCTCCTGCAACACCAGAGGAATCACAAGAGCGTTGCCGGCCTTTAAGGAAGGTGTACGCGCTTTTCTTGAAGGTACCCATGTCGTATCGCCCCGGAAACACCGCACAAGGAAGCTCATTCCACAGCTTCGTAGTACGAGGAAGAAAGCTCCTTTAAAACCGCAATGTGGAGGACCGCCACACATCCAGATGGTGGGGATGATATCGTAACTTGTGGCGTGTCGTGCGAAGGTGAAATTCGGCGACAGGAATCAGGTTGAACAGCTCTTCGGAACACTCCCCGTGATAAATGCGGTAGAAGATACACAATGAAGCGACGTCTCTACGCAACGCCAAGTGATCCAGCCGTTCACAGAGTACTGGGTCCCCGACAATTCGAGCTGCTCTGCGTTGCACGCGGTCAAATGGATCGAGCTGATACTGGGGTGCGCCAGACCAGAGATGACAGCAATACTCCATGTGAGGCCGGACCTGCGCTTTGTAGAGCGCTAGAATGTGGGCCGGCTTGAAGTATTGCCGTGCTCTATTTATGACGCCCAGTTTCTTTGAAGCCAGTTTGGCTTTGCCCTCCAGATGGCCACGGAATTGGCAATTGCTCGAGATTTCGAGACCCAGTATTCCGATACTAGGCGAGGCTTTAAGGGAAGTGTTCTCGAAGAGCGGTGAACGGCAAATGGGGTTTTTTGTGGTAAACGCGCAAACTTGAGTCTTCTGGGGGTTAAATTGGACAAGGTTCAACTTACCCCATTCCGCGACCTTCTCGAGAGAGGACTCGATAGAAGACACAAGTTTCTCCCGGCACTGGTCGACGTTTTCCCTAGAGAGACCTGCATGGCCCGTGTATACGGCATCTCCAGTGCTGTTGTCTGCATAGCAATGCATGTTGGCGGTGTCCAACATATCAGTGATATGCAGAAGAAACAGCGTGGCAGATAGCACACAGCCTTGGGGCACTCCAGCGTTCACGGGCTTGGGCTTCGAGCAATAACCGTCGACAACGACCTGTATGCTGCGCCCAAACGCTGGAAGTTTTGCGAGGAGCGTCTTCTGCCATACACGATCAAAGGCCTTCGCTATATCGAGACCAACTGCCAGGCCTTCCCCCTTGCTTTCAATAGCCACCGCCCATCTATGTGTCAGGTATACCAGAAGATCGCCAGTCGACCGACCATGGCGAAAGCCGTACTACCGGTCGTTGATCAACGGGTGACCCTCAAGGTATACCAAGAGCTGGCGGTTAATTATGCTCTCCATGATTTTGGAGAGTAGGGAGGTAATAGCAATAGGCCTGTAGTTTGCCGGATCCGAACTGCCTCCTTTTTTTGGGATAGGATGGACAAGGGCTGACTTCCATGAGTCAGGGACTACGCCTTTTGAATAAGAGTGCCGGAATAAACGCGTTAGCACCGGCGTCAACTCAGGGGCACACGTTCTAAGCACGATTGGAGAAATGCCATCCGGCCCGCTCGACTTCCTGACGTCCAACGAAAACAGAGCTCGCCTAACAGTTTTCTGTCGGAACTGTACTTCAGGCATGGAGCTCTGACACCGCGGGATGGTTGGCGGTGTTTTTCCGTTGTCGTCAAGAGTCGAGTTGGAGGCGAAAAGAGCGCACAGGAGATCGGCTTTCTCTTTTGCCGTATGGGCCAGGGTGTCATTCCTCATGTGCAACGGCGGCATGGACGGCTGGTTGAAGTTACCAAGAGCAGCTTTCGACAACGACCAGAACTTGCGTGTTCCGGTCGGGTAACTGGAAAGCTGCTCGCCAATTTTGACGACGTGCTTCGATTTCGCACGGGCGATTTGCCGCAAAAAATCTGGAGGCACGGTTATATTTCCTCTTCATAACTTTGCAGTTCGGATCCTTTGAGCCCAGCGCTGCAACCCAAGTTCGATACGCCTGTTTTTTACAGTCAGATGCTGCTTTAACTGACGCATCGAACCAGGGCTGTGATCTGCCACCGATCGGTACTACAGAGCTTGGTATAAAAATATCCATGCCCTGCAGTATCACATCGGCTACTGCAATGGCGCAGGTACTAGGATCATCCGAAGGGAAACAAACCTTGCCCCAAGGGTAGGATGCAAAAAAGGAACGCATCCTATCCCAATCTGCTGACTTGTAGTGCCAAACGCGGCGATTCGCTGGTGGTCTGCGACGTTGGCGTCGGATAGGCACTATACTCCTGACCATGCAATGGTCGGACGTTCCGAGAGGGGCGTCGACAGAGACCTGGTAACCATCGGGATGTGTGGTCAGCAGAAGATTCAATAAGGACGGCATGTGGCTATCCACATCCGGGAGCCGCGTCGGCGACTCAACCAATTGGGACAGACCATACGCCAATGCAAAATTATGCACAGATCGCCCTGCGTAGTCTGTGGTACGTGATCCAAGCCATTCGGCATTGTGCCCGTTGAAATCACCCAAGACTACGATTTCAGAGGAGGGGATCTGAGCAAGCACGTCATCAAATGCCGCTTGAACGCAGCCCATGAGGCGATCCGTTTCTGCGTTACCACTATGGGACCTGTAGACACACGCATAGATGCAGACGCGGTCCTCTAAATCTACGCGGAGCCAGAGAGTAGACAGGCCCTACCCTCGAAATTGCCGAGACGGACGAGCCGGTACCCTCCTGGGGTAATTTCTCTTTAAATACCGCTCTCATATTTTGTTGGGGGGGTGGGGGGGGGAGAATGGCCTCCAGTCCTCGACACCAACCTATGCGAAACATAGCTAAACTAGGCCGCTACTTCACGCCGGTATTCTGTGCGAGTGTGGTAAGTCACCCGGACGAGTCTGGCCCGATTGTGCTGACGTCATAAGACAGCAGCATGACTCTCCCTCTTTTGAAAAGCCCGTAGTCGCCTCTTACGACACCCTTGGAAAATCCATTCTAATCTGTGGTATCATTTAGAAAGTCATATATGTTATAGTAACCTTTACCACACAATCGCTTTTTAACAATTCTTTTGAATAACGTAATACTTTTGTTTTAATGATTTTCTGGGATCTTGTTGTAAAATCATAATATACGTCGCCCCACAGAAGACTTTCTTACTCGACTTAGCAGAGTATTAGGCATTATAAGTTTATGTTTGTTCCTGGTGCTAACATTATGTTTATGACAGTTTCTAGCAAATTCACTTATGTGCCTATGAACATAGTTTACATTATCAAGAATATATTGAGAAGCAACAGTTATGAGAGATGTTATGTTACTCTTATCGCTTTTATGTCCTTCCATTGCCTTGGAAACTAACCTTCATATCACCTATAACTATCTTTATTGGCCGCCTCTGTCTTCAGTCTGAAGCTGTCATGTACTTGAATGGAGCTTAAAAATGAATAGGACAGTCCCAGATCCAAGGGTGTCGTAAGAGATGAGTAAGGGCTTTTAGAAGTGCGAGAGTCACGCTACGGTCTTATGCGGTCACACTCGCATAGAATAACGCAAAAAATAAAGCACGTGAATTAGTGGCCTGGCGCCGCTATGTTTCGCGTAGGTTAGTGTTACTACATCAGAATATGTTGCTACATCAGAATATGTCAGCGGTCCACAAATAGATTTTACCCTACCGTTTCTACCAGAGTCAGAGAATCTCTCCCCGAACATTCTTGCTCGGGTCGCCCGTCGTATTCTTTGAAGAGCACACGACAGCAGCGCATGTCCGAGAACAAACTATAACTTTAAATCTATAAATATTTATTTTATTAAGCGAAATAATTTTCAAATAATACAAAAAATCAAAACGGTTTGCTAATGTTGCAAATGATTTTGAGTAAATGTAGTTAGTTATACTTTATATACATAAGCATCCATCTCTACTCTGTGGTTATACATTGTTATGTTTATTGAAACTAAGCATTCCTTTTTTCCTAGCCCAAAGTTTTTATTATTATTTTTAAATAAAATGAAATGACATACCTAGAGCTTAGCGTGATTTTGTATTTTAGTTACTATACAGGTTAAAATGTATTGTGAACCACATAGTTCACTCCGTAAATAGGAAATCAAAGAGTAAATTGAGAATATCCACGTAGGCTACATGATTACAACGAAAACAAACAAAAGCTTGTCTACAAACAGTGTGAGTTGCAGGGCAAGCTAAACAAGCAGTATCAGCGGGAGACATGTCAGTGACTGCAGCGTGTTTACCAGAGACATGGACGTTTCAATTTGCAGAGCGACGTGACCGAGTAGCGATGAAGCCGTGAATAATGGATGCAGATGTGTACCTACCCAGGACAATATATGTATAGACGGAGCATCAAATTCAAATTCAAATATTTTAAATCTAAATAGGATGTGACATCACTTATTGAAAGTATACTACCACGCATTCCAAAGATAATGTTTCAGACCTGAGAAGAATGGGCGCAACAAACTCAGTGGGCTTTTTTTTCATCAAAAAATATGTTTACAAAGTAATATTGTACAATTAAACTTATTATTCAATAGCCTGAGGGCAGTCGCTCCATTCCTAATCTGTGGAATCATTTAGAAAGTCATTTATGTTATAGTAACCTTTGCCACACAAACGCTTCTTAACAATTCTTTTGAATAATGTTTTGCGTAACGTAATGCTTTTGTTTTGAACTTTTTCTGGAATCTTCTTGTAAAAGCACACAAAAGACTCACTAATTACATCATATCAATATACGTATTTATTATGTATTAGGTTGTAGGATAAGTCGACGAGACGAGCAGGACGTTAAGCTGATGGTAATTAATTCGCCCTGCCCATTTCTTGAAAAACCCTAAAATTCGGAGTGGCACTACAATTGCGCTCGTCACCTTGAGACATAAGATGTTGTCTCATTTGCCTAGTAATTTCACTAGCTACGATGCCCTTCAGACCGAAACACACTATCGCTTACACATTACTGCTTCACGGCAGAAAAAGGCATGCTGTGCAAAGAAGCCTCCCACTGGCAAATGCCCTAAGTAGCTTCTTAGACGTAGACACTCTTGGGCCTGGGATTCTGCTAATCTTTAAATGCCCCGAGGAAGCACAGGGCATAATCGCTGAATAATTTATTTTTCAGAAATTTCCAGTATCACAATAAAAAACCAGGAAACGATAGAAAAGTGAGCCCCGACTTCATAGATCAATCACTAACAAAAGCAACTTCAAACTGTATTTTTCACAAACTTCTCATTCATAAGGAATTCCATTTACATTGACTACATTCAATAAAAATTCCAATTGAATTTTCGCTTTCGTCTCCTGTGATCTCGTCTAATAAATAATTCAGAAATAATGCTAAGTGAACTTGTAAATTAAAAACGATTTTATGTCTTCTCTGGAGGATGCTTGGAAATGATCTCGACGAGCCTTTTTTAATTATCATCAGGTAAAGTGAGAGAGGTATAGAACAGTTAAAAGTTAGTTTTTAACGTATTAAGGCATATAACGTATCTTGTTATGTGCCTTTTAATACTGACACGAGACGGGGTCAGGGATTGGCAATAATATTCCGCTTATAGGAACGAGTCTATATTTTCGTTCACTTTTCTGAACTTGCACTTCACTGGTATGCCGCTGTTCCTCTTGTCGGCGGCGGTACCTTCAACAGATCCTACCGCACTGAACACTAGTTCTCTTTTATCTTCTTCTTCTCCTGGATCACTTTCCGCAACTTCTTCTTTTCCTTTACACTTTCGAGTCTGAACTATGAACTGTCGTAGGCCACGCTTAGTAAGGCTTATATACCCCCGGATCTGTTCTATTTTCAAAATTGATTCTCTTCCAATTTAAAATGCACTAGAAATTTCTTTTAACTATTTTATACTGCTTACACATTTTCAGCCTTTTGTCTCTGTTCGATTTGATCTTGAACTTACTAGAAATTTCCATTAACTTTACAAAACCCAAAAAATTCCATACGCTGGTAGGTGTATCGAACCCGGGTCTATAGCGACTGAAGTAAACACTTATCCGCTGAGCTACAAGTATTGTTGACGGCGGTGTCGAAATTATCTATGCTACGCTATGTAAGTTTGGCAACTCTCGTCATGTACGTCGAAGCGTTGCTACGCGACAATATGTTAAAAAATGTATATCCTGGGGAAGAAAGAATATCTATCTCAAATATATAAAATTCTCGTGTCATGTTGTTAAACTTTGAACTCCTCCGAAACGGCTTGACCAATTCTCATTAAATTTTGAGTGCATATTCTTTCTTAGGTCTGAGAATCGGACAACATATATTTTCATCCCCCTAAATGTTAAGGTACACAATTTTTTTTTATTTCATTTTTTGACTTTTTTTTAAATTTGTTTGATTATGAGTCAGCATTTAAAAATACATACAACTTCAAATTTTCACCCATCGACGATCAACAGTTACTTTTGTATTGCGATTTTAATATCGACAATACAACGTTGCTGGGTCAGCTAGTGCATATCTATAAATCTATAAGTATAAGAGATTTCCACCTATGTATTGGCTCATCAAGATATCTCTGGCACCATAGAGCGCAGAGACATGACGTAATTGGATAGGAATATTCCATTCACCGAGTAGACGTCAGCTAAGAACGGATAATACGAAATTCCACCTGCAAGAGTTTTCATTATGAACAGAACAATGTCTGTCGGGTCACTTAGTATATACTCGTAATATAATCAATCACCAGGGGCAGTTTTCCCGTGAACAAACGACTTTATTTCTTGACCCCTGGCTTAGCTTGCCTATTTATAAGTGTATCTCTTGCCCCTTTGCCCCCTCATATAAAAATATAGAGCCAATAATAAAAAAACATTGAATAGAGAGTTTATTTTAATTATTTGACTGTCCTAGGCTATTAAATAATAAATTTTACTGTACGATATTACATTGTAAGCATATCATATTTATGACAAAAAAGAAGCCCGCTGAGTTTCTTGCGCCTGTTCTTCTCAGGTCTGAGGCAATTTTTTTCGAATGAGTGATAGTCGAGTAGAGCCATTAATATTATAAGCTATGTACCTACGTAGGTCCCCATTGAAATAATGAAGTAATTAATTTTATTTACAGGCTGTAAGAATATACGGCAGATCATATGTGAGTTTATACTGTGTATTAGTTGGGCATGTTTTGCACAAGAAATCGGCTAGATGGGTCCCAGAAGAGTGCAGAGTGTGTATTTCGATTGGAAGTAGTTAAATTATTGGTTTACTGAAAGTTACCATTATGTGGCTCCATGTGCGTGTGTGTCACAATACATGATGGCGCTCAGAATCTTGTATTTTTGAAGTGAAGTTCGTAAGTATCGTTGTGATTTGAAACTCGATGAAACGAAAAAGCGAGACGATAGAGACCCAAACAGGTAAATGTATAGGATTCAGCTGGCGAGAGAATGAGATAGAATACACCACACGTTCTCGGTCTCTAAAAATGATTTAAAACGATGGGATTTAACATGAGAGAAAATGAGATAGGTAATATTGTGCTGTGTTTTGGTACCAGGCGATCATCGTTGAAGAAGAGATTGTCTTATATATGACGTGAGTATACCATAATATATTCTGACGTCATACGCACGACGTATTAGGTACTATAAATAAACACCAGGAGAACATAAAT
The DNA here is from genome assembly GCF_905404315.1 of Leptidea sinapis. Classification (NCBI taxonomy): domain Eukaryota; kingdom Metazoa; phylum Arthropoda; class Insecta; order Lepidoptera; family Pieridae; genus Leptidea; species Leptidea sinapis. The sequence continues at coordinate 7,781,829 of NC_066301.1, forward strand.
ATGGTAACGGTGATAGTAATGTCTTTCCTATTTAGGAACCGGCCTGTTCTAGTAATAAAATTAGAAAAAGTATCGAAGCGACCTTTTGTCAAAAAAATAAATTTTGTAATCTTGTAATACAAACTAAAGGTTCCGTACCGATTGTGATGATATTACGTTCCAATTTAGGGAACCGTTTGATGCGTGTTCTCCTAACAAGATCAAACTTGAAATGTTGGGAGGTATTTTGATTTTTTTTTACGTTTGGTTGAGTTGACAACTTAACATCATCTAATAGATCATAGATTACCCTTTTAATAGTATAGGAGAAATATTTTACGTTTGGTAGAACAATATTTAAACTCCGAGCAAGCTTACCGTTCAAATATTGTTTATGTGGCTAATAGGTGACTCCTATTCACTTATGGTTCAGTTAACGTTCCAGGGAAATGATGAAAGAGTTTGAATTTAGAGCAAAATGTGGGGTAGGACCAGAATTTACCGTCAACGATTTTGATATAACACTGCTGAGCGGCTCTGCATCACGATGAGGTTTACCTCGACGTAAGACGTCTTCACGTCATTCCCGTAAAAACTATACGTATGAAAAAGCATCTATAAATAAAATTTGAAAACAAAATTTTATGAACGATGCGGGTCTCAAACGACGACTTCTCGTGTTCCGTGCGAGTGCTCTTCCAGCTTAGCTAACCGTTCGATTGACGTATTGTCATAAAATCTTGTATGCTTTGTTCAACTCCCAGGTTGTGGCTTCATCTACAGGATGTACTTTACAATTGATAACCTACTCAACCCCAGTATTTGCATATAACGAAATTGTCTTGAGATGTCGCTCTTATAAATCTAAACAATTTGTGTATTAATCCTAGAAGTGAGGGTTATCACTTTTAAAAACATAACAAATTGTTTGAAAAGCATCTAGGCATATTATTTACAGATAATATACAACAACATTCGTATATTATAAGATAATCAGTATTAAATCAAGGTGAAATTCATCAACTTAATAAGTTTTCAGTTGAGAGATATATCAAATTAGTTTGACTTACTAAATAGACAAATCTATCCTTTTACGCTAACTTTCATTTCAATAACCTATCGACGTAAAACATGGGACTATAACTATGTACATAACTATGGATAGAAAAGATCTTGTAATTAAACTGTGATAGTAATGTAACTAGAGATACGTTATTCAAAACGGCCGTATTGACCACCATATCGATGGATATGTATAAAAAATATGAGTTCGTCCTGTATTTTTTTTAAATAAATAGCCATATTAGATTAATTTATTAATAAGTAAAAAATTGCGACGATTGCGAAACTGAAGTGGCAGTGGGCAGGGCACATAGTTCAATGGACAGTAAAGTCCTGGAATGGCAACCGCGTACGTGAAAACGCTTGGTACCACAAGATGGACCGATGGTCTGTTCAACGTCACTAGAACTCGTAGGATGTGGGCAGAGCAGGACTGATCAGGGCATGCAATGAAAAGTGGATTCTTTCCGATAGCCGTAAGCGAAAAATGCAATGGTTGATCCCAGGCCAAACGCCGCACCTGATTCCTAAAGCAAAAGTTACCAATAAAAAGGTAATGGTAACTGTTTGGTGGTCTCAGCATGGTGTTTTTCACTATAGCTTTCTCCGACTGGTCAAGCAATAACGGCAGATGTCTATTGTGCTGAACTCCGAACAATGATAGCAAAACTAGCCGTGAAACAGCCCCGACTCATGAATCGATCTTCACCATTATTGTGCTCCATGATAACGCGAGACCTCGTACAGCACGATAAACTGTTTTATATCTACAGGAACTGCAATTAGAAGCCATACGTCATCCTCCGTATTCGCCAGACCTTTCTCCAACAGACTATCATTTTTTTCGTGATTTGGACAATTTTCTACGTGATAGAAAGTTTTCTTCTCAGGAGGCAGTACAAAATGCTTACACGCAGTTTGTCGAATCTAGATCATCACAGTTCTATCGCAAAGGCATAAATGACCTTCCTATTAGATGGCAGCAATATATAGATAATAATAGTAATTATTTTCATGAAATTATTCAACATATTCATATATTATTTTTGATTCTGGTACACTTTTCTTCATTATGGCAACAGCGGAGGTCGTTGAGGAATTCAATTCCTTTGTTGTGGAGAGTGGAATATCAGTAAAAAATAATTCAAAAGCGTTGGCTACTTCAGTGTCTTCGTTTAAAAGTTTGTCTTTTATTTTTTTTTTGACGACCCATATAGCCGAATGGTTAGTGACCCTGACTTCTAAGCTAGAGGTCCCGGGTTCGAATCCCGGTAGGTGCAATCATTTATATGATGAATATGGATGTTTGTTTCCGAGTCATGGATGTTTATATGTATTTATGTATGTTTAAGTAAGTATATTGTATTAAATATATCGTTGTCTTGTACCCATAGTACAGGCTATGCCTAGTTTGGGGCAAGATAATTTGTGTAAAAGTGTGTCAATATTATTATTATTGTTATTATTATTTGTAATTTGTGCTTATTATTTACTCGACTTGCCCGTCCTGTTTCATTATTAATAACTTCCCATATAGTTTTCATTCTATTTGTGCTATTATGTATTTTCGAACATAGAAATTTGGATTTAGCTAAGAGACAGTCGGTTCTAAACTGCTTTGAGTACTGTTTAACATATTCCTTATAGATATAAGCGATAGAAATCGCTTCTGTTGAATTGTTTGTCTCTATATAAGCCATACATTGTTTTCCTCCGTTTATGTAAGTCAGGTGTTGCCTATTCGCTGAACGTTAAAAAATTCGAGACCCTTATTGATCTAGGTGTAAATATTTCTTCATAGAGATCGATAAAAGAATGAAAAAATAAATTATACTTTTCGCTTGAAGTCAGGTTGTTCGATAAAAACAATAATATATGAATATGTTAAAATAAAAAAAAAACGAATTACAATTTTTCAATACAAATCGCCAATTTCATATTGTAACCCCTAATACAATATTATGGCTATTATTAAAGTGGTCAACTGCCCATATTAAACAACCCTACAAAGCTCTTTTAAAACGTAGGCTTAAATTGAAAATCTCGCGGGATTTTCCAATCAACGAAACAAGTTTGGTTTTCATGTTCAATTAATGCTACCTGTTCTATGATTGGACATGACTAGTTTCATATTATTTTTCAGAAAAAAATTATGTTTTCTAATTTTGTTACTGGCAGGTATACTGTGGGTTATAACCACATTGTATTGAATACTGTTTTATGCAATAAAAAGGAAAAAGATCTTGTGAGTTTTCTGAGGTAGGTGTTATAAGTAAGCTCCGCCTCTCCTACTTCTAATTAGCAGATGGGTATTTACATAAGCGTTGCTGACCTTTATATTATGAGATATCGTTTTATTCTGTCTTCATATCAAGCTGCCCACACAACTGTACAATCACGGTAATTTGTTCTATCTTAATACAAACGGTCGGAACCCAAATTATACCTACGTGGCTCGAGTTCGGTAGGCACTCGGTACACCAGAAAATTTAGACGAATGCACCGCATGAACAAACGCACATTGTGATGGTTTTGTGAGCGTGCGATTTGAGAATACTTTTTAGTAAAATAAAGTATTAATTATTTACATTATAGAATTTATTTTAAGCAATAGTTTTATTTAGAATAATTTATTAAACATTTTCAAATACGTATATATTTTAAATAATAACGAAAATAGCGTCTGGCGATAGTTATTTGAGTCCAAGTTAATTAGATATATCAGAAGCTTTAGGGATTATTATTAATGTACTACCGAAAATATTAAAAACTTATTATTCTAAAAAAATCGAAAAATAATTAAAAAATGAGTCCGTTTAATAGTCTAGGGGCAATCGCCGCGTGACTACCGAAAACTATTCTAGCTCAATTTTTTTATACAATCCTCTTAAAATTTGTCTACTAATGATATAAATGCATGTTGCCATACGGAAACGCACTGCCATATTGTTTAAACCAAAATTATCTAAACAATTGCAAGGAATTGTTATTTTTCAACCGGATAGTAACAAAAAAATAATATAAACTGATAAAAAGTAATTTTAATTACATGTTTCGATTCATGCTTAAATAACTCATGTAAAATTGATTCCAGAAAAAAATATGTGAAAATAAAATTGTAGAAAGTTAAATTATCAATTATGTTTATAAAATTTAGTCTCACAATCTTGATAAAGTTAATACTTTTATTAAAATTAAGTGATGCATACTTGTGAGTGCGCGAAATCTATATATATAAAAGAGAATGTATGTTTGTATGTTCCCTAATAACTCCAAAACTATTCGACCGATCTCAATGAAATCTTTTGTTATAGATTCGTTGAAGCTCAAGGAAGGCTTACATATATAATTTATATGGCAAAACAACGTTTGCCAGGTCAGCTAGTTACCAATAAAAAAATGTATAAACATATTAACTAAGTATTATAAAAAAATATTATTTATATACTTTTTTAAAATATATTTTTCATGTGCCAAAAGCACCCAAATTTGAGATTTTTCGAAACTTAAATAAATTATTTCTCTAAAATATTAACTTTATCGTGAAAAGTCATAGAACCTTTTTTATTTGTATTTTTAAAAAGAATATAAAAAATTATTGATTTATCTAAAAGTAAAGTTTTTTAGTTATGGGTTAGTGATAGTTTTAATATAATCCGCTACCTTCGCCAAACTCTAGGTACTACCCTTTACACATTCATTTACATAAATTATATACACGAAAAAAAATTGAAACCAAAATTTTATGAACGATGCGGGACTCGAACCCACGACCTCTCGAGTTGCGTGCGAGAGATCTTCCAACTGAGCTATCCGTTCGAGATACGTATCGTCATAAAATCTTGAATGCCTTGTTCAACTCTCAGGTTGTGACTTCATCTACAGGATGTTGTGGGTACAGAGGTCGTGGGGTCGAGTCCCGTATCGTTCATAAAATTTTGTTTTCAAATTTTATTAGTGTATTAATCCTAGAAGTGAGGGTTATCACTTTAAAAACATAACAAATTGAATAAATTATATAAATTTAAATCCAATATAAACTTGCTTCTAGTTCTTAAGGAATTTAATTTAAATGTAAAACATTATTAATCTGAGCTCCTATAAGTTTTATATTGAAAAAAAAATATAAATTTAACTGTCGTGTTTTTTAAAATTTAACTATCGTAGTTAGTTAATTACTAGTAGTAATTGATGACTTTTGAAAGATAACTATAAATCATACATATAATTGGGTGGTTGCTTAGATTAAGGATTAGTCTCCGTTGCGCTCCAACTAGATACCGCAGGCGTAGTCGCAATGTGCGGCAACTAATACTACTCGAACCAGTCTCGAACAATGTGTGACGTTGACGTGCACGTGCGTGTTCTGTTATACTTTGCAAATAATTGAAACTAAAATGTCGGTTTCCGAAGTAAAACTTTGTTAAAAGAATACTACAAGAAATAAGAAAGACACTGGGATATCACATATCATCAGTAAGTATTTTGTATTTTATTAATTTCAATGTAAAATAACACGAAGCGTATATCAAATATATAAAATTCTCATGTCGCGGTGTTTGTAGTTAAAATCCTCCTAGGTCTGAGAATCGGACAACATCTATTTATATTAAGGGTTGTCCGGTCCAAGCCAAATTTTTATTTTTAACTTTTTTTGACATTTTTTTTAAATTTATTTGATTATGAGTCAGCATTAAAAAGTACATTCAACTTCAAATTTTTACCCATCTACGATCAACACTTACTTTGTATCGCGATGTTAATATCGGCAATACAACGTTTGCTGGGTCAGCTAGTAAGTTATAAAATTTGAAAGATGCCATTGAGTGTCAAGATGCCCCGCACACAAGCATCTTTATAAATAGCCAATACTTACCACAGTATAAAGTTGCCGTAATAAAAAAGCTATTGTTCTTAGGTAGTACGGTATCTAGATCGAACTTAGCGGAGACCAATCATTAATCTAAGGGTCTATGTCTTAATAATCGTGATAATTAACTGTCGTTCGTGAAAATAAATTCATGAAACCTTAATAGACGTGTGTAACAATCTTGTTTATTATTTGTTCGTGTTCGTTGACTCGCTATTGTGTTTGTGTATTTCGTCTCGTCCCTGCAGACGTTGTTGTGTTACCAGTAGCGTAAAAGCTCTCACTTAATCATACTAAAAATAGAACCTTAGACAATACCACATTCAGTTGTGTAACGTTTTGCATTTAACATTTTCTTGAGAATTAGAAGCATGCTTATATTGGATATGAATTCATTTTATCTTTTTAATCAGTGTAGAGTGAACCATAGACAGGAGTAGAGTTCGGCGTAAAAAGTAGATTATATTAATACATCTAAACAAAATAATCATGTTGTAGTTTGTGTTTTAGTTTTATGCACTACCCATTACAATGCAGTGCCGCTCAGGATTCTTGAAAAATCCAAAAATTCTGCGTGGCACTACAATTACGCTCGTCACCTTGAGAAATAAGATGTTAAGTCTCATTTGCCCAGTAATTTCAGTAGCTACGGCGCCCTTCAGACCGAAACATAGTAATGCTTACACATTACTGATTCACGGTAGAAATAGGCGCCGTTTTGGTGCCCATAATTTAGCCGGCTTCCTGTGCAAAGGAGCCTCCCACTGGATTTGATCGAATAAAGCAAATGTTTGATTATGAATATAAATAGAGACTTCTAAACAATTGATATTTTTTTAAAGTGATAACCCTCACTTCTGGGATTCATTACACAAATTAATTTGTAAACAAAATTTATGAACAATGCGGGACGCGAACCCGTGACCTCTCGCGTTCCGTGCGAGCACTCTTCCACTGATCCAACCGTTCGAGTGATGAATCGTTCATAAATCTTGATAACCTGGTCAACCACAATATTTGCTTATTAGGAAATTGGCTTGAGATGTCACAGTTCTTTCAAATCTAAACAATTTTTAATTTTTTTTAAGTATCACTTCTGGGCATGTTAACACAAATTAATCACTGGAAGAACGCTCGCACGCTCACACCAGCACTCGAGGTAGCAGGTTCGAGTCCCGTATCTTTCATAAATTTTGTTTCCAAATTAATTTTTGTGTAATTTTAGACTTGATAAAATTTTTTGGATTTTATATGTGATAAAGCCATTTGGAATCATGATAAAATGAATCATCTGTAAATGCACAACACTATTAATTAACTGGCAAACCCACGGTATTGCGTCTAGATGTGTTAATTAAACAAAGGAACGTAACATAATTAATTCGCATTCTACTCAAAAATAGGGAATATTTATTGAACATTAGATTATTCATGGGTAATTACGTAGCTCTGTAATTATTAATTAAATCGATTTATCCTCATTTGAACGAAACAGCTGTTAACTTTGTTCCTTGAAACATGTAATTATATGATTTGGCATAAGATAATATAGAATCATGAACGCATAATACGGTAGCTTTACACAGTAATATTGTATTTTCTTTATTTTTTTTTTAAGAGATGGGAGGATGACGTTAAGAAAATAGCTGGTTCAACATAGACTCGCACTGCAAAAATGAGAAAAGACTGGAGAGCCTTAGAGGAGGCCTTTGTCGGAAGACAAGTTGTAACCGAACTATATAATCAATAGATATTAAAATTGTTAGTATATTAGTTAAACTCTAGTTAATAGTCAAAATGTGTTTTTCAGATAGTAGTCATAAGTAAATTAATTTTAGGCACACGAAACTACTCTGTGTTAAACTTGTTGACAACAATAAAGGCTTTTAATATTATTTTATTTATTTATTGTATTTTATCTCGTCTATTAGCGAGGCTCTCATAGTTAGTGATCCTTACGAGCTGACGAGATTATCAAAAGGTACTGTACCCTGTTATTTTATCATATTTGTAATATTAACTGTCCCCTCATTTGACTAAAGCATCTCTTTATCATCTATACAATTAATAAATAATAGTTAAACAAAAATAACGGGTTGCACTCAGAGAGTGTGGGCAGAAGTGAAAACTTGAACATTAACGTTGTGCATTTTTGAATATTTTGTAATGGTAAGGGAATAATTTCGCACGAATTGCTTTATTTATTAGTTTAAAAGTACTAGCATTTATGTGGTTAAATACAATATTCATTTATTGTGCTTTCGTATACAAAAATGACAATTTACAATACATAAAAAAATTTACACTTCAGAACTATTACAATTATTTAACATTCAAGAGTTTATCTATCGGAAAAATCAACTTTCATCCATAGTTTCAATAACTGTTTTACGAATTTTCGATCAGGTCACGTGCCCTGACGCGAATTTAACTTTTTATACGATTCCCAAGAAAAGTGCTCAACGCCGCTTAAGAAGTTTTCTCTTCTAAAACTGAAGTGCAGAAAATCATTTTCATTTAGTTTATATTAGGAATGGTGTGATTAATATTTGTCTATGCTCTTCGGCAAATATAAAAGTTACTTGTTTACAAACAACATTATTAGCTTATCACGCTTACCTTGAATCTGTTTTACGTTACGGACTGTTCTTGTGGGGCAGTTGTGCAAATATTTCTAGGGTTTTTCTAGGTTTCTTGCTTGTCTTTTATCTATCTGTGTGTATTTGTGAAAATCAATAGTAATTTATTCAAGAATGTTTGTGACACTAACCCTCAAAGAAACCGCAGGGATCCAAATAGATTAATATTCGACGAAATCCCACCGACCTTGAGTGAGTGTCAGAATAAACAATAAACTGCATATTAATTTAAATTATTAAATTAAATGCTTTTTAAGAAAAAACTTAAACAGTGGTTAAGTGAGTGATTATTTTATGACACTAATTAATTTCTAATTGTGATGAATGAATGATTAATTAAACAATATTTATTAATTAATTTGTTATTATGCGATTCTGTAATTATTTTATTTTTATGTTAATTTTATTATGTATTTAATTACTTATACCTAGTTAAACTTGTACCTATACCTAATTTATTAATGCCTAGTTAAACTTGCGGAAACATGTGAAACTGTATGATTGTACCATCGTAACATACCATGTTTATACGCAAATAAATTTGATTGATTGATTGTAAAAAAAAGAACAATTTAAAAGCTAGAGGTATTTAATGTTAATTCTTATGAATATTTATTGTTAGTCTGACAATATGGGACGAGACGAGCAGGACATTCAGCTGATGGTTATTGATACGCCCTGCGCATTACACTGCAGTGCCGCTAAGAATTCTTGAAAAACCCAAAAATTGTGAGCGGCAGTACAATAATTGCGCTCTTTACCTTGAGACTTAAGATGTTAAGTGTCATTTGCCCAGTAATTTCACTAGCTACGGCGCCCTTCAGACCGAAATAAAATAATGCTTACACATTACTGCTTCTCGGCAGAAAAAGGCGCCGTTGTGGTACCCATAATCTAGCCGGCATCCTGTGCAAAGGATCCTCAAACTGGAAAACTGTTATTATTGAACTTGGGCCTAACTCCCCCAAGGAAGTTCGATAAAAAGAGAGAATCGTAATAAGTGTTTCCTAATTAAGATAATTTCTGTTTATGTGTTTGTAAATTTATTTTATAGTAGAAGAGTTGCTGGCACGATTCATCTTCATTGGGTATCAGATCTTAAATATTATTTACTCACTGAAGGAAATCATTGGATGACATTTAAAAAAGGAAGTCAGAATTTGAAAAAATTACAATAAAATCCTTTCATTCATTCATATTTGAATTGATGTCAAACAATGAATGCTTTGCGAGAAGAAGAAAAAAATTAAGTAGCAGAGTTATTGTACCTGTGTTCTTACATTAGATTTTGCGTAAAATTTACGTTTTTATTATTATTTTAGTTAATCTGACGTTTCGTGACCTAATCAGAGCATGTTTTCAGTGGGAATACGGTTGACAGGAGTCGAGATAGTATTTGCCATACTTCACATTATAAAATCTAGCGCCATTTGTTGCCTCAGAGGTGGTATTTGCTATGGAGATATAGTTTTTCGCATAACTTACTGACAGTGTCTTTTTTTATATGTGTAGTTGTAGGTTATAATTTACAGATATTAACTAGAATCCAAGAATATTTAGCTAATACTAATCTAATATCCCATTTTGCAACCAATTATGATTAAAATATTCCAGAGAGCAAATCTTATAGCTGACTCTAAGGAGTGCGATAGTGGTAACTCTGCTTTCCTCCTTACATCCTGTTTATAGTTGATGAGATTCGTCGCAGATTTGCTTCCAAAAAATCATTGATATTATGTGGATTAGTATTCTTCCAATAAATAATCAGTTTATATTGGAAATGCAAAACCACAATTTGTTCTTCATAATAATATGATCACCTGCCATACCAACGAAGTTCATAAATTGTAAAAGATACTGAAAAAAAGTGTGTGTGTACACTTATCTATGCACGTTAGAAGTTATACTTCTTTGGCGTAACAAAACAATACCTTAAAATTATTTATTCGTCGTGCTATTCTACGTTTGTAGAAACAACAATAATTAAAAATCGTAAAATTAATTATTGAATATTCACGAATATGGCTATATTGACTTGGCCTGTCCTTATAATGGACGAAGAAACCAAAAAAAAATGTCGCAAACGTCAGAAAACTTCTGAAAACTTTTATTTTTAGATGTCTTGTGCGCGCGCAACGTAATAGTCAAAGAAGTGTATCTCCAATAACATCAAAAAGGTACAAACGTCATTATGTTTTGCTTTTATGCCAATGTAATCTTGCAGTTATTAACCTATTTAAATGTTCTTTTATTTTATTTGGATTGTTTTGATCTTCTCACCAATGCTCTAAATAGATAAAACAAACAATCGATGTAATTTGTCAAAAATGTGTCAAATGTCAATGATTGTTAATTGTCAATGTTTAAAAGACATAAACAATTATTGTAATTTGTCAGAACTGTGTCAAATATCAATAATTATTAATTTTCAATGTTTAAAAGACATTTGAATAAACAACTTTAACCTGTTACTTTTGTGCTACAGTGATGCGTGCGCATCTTAAAATTTCACTTTCATAATTTTTTCATAACACGCCTTAAGAAGTATAACTTCAAAAAAGGCTTTTGATTTATTCGTTTTACGCTATTTCTTATTCGTTCAACAACAAGTTCAGGGAATTATTATAGAATGCATCGAAAAGACTTAATAAATTATATAGTAATCGTATTACCATAATGATTTGTCATAATAGTTACTTTATTATGTCATAATTGATGTAAATATGCCCAAGAATACCAATTCATTACTTCATTTAGTTTTAATTAAACATTGCTTCATATTATAAATGATATATTTGGTTATCGTTGAGGAAAAATTGTTATTAAACATTATTATTTAGAAATGTGTCCTACGTTGTTCGCAAGCTCTTAAACTACGTCACTAATCAGCAACGACGTGCAAGAATACCTTGAAGTATTTTAAGTGACTTTTGCCCGATATCGGTGATTACAACTGGGACTCAATTAGTGTTTTATACATTATGTGGTAAAACATAAATTAATTTCCTTTATAATGCTGTCGCGTAAAAAATTTAATTAGATTTATACTATCGCGAACATTAATATTTCTGCTATACAATTAATACCAGATTGCTTTAGGATATAGAGCTAATTTATCAGATAGACACTGTAACAAGAGGACACTGTAATATGTGATAGACTTATTCTCAAAGGCTTTAAAGTTGCTTCACTTACTGTGCCGCCATTCTCTTCCATCTCACTTTCATAACAAAGTCAAAGAATAATAAAAGTCATAAACGCACACTTTCTCTCGGTTTTGTTTACATCTGAGCGGTGGCTACGGACACGACTGGTGTCGACCAAGGTTTGGTTGACACTGCGCGCGCCACTCCGTTTCCATGACAACGTGGTTTTACTTCCTTCATCAACTTAAAGCTCTTGCAAAGCACCGAGAGGCCTAACTGATATAATATTTTCTCTGCTTAAACTTTAAATATAACATCAAGGCTACTCACGGAAGAATGTGAATATTTATTTTTATTTCTTTAATTAATATTGAACACATCTAGAACTTATATCTCTGTAGTAATCCTGGAGCTCCTTCGTGGATGTTGCGATTGTAGGTATTAACTTTAATATTATTTGAAAATAAAAACAAACTTATCTGACATATGTCAAAACAATTGTCAATTCAATTTTCCAATTTTCCTGTTTGTCTCCATTTATTCTTTTAAAGTCTCAAAGCCTCTCCTAGTATCGGAATACTAGGTCTCGAAATCTCGAACGATTGCCAAGTTCGTGGTCATCTGGAAGGCAAAGCCAATTACGCTTCAAAGAAACTGGGCGTCATTAATAGAGCACGGCAATACTTCAAGCCGGCCCACATACTAGCGCTCTACAAAGCGCAGGTCCGGCCACACATGGAGTATTGCTGTCATCTCTGGTCTGGCGCACCCCAGTATCAGCTCGATCCATTTGACCGCGTGCAACGCAGAGCAGCTCGAATTGTCGGGGACCCAGTGCTCTGTGAACGGCTGGATCACTTGGCGTTGCGTAGAGACGTCGCTTCATTGTGTGTCTTCTAACGCATTTATCACGGGGAGTGTTCCGAAGAGCTGTTTAACCTGATTCCTGCCGCCGAATTCCACCTTCGCACGACACGCCACAAGTAAGGATATCATCCCCACCATCTGGATGTGTGGCGGTCCTCCACAGTGCGGTTTTCAAGGAGCTTTCTTCCACGTACTACAAAGCTGTGGAATGAGCTTCCTTGTGCGGTGTTTCCGCAAAAAAAGCGCGTACACCTTCCTTAAAGGCCGGCAACGCTCCTGTGATTCCTCTGGTGTTGCAAGAGATTGTGGGCGGCGGTGATCACTTAACAACAGGTGACCCGTACGCTCGTTTGTCGTCCTACTCCATAAAAAATAAAATAAAAAAGGGCTACTTCTTCAAGCTGTTTTTCCAGATTATGAAATCAATATCGTAATAGCAACAATATTGTAATTTTATCAAATATAAAAATATTTTTTGGTTTCGATAGAATCCACTGTAATTTAATTATACAGAATAATTTGTAGCTTGCTTGTGAGCATTCATTTTGTAATTTTAATGTGTCATGCGTACGTCACGGACTAGTATAAAGATAAGGACTCCGTGACACCTTACATAACAGTGTAGTACCAAAACAAGCCGGTTAACGTGTACATACATAGCCCCGCGCACACACTTACACTACTACAGGCCGATAGGCGGCCATTATGAGAATTGTCATCGTCTGTGACAGATCAGTTTGCGTCTCAATGAAATATTTTAAAAATGCCGTCGTGCGTTATGAAAAACTTTAAAAACGATACGTTTTGAATTTGTACTTGGTCCAAATTTAGCATTGTAATCTAATTACAGGTATTCTTTCCTGTAAAGGGGTATAGTGGTTCCGCGTTATAGGAAATCGTGTTATAGGTAGCTTTTTTTTTATTTGGGGGAAAAAAGGATTATCTTAAATCTACGTTCATATAAGTGGTTTATATGTTTTTAATAGGCTAAAAAAATTGTTCCTGAGATTTTTTTTAACTAAGATTTAAAGTTTGTAATGTAGCAAGAAGAGTTTAATTAACTAACGATTACTACAAAAGAACATTAAAAAAAACAACTTATGTTACAGAATTTATAAGCTTCACTATCAGTCATGTATTGTCGTAATACACTTGTTTATTAAATTTTTTTATTGTGCTTATTACATTAAAATCTATATAATTACATTAATATCAACAGAGAGAATATTCCCTATAACGCGTTTATACGACCTCGTAATAATAATTAATCAAATTAATTCGTAACAAGTATTTCCAATTGTTTGCCTAGTTTTACTATTTTAATAAAGTTTTTAATACACAAATTCCATAAAATAATTTAATTTTGTAATAACACAATTGCCACACGTGCAAATGTACGCGAAGCTAATTATATACTGAACAAATTATTATAAATAATTTATTTATTAGGTTTATTTACAATCACTTACAATAATACACACAAATATAAAAAGTAGAACTAAAAACTAGGAAATAAATGTAGTGATTACTTACAAATAAACACAGCATGCACAGAAGTAATTAATTTTAGGTATTATATAGAAAAAGTTACGAATTATTTTTTTTTTAAATTAATAAATGAGTTATGCACTGTTAAATCAATTTTCCAATTATAACATTATTAAAGATTACCAATGATGCTGCAAATGGTCTTGCGGAATTTGGCTAAGGAATCAGCAAATATGTCAATATCAGCTACGCTATAAGAATTTAAATTTTTACATAATCGAGGGACTGGGGAGTTGGTCAACTAGTCTAGTCTAGTCAACAAATAAAGATCTTACTTACTTACTTACTTGGTATCTAGGATCGTTCGACGAAGTGGAGGACAAAGTGGAGTAATAGGCTTACGTGGAATTCATACTGGGACTATTATACCAAATTTATTTAGCAATTCGGGACAGTCGATAAAGCCGTTCAATATTTTAATTTCACAGTACAGAAATATGTATGTGTGAAATCCCCATGTTATATGGAGGAATGGCCGTGAATATGAAAACGCGTGGTAAGAATACCGCGTTATAGGGAGATTAATGTACTCTAAAATAAATATTTGAAAATAATTACGTATATTTAAGAATGTTTTGTATTAATATGTTTTAATTTGTCCCGACGACTCTTAATTAAATCGATAATGTATTGAATGCGAAAAAGCCGAGCTTGAACGACCCTTAGCCCTGACCCTCTTCACCTCATGTGGAAAGCGTGGGTGTTTTTGGCGACAACAGATAGCAGATATATAGCTTGGTATATATATATATATATATATTGGTCAGATCAACTTACATTATTTATTTTGTGTGATGTTTTAATGTATAGTCTGTATTTTTTTTATGAAAATAAGGGACGAGATGAGCAGGACGTTCAGCTAATAGTAATTGATACGCCCTGCCCATTACATTGCAGTACCGCTGAAGATTTTTTGAAAAAAACAAAAATTCTGAGCGGCGCTACAATTGCGCTCATCACCTTGAGACAAGATGTTTAGTCTCATTTGCCCAGTAATTTCACAAGCTACTTTGTATTACTTCCGATAATTTCGCGTTTTGATATTGATTTATTTAATTCCATTTTATGTTTGATTTTTATGTAACCAATAGGAAGTCGGGTACGTCATGCTTACTAAAATAGCATTGATTGCAGCGGCATCGTGTGCCGGGTTGTCTCGTTCCCACAAATATGTGCGCAGAGAACGATGGGTGGTCCATGCGTGAACTTGTAAACGAGTTCTACTTATGGTGCCAGGTCGACCTGTTATAGTTAATATTTCATTATATTTATTGGATGCGATTAGGACTTATGACAGTAATCACGACCATCATGTTCACGAAGCACCCTTACACAAACAATGAAATCAAACCCTCAAGGTTGATGCATCCAAAATATTATGATAATTTATATTATAGTTAATTTCAGTTTCAGTTTTTATGAAATGTTTGATATTTATAACGCTTTTAACTTTGAACACGTTTCATTTAATGGATTCAGCATCTTACAAACTAAGTTATGTATTTTATATATAAGATGGGTCAAACGCAGCAAAAAAAGCAGGAATCTGACGGGATGGGGAATGGTGAGACAACCACCCATGGACATACGCAAGAACAGGTGTCAAGAGATCCGTTGCCGGCCTTTTAGGTGGGAGTATGCTCTTTCCTTGAAGGTCAAGAAAAATGGCAGCCGGTACTTCATCCCACAAATTGGCTGTTCAAGGCAAGACATTTCTTGAAAACCGCGCGTTTGTGAAATGCCAAAGGTCAACGTGATGCGGATGGTATTTAGCATTTTGACGTTTCCAGTGGTGGAATTCAACCGAGTAAGCAACAATAAGTATGATTCTTAAATGTAGGCACTTAATTAAATAAAACAATAATATTCTGACTACAAGGCGCAAGAGTATTCATTGCTATGCAGACGACAACACAGGGTATGCTTCCTATATCGGCCGTGCTAACATGGCCCGGAATAGCGTCGACGAGAACCGGAACAAACTGGTGTCTGAAATCGAGACTATACTTTGCATAGTCTCGGAATTGGGACACCAAATTGACTTTGACTTTGACATCTATTATTGCGGATGTCCATGGGCGGTGGCCTTTCTGTGAGTCTCTTGCCCGTTTGCCCCCATTTATATATAAAAAAACGGCAACACAGAGATTCTCGAAATATCGACAATTTAGTACTCAATGACACGAGCAGGTGGCGATGCGTAGAAACGACACTTTATTGTGTGTCTTCTTGGCATTTACAAATTACAAAGAAAGCATAGGTCACCATTTGGATATGTGGCGTTCCTCTACAGTGTAATTTCCAAGAAATATTCTTCCACGCATACATAAACGGTTGCATGAGCTACCTTGTCGGCTTGACTCGATGGTACCTTCAAGCACGTACATCCAACAAAAAAGCCGGAAACTCATCTGTGAATCCTTTGGTGTTACAAAAAACTGTGGAAGCTCACTTACTTGTTGGGCCTCGGCTATTAAAAAAATCTATAACAAATCGATATGTAAGTTATTTCACCAGCGTGTCTTAGCGAATTGTGTGTCAGATGTGTTTACCGTTGATTCTTTATAGGTGGGATCAATAAACATGCGGTTGTATTGTCATAAAGATAGAGAGAGATAAGCTAAATGTTAAACTGTACGATCAAACGCTGTATAAGTTATTGATTGTTAAATATATATTTTACAGCAGACAAGTAATATACATTAAGTAGGTATATACACCACAACCTCTTTACCGATGAAGACGGTGTCTGAATTTGTACAAAACAGCTGCCGGATAGTAATTCCTGAGCCGATACAGTCACCTTGCCATCTTTGAACTTAAGTTTTTCAAATGTGTATGGGTGGTTTTCATTTTCTTCCAAAAGAACTACTGTCTTAGAAGATAGGTTGACCCTTACCATGGTACCACCTCGCTCTTCACGTAACTATTTGTTTTCGTTTTTCGAATGCATAATAATATTATATACGTACCTATATACGATTATTCGACGCTTTATAAGGTAAGTCAGTGGTAACTTGTAACTCCTCTGGTGACTCAAGACAGTATGGTCCGCGGTGATTACGCGCAATCAAGTGCCCTATGATGTGTGATCGTTCGCCCTTCTCTGTCAGAAAAGAAAAAACGGGTTGCACTCCGGGATTGCCAGCAGAACTGAAAACTTGAACATTAACGTTTTGCATTTTTCAATATTTTGAAATGGTCAGGGAATATTTTCGCACGAATTACTTTATTTATCTTATGTTTTAACACATACAATATTCATTTATTGCACTATCGTACACAAAAATGACAATTTGTAGTACATATTTTTTTTACATTTCAGAATAATTATACCAATTATTTCACACTATAAACAATTATCTCTCAGAATAATCAACTTTCATCCATAATTTCAACGACTGTCTTACGAGTTTTCGATCAGGTAACGTATCCTGACGCGAGTTTAACATTTTATACCCATCCCAAGAAAAGTGCTTAACGTCGCTAAAGAAGTTATTACTTCAAAAAGCCTTTTCGTCTAATAGGCATAGAATAACAATATATTTCGACTCTATGTAAAGTCAAGAGTGGTGTTTAGTAAGGTCCTGATTTCAGACACATTACATGACTGTAAATTCGACGGATAAACAAATATGTTATATTACTTACTACTAGCATAATACGATTAATAAACACCACCATATCCAGTGGGCCCGAAAAAATGTCTCCTTTCAAATTTTATGTTTGCGATATTTGTAACATATCTTAAGATTTATCAATCTACATAAAAATAATCTGATAGATAGTTAACAACAGTAATTAATCTACCAAATATACTTAGCTATAATTAAGTTTATTTTTTACCCCCTGAGAAAGTTAGAAAGAAATGTAAAAATTACTTAATAATTTGATACAATCCTTTCAATTGATTTCTGAACGATGGAAAACAAACAACAACACATCAAAGGAAAAACAAAATTCTTGTTTTTATTTAATTCCGTGCATTTTCATATTTATTCACCTTTTAAACCTTATCTGGATTTCCACGAAAATTCAAGACCAAAATTAGCCAAATCGGTCCAGCCGTTCTCGAGTTTTAGCGAGACGAACGAACAGCAATTCATTTATATATATATATATATAGATTACACACATAACTGTTAAATAAAATACTGCCAGCTTTATAAGGAAATATTCCCTGCCAATGAATAAATAGGAAATCTCAAACATGTCTCAATATAATTTAATTTCAATACTATTTTATTAGAAAATTGTATCGTAATTCTTGTCTATTCTAATATTATAAAGCTGCAGTGTTTGTTTGTTTGTTTGAACGCGCTAATCTCTGGTACTACTGGTCCGATTTGAATGATTCTTTCAGTGCTGGGTAGTCCATTTATCAAGAAAGGCTATAGGCTATGTTTTTTTTTTTCAAAATTAGGGATCCGTAATAAAATTGCTATTTTGTAACCCAAGGTGTAAAATCGAAAACCTATTTTTGCGTGCGCTCCAAAAACTATTGACAATAGAACAAAATGATGTACAGGCTATATAGACAATATTTTATTACTTATAAATCTATCGCGTGAATTATACTTTATATGGTAAAACAACGTTTGCCAGGTCAGCTAGTTAAATATATAAAGTGTTTTGGGTTAAAAATTATAAATGAATTCTAATGAAATTCAAAACCTTTTCTATTGGCTAGAGTTCGTTGCTCTGTTGCTATTAAATAAAATATCTCTAAGTTAGTTGCCAAAACAATGACTATGCTGAACTAAAACTCTGAACTGAAGACAAGCCAGAATTATGTATTAAGTTTGAAGATCTTTACATTACGGTATGTAAATATAAGTTCAGTGTAGTTGTTAGACATTCCTATCATCTGGAAAACATTCACTGTATAAAAAGATAAACATACAGAAATATATTTTTCCTTTGTCAATAGTTGGGTAAAAGTTAATATAATTACATTGATAAAAATTATTTAATTAAAATTTAACAAATTTAATTTCTATCTTACTACAGACCGGAAGACACAGTGTTGGTAGCCCCCCCACAAGATGGACCGACGATCTGTTCAAGATTGTCTGAATATGTTGGATGAGGGCACCACAGGATCGATCGTCGTGGAGATCTTTTCGGGAAGCCTTTGTCCAGCAGTGGACGTCTTCCTACTGATGATAGTCATTACGATGATGATAGGGCAGGTATGAATTTTATATTTAAAATTCACTAAATTCACTAAATTTAGTAAGTTAGTCGGTCAGAAAATTATCCTATAATTCTTTCTGCCGATATTTTTCTCAGGACTAAGGATCGTGGTCAACGTCAGTAGTGGATGCTTTGTTACTTGTTATGATCTGCCTCCATGGGTGCCTGTCCATTGCATCTCTGATAACCGAGCAGAACTTAGCCGAAGGTGCGTTTCACTTGATCTCATCTGGTCCCCTACCAGATTCCTTTGCCTTTAGTGTTCCCAGCAACGATCAGATTTCAACGCTCTCATCTCCTCTCCTCATTATGCGACTGAAATAATATGTGAGAATGTTTTGCTGGCAAATTGTAGAGGTGTGAGTACGGAGAATTGTCCTGAAGAAGCTGCGAAAGAATCGATACATTGATGCGCTTGCCTATCCAGGGTATCCGTAACATCCTCCCACACCACATCTCAAATGCAGATAGAAATCCTTTGTCTTTCTCGACCTTACATTGTCGACGTTTCCACCCCATACAGGAAAGATGACAATTTAAGGTCCGTATTAATGCATGCTTACTTCCATCGCTAGAAGAACTAACTACAGGAATGATGGTGTTTGAGGGTTTTCGCCTTCTTTGAACACATGTCGTATTGACATGGAAATTCGAAGTAAAGGTAGCTCACTCTATAGTTTAGGAGATGTGAAAGAAAGTTCATTTAAATAGAAATGAAATGAAGAAATTTATTTTACAAAAATGGAGTACAAACGAGCGTCCGGGCCACCTGATGTTAAGACCCGCCCACATTTTCTTCGAACACCAGAAGAATCACAGGAGCGTTGCCTTTAGGAAGATGTAGCCGCTTTTTTTGATGGTACCCATGACACAAACACCACACAAACTCATTCCACAGCTCTGTTGTGCGTAGAAGAAAGTTCCTTGTAAACCGCACTGTGGAGGAACGCCGCACATCCAGATGGTGAGGGTGATATCCTAATTAGTGGCGTGTGAAAGTTGAATTCGGCGACAGGAATCAATTCAAACAGACCTTCGGAACACTCCCCGTGCTAAATGCGGTAGCAGACACACAATAAAGAGACGTCTCTACGCAACGCCAAGTTATCTAGCCGTTCATAGAGCACTGGGTCTTCAACAATTAGAATATTTACATCCTGACTATAGAGATGATTTTTGCGTTCATTGCGGTGTTGTATTTCGGTGTCAGAAAATACAGGTGAAATTGCTTTTCCGAACACTCCTCTATGTAAATAACGAGAGTGGCAGCTTAACAAAGTAAAGCCATCTTAAGTAATCTCTAAAAACCTTGTAATGAATATCTACCGTTGAGTCATCGTGAAAATCGAAGCCAATTCTTCTTACAACCAGACCATTAAGAACGTGTATAACAAATTGATGTTTAAAAGAAATACGTAGATCCGCATTCTCATTTCATGACAATTACCTATTACTCATATAAACCTTCTCAAACTCTGACCTTCGAACTGGCAAGTTAGAAGGGTAATAAAACCGATTTATAGGAAATTTATGTCCCCAGCTAGTTACCCCATAGTTATGGGGTAACTTATTAAATTAGAACTAGCAAGGAGGTACCGTATTGATCGGAAATTTATCTTCCATCTAAAACAATTACAGCTGGCGGTAATTTTAGTGACTTTAACCAACTTGATTTCGCACCTTAACGTACATAATTCAAATTCAAAATAGAATGTGACATCACTTATTGAAAGTCAAAACAACCACCCATTCCAAAACGAATGTCTCAGACCTGAGAAGAATGGGCGCAACAAACTATATAAATATGTTTACAAAGTAATATTCTACAATTAAACTTATTATTTAATAGCCTGAGGGTGGTCGCTCCATTCCCAATCTTTGGTATCATTAAGAAAGTAATTTATGTTATACTAAGCTTTACCATACAAACGTTAACAATTCTTTTGTATAACGTAATACTTCTGTTTTAAACTTCTTCTGGGATCTTCTTGTAAAAGCATAAACATCAGTTTCCTGGTCTTAGCATTATGGTTATGACAGTTTCTAGCAAATTCACTTATGTGCCTATGAGAAGGTCATAAGTCAATGGCCTGCTGAGAAGAGGTGCAATAAGAAAGTCAGCAGTTCGCCTTATTAATAAGAAATACATTTAATCTAAACATGTCACAAATATAGAATATAAAAAATGAAAAGATAATCATTAGCCTGTCCAAATATTTTTGGCATTCAAACAATTCTCTATTACTAATTTTTTGTAGCGTTCTGCCGGTATGAGCGAGCATGCAACAAGGCGTCGCGTGTGATTTATTACGAAAGATAATGATATAAAATAAATCACAAAGCGTATTGATAAAACCAACGAATTAAAATTTATAAATACTTATAAACTATCGAATAATATAAGTTTTGTGTTTATAGCTATCATAGTTTTATGATAATATAAAACAATTCAAATAAAAAACCTTATTTTGTCAAAAAATTAATCTATTATATAGAAATATAATCTAGATTTTTTTTTCATAATCGTGTTTTAGAAACTGCCATAACTGAGATAAAGAAATGAAAATAAACATGTCAAAAAATTGGAACCGTAGTATTTGTAGAAGTATTGTATGTAGATATTCAAAAATGTATAGTTTTTAGGACTATAGCGCCCTAATGTGCTTGCTATTTAATTATAATAGTGATTATAAGAGTTATCAGTACCAGTACAGTACCTTCTTTTCTTCCAAAGATGCACCGCCAAAGTGCGGATTCCGGGTCCATCTGGAACAACTAGCAACTCAAAACTAGGCTAGCGAAAAGAAAACAGCGGCTCACTTGATTGTATGAAACGTGCAGTCATTGACAGGTCGACATATGACGGCTATAATCTTGAAAGAAACGGAGATAGCCAAAATACACTACGTTTTATGCAACTGTTCACTTTCAAACTCAGCCGGATAACTTTAATTAGTACTATTTCAAACTTATGTCAAATGACTGCACGTTTCATACAAAACTAAATTTCAATTTTTACTCAGGTAGTCCCGACTCTTGAACGTAGTATTTTCATTCTCTTTGCTCAGAACAGTGTGCAAGACTCGCTACTAGGTTTTACACGTGTCTTTTCGATGTACATTAGCAGTCACCTTCACTGGTCGTGTTGTTTTCGCTTCCTAGCCAAATTAGATAGGAACCTATTAGTCTAGAACGTTCTAGAAAATTAATATATATAAATAAAGTTTTCTGCTATACATCTATCACATAAATTAACCACGTATCTGTTTCTTGTTAAATTATTTTTTAGGTCATACATAGTGCGTTGTCTTTGGTTATGTTATAAAATTCAAATATTTTTATTCAATGTAGGATATAAAATCACCTTTTGAATGTCAAAAACTCCCACCCATTCCAAAGGTATGCCTCAGACCTGAGTAGAACGGGCACAACAAACACAGCGGGCTTCTTTTTTTACATAAAAATATGGTTACAATGTAAAATCGTAGAATAAAATTTATTATTTAATAGCCTGTGGGCGGTCGCTTAATTCCCTATCAATGGTATAATTAAGAAAGTCATCGTCATTAAAAATAAAATAAAAAAATCATTTACATTTTAAAAATACATTCCATCCATCCATTCATCCATTTCAGCCGGAAGACGTCCACTGCTGGACAAAGGCCTCCCCCAAAGATTCCCTTGACAATTACTGCTCCTAATCCAACCAATTTCGGCGATCTTAACCAGATCGTCGGTCCATCTTGTGGGGCCTACCAACACTACGTCTTCCTGTACGTGGTCGCCATTCAAGGATTTTACTGCTCCATCGGCCAACTGTTCTTCGAGCTATGTGCCCACTGCTCCTCATATCTGACTCTATCTCTCAGGGAAAAATTAAATTAAATTTATACATTATCTTGTGTATGCTGTTTTTAACCGACTTCAAAAAGTAGGAGGTTTGCAATTCGATCGGAATTTTTTTATGTATGAGCACCGATGACGCTGAGATTTATGATCTCTGAACCGAACTGATTTACACAATTCTTTAGTTCGATGCAGAATAGATGCCATTTGGTCCCATAAAAATTTTACATAGTTTGGCCCATTACTTTTCATTTTATTAACACTTTTGTGATTGTTTTTTGCATACGATATTTTAGAAGTTTTCATTCAGGTTGATTATATATTATTACACATACACACATCTTATGCAAATCTTTACCTTTAATATTAATATAATACTATTGTTTGTATGTGCTACATATTGATAGCTTCGAAGTTAGTGCCAAGCCACAACGCCTTGCGTGACTTTGAGCGGGATAGCTTCGTCTAGAACAAAACAACCCAAGTGGGCAGACAAGCGCGGCCAGATGTCCTTTTAATAATTACAATAAGTAAGCTGTTTATAATATTAAATTTTATTTTGTTTAGGGCTTTACACCGACTTAAAACCTATCAGTAGGTAGCACATATAAATAACAGTAATTTATTAATATCATAGGTAAAGTTTTGCATAACATGTGCATTAAATTAAATTTTTATTAATAATAATAATATTGACACACTTTAACACAAATTATCTTGCCCCAAACTGGACATAGCCTGTACTATGGGTACAAGACAACGTTATATTTAATACAATATACTTACTTAAACATACATAAATACATATTAACATCCATGACTCATAAACAAACATCTATATTCATCATATAAATGATTGCACCTACCGGGATTCGAACCCCTCTAGCTTAGTAGTTAGGGTTACCAACCATTCGGCTATGGATCGTCAAGTTAATTGCTACTTTTCTGTTTTTGAAGTCAGCTTTTATAAACGTAGTTTTTTCTGTTCTAACGTTTTACTCTGTACCAAGTGAGTCACAGTTCAATTATGAAAGGCGTTTAAATCGTAATCAGCGACACTTCCGTGTACTATATATACAGTG
Source organism: Leptidea sinapis (assembly GCF_905404315.1). Lineage (NCBI taxonomy): Eukaryota > Metazoa > Arthropoda > Insecta > Lepidoptera > Pieridae > Leptidea > Leptidea sinapis. Next base: position 7,806,064 of record NC_066301.1, read on the forward strand.
AAACCTTATTTATTATGACGATAAAAACCCGCACTTTTTGTAACGGATATTTTGTGAATGAAAACCGCTAGTAGCTCTCGGAGGTGTGTGAGTGTCGCAATGGAGATCAGTGGCTTAATATTAGTGAGTATTAACGAATATAGTTTTTTTTAAATGAAAATAAGTGACGACACGAACAGGACGTTCAGCTGATGGTAATTGATACACTCTACCCATAAAAATTCAGTGCCGCTCAGGATTATTGAAAATCCCAAAAATTTTAAGCGGCACTACAATTGCACTCGTCACCTTGAGACATAAGATGTTAAGTTTCATTTGCACAGTAATTTCACTAGCTACACCGCCCTTCACACCGAAACACAGTAATGTTTACACATTAGTGCTTCACGGCAGAAATAGGCGCCGTTGTGGTACCCATAATCTAGCCGGCTTCCTCTGCGAAAGAGCCTCTCACTGGTAATATGGTATATATTATAATATATATTAATGGTATTTAACAGTGTCATGATTTGAGTTGTGAGATTTAAGTTGATTGTAATGCCTTTATTTACAATTTGAGATTGACTCATTATGAAATAGTAGTGGTATAAGAATTGGAAATGACGCGGAAATGGTAAAAGAATTGGAAAGGCGTCACTGTGATTACCATCGCTAGATGCTTAGATGCTAGATTTACTGCTGCCAAGAAGTTTGTGTAAGAACTGTATGTGGTTTCAATGGCTTCTACCTCCTCTTTCTATCATGGTATCGCTGATTATTTTGGCATACTATATCTCAAGTAAATTAAGTATTTGCGAGTCTTCTCACTCTTCATAAAAATATATAGATTGAAGATGAGGTGAAAAGAAGAAAATTAGTTTCGCAAATTATAGATATAGAATTAGGGTTTCTTATTGCCAATCAGAAGTACTGTAATTTAGCTGTCATTGAATTTTTATTAACCACTAGCTGACCCGGCAAACGTTGTTTTGCCATATAAAGTATAATTCACGCGATAATTTTATAAGTAATAAAATATTGCCTATATGATAGCCTGTACATCATTTTGTTCTATTGTCAATAGTTTTTGCAGCGCACGCAAAAATAGGTTTTCGATTTTACACCTTGTGTTACAAAATAGCAATTTTGTTACGGATCCCTAATTTTGAAAAAAAAACATAGCCTATAGCCTTCCTCAATAAATGGACTACCCAACACTGAAAGAATCATTCAAATCGGACCAGTAGTACCAGAGATTAGCGCGTTCAAACAAACAAACTGCAGCTTTATAATATTATATTATTAAGATTATTATTATTAGTATAGATTAAGTTTAACTCACTTATTTTAGTATTTTATTTAGCTATAGCCCACTTTAGAATACAATGTTAATCAAGTCTCGTATAAACTAAATTTTTTTAAATTATTTTTAGATTATAACTACAAATGTTGCTGTCGCCAACTTAACTTTTAATAATGGTGATAAGGAAGATATTGCTACGACAATTGACTTTGGGCAAGTTGATAAAAATAAACTAGCCAAATATGAAGTTACTGAAATAGTGGAAGATACACCAAACACAGTAACATTGGGACCAATTGTCACAAACTATACCATTAACAAGCCCCTTAATGTGATAGATGTGGATAAAATTACAACTGAAAAGATTCCATTAGATACTAAAGAAAATAGAAATAGAACAAGAGAAGTATCTACAAATTTGAACAATAAGAAGAAAACGAATATTGTTTCAACACTCCATTTTAATACTAAATATGAAAAAGTTGACACCGATGAATTGGATTTTAATAGTTTTCCTAAGCTCGATGGTATAAAAGAATATTTAAACGGGCTTAAAAAAGGAATAGTTGATGGTTTCTTTAATATAATAGACGAAGATAGGAAAACGGAAAATAATGGTGAAATACCCAGTGTAGTTCCAAAACAAGTTTTATTTTTTAATAAATACAAAAAGAAAACTTCTGATGATGGTACCAGGGTTCATAAAGCTTTTCAAAGACATCATCATCATTATCACAATGTCGATACTTTTTAGGATAGATAAATTTTAAAATGAAACAATATGGATGAAATTAATGTTGATATAGAGTAATATTGCACCAAAACATGTAAAGTAATTATTGGTATAGTAATAGTTGCAGAAGAGCTATTCACGCTATTTATAACCTAAGTCCTAAAGAATCATTAGAGCTAATTTTAAAGAAATAATTTTTGTATTTGTTTTCTCTTAATATGTACTTGATAATGTTATGCATGTTTATAGCCAAATATTATGTAATGTTGTCAAACCTGATATTTGTCAAACTGACATCTGGTCAGCCATTGTTTTTGCGAGCCGCATACATGTAAACGTATTATTAAAGTGCATTTATAATTATTTAAGTATTTTATTAAATAAATAACATAAAATACCAACAATACAACATAAGTGATTTTTCTTGACACATGATATTCATAATACTAACACCAGGAACAAATATAAAGTTGTTGTGCCTACTACTTGGTTAAGCTGAATTAGTAAGTGTTTTGTTGGGAGATATACTTTTACAACATGATCCCAGAAAATGTTAAAACAAATGCATTACAAAATTTAAAAGAATTGTTAAAATGTGTTTACGTGGTAAAGGTACTATAACATTAACGACTTTCTTAATGATACCACAGATTTGCAATAGAGAGACCGCCGTCAAGCTATTTAAATTCCGCTAAATCGAGAAAAACAATAATTTATTTTGGCCCACTTTGATCTCAAATTCAGTGAAATATACGAGAGGTGTAGGCAAGACTGCCGAAAGTCGAAAAGATTTCTAGCACATTCTTCATCTTTTCATATTATATGTGGTTCATTATCGTCGGTCTCCGAATGGTGGAAGCGCTACTTTACATGTTATTCGTTGGTCGGCCTCATGACACCTTCCGCCCAGTCTAAAGCAATTTATGAATTGTTTACAACCATCGACAAACTTTCTTAACAATTCTAAGTTTCAATCTTTTCTTATATATCATTTCTTCCTTGTGACTATCCGATTATAGTATATACTTATTAATCCTGTTGTTGTACTTGTTGTTAATTTTTCTGCTATTTCCAATATTAATGAATTCCTATTGAATCACACTGATTAAATTTGAGAATCATATTGCTTAAGAATAATATGTAAATTCTCACAAATATAACCCAAACTTAGGAACTCCTTTAGTTCAAGCTCTATTTTTGTGCCAACATGGGAATGAGCGCAGCATGTTGAAAATAAGAAAGCAAGATGAAAAGGGTAAAAAAAAATGGAAAGGGTGAAAAAAACAATTAAGTAGCTAAAATGGTGTTGGACAGGACAAATAAGAAGCAAACAAGATAAATGGACAAAATACATTATAGAGTGGTATCCAAGATATGGAGAAAAAAAGAAAGGAAGAGAAACGATACGATGGGAACATGATTTCAAAAAGATTGCTGGACCAACATGGAGAAGAACAAGTTACGACAGGAAAATGTGGAAAGATCTGGAGGAGGCCTATGTCGGCAGACAAGCGAGCAATGATTAACATAAGATATATTATATATTAGGTGAAGTATAATTATATGAAGTATATTATTTAGTATATTAAGTTGTAGCATAAGTTAAAAATGTACGTTTTTAGTTTGCTTGCAATAAAGGCTTCATTCATTCATTCATTCAAGCCCTATTTTTAAATGTAAAATATATTATGTTATCATAAAATATTCATGATTCACGGTATAAAATGATAAAACAACTTTGTAGATATTAGTAACAGGTATTAACCTTAATTAAATACCTTCGAGAAAACTATTAACCTAATCCGATTCCAGATAATGTTGGGTTTAATTAGAATTATAACTCTAATGAACAGTAAAGTTTAAAAAATTGAATTATTTAATAGTTACACAAAATCACTTTGAAACGTGTAGGTATTTTCAGAAGAACACAACTGTACACAGAATTAAAAGTCACGATTTTTTTTTAACCGACTTCAAAAAAAAGAGGTTCTGAATTCATCGATTTTTTTTATGTTTGTTACCTCAAAACTTTCGACTGGGTGAACCGATTGTGATCACTCTTTTCGGTGTCCAGGTAGCTTTGTAACTTTATACATAGTTATAGGTGAGAGATTGAGACGCACGCGCGACGTGAGGAGACGAGAGCGGGGCTGCGGCGGGAGGATACCGATTCCAAAAATAACAATAATCATAGCTAGAGTTAGATTAATTAAGTAGATTGTCTAAGGATACGCAATTATTTTTATACTTCTTAGTGCATATTATATATTATATTGTTGTAGAATAGTGCTTTTGAATTCGGTTGTTTTTTTGTTATTTTTTTTTATTTTATGGAAGAGAGGACAAACGAACGTTAACCTAAACGTCATCTGATGTTAAGTGATCACCGCTGCCCACATTCTACTGCAACACCAGAGGAATCACAAGAGATGAATAATTAAAGTTAACTTAGCTATCGCATTAGGTCAACCTGTAATGATTGGATTAAGCTGTCTAATAAAAATAAATAATAAAAAACAAGCTTATATTGAGCTGATTTAACCTCCAATTTATTTTTTTATTTCAAATTGATAAAAAAATGAGTGAAAATTATTTTAAAAGCGAAAGTTTTAATAAATAACTTTACTAAGACTATAAAATAAAACAGTTCTCAGTTAAGTAAATGGCAAAGTCCAAGAAACACTACTCTTTCATAAATAAAAAATATTTAAAAAAAAAACAACCGAATTCAAAAACACTATTCCAAAACAATAGATATAATATGCACTAAAAATTAGTATAAAAATAATTGCGTATTTTTATACAATCTGATTAATTAATCTAATTCTAGTTACGATTATTGTTATTTTTGGAATCAGTGTACTTCCGCCGCGACCAGCTCTCGCCTCTCGCCTCCTCACGACTCAAGCACATCTCACCTATAACTATGTATGTAGTTACAAACCTATCTTGGATGACACCGACTCCATCTATCTCTGATTCCATGTATCCATTGTTATGGAATAGTGTTTTTGAAGTCGGTTGTTTTTTTGTTAATATATTTTTTATTTTTTGATTTTAAGTGAATTTGAAGTACACTAACTAACAATGTATCTAAATATGTGTAGATGTCCAAAAATTTTCAATGCAGCAATGAACATAAGCGCCTTGTTATTGGATTACAGACAGTTAGAAATTCTGCCACAGATCGCCACCCTTACTGTAAGTCGTTAAGGAGTCCTATTGATCATCATATTCGACTATGACAATTACTTGACTATAACTATGTTATGGTAGATGACTTAAATATCCGGGTAGCATTAAAAAGATTCGGTAGAGTATTATCGGCCGTTAATTTGGTCCTAAAAATTGAAGAGTTCCGTTACTTTGTCATGGAATCCGTAATCAGAACCTAACCAAACTCTCACCATACTATCTTTGAAAATCTATCCTTTCCAATAAAAAAAGAATCATCGAAATCGGTTTTCGTGATATTGAGTTATTCGTAAATTTTTCATCCACTTTGCTATACGTATGTATAGCAAATTTAAGACGATGCAATTGTTAGATCAGGACGAAATTACAATGGGACTACACGGAAAGCACCAGCATTCAAATAAAAAAAAGAATTAAAATCAAAATCGGTTCACCCAGTCGAAAGTTTTGAGGTAACAAACATAAAAAATAAACATACCAACGAATTGAGTACTTCCTCCTTTTTTGAAGTCGGTTAATAAAAATGAAAGAAAAAGTCATGAACCACATACCGCCCGGACTGTAAAGATTATATTATAAATACAATGAAGTGTAAACATCTTTAGCCACGTTGAGCACTTTTTGGTAGAGGAAAATCATATGGGTTCGCGTCGCCGACATGTTCATGACTGGCGCACACGATACATTTAAAATCATTTTTTACACAAATAAAATGCATTCTCAGACTTTTCTTTTCTATTTAGTTATAGATTATAAACATATATGTATCACTTTTTGGATGTGTGAAATCGAGTGAGTTCACGTCCCCGAAATGATTATAGCAGTGTATCTGTAGCTATGCAGCTGACGTATTGTGCAACATTAGTGCTGTGTATGTCTTTTTAGTGAAATTGAATGGATGTAAGTGAAAAGTGCGTTGTTTAAATAGTGTTTTTGTTTCATTAATATATTATTGAAAATAATAATTTAAAGGTTTTTAAACATTATAAAAATTCAAATTTTAATGGAAAACTTCTAAGTTTTCACTCTCTACAACTGTCAGTTTTATTTTCGTTTTTTTTAGCTTTCGTGGTAAAATCAAACATCCATATTCATCATATAAAAGTATGCACCCTACCGGGATTCTAACCAGGGATTATCATTATTATTATTATTCGAATCCAAAATGTAGTTTTAGTAATTTCAAATTACAAACAAAGATATAATAAAATAATATTGACACACTTTTCACACAAATTATCTTGCCCCAAGTTAAGCATATATAGCCTGAGTTATGGATTACAAGACAATGATATATTTAATACAATATACTTACTTAAACATACATATATTCATACAAATATACATAAATACATTTAAACATCCATGACTCGGAAACAAACATCCATATTCCTCATATAAATGCTTGCACCTACAGGGATTCGAATCCGGGACCTCTAGCTTAGAAGGTAGGATCACTAACCACTCGGCTATACAGGTCGTCGTAGGCTATAAGATGGCCTATTTGTCTAAAAAGATTATTTTATACAATTGTTTGCGATAAGTTTATACAGTCCCAATGAAACAAAAATAAAAAACCACTTATTTCCTATTTCCTGGCATGCACGCAGCTGACAATTTCCCCCGGTAACATCGTTCGTACCCGTGCCCCGGAGGACGAAGAGGGAATACTAAATAACCTTTACTTAAACACGTGTTCCAATTTATTTAGATAATCCCAAGCCGGTCGCTAATAAATTACTCTTGTGTTTTTGAAATTTCGACCTGTGTGAGGATGAAATAGGAGATGAAAGTTTGTATGGAAGTTCGTCATTATCGAATATCCTACTAATATTATAAATGTGAAAGTTTGTATGTCTGGATGTATGTTTGAACTTCTTTAACGCATAATCTCCTGAATAGATTTTGATGAAACTTTACAATAATATAGCTTACACACCAGAATAACAAATAGGCTATAATTTATAAAACTATAGTGTGAATTATACAAAATATAAAAGAAGGGTGTTTGTTACTAATGAATACAACTAGCGCCATCTCTTATCAACTAGCAAGAAAAAGATCAATACAATTTATATGGCAAAACAACGTTTGCCGGGTCAGCTAGTGACACCATAAACTTTGTATTTAGGCACTTGAAAATACATATGTGCTCTAGTGTTTTTAAAATTTCGACTAGGAGATGAAAGTTCGTATGGAAAATCAAACAATGTCACACTTTCATACCTAACGAATTCCGTTTTGTTTATATTTGGTACAAAAGATAGAAGGCTTAAAAGTTACAGGAGTATGTCACGAAAAAAATGCTTTTGCCATGGGCAACTCTATAGCGTACTCACGAGTATACCAGTGGGAAGCTACTTTGCACAGGATGCCGGCTAGATTATGGGTATTTCTGGCGTGAAGCAGTAATTTGTAAGCATTACTGTGTATCTGTCTGAAGGGCGCCGTAGCTAGTGAAATAACTGGGCAAATGAGACTTAACATCTTATGTGTCAAGGTGTTGAGCGCAGTTGTAGTACCGCTCAGAATTTTTGGGGTTTTTCACGGATCCTGAGTGGCACTGCTTTGTCCATTACAAAGGCGTATCATTGTTCCAATTTATTTAGATAATCCCAAGCCGGTCGCTAATAACTTATGTGCTGTTATGTATACAGTTATACATTGCGGTACCGCTTCATTTACACACAGTGTTAATTGGTATGACTGCGGCAATATATTGTATTAAAGTTAGAGAGGCTTAATTGAGGAATAATCAAAATTTAATTATCTAATCAAAACAAATCTTATAACTATATTTACAATACTACGACTACATAAAATTAAAACTATTATTACGTGGAAGCGTACCAAGAATACTGGCAGCATTACCGCGTTGGATAGCAAGGCTGATCCGTTGACCGAAATAGCTGCCAGCGCTTGGGTTTCCAGTAGCCTTATTGAGGCGCGAAGATAGTATTTTGAACATTCTCCGCGCCTCTGGATTATCATTATCACCTACAATTATCTAATTGTAGGTGATTCCTCTGGTGTTGCAAAAGAATGTAGGCGGTGGTGCTCACTTAAAATCAGGTTTTACCAGTGAGAGGCTCCTTTGCACAGGATGCCGGCTAGATTATTGCCTATTTATGCCGTAAAGCAGTAATGTGTAAACGGGCGCCGTAGCTAGTCAAATTACTGGGAAAATAATATCTTGTCTCAAAGTGACGAGCGCAGTTGTAATGACACCCAGAATTTTTGGGGTTTTCAAGAATCCTGAGTGGCACTGCATTGTAATGGGCAGGGCGTATTGATACGTATGGTAATTGTACCATCAGCTGAACGTCTTGCTCGTCTCATCCCTTATTTCCATAAAAAAATATTCAATGTGTGAATTGAAGCTTTGTATTTAAGGCATTATATTTAGAAGTAGGTGTACTTTCACCATATAGCCCTGACTTTGCACTTTCAGATTTCCATCTGTATCAGTGTCAGGTTTACACCAAGAGAAGACTGACTAAATTACTTTTTTTATGGAAAAGGAGGACAAACGAGTGTACGGGTCACCTGGTGTTCAGCCTCAAACGAAGGTCTTTTGTAGTACGTAGATGAAAGTTTCTTGAAAACTGCACTATGGAGGACTACCACACATCCAAATGGTGGGGATGTTATCCTTGTTTGTGGCGTGTCGTGCGAAGGTTGAATTCAGCGGCAGAAATCAGGTGAAACAGCTCTTCGGAATACTCCCCGTGATAAATGCGGTAGAAGACACACAACAAAGCGACGTCTCTACGGAACAAGCGACTACTTTTCCTTTCTTTATGATCAGTAGTCCGAACGTTTCTACAACTATGAGATCATGTCACTACAAGATGATATAATGATCACCGAACAAAATGGCACATATATACTGTTATATTATTAAAATTATCTTATACTTAATATGGAATGGTGAGATTTAAGTTTTCTATTTGATTGTATTATTGCATCTTTGTACTTAGCAGTAAGTATTGTTTTTAAAAAGTTGTAAATAAAGGGATTGAGAAAAATTCCCAAATAACAGATGTTTAGTTAAGATATTTTAGAAAGCGTGGGAACGTAAGTATAGTTTTGTCTCGTGGCAAAAATGTACATTATAAGTACTGAGAGTGTAAGAACGAAGTATGACTGATGCGGGGGTGAGAACCCAGGTAGTAAGTAAGATATAATTGTATGGGACTCAAACGGGCAGTTCCTACTTAACTTCGATGTACGACAGACCTCTGTCCTTTAACTCTGTCAATTTTTTATAATAAATATACTCACTTTAAATTAACCGCCCCGTGATTCCTTAAGTATAACATCTTAATAAACATTTAGTATCCTATCCAATAAATTCCGATACCACATTTGGGGGCTCGTCCAGGATTTCGGAAAATAGGAAAATTAAAGGTGTGTAATAGACGCGTCGGTGTTGTGTGAAAGTTTCGTAGAGTTAGTAAGCCATGGAAGACGTAATTAACCAGGTCGTAAGAGGTGCTGCCGCGGCGGATTTGGAAGATGACCAACTTCCGCGACTGAGAGTCCCACAGCTCAGAGAGGAGCTAAGGCGCCGGAACCTCCGTGTGACAGGTCGAAAACCAGAGTTGAACCAAGTCGAAACCGAGGCTAAGAGTTCTCCCGTTAATCCCGTTCCACCAATAGTGCAGATATTGGTGGAACGGGATCATGTAGCCGAAGATGATGAAGAAAATATTGCAGACCTTGTAGACGACGAAGAAGAAGACGACTTTGAAGACGCTTGAGCAGTCAATGTTGAGGGACTCCCAGGCAGAAGAAACCGTGATGTACGTTTTCGAAATCCTGTGAATGATGGTCGAGGACACCACAACGAAGACGACGACGATGGCGCAAAAAGTGAGCGTGCCAATCGTACTCCAGTGATTCGAAGACGTGAAGAATCATGAGTATTACTTACCTTTAAAGACGTTGAAGGTTCGTTAGAGAAATTCAGTGGGGATGACCACACAAACATCCAGCAGTTGTTGGATGATTTTGAGGAAATGGCGGAGCTTTGCAAGTGGAACGAGATCCAAAAGATTGCATACGCCAAAAGGTTATTAGACGGATCAGCAAAAATGTTCGTGAGCTATGAAAAGTGCGCGAAAAACATGGAAGAAGGTGAAAGAATCTTTGAAAGAAGAGTTCGAGGAAGCTGTCGATTGTTTGAAAATTCATCGAGAGCTGAGTAAGAGAAAGAAGAAGAGTGAGGAAAATCTGCAGCAATACGCATATAAAATGTTGCAGATTGCATCACCAGCGAAGTAAAGGTTCAAGATGTGATACAATACATAATAGAGGGTATTCCTGACGATTTCGTAAATAAAGCTGTGCTATATGGAGCTAAAGATTTTAAACAGCTTAAAGAGAAATTTGGACAGTACGAAAAAATGAAACAGGAGTTGTCCAAATCAAAAGCACGACCACGAGAGAGGAAGCTGGAGAAGATAGGACGACCACAGAGCTTCAACCAAGGAAGAAAAGGAAGTCCAGGAGGTGCCGTTTCAACTTCAAGAAAGAAGACGAGTACCAAGTGTTACAACTGCGGAGGAGAAGACCACGTGAGTGTGATGTGTCCCAAAAAAGGACAAGGGAAAAAGTGTTTTAAGTGCGGAGAATTTGGGCATATAGCCTCCGAGTGTCCACCGAAGTCGAAGGAAGTGTATTTAGTGTCGCGTCCTGCTAAGGAAAAATACCAGAAGGAAATCAAGATTAAAGACAGTAAGATTTTAGCATTAGTAGACACTGGTAGCGATTTAACGTTAATGAGTATGAAAGAGTATAAAAATCTAGGATCAGAACCTTTGTGTGACAAACAGGTATGTTTTGAAGGTTTGGGAGCTGAGATGACTGAGACCTTAGGTATGTTTACTACCAGCATGATGGCAGAAAATTATAATTTTAATGTAGATTTTCATGTTGTACCCGACACAATACTTAGACGTTCGGTTATACTAGGCACTGACTTTTTAGACCAGGTAGAACTTAGAGTTAGACGGGGCACAGTTACCCTTTTTAAATCAGACGCTGATGAAATTACAGACGACGAGACAAAGCCTCACATTTATAAAATAAACACCGTAGACGAGACGAAAGAACTTGAACTATCACACATTAAGGAGGAGCATTATCGGGAAGAAATTAAAAAGATCGTTTTAAACTATAAACCGGAAGCTACGCGTGATATTGGTATACGGGCGAAAATAATCTTGACATCAGATAAGCCAGTAGTATCACGACCGCGCCGATTGGCTCCTTCAGAGCGAAAAGAAGTAAAAGACTTGATGAATTCATGGTTGGAAGAGGGTATTATTCGTCCCTCTACTTTGGAATATGCAAGTCCGATTGTTTTGATTAAAAAGAAGGACGTTACGCTTAGAATTTGTGTAGATTATCGGAAGATAAATGCTATCATGTTAAGACCTCATTCTCCATTACCACTTATTGAAAACTCAATAGATGCTTTAGCCGAAGACGTTTGGTTTACATTAATAGATTTAAAAAACGGATTTTTCCATGTCTGGATGGACGAAGGTAGTATCAAGTATACAGCCTTTGTAACTCCTGACGGTCAGTATGAGTTTGTTAGATTACCGTTTGGTTTATGCATTGGTCCAACGGTATAAATATACTCACTTTAAATTAACCGCCCCGTGATTCCTTAATTATAACATCTTAATAAACATTTAGTATCCTATCCAATAAATTCCGATACTACATTAATATTATAAATGTGAATGTAAGTTTGTTTCTTACTCTTTCACACGTAAACACCAGAACCTATTTTGATGAAATTCAATGCAGAAATAGACTAGAGCTTGGGAAAGGACATAGGCTACATTTTATCGCGAAGAAAAGGCTTGGAGGGGTTGGAATAGGCGATGGAAGTTTGTATGGAAGTTCCTCATTATCGAATATGACACCATAAACTTTGTATTTAGGCACTTGATAATACATAAATATGTGCTCTAGTGTTTTTAAAATTTCGACTTGGAGATGAAAGTTCGTATGGAAATACAAAAAATGTCACACTTTCACACCTAACGAATTCTGTTTTGTTTATATTTGGTACAAAATATAGAATACTTAAGAGTTACAGGAGTAAATCACGAAAAAATATTTTTCACATGGGCAACTCTATCTAGCGTAGGTACTCACGAGTTGCGAAACCGCAAATCAGTATACCGGTGGCAGACTCCATTGCACAAGATGCCGGCTAGATTATGGGTACCACAACGGCGCCTATTTCTGGCGTGAAGCAGTAATGTGTAAGCATTACTATGTTTCGGTCTTAAAGGCGCCGTAGCTAGTGAAATTACTGGGCAACTGACACTTAACATCTTATGTCTCATCAAGGTGATGAGCGGAGTTGTAGTACCGCTCAGAATTTTTGGGTTTTTTCAAGAATCCTGAGCGGCACTTAATTGTAATGGGCAGGGCGTATCAATTACCATCAGCTGTTTATAATGTGTTATGCGTATTTGTATAAAGCGCAGCAGTTCTTACGCGTATGATTTGCAAAAAAAAAATTAAAATGCTCCCCAAAGTAATTATTACACACGGACAAAGTCACGGGTCATAGCTTCTTATATAAATTGCGAAGAGCCATTCAGAATTATTGGGGTTTATCAAGAATCCTGAGCGGCACTGCATTGTAATGGGCAGGGCGTATCAATTACCATCAGCTGAACATCCTGCTCGTCTCGTCCCTTATTTTCTTAAAAAAAAATCATTATGTAAAAACCAAAGAAAAATAAAAGCAATGGATGGAAAAACAAAAAAGTAATTAATAAAAGTGTATTAAAATAAGCAATTCGTTTTTGTATTAACCGCAGCAGCTTGTACGCGTATTATTTGCAAAGTATTAAAAAAAAATGTTTCCCAAAGTAATTATTACACGCGGACAAAGTTTTTTTATATAGAGGATAAACATTACGTAGTGAATTATAAGTACGGTTGTAGTATAAAACTTATAATCCTTTAAAAGGAAAAGCCAAAGAAACAAGTGAATAATCGAAAAAACCCGTTCTATACTTTCTGCGGGTACCGTGGGAGTTTCAGATAGCTGAACATAATACTTTTAGAGCGTGCTGTGAAATACTTCATAATTTTTAACGTTTTTTTTAACATCTTAACAACCTCCGCTAATCCATTTATTATTATTATTTTTTTAAAGTTTTGATATTATTACATTACATTTTGCGGTGTTTCCGGGACGATACGACATGGGTACCTTCAAAAAAAGCGTGTAACGCTTCTGTGATTCCTCTGGTGTTGCAAGAGATTGTGGGCGGCGCTGATCACTTAACACCAGGTGACAAATACGCTCGTTTGTCCACCTATTCCATAAAAAAAAAGGTAGAAAGACAGTGTTACATAGATTGAAATGATTAACGCTATTAAAAAATATTGTTTTTACTCAATACACGAATATTATCAAATGAAGTGGAAAATGGCACCAATCTAATTCTTAATAATTTATAATTTTATGTGATTATTTTTACTACAGTAACTCTTAACATTTTATTAATTATTGTAACTGTATATTGTAGGGAATACCTAATAGGTATGGGTTTAGGTTAGTAGGTTTCTTACGTTGGCAGTAATTATTGATTTATGTTAGTTTATAATAATAATTATGAAACGAAACCACTGGAATATTTGCAATATTTTCTGTTAAGACGAAACATGTCCCTAGTCTCAAATTTGTTACAACTTTAGCTGTAAATGTTTCTAGCAAATAAAGAACTTTGAATTTGACTTTGATGATTAACAATAATCACCTTGAAAAAAGCTACTTTTAAAAAATAACGTAAAAAGAAGGTTAGCTTAATATATTAATGAAAACAAAACAACAAAAATAAGTGATAATAAACAGGTATTCGTGTTTGTGTGTGTTGCAAATTTTATGTGAATAACTAATACGTGTATAAGTGGTCACTGAACGAACTTACTTTTAGCTTAGCTATATTTATACAGAGTTGATACAACATGACGTGGCCTTGTCTTTAATGCGGTAAATATATGTTTCCATCGCTGGCATGACTTGGCTAATACGACAAAGATATGAATTGAGAATATTTTTTTTACCACAAATATTCTAAACTCAGGCATATATTGGAACTCAGCTGTAGGTATATTTTAAATAGCTGCAGTATCCAAATGGTGTATGATGTTATTGCTTGAAATACACTAAACTTAACAGTTGTCAGTTCTAACTGCCTATCTAACTGCCAGAAGCAGTTAGAACTTAGTCTCTTAAGGATAACCCATTGTAGTAATTTAAAAAATTGGCAATTATAAAGCTGTTTACAGAAATACAATATCACAGCAATAGAACAGCGTCTGTCGGGTCAGCTAATGTAAGTATAACAGAAGAATAACGCAAGCAGTAGGAAATTTAAGACATGTGTCTTAGTTAAGTCAAGGTCTATAGGAGCCTGTAGATATAACGACTCGAACAGCTCTATACAGATTGTTGTGTTAAGGCGTGGGGTCAGTATCCCTGTGCGGGCGCGGCGCGATGCTGCGCCGGCGCAGTGCCGCGTCGCGCGCTGATGTCACACGTCCTCCACGACGCTACGGCGGCATCTCTGTGTTTATCTAACGGAATAATATTCGGGTAAGTTACGTTTAAAAGCAATAATTTGTTAACATTATCGACATACTCTTACTTAGTTTTTGACTCCATGCAATAAGACTATTTTTGACCGACTTCAAAAAGGAGGAGGTTCTCAATTCGATCGGTATTTTTTTTATGTATGTAAACCGATTACTCTGAGATTTATGATCCAATTTACGTAATTCTTCCATAGTTCGATGCGGAATAGATGCCATTTGGTCCCATACAAAATTTACATAGTTTGGCCCAGTAGATTTCATTTTACGAACATTTTTATGAAATTTTTTGTCTACGTGGATGATAGGACTACTTGAACTCACAACCAAGGTAAAACCCGGAATGAATAAAACTAAGAAAGAATTGTCAACTGGAAATGTATAATTATTTTTCTTTAGATAATTATGGCTGTATCACCAGGCAAAAGCTTGATAAGTCATTTGTATGATCTTAGTGGTTTACTAATATTCTCATAATACCAATATTGTTTCAAATATTTTTACATTTCGCTCTTATTATAAACGATTGAGCGTAAGCGAGGTATTAAGTTGGGATGGATATTTCAATAAACAGTATTGGCAATTTGCAAATGTATATTTTCTGAAAACGAGAAGCTTAACTCAATGTCAATTTCAATAATTATGGGACGAAAACAATCACAGAATGGGTATTATTCAATGAGTAAATAATATATTTATATTAAATGTAAATTTAAAAAGCGATCAAATGTAAAAATTCCAATTTGTAACTAAACACTGATTTTTTTAATTTTTGGTAGGTAGTCAACTGTAGTATGCACCTAGTTTTATAGCGATAATTGTGCTAAATGAGATGCAACGTATCGACAAACACATAGATGGACTAATAAAATCTTAGTAATGGGACGTCCGTTGGTTACCCTTATATATATAAATAAATACTACTAATACTAAAACTCAATAGATTTACCTGTGACATTATAATTACTGCAAAGAGTTAGTTTAGAGTAAATCTTTAATTGGCTAAAAATAAACTTATAAAACAATTCAAAGAAATAAGATATTACATTCTAATAGATTTACAACTTAAAAAACGATAAGCAGAGGAAACATGTACAGAACAGTATATCTATATTTGGGCCTGCTGATAAATGATTCTGTAGGTATATAGAACATAACATCGATTACGCGTTTCATCTCTTAGATCGACATGTTCTTTTCAGATAGTACAGATAATAATTTTTTAGTATCTTGTTGATACCATGATCCACTTAAGCATTTCCGCGGTGATGAGACTAGCTCTTGGGGCTTTGTCATTATTAAGTGTGCGGATGGTGTGCAACACTTTATCACTAGTCGGAGGAGAACAGTCAATGTCAAGAGTTCGTGAGGTCGAACTATCTGTTGGCGTGATGTTGTTAGCGGGGCCATCGGGGAAGATAACATCATAGTGCTTTTGCCAGCGTTGCAGCTTCCTTTCTGAAGTCACAATAAGTTGGCCTTCCCTAGTCTTTAAAGGTTTTCTTTCTCCTTGAACTTTGTTTCCCCGTCAGTGTCTGTATTTGTATATCTCCTTCAGATTTCAGGCGTCCGCTACTCTTTGAGCACCATCAGCAATAGTCTCTACCAAAATCTTTCTATCCTGGATGTACTGCGATAGATGCTGTTGCGGATTTCTGGTATTGCTGCCTGAGATCTTGCTTAAAATTGACATTGATCAATATTCCATACACTTTATAAAACTTATACACAGGACGATTCCATACCAGTGGGAGGCTCCTTTGCACAGGATGCCGGCTAGATTATGGGTACCACATGGGTGCCTTTTTGTGCCGTGAAGCAGTAATGTCTAAACATTATTGTGTTTCGATTAGAAGGGTGCCGTAGCTAGTAAAATTACTGGGCAAACAAGACATCATATTATGTCTCAAGGGGACGAGCGTAATTGTAGTGCCATACATTTTTGTATTTTTCAAAAATCTTCAGCGGATAGTCTCGTTCCTTAATGTCATAAAAAAATATGAATAGGTTTCCCAATACTGAATTAATACCATGGAGTTATAAGTTATCCACCTGCGATAATCAGGGCAATAAATTGTAGGTGAAGCTCCCTTCTTGCAATGGGGTCCCAAGTTCTTTGTGACATCCACTAATCCTGAGTGATTGATTTATCTCCAATAACGACGAAGCTGTTATCTATGTAGGCCACTTTGATGCGATTCAACTCCGCACCTACAGAAATTGAAGTGCTCTTTGATTTAAATATTATTTTGTATAGATAGCTGTCAAAGTGCTTTTGTGCCTGTTTGATATTCGCCATTCTGGCGCTGTTGGCCATGTAGTGAGAGTCTGCGGTACTAAAACTAGTGATGACAACTTCAGCAACCATCGATAGGTGGTGGGAAAGTATTTACAAAAAAAATTGTACCATTTATTACATTGATTCTTGAAGTATAAATAACACAGAAAAAGAACAAAATTAATTCAAAATGCAAAAATACCTCACAGTATTCTACGTTCCTTCGCAGCCATTTATATTATACGTCAAAATTAGTTCTCTGGAAGTTCGCGAGTGGCGCTTCAAATAGGCACAAAAAATTTGCTGTCAAACATATGGCACAGCCTCCAGTGGTATTTTTTATACAGGTCAGGTGATAGATACATTTTATAGATGTGACATTTTGTAAGCTTTTATTGAGTGTTGTTGTCTAAAGTGCGCCGTTAGATCTGGTTTTGTATGTATAGTTTTATTATTAGCGAAATATGTCGTCCACTGTTAGATTTGCCAAATATTTCTTTTGAGGAAATACCAGGCAAACATAAACATAAAGAAGAATAGAATATCTAAGGCGTTGTCAATACAAGACAGTGTGAAAAGAAATAAAGAATGTAATTATAAATATGAGTTCCATTACATGTGAAGTCAAGCAAGGATTTCTCCAGGTACGTTACTCGTTAAGGCGACACTAAATGCCAGCGTCCTTGAGCGATATGAGTTCACGGCTGCCGGCCCGCCATCTATGTAACAAAGCCAATATTTTCAAAATTCTTGCGTGTTTATCATGCGTGTTCATTTTATATGCTTACAATCCTCGTTATTCCCTACTAATCTGAATAAATGAACCTACACAAAACAGTACAAGCTATAAGAATAACTTTTCTGAGAGAAATACCAAGAAAATGCGTCACGCCACGCCAATAAACTTGTTTTAATTCAAAGAAATGTGGTAGTTCAAAAAGGCTCTGGAGTGTTAACTATAACCAACAGCAAGCATTAGCAAGCTACAAATAAGACTTAAGGATATGTGTAACAGGATTAAGTAGTATTCATAGCTTGAAATGCTATACTTTCACCACAAAACTTGTCTAAAAACACCATGTTTGCGTGTTTTCTGCTTACTATTCGCCTTAACATACAAAGCCAATTAAAGATGCTATAGTTTTTCTTTAAAAAAATAGGTAAAATGCGACAACGATTGTCCCCAAATGGTGCTAACTCAGTGTTAGTTGCACTGGCGTGGGACCATTATACACAGTATTCCTAACTACTTCTGGAGTAAAGTAAAGTATGCATTTATTAACGACAACACAAAACTTGTTATATACATAGTAAAGTTAATAAATTAAAATAGGATGTCATGATAAGGACACCACCTCAGCATTTTTGGAATTGAAATAAGGATCACCCCAATTCCAATACTGATTTTCGGTAGGGACCTACCAAGTCGACCTGTTGACAGCACCGTAGACAACAGACTTTTGTTAGAGACCCTGCAAACTGCAGACTTTCGATCGGCCGATAGTTTGGTTTAATTCGGCTGTTAAGTGCGCACACTGGCCCGACTAAACAGTTGGATCTGTGATGAGTGCGCACACTAGACAACTATCGGCCGACAGTTTTAGGGACGATTCACTATTAGTTTTAAATCGGCTATTGATGAGTCTGGCCGACTAAACAATCGGTGGTGTGCGCGCCTAGAAGAGCGCTGTACTGATTTAACAGTCGGCCGATAGTTTGCTGACGGTTCAGTTTGAAGGCAATCGTGTAGCCCATCAAACTTTTTTGTCGGCCAATACCGAATCGTTATAATGTGCGCACTCTCATACATCTTCAAACTGATTAAGAAACCAACCAAACTATTGGCCGATCAAGTCTGCAGTTTGCGGGATCTCTTAAAGGTCTTAAAAGTGACCGTCTAAAAATAGTACAAAAACAGAAGTAACTAAAAATATTGATTTCTAATGGGATTGATTTAAAAGTTTTAATATTTTTATAATATTAAATAGGGTAGATTTTTTTATTGAAGCTGTTTATTTTCTGATTATTATTATTATTTTCATACCTCTGAACACTTTTGTTTCTCTAATAGAAAAGATTTCAGTTTGTTTTTAAAAGAGAACAATTTTTTTTATCTTTAATAGGTGGCGGCATATCGTTCCATAGTCATTTAATAATTTATAATCTTAGAGAATTTATACGTCTAGATTTAGCCTCTAGCTGGTAGGCAACGGATTATAACAGGCCAAGTTTATTACTTTAGTGTGCTTACAGCTATGTCTTACACTCGCGATACGTCAGTCACTAGTGTGCGTGCGTTGCTGAAAATAGAGGCTATAAGTTCGACGCGTTCACAGCTTTTTATTAAAACGTTTAGACGCGACAGAAATGAAAGAAAATAAAAATATATATGAAAATTAAAAAAATAAGTAACCGATAAACTCACCATCCAACCCAAAAACCACTCATTGATCAATATTTTTTTATATACATACAGCTGGAAAATAGGTGATGGGTACCTACTACATCCAATTGAAATGTAAAAATTAATAGAAGTAGATACTTAACCTCTTTAAAATTAAGTTATTGACAAAGCAGAAAGTGACATATTCAAAATTCTTTTTTATGTCCATATCGAATATTAATCTGTCAAAATTCTTTAAGACTTCCCGTTTTCTCGTAAAATATTTCGAGTTCCTATTTATAAAAAAGTACACAGAATAATTATTAATGTACATATAATTCAGTAAAATATTTTTTGCAGGTCTTTGTGTAAATATGAGTTTATAATAAATACGAGATACAGAACTAACTAAAATAAAAACTGGCTTGATATTTACGTCACTAAATATAAATTTATAGCACAATATTGCCATCTTAAATGTTAATGGGTTAGCTTAAATAATTGGCTGACCAAATATAAATCACTCCCTTTTATTATCGTTTAGCTATATAACATATATTTATTTGGGTGTAGAATTAATTTTAGGTTGAGTGACCTCAAAGGTCCGACCTGACCAAACACCGCAGGGAGGTTCCTACCTGCACAGCCCATCAGTATTTTTGTAATTTAAAACTGTGATTTCTCTGTTATAGAGTCATAAAGATGGAGTCTTTACTTTAAGGGTATTATTACATTCAAAATTACAGGCATAGCCATGCGGGCTTATACCCTTACATTAGCAGTGTGCTTATATATAGCCTTTCACCCCAGTATCAAAGTAAGTCGAGTCCTCTCTCGAGAAGGTCGCCGAATGGGGCAAATTGAATTGCTTGTCCAATTTAACCCCCAGATTACTCAAGTTTCCGTGTTTACCACTAAAAAACCCCATTCGTCGTATCACCACTCTTTGACAACACTTCCCTTAAAGCCTCACATAGTATCGGAATACTGGGTCTCGAAATATCGAGCGATTGCCAATTCCGTAGTCATCTGCAGGGCAAAGCTAAATTGGCTTCGAAGAAACTGGGCGTCGTAAATAGAGCACGGCAATACTTCAAGCCGGCCCACATTCTAGCGCTCTACAAAGTGCAGGTCCGGCCACATATGGAGTATTGCTGACATCTCTCGTCTAGCACACACCAGTATCAGCTTGATTCAGTTGACCGCGTGCAATACGATCACTTGGTGTCGCGTAGAGACGTCGCTTTATTGTGTGCCTCCCACTGCATTTATCACGGGAAGTGTTCCGAAGAGCTGTTTCACCTGATTTCTGCCGCCGATTTCCACCTTCGCACGACACGCCACAAATTAGGATATCATTCCCACCATCTGGATGTGTGGCGGTCCTCCACAGTACGCTTTTCAAGGAGCTTTCTTCCACGTACTACAAAGCTGTGGAATGAGCTTCCTTGTGCAGTTTTCTTGGACGATACGACATGGATACCTTCAAAAAAAGCGCGTACACTTTCCTTACCGGCCCGCAACGCTCCTGTGATTCCTCTGGTGTTGCAAGAGAATGTGGGTGGCGGTGATCACTTAACACCAGGTGACCTGTACTATCGTTTGTCCTCCTCTTTCCATAAATAATGTAAAATATTATAGATGGCTATGTGTGTCCTATAACTTTGATGTTAACGGATTATTTATAAACAAAAATGAAAAAAGGGATGCGATGTAATTTCCCTTATTTATGACAAAAAGGGTCGAGACGAGCAAGATGTTGATGGTAGTTGATACGCCCGGCACATTACAATGCAGTACCGCTCAGGATTCTTGAAAAACCCATAAAGTCTGAGGGACATAAATAAGTAAATAAATAGACACTATAGGCAGTAAGCAGTAATGTGTAAACATTACTGCACCTGTGTAAAGGAGCCTCCCACTGGTAATAAGCGTTTTTTCCATCTCATCATAACTATCACACATATATCTGCGCATTATTATTATATTATCTCAAGTTATTTCAAAATATATAAATAAAATTATATTGAACGATGACTGGTCCATGCGTCAACTCGTGAGCGGGTGCTGCTTGTGGTGTCAGGTCGACCTTTATATAGTTGATAAATTTGTATTTGTTGGATGAGATTACTAACTATGACAGTAATCACGACCATCATGTTCACGAAGCATCCTTACGATCTTCCAAGCTCTAAAGGTTGATGCATCCAATATACGATAATTTATATTTATCCATCTTTATAAGTAATAAAATTTTATGAAATATTTGATACTCGAAACCCTTTGAACATTATATTGGATGCAGAACTTTACAAACTAATTTGTTATGTATATTACAGCCATTGTAAAATACTGTAATTATTTGGAAGAGCGACTGTTGAGTTTCTTGTATGTTCTTCTCGCGAGCTCTACTAGTACCGAACATATATAAATGGTAGATTCAGTAATTTAAAAGAAATATAGTGACGATTGAAGAGCGCTTAGTTTAAGCTTAATGCTTAAAGCTTATTTAATCAAACAAAACAAATCTTATAACTATATTTACATTACTATGACTTCATTAAATTAAAACTATCATTACGGGGAAGTGTACCAAGAATACTGGCAGCATTTCTACGTTTTATAGCTAGGCTGTTCCGTTGATCGAAATAGCTGCCAGCGTTTAGGTTGCTAGTAGCCGATTGAAACGAGAAGGTAGTACTTTGTATATTTTCCGCGCCTTGGAGCCAAGTGTCTCGACACCAAACGACAAAAAGATGTAAGACTCACTGAGACAATTTATTATTTAATTATTTGATTTTGGAATGGCAAGGCGAGCCCGGGGCCGAGCTCCTACCAGATGTACCGACCAAATAAAAGACTCCAGTTCTCCGAGGTTTAGCTCCGTTGTCAGGGCCGCGATGGATAGAAGCCGATGGAAACAAATAGTTCACTCCAAGTGGACCACTTGTTGATGACCTCCTCAGTCACGAGCGAACGACTAGAGAGAGAGATTTGATTTTTACTTTGAACTATTCGGTCGTAATATGAAGATTTCTGTTAACATTAATTCCTGTCTTTTAATGTCTGTCTATCTATATGAAGTGAAGATAATAAGCTCGTTTATCGACTATTATTTACATACGCACCTTGTAAATCTAATCAATTAAAATGGTAGCATGAAATGCCAATTAACGCGATCCATTAAGCTCGTAAAGCCTCGGTAAGGAAAGGAAGTAAGGAGGCATTAACACAGAATCTCAGATCCTGGAAGTACCGTTAGCTGGCCCTCAACAACAGTACTGTTATATCTAATCTCACCAGACAGTAGAAATGTAATGTACTACCTTATTAAGATGCAATCCTCACATTCATCCGGGCCCTTCACTCTATTAACCTAAATTAATTAGTTCACAAGATACATAGCGTCGGTTTACTGCAAGAACCCATTAACTGACAAAAACAGAACTCAGAATTAAGACACTTTTAGTTTTAGTAATATTGTTTTTCCTATATCATCTTAAATATGATTATGTTAAAGACAGATGCATCAAAAACAGGACACCACTTCACATAGTTTTGCCAGCAATGCGGCATAAAAATCTCATTCATCGTAGTTTGTTTTAGGAATGTAAGCCAATAGTGGCCATGAGCTGGAGAAATGGATACTGATTTTTAGACTTTGAACATTCATGGAGGTTTCTTAGTCGGTTTTTTAGGTGGTATTGTCTTTTCTTGACCGCATTAGGTGTTTATAATTAAACCGCTATTAAAGTATGAACAAGTTAAGATTTACATAATATGACTGTTTTATTTAAGTTGATTGTTTTAACTTTAGCAGAGTAAAATCCTTTGGAAAATTTGCTGCTAATGTTTCCTCTAAATATCCGATTAATAGATCCGTTTTATTTTCATTTCTTCACGTCTATCTCATATTTATCTGCGCATTATTATAATAATATCTTAAGTTATTTGAAAATATATAAATAAAATTATATTGAACGATGGCTGGTCCATGCGTCAACTTGTAAGCGGGTGCTGCTTGTGTTGCCAGGTCGACCTGTTTTAGTTAATAAATTTGTATTTATTGGATGCGATTACAATAAATGTTTTAACTGATATGGATTTAATTTTAGAAAGACTTAACGTGCAGATACAATTCGTAATTTATAAATATTTATATTTTAAATTTAAGCTTAAACCTGATTTGTTATCTCTTAAGCGTTTTACCTCTAAAACGGGTTACCCTTTGGACCGATCCCAATCGTAGCCTTTTTGTCCATCTCTTACAGTCGTGCTACGAGCCAATTTCAATTTGACCATCTTATAGCCATATGTAAAATCTTCACGTTCTAAATACCACAGTGTGTGAAGAAGAAGTTTTTGAACCAGTATGTGGGCACCATGTTTCGCAGCACGGACAGTGACCACGGTATACAAATACTACCTACATTTACAATTTAAAATACATACTGTATTTGTTATGTTTTTTTAAAGTAAAATACCTCACTTCTAGGATAAATACACAAATAAAATTTGAAAACAAAATTTTGTGAACGATGCGGGATTCGAAACCACGACTTCTCGCGTTCCGTGGGAGCTTCCAACTGAGCTAACCCTTCGATTGAGTAGATCCTGTAGATATACTTATCTATATCCTGTATATAGACTTGAGTAGATCCTGTAGATATTACTAAATATTACACAATCGAATGCAAGATTAGAGATATTAGAGATATTCTAGATGAAGCCACAATCTGAGAGTTGAACAAAGTACGAGGGCTGCACTAAAAGTATCGGGAATCAAGGAAGTGAGACAACATTACTATTTAAAAATGTATTTATTGCTTTTCGAAGTATTCTCCGCGAAATTTGACACCATTTTTCCATACGATGGAACCAATCATTGAAGCAACCATTCCATTCGGAAGTTGGGATCTCCAAAATGGCCGTTTTGTAGGCGTCCACAGCTTCTACAGGTGATGAAAATCTCTAACCACTCAATTTATTCTTTATTTTAGGGAAAGTATAGAAATCATTAGGGCTTAAGTCGGGACTGTGTGGCGGATGGTCTAATAATTCTATGTTTTCTTGCTCTAAAAACACTTTTGTTCTGTGCGCGGTGTGAGAACTCGCATTGTCGTGATGGAGGATGATGCGGCGGTTGCAGTTCTCTTTACGAAGTTCAGAAACGACCTGTGGCAAACAAATGCTAGCATACCATTCTGCATTAACCGTTCTTTGTCCCTCAAAAGGAATAGTCGTAACATGGCCGGTTTTGGAGACAATCGTGCCACCAATTTTTTTTGCAACACTCCGTGAACGAACAATTTTTGTTGGCTTTAACTCATTTTCGAACACCCAAACTCGTGACTGGTTTTTTGTTTCGGGTTCGTACGTGTATATCCAGGACTCATCACCTGATACGATGATTTTTATACTTTACTTTTTACGAGCAATAATGACTTATTATACTTACCGATTTTAAGCAATAGAGCATTAATCCTTATCCAATTAAGTACATTAAATACATTATCCATTAATATAGATCAATATGGTCCTTTACAGCTTGTAATATAAATGAATATTTTCGAAGATATTACAGATTTAAAATGCAGGGACATAGCGGTTGCGGCGGTACCGGCCAAGAAAGCGTTAGAATGAGTATCATCAATTTTATAAGATATTGCAGTCTACGAAACTGATTTAACTATGTAATTGTTGTTTATTGTTGAGATATAAATTACGGGATCACTCGGAAATTACATTATTATTATTTATTGTTTACTTTTAACTTTTGATAGAACGAAGTCTGTCCGGGCAGCTTGTTCAGTTATTAATTTAAAAGTGTATTAATTCTATGAAAAGCATTTTGTATTATTAATATCAAAGATTGTATATTATATTGACATTTGATATTTGGGGTAAAAATATGCTGTCTGCTTGAATGCGCCTTGCTAACTCAATTCAGTAATTGAGCTCTTCATATTATATTAAGTACATTTTATATTATTTTTTTCTCTTTTTTATGAAAATAAGGGACGAGACGAGCTGGATGTTCAGCTGGTTATAATTGATACGCCTTTATTCATATATTCATTTATTTGCTATTAAATAGGGTGGTACAAATTTGGTCTTACAATAGCTTAAAGTATCTCCTATTTAGCCATTACCAAAAGTATGCAAACTTGGTCTTGGGCAAAATTTTTATGACAATATAAATTAATTTATTTTATATAACACAAAATTATAATTTTATATAATACAAAAAAAATATTAAAGTCAAGATAAGAATAATCCACTTACAATGCAATGTCAAAATCCTTTACTCTTTGTGGTCAAAAAACTCTTCTATTGAATAAAATGTGTTTTGAAGAAGCCAACTATGTAAGGATACTTTATTAAATCTTGAAAAAGGTAACAACTTAATTGAATCAGGGATCTTATTGAAAATTTTCATGCCCATCCAGAAGCAAATTTTCTGAAATAAAGTGCTATGTGGAACGACTCTAGTCACTAACCTATCAGATTTCCTAAGTATTCTGGTATTGTGGGTCATATGCATTTGCTGTAGGTATAGCACACTGTGATTTTCTTTTACAAATTTTGCCATAAATGTATAGATCGGGCAGTGTCAATAATTTCAGTGACTTGAAAAAGGGCTTGCATGAAACGTCAGGCTGAATACCACAGATTGATCTGATGCACTTTTTCTGTGCAATAAATTGCCCAGATTTTTGAAAAACCCAAAAAGCGGCACTAGAATTGCATACACGAGACACACAGACAAGATGTTAAGTCTCATTAGTGATTTCACTAGCTACGGCGCCCTTCAGACCGAAACACAGTAATGTTTACACATTGTTTACAAATTGCAGCTTACAAAGTAACAATATGTATTCAAAGTAAAATGTAAATCAATCTCTTAATTTAGCAATGATATCGACACCAATTTGCATGTCTCAAATTTATTACAGTTCACTTTACGACGAACTATAAAATTAACGACGAGGAAAATCGGCATTACCTTTGAAATGCTTGGATCTTTTTTATTTCATCGTAAATTCTTATTTTGAGCAATGTATAGCTATAGGTTTGTCTTTGCGTTCTGTATACAAAGGGCTCTAAGACCACGTTCAGATGACAAGCGCTCAACGCGCGTTTTGATAACGCGCGCTTACATCTACATACATTTTATTCAGGCCGTACACATTCTAACCGTTCCGTTCAGTTGATCGCCGCTTTTGACGCGGATAGACGTATTTTGGAAGGAAATTATTTGTAATAGAGCACCGTGATCAAGCTTCTATTGAAGGCTTTCAATATCATGATTATGATCGCAGCAATCTAGTGTGCCAAATAATTTAGCAAATAATTTTTATACTACAGCAATGGGGTCTTCATCGCCAGTAACACACCCTCCATCGCCATTAACACACACTCCATCGCCAGCACCAACTAATGTCAGCAATGAATCGGAGGAGAAACTAAAACAGAGCGGCCTGCATTTAACGCCTGACAAACGTTTACCATGTGAACACTATACAAAAATTCAACGCGCATTCAACGAGCGTTGAGCACTTGTCATCTGAACGTGGCCTAAAGACAATAATCACTTTCATTTCATTTTTTATTTTGTTTTCATAAGGTACGTTTGACTGACATAGCTACAGTGACTTTTAGTCGACAAAATTTTTGAGGATATAAAAATTTAAAACCAAACAATTTGTCATTTTCTTAAAGCTGGAGTTAGGCTGCATTTAGTTCTCGACCGATGGTGAGCGCTGACGTCGTCTGATAAATGTTTGTATTTTTTTATAAATATATACATTTTCTTTATTTAAATTGTACTTAGAACTAAAATAATTTTGGCCGTCTAAAACATTAAAATCTATGTATGTGCGTCGGTCAAGCGTAGCTATATCAATGACAACATATGAGCGCATATAGTCCAGTGCAGATGAGTTGCTACGCGCGTGCAGCTACGTCGAGCTGACGAGAATCGTCGGTTGAACTCGTCGGTACGCTGACGCGGGATGGCGATATAATATAATTGGGTTGAGTGGGACGCTAACCGCACAATCGACCGTTCACGCTTGCGTAAAATAATAATCAAAAATCGTGTTCTGGCAATTTCGTAGGTCTGAGAATCGGACATCATCATTTTTCATCTCCCTAAATGTTAAGGGTGGTCCACGCGAATTTTTTTTTAATTATTTTTGATATTTTTTTTAAAATTGGTTTTATTATGAGTCAGCATTAAAAAATACATACAACTTCAAATTTTCACCCATCTACGATCAACAGTTACTTTTGTATCGCGATTTTAATATCGGCAATACAGCGTTTGCTGGGTCAGCTAGTTTAATATAAATAATTGGGTGAACATGATATCTTCTCCGTCTTTTATTCCGTACTCGTTTGCGTAAAAAGTACGCACATACTAAAGAGGTTTAAAATGGATTAATTTTTCTTCGCAATTGTACACGCGCAATCAAGTTTGCTGTCAGCTGAACAATAAGTTTAACATGGCCGTCGATCGAGCACTAAATCCACCCTTAGTGATCAACCGACCGAGAGGTGGGTCGAGCGCGTACCCATACGCGCTGACAATGTTGCGTTTATTGCTCAGCTGACAGCAAACTTGATTGGATGTGTATTATCGCCGTAGCGCGTCAGCGGACCGACGTACGCCGGAACGAAAAGACTCGACGTAGCTGTACTCGCGTAGGCAATTTATCAACGCTGAAGCTTATAACAGACCGACAATAAAATCAACATAATTAAGGTGCGAATTGAATTTTTTGCAGCTTAATTGCGGCTTCCTAGCCTTGTAAGTCATGAAATATATGTATTTAGAATGATTTGTATAACAATGAGGCTGTAAATGTAGATTAAAAAATGTTCCACTGACATTCTTTTCACTTCTTTTCACTGAGCTCAACCGTTTTTTTTTTTTAAATATAAAAAGGGTTAAGCAAGAAGCTCATGTGATGGAAAATTGTGATGCAGCCCATGGACATCCGTAACACCAGGGAACAAGCAATGCGTTATTGGCCTTTAAGTTCAAAGGTCCCTAAATTGTATCGGGAAAGCTGCAGCTGATAATTGATTCCACAAATTGGATACGAGGAAATAAGTTTCACGCGAAACGTAGGGATTCTACAAGAATGCCAGACATCAACATGATGTGGGTGGAATTTCGCATTTGACGTAATGTCCGGTGGTGGAAGATTTTTCCATGCGGTGGTAAATGATAAAATGTATATTTTTTTGATGGAAATAACGGACTAGACGAGCAGCTGATATTCCCTACCCATTACAATCGAGTGCCGCTCAGGATTCTTGAAAAATCCAAAAAGTCCTAGCGGCACTTTGAGACAAGATATTAAGGCTCATTAGCCCAGTGATTTCACTACCTACGGCGCCCTTCAAACTGAAACACAATAATTTTTATACATTACTGGTCCATGGAAGCAATAGGCGCCGTTGTGGTACCCACAATCTAGCCGGCATCCTGTGTAAAGGAGCCTCCCACTGGTGTAATTTTATATATTCCAAAGTGTGAAAGATGTTCTTGTTCTTGCACGCTTCATTTGTGTATACGCTAGTGTATTGTAATTATATGATTTGTACAAATATTAACAGGGATTCTATTTATGATTTCAGGTTTCCAACAATGTTTCTACGCACGCTTTTCTTAATATCGGTACTGCAATCAGCGCAATATGTCTTGGTGAGATACTTAATTACGTAGTCATAAACTCTACTTAAATTTTTTTATAAGAAAAAGTGACAAAACGGGGAAGACGTTCACGCATAAGAAAGTAATACGCCCTGAAACGATGGAACGCCAATTACAATGAAGATTCACTGGGATTCTTGATTGAACCCAATATTCTGAGCAGCATTCCGTTGACGCCCGTCACCGAAAGATGTTTAGTATCACTAGCCCAGTAATTTCAATAGCTACGGCGCCCTTCATACTGAAACACAATAATCTTCTTCTTATCGAGTCGACACGAATCAGTCACCTCAAATACGGGCAGCCCAAAATGCCATAACCGTGATAGCTCGGTCGGTAGCCTCGTGTAGCTCGTCGTTCGTGCTGGTTATCGGGGACCGCAGATGCACCCCGTATCATGTCCAGAGATGAAACCCACCTCGCTAAGATTGTCCTAGATTTCCCCACTCCTGCTCTGAGGCAGTTGAGCGACTTCCAGATAGGCCAGCTGAGGTTGTATCTTTCAGGTACTTAGCCGTGACTTCCACATACCAAATCGTGTACTTTTAGCGGACTGGTTGAGGGGCTACACTGAGTGTAAGAAGCTATCTCTGGAGCGTAGCCAAGGGCGGGCCGGTTTATGATTAACACAATAATGCTAATAAATAAACAGCATAGGGCGCCATTGTGGTTCGAACTTCAATCAATCCTGCGCAAAGGAGCCAGCCACTGATAACTGTATTACGTATCCAAACTTACATTAATGCTTAAATATAACAATTATTCAAACAAAACAAATCTTAAAACTATTTTTACAATACTATAATTTCATTAAATTAAAACTTTCGTTACGCGGAAGTTTACTTGGAATACTGGCAGCATTTCCGCGTTGGATAGCTAGGCTGAGAGGTTGACCGAAATAGCTCCCAGCGCTTGGGTTTCCAGTAGCCTTATTGAGTCATGTATATAGTTCTTTCTATATTCTCCACGGGCCAAGTGTCTCGACGACTAAGCGGCTCACGTAAGACGACGTTTGCTGTCTTTGGCAGACGAAGCAGTTGCCCAAGCATCAAATGAAGTAACTTGGACAAGAGAAGGAGCCAGAGTGTCGACGCAAGTTGTGTTCAACACCAGCGCCCTTACCCGAGCTCAAGCTACGAGAGTATTTCTTTTAGGACGCTTTCCGTGGCGGTGATTAATACCATTTGACTGTAAAATATTTGGTAAATTGAGAGCGGAATGCTTAAAGTTATAGATGATTCAGGATTCTAACCTGCGCTTTTTGTGTACATTTGGTGTTCTTAAACTCAACGACCGAACTGAAAACATAAAAATTAGTTTCCTTGCGCAATGTGTTCAAGACGATACTGTATCTTCAAAAAATGTATCTTCTTTCTTAAGAGGCCTAAAACACAAATGAATTAATTTAGTGATCACCTATTGTCAGTACGCTTACTTATCCAATAAATTCAAAATATTGTATCAAATTATTTATTGAACACCAAAAACTATCACCCCTTCGTATATTCATGCCACAGACCCGAGGAAACGCGCGCAAGGAACTCATAGTTTCTTATTTTTTTTTAATAAAATAGCGTTATCTACAGTAAAATTTACAATTTATACTAACCCGTCGGCGATCGCTCCATTCTCAATCTATGGAATCATTAAGAAGCCATTTATGTTATAGTTACCTTTACCACATAAACGTTTTTATCCTTTTACGTAAAAAAAAATGTTTGTAAATCTTGGCGTATGTAAATCCCAATTTCTATATGTATAATGAAAATGGTCTTTGTTTGAGGCTCTTTCAAGCCTAAACCACGTATCGTAGAATAAAACAACCACCATTCGATCCGAAATTCTTCCTAGATGGTTTATGGCTACTTATTTTTTTATTGTATTTGTAATAAGATGAATAAAATTTAATTTATTTCCTTTTAAAATTCGCCCAGCGAAGCAGGCGGGAACGGCTAGTCTATATATATGGCGCAGGGATATGATAAAAACAGTGATTTGGTCAAATCTCGGAAGGTGTTAAAATAAAAACACAATTTTATCATTTCTCTAAGCAAATCAAGTGATTTAGTTAGTTGACAAAAAGTATTTTCTTTAGACTTTAGACATAATTTGAATTTAGTATCATGTCGCAGGTGGAGGGGGTGAGAGTGGGACGTAGGGAGATGTTCTCTGTCCCCTGGCTCACTCCCCCACTCCCATGAAAAGAAAAAAAAAACCCAACCTCAAATTAGATAAAAGTTTCTCTAAAGGCCAAGGAGAAGCAACGCTTTGCGGGGCCCATATTATTAAAAAAAAACCCCTAATTCCACCTAACCTGCCCGGGTCGGGGTATGACTCAAGTCCGAAGCTCGCTTCACTCGCTTTTAAATCCAAAGTTTTTTTATTTGCGTCACTCATTGCAATTTCACCAACCTGGCATTTGATCAAATCACTAGATTTGTTTAGAGAAATGATAAAATCATGTTGTTCTTATATAATGAAAATGGTCATTGTTTGAGGCTCTTTCAACCCTAAACCACTGATCGTATCGACGTGAAACTACCACCATTCGATGCGAAATTTATTCTACATGGCTTATGGCTACTTATTTTTCGAATTCCAATGTTCCTTCCTTTTAAAATTCGCCCAGTAAAGTCGGCGGGTTCGGCTAGTAATTTTATATTAGAAAAGTGACTTAAGATGTATGAATCATAAAGGTTTAGCATCAACCGAGAGGGAAGCGAATCCCAAGGTAATAGTTATGACCTTTTCATTAATAAAATCCTTAAGATATTTCTTACTACAAAATTGTTTTGTTGCCTAAGCTATTATATATCTAGTCTCTGCTATAGTAGATCGCTTTTCCGAGAAACTAAGTTGGATGATTGATTTGGCAGTGTATAGACGAAACTCGAAGTTCGTAATAATTTATTCATTTGGGTTAAAACTGACACTCGTGAATATTAATGTCTAGATTTTATCATTTCAATATAATAATATTTAAATCAATAAACGTCCACAGTATGAGGTCGTTACAAGATGTTCATATAAATAAACCAGACAATGTTTTGTATGTATGTACATAGGCACATAAGAGGATGTACTAGAAACTGTCATAACCATAATGTTAACATCAGGAACAAACATAAACTTATAATGCCTACTACTCTGCAAAGTCAAGTTAGTACCGTCTTTTGTGGGTCGTTGTATATGCTTTTACAACAAAATCCTAGATAATGGTCAATACAAATGTATTACGAAATTCAAAAGAATTGTTAAAAAAAAATGTGAAACATCGACATTATTTTGTAAAAGTAATATGCAGAAAAGAACATATTGTGATAGGAACTAAATATGTCATAATGATAAAATAAAATATTATGATTTTTTTCCAGATAACGATGACTATTTATTGAATAAACATTTATTTTCATTAAATACAAAAATTTACGAATTTATTTCAAATCGTGATTACTTAATTCGTTTAATCAGTGACTTCGGTAATAGTTATATTCGATGTTGCCTCTGAGGACGGTATTACTGTGACAAGGCGACGCGTCGCCACGGCACGCCAGAAATCGGTTTTACGTGCGGCTATAGATGTTTCACATCAAATACTTTTGTGTGGTAAAGGTTACTATAACATAAATGACTTTCTTAATGATACCACTGAATGAGAATAGAGCGACTGCCCACAGGCTATTTTATAATAAATTTTAATGTACGCTGAGGTTGTTGCGCCCGTTCCTCTCAGGTATGAGGCAAACCTTTTGGAATGGGTGGTAGGTTTTGACATTCAATAAGTGATTTTATATACCATTTTGAATAAAAATATTTGAATTAGTAACCGTGAGCACTACCATTATTTCGTTAGTCAAATATAGCGAAATAACTATTATAAATAATATTACAAATTAAATAATACCAGCTTCATTATTTCAGTATAAGGTCCCACTGGTTTTTTATATAATATTATTTGATTTTCTGTAACACAATAACATTAGATACTATGAAAAGTCACCCTCAGTAAAAGCCACATGTATCAATAACACAAGCAGTTTGTAAACAGTACAAAAAT
Source organism: Leptidea sinapis (assembly GCF_905404315.1). Classification (NCBI taxonomy): domain Eukaryota; kingdom Metazoa; phylum Arthropoda; class Insecta; order Lepidoptera; family Pieridae; genus Leptidea; species Leptidea sinapis. Next base: position 7,839,352 of record NC_066301.1, read on the forward strand.
GTCACAAAACATTCGTAAACAATGAGCTGACGTCGAGTTTATTTACTCGCACGGTAGAGCACCCGATTTTTCTTACTTTTGGCTTTCCATATATATGTAATGAAAATGGTCTTTGTTTGAGGCTTAATCATCACGCCTAAACCACTGATCATATCGCCGTTAAAAGTTCATTTATAATGTTGTTTTAAAATTTTAATTATTTTATAATATGTGTTATTAAAAGTAATATTGTCTTTCCTTTTGAATAAAATAGGTGCGTATACTGTACAAATAAGGCATAGAAATGGTACTTTCAATAACTCAGCTGTTACATAAAAGCCAGTATATTTATTATTTAATGTTTAAAATTTTCTAATTTATGCGTAATGAAAAGCCGTGAAAAACAAGGTCTCAGTATTTTCGTGATGGTAGTAGGTACCTTATCCACATCCAGATTTTGTTTCGTAACGAAACTCTAAATAATTTCTTAGTGTTGTTTTATTTATGATTCTAAAGTTTAATATGCTAGTTTCAAACTGATACTAATTATCAAATACCAAAACTCTTACATATGATTACATACAAGTATAAAACTTGTGTCAAATACTAAGAAATAAGAATAATACTAAGATACATGAGAACTAATACTTATAAATACAATATAATTAGCACCTATAAAGTAAAGTGAAAATAATTAAAATAAACAAAACTAATTTTACTAACGGTAGAACTAAAATATTACGTATATACGCAAATTATATTCCTGTCTAGTAACATAGCAATTTCCGAAGTTTATTCCTAAACTCAGAGAACTTTTTAAAAATGTCTTTACCTCGATCAACTTTCGGAAGGCTATTGTATGTGCGAACAATTCTATTAAGAGTGTCAAAGTGACCTTGGTTAGACTTCGCAGTATTTGTTATAAATGTACCGTGTCTGTTGATTCTCGGGAGTCTCAAGGGAGCGGATACATTAATTAGCGAGAGAAAATCGGGGCAGTCATTTCCACTGTTGATAATTTTATATAAAAATAGAATCAATTTATAATAATAATAGAAACTCCTTTGCGTCCTATCAGACGATGGCAACCCGTGCTATGTGTTTCTGGCCTAGGACATGGCCTGGTCAGTGCTATTATGCGTGTATCATGAGGGCTTAGGACGGATGCTATAGATCTAACTCCGAAAGGCTAGCACCCTCAAACAATGTTCGCCTTTACGTCTTTTTTGATTTTCCAAATCAAAATCGATTATGACCCTCTTTCACTTATCCATATGTATACTACATACTGGTTCTTAAATGCAACTTGCATTTGAGAACACATTTGTAGTGAAATATTGGCTACTAGAACTATGTTTGCCACTGCAATGCTTTGAGTGGAATACACACTTTAGTAGACGCAGGCATCCATTGAATCCACCATCATTTGGTGTGGTCGCACCATCTTCTTAGTCCATTCCTCAATAGAGCCTCCATACCGTATGTTCACGGCGAAGAACTCCAGCTTTATTTACACCGTCTTGCCAATTGATAAGTTAGATATAATAAATTGTTAACGAAAACATACATGGTGAAGGCGTATAACTCAAACCATAACTGGAAGGCGTAGAAAAAGTTTTGTAGTAACGCAACCGGCGCTCTAACTGGCTTGTGTAACCTCTCAGTACAACTACCAACAAAATGGGGGCGCACAATGGCGTTAAAATATTCATGAACATTTTCACTTTCAAACTGTATTGTATCGATCTAGCAACATTCAGATTTGCAACTAGTTTCTCTTTTGTTCCCGTTTTCATGAAACCTCTCAGGAAACTTGCCAAAGCACTGAAACTGTTGCACTTTACAAATCTAGTGTGCTTCCAAGTTAAAGTTTGTATTGATTTTCTAATAGTAATCTTAAGCCTTGAATCAATGCAAGAGCTACAGGCCGATTTAGTTTTTTATTTTATATGATCACACTTATTTCTCTATGTCGATATATAATATCTTTATGTGTTCTTAAATTAGTAACGGTCTTACAAATAAACTTGGTATAAAGTTATAACTGTTGATAAACAAAGAATATGCAAAATGTTTACAATATCGTTGACAGCACTGTCATTACAATGATAATTCTGAAGTTTTCGGAATGACAAGCTGCTCTGGAAATAAACGCGGGAAACGTTATACGTCCGAACAAACCATTCGTAAGCAAAATACCTATTTGTAAACATTTTACAAGATCTTAGTTTATGCTTGGTTATAACTTTATGCCAATTTTATTTATACGGCCGTTAGGGGTTAATAATAATTGCCGTTTAGGACAGAAAAATTCAAACATTTTTTATTGTATGGTAAATTATAATTTTTAATCAAAATATTAGCCTTTACTATGACATAGCCATTACTGCAACCCCTCGGGAAGGTCATTTATGCTCTTGTGGTAGAATTTATTTAAAAGAAAAAACGTAGTCGGTTAGAGTCAGGTCTGGTTAGTACAGTGGATATCGGTTGGTTTCTAAATCCGAGTTCTAAAGATTTAAAACAGTTTCTTGAGCCGTGTAGGTCTTATGTTGTCAAAGGGCTGTCTCAGAGAGTTTTATATGTTACATTTCGCTTTTGAGGCATTGCGGCGTTTGACTTGGAGTTAGACATTGCGATGTTTTTTGTGAATATACGGGACGAGACGAGCAGGATGTTCAGCTGATGGTTATTGATACGCCCTGCCCATTACAGTGCAGTGCCGCTCAGGATTCTTGAAAAGCCTAAAAATTCTGGGTGGCACTACAATTGCGCTCGTGACCTTGAGACATAAGATGTTAAGTCTCATATGGCCAGTAATTTCACTAGTTACCGCGCCCTTCAGACCGAAACACAGTAATGTTTACACATTACTGCTTCACGGCAGAAATAGACGCCGTTGTTTGGAGAGTGCGTGGGCAGCCTTAAAATGGGTGCCCCATGTTCTAACTGACACATAGAGTAAGAAATGTCACATGAAATGAACAGTTGATGCTATACGATAATCCAAAATGAGCATAACCAGTCACCAGTGGGAGGTTCCTTTGCACTGGATGCCAGCTAGATTATGGGTACCACAACGGCGCCTATTTCTGCCGTGAAGCAGTAATGTGTAAGCGTTACTGTGTTTCGGTCTGCAGGGCGCCGTAGCTAGTAAAATTACTGGGCAAATGAGACTTAACATCTAATGTCTCAAGGTGACGAGCGCAGTTGAAGTGCCGCTCAGAATTTTTATTGTTTTTCAAAAATCCTGAGCGGCATTGCATTTTAATAGGCAGGGCGTATCAACTACCATCTGCTGAACGTCCTACTCATCTCGACACTTATTTTCATAAAAAAAACATCTTATGTCTCAATGTTACGAGTGCAATTACGATGCTGCTGATGATTTTGGGTTCAATCAACAATTCTGAACGGCACTGCATTGCAGTGGACACAGCGTATAACTTACCCTAACGTCTCGTTCGTATTGTCACTATTTCTCATATAGAAAATTTATGAATTAAGGAATTTCGAGTTAGCAAGTCTTTTGTGGGGCGATGTATATGCTTTTACAACAAGATCCCAGAAAATGTTCAAAACAAAAGTATTACGATAATCAAAAGAATTGTTAAAAAACGTTTGTGTGATAAAGGCAGCATAAATTACTTTCTTAATGATTACACAATTTGGGAATGGAGCGACCGCCCTCAGGCTAATAAGTAATAATTTTAATTGTACAATATTACTTTGTAAACATCTATTTGATGAAAAAAAGCCCGCTGAGTTTGTTGCGCCCATTCTTCTCAGGTCTGAGGCATTCATTTTGAAATGGGAGTGGGTACTTTAGCATAAATTACTTTCTTAATGATTCCACAGATTGGGAATGGAGCGATCGCCCTCAGGTTATTAAGTAATAAGTTTAATTGTACATTATTACTTTGTAAACATCTTTTTGATGCAAAAAAAAGCTCGCTGAGTTTGTTGCGCCCATTCTTCTCAAGTCTGAGGCATTCTTTTTGAAATGGGTGATAGTTTTTTACTTTCAATAAGTGACATCCTATTTGGAATAAAAATATTTGAATTTGTTACACTTTGTATATTAATTAACTTTTCAGGTACAGTCCGCTAAGCAAAAGGTGGAACTATCGGAGTCCTACCTGCCAGTCGCAATGCAGATAATCGCTCACCTCACCGACCAGATGGCGTTTGAGGTGAAGGATGATGTCTCCTCACCGCCAGCCGCTACCACCGCCAGGCCTCTGTATGTGTCCAACGACTACTTTAGCAGCTTTTCGCCAGCGCCTTCTGGATGGGCTATGAGATATGGTATCCTTAGGTGATGGTTCTTTGCTTTTTACTATCGCATCTTCTTACTTAGCTAATAGCTTTATGCATAACTCTTAAGCTTAATATTAAAGTAACTGTAGTTAGTAATGCATTAATTCTTAAAGTTCCTATGCTATCATCTTCGTTCGGCTAGTTCATAGACGTGAGATTGCTGATCTTACGTACCTGGTCAATATCGCTTCAGGTGCATTTAAATCTCCTATCCTTATAGAAAAAATTATACTCAAAATATGCATTCCAATCCCGGTTTAATGTGAGTAATTTTTTTTTGTATTCTTACGTAAAAAATCGTATTTAATAATTTAGTAATGAATGTTGTCATATTTATCATTCAACCATTCTAACTTATGTTTATTGCGTATGTTTATACAATCTTATTAATTAATCTAATTCTAGTAATAATTATTGTAATTTTTGGAATCAGTGTGCTCCGGCCCCCCGCTCCCCGCTCTCTCCTCTCACTTCCTCACGTCGCGCATGCGACTCAAGCACACCTCACCTATAACTATGTAGGTCGTTGTCAGAAAGATAAAGATACCAGTGGGAGGCTCCTTTGCACAGGATGCCGGCTAGATAATGGGTACCATAACGGTGCCTATTTCTGCCGTGAAGCAGTAATGTGTAAACATTATTGTGTTTCAGTCAGCAGCAGCTTATGTCACAAGGTGACATTCGCAGGTGTAGTGCCACTCAGAATTTTTAGGTTTTTAAAGAATCCTGAGCGGCACTGCAATGGGCAGGGCATATCAATCACCTGAACATCCTCCTCGTCTCGTCCCTTATTATCATGAAAAAAAAATTAAAAGTATCAGTTTTACCGTTGAGTCTCACCTCCTGTTCGATCCTCGCCCGATTCGAAGCTTTATAAGTTCTACAACGAATGTATGGGCAGCGGTGATCACTTCCCCTCAAGTTACGCGTTTGCTCCTTTGTCTTTTGCTCTATTTTGCCATATAATAAAAACTTTTTGCTGGCTAAATACTGCTATAATCTTTACTTACTTTTCATCTATCTGCAAGTGTCTTGACGAAAGACTCCAAGCATTTTTTCCGAGAGTAGGAAAATACATTTACGTATTGAAAACTCCGACACGGAGCCCATATGTTGGGCTCGGATGTAAACACCCTCCACTGAATAAATCCTCCTCTGTGCTGATAGCCCTAAAGGCTTGTAAAGCGAAGCCGGGCTGGGGCCTTGGAGGTTGAAAATGTAGCTCACAGGCGCGGGGCGTCTTGGAAGGAGGCTCAAACCTCGGACCGCCTGCTCACTAAGCTGGATGGAGAGAAAAACAACCAAAATCAGTTGCAGTTATTTCCCTCTTCTTTTAAATCTTGTTGTATCACCGTTAGAGCTGTACTTCTCTCTCACACGCGATCTTTGTCTATTTCCTAGTATGTTGTAACTCTATTGTCTTGCCAATATTTATGTTCTTCTTTTCGGTCGACAGCAATGGTAATGGAAACAATTAATCTGATTCTCCGATTTCTGTGGTTAGCATGTGTGACTAGGCCCTCGTGGAAAATGCTTAAAATAAGGCTTAACAGGGGCGTTTATAAGGTTGGACTTGCATGTGTTTAAAGTTCAGACTATGCTTGTATACGAAATGCGGCAGGCACCATCAAAATACAGGTAATTCCCACTCTAACGCAGTACAGTGGTTCCACGTCATAAGAAAACGCGTTATCGTGGTAAATCCTTATAACGTGTTTACGACCTCGTAATTCGTAACAATAATAAGAATAATTATCAATAATCTACAATAATAAGAATATATTAATTATAATTAATCACAATTTGTCATAAGTATTTCCAATCATTTGCCTAGTTTTACTATTCTATTAAAGTTTTTAATACACAACTATAATAAGATAATTTAATTTTGTAAATAACACAATTGACACACGTGCAAAGTTACACGAAGCTAATTATGAACTGTACAAATCATTATAAATTTCACAGTACAGAACATAATATGTACGTGGGAAATCTGCGTTATGAGAATATACCTGGGATGGTTTAGTTCAACTCATTACTGTTTTATCTTAGGAGAAGATGGCAACTGTAATAAATCTTAAGAATTCTGTACATTATGAAGGGTGATCACAGATGACTTCTCCACCTTGATTTCGTCATATTTCTTTATTTCGTCGTCGTTATTTCATCATTTAATAAATTGAGTATATGTCGCAGGTATATTGTCAAAGCCGTTATAATATTATAATTTCATTAGTGATATTGTAACGGCTTGGTTTCAGTGACATTATAATGTCACGGGTACACGATAGTGATATATTATAATAAATCTAGATATATTACAATTGAAGTTAGCTGGATTGATACATTTTTTTAAGACGCAATTTGCAAAATAATATTAGTAAACATTGGAGTGTGAAATAAATTTTCCATCTGAAATTATTGTTGAAATTGATTACACTAATGCATAACTAAAAAATAATGACTATACAATAAATACAAGAAACAGAACAATCAGAGACGGCTTCATAAATTAACGGCCAGTTCAACTGTCAAAATACATAGACATTGCCTTACAAGATCACTATATTATACCCGTGACATTACAATGTCACTAAAACCAGGCCGTTAAATTGTAAGATATGAAGTCGATTGACAATCTACCGTTAAATTATTGAGCAAAGCGAAGTGAAGCGAAGCGAAGCTTAGCGGAGCTCCACCGGGTGACTCCAATTGATTTCAGTCTTAAATTGTTTCTCGGCCATTTCTGGACCGATTTAAAAAAAATTTGAACTCATAGACAGCTTTCGAAATTTTCTAGATTATTGTGAATTTTGAATTTCGACTTGATTCAATTATTATAATAAAAAACAAACATGATTTGCAAATTATTCGAAATTAGCACGCACTATTTATATTTATTAAAAAATTGAGCCTATTGATTAAATTACAATAAGTTTTTATTGTAACACTGCTATCCTTTGATCATTTTTGAATGTTCATGATCTATAAGCATCAGTATTTGTACACAGACTTAGATTACCTCGCTTCGCTCAAATATACAACACAGCGAAGCTGTTCGACGAGCGACTGCCGACTACGGCATCCTAGTAATATCACTAGTGAAATTGTAATATCACGACATTGACAATATAACTGAGACATATTTAATCATCGTTTGTATCGCTTTGCTATTTCAGAGATATAACAACCCAGTTCCATAAGCCAGGTCTCTACGCTCCCCCATATCCACCTAAACCTTCTGATAGAATCGTCGCCAACCAAGGCTCATTCGTTCTCCTCCCCGTTGAGCACAACTCCCAATACACGCTGATAGAACCTCAAGAGAAGAAAACAGATGAGCCGTTATTGGAAGCACATAACGATGAAGTGAAGCCAATACTAGAACCTGCACCAAATGATCCTCATCTGTTACCACCTTTCGACCATGACTTAAAGGTATCCAGTCGCTCTGGTGATGATGATGTTAATGAAGAGAATCTGCAGTATCTGTCCCAAAATGTCCGAGATATGATTAAGATGGCACAGAATCCTGATGACGACAGACTCATTGATGTGTGGGATGGGTTGAGAGCAAATCCTGCTGAGCCTTCATCGAAGGGCAAGTTGTCATCGTCCAATTTAAGGCTTTTACTGCTATACGACCTATTGAGCAGGGACGCCAAGAAACAAAGGCTGTCAGACTACACGGTAAGTTTTGAATTTATTATTTATTAGGTCAACCAGCGATTTTACATGATTAATTTGATTCGTCTCCTTCACCTCAAATATGTGCGAGGTGAACGGTGGCCGGTAGTTGGATGCAATTACTAACTATGACAGTAATCACGACCATCATGTTCACGAAGCATCTTTACACAAACATTGTATTGTATAGTATTGCTGTCATCTCTGGTCTGGCGCACCCCAGTATCAGCTCGATCCATTTGACTGCGTGCAACGCAGAGCAGCTCGAATTGTCTGGGACCCAGTGCTCTTTGAACGGCTGGATCACTTGGCGTTGCGTAGAGACGTCGCTTCATTGTGTGTCTTCTACCGAATTTATCACGGGGAGTGTTCCGAAGAGCTGTTTAACCTGATTCCTGCCGCCGAATTCCACCTTCGCACGACACGCCACAAGTTAGGATATCATCCTCACCATCTGGATGTGTGGCGGTCCTCCACAGTGCGGTTTTCAAGGAGCTTTCTTCCACGTACTACAAAGCTGTGGAATGAGCTTCCTTGTGCGGTGTTTCAGGGACGATACGACATGAGTACCTCCAAAAAACGCGCGTACACCTTCCTTAAAGGCCGGCAACGCTCCTGTGATTCCTCTGGTGTTGCAAGAGATTGTGGACGGCGGTGATCACTTAACAACAGGTGATCCTTACGCTCGTTTGTCCTCCTATTCCATAAAAAAAAATGTAGTGTCGATTCAAATGCGCTTAGTTTAAGCTATTTACATTACATGCACAGGGTATGCAAAATCATTTAAAGGTATACAATAATAATAATAATATAATAATATTGACACACTCTTACACAAATTATCTTGCCCCAAACTAGGCATAGCCTGTACTATGGGTACAAGACAACAATATATTTAATACAATATACTTACTTAAACATATATAAATACATATTAACATCCATGACTCGGAAACAAACATCCATATTTATCATATAAATGATTGCACCTACCGGGATTCGAACCCGGCACCTCTAGCTTAGTAGTCAGGGACACTAACCATTCGGCTATATGGGTCATCAATACATGCTTATTTTGCTTATTAATACTTTTTAAATATAAAATAGAGTTAATATTATAATATTAGTTGAATTCAAGTTGAACATATTACAATGTTTTGAATTTTTTAATATTGATTACAAAACTTTTTATCATAATCATTTGTCAGTAATACTTAATATGTAGGTATCAATTCCTACTCTGTGGTAATACTTTGGAAGTGAACATACGAACATCAAAAACTAAATCTATAGACTTAATAGAGCCTCTATTTTTTTAATTCCTTTTCTAATAAGTCAATACTTTTTTGCGTATATATAGTAGGTAAATAGCAATAGAAATGGAGTATTCATACTGAAATAAATATGTTAAAAACGGGCTTTGCAGAGAAGAGTGGGAGACATGGGATCTATATATATATATAACGAAAATGGCCTTTGTTTGAGGCTCTTTCATACCTTAACCACTGATCGTATCGACATAAAACCACTAGCATTCGATGCGAAATTTATCCTAGATGTGGCTACATATTTTTTTTTATTGTATTTGTAATAAGATGAATAAAGTTTAATTTATTTCCTATTAAATTCGCCCAGTGAAGCGGGCGGGAACGGCTAGTATTACTAATTAATAACATAAAATGTATGTTCAAAAACAGTCACAAGGAGAATGCTATAATATATATATATATGACTAGCTGACCCGGCAGACTTCGTACTGCCTCAATCGATAAATAAATGACCTTAACTTTTTTATAAAATAAACTTAAAACAATGAAAAGCAATCATTTTTTTAAGTATTACCCGTGTTTTAAGGATCTTTATTTTTTACCTCCTCAGAAAGTTAGAAAGATATAAAAATTCTAATTAGTTATTCATTTTAAACTATTATTTTTATTTGATTTCTGAACACGTCGGAGGAAAATCAAAATTGTTATTTTTATATAAAAACGGGGATATTCATGTATATGGACTTCCACAAATAATTCAAGACTAAAATTAGCCAAATCGGTCAAGCTGTTCTCGAGTTTTAGCGAGACTTATGAACAGCAATTCATTTTTATATATATAGATAAAATTCTCTATAAATTTCTGAAGCATAAATGGATATTAGTCATAAATTAGATAGATTTTCAACGATTTGTGACGATCTATAAGCATCAAATAAGATTTGGCGAATCTTATCAAATATAATAATATTTGCAAAGTTTCTATAACCCACGAAATTCTACGTTATTTAGTTTGTAAATTACGACCTATTCACAACCGCAAATATTAAATTCATTTATTGGATTGTTTTCTTACTAACTTTCGGGTTTTACTTATATTTGAGAGAAGTTTCGTGAGGTCAAGGTACGTTTTATAAGATTTCTTATTACTCAATGTATACAAAATTCCGAGAAGAAAACTTGTTAACGAAATTTTCTTTTAAATGAATACTATTTGTTATTAACGTCTTAAAGTTTCTAGGTCAATTGCTCTGCGTAAAATTCATTTGAAGCTGACCTAATTACAAACGATCGAGAAGATTAAAAAATAATTAATAAGTAATTAATGGTATGAGAATTTTCGTGATATTAATTCTTCTTTCTAACCACGGGACATCATAATATCAGATATTATGGCAATGCCTAAGACTTATTTTAAGGATTGGTTTTCGCTCCAACTAGATACCGCGGGCGTAGTCGCAAATGGCGGCAACTAATACTACGCACAAGTGGGCGTACTCGAGCCGGTCTCGAACAATTAGACGTTGACGTGCCACATGTTCTGTTAAAATTTGCTAATAATTGAAACTTAAATGCGGGTTGCCCATTAAAACTTTGTAAAAACAATGATACAAGTAATAAGAAAGACACTGGGATCACATATCATCAGTAAGTATATTGTATTTTATTAATTTCAATGTAAAATAACACGAAGCGTATATTACAAAATTTTAAAGATGCCATTGAGTGTCAAGATACCACGCACACAAGCATCAGCTAATAGTTGCCGAAATAAAAAACTCATAGTAAAATAAAGTAGGTAGTGCGGTATCTAGTTGGAGCGTAGCAGAGACCAATCCTTAATCTAAGGCATAGTTTCTCAACCTTATTTTGCTCACCGCCCACTTTGAGAATATGTTTTTTTCTAGAGTATTTTCGTGTATTTTTTTGCCTTTTTAGACTATATTTTTTTATCTACCCACGCCCCATCTGCGCCATCTCAATGCCCCCTAATTTTCTCTGGGTCTTCTACTGACCCCCCGAAAGTCTCAAACGCCCACAAGGAGGCCCACGTTGAGAACCTATGATCTAAGGCCTAAGCATTAATATTGTATAATTTAGAATAACTTTTATCTATATTATATGGCGCAGATTTGTATGCGCATTTCCTCTTCAACATAATGGCAAGTAATTTTACAAAACAGCTCAGTTATGAAAAACACATCAACATAAGAACTTATATTTTAGTACTGAACGCTAATACATTATCGTTTTGCATATTATCTTCAATAAAACACGTTTATGTAATTGTAATTATTAGTTTTAATTAGACGAGAAATCATTATGTGGCTCGCCAGATGATAAGCGATCACCAATGCCAGTACCCACAGACTCATTCCAACATAAGAGGACTTTGTAGATCATTAAAAGGCATAAAAGGCATTTATTTTCTCAAAATTGATTCCTTTAGAATTCTTTTTGATGTCATTTCTAATATACTAGATACTACTACGGCTGTGGAAACAAATGGCGCTCTGAGAGAGAAGAACTTTTTTTGCACTCTTTTTAATCAAATATACAATATTGTAATGTAATTGCTTTTGCTATAAAATAATCATAATCTAGTCCCAGGCTGTCGGATCACTTTGATATTTACACGTGGAGTAGTAGGATTTACGACAGATCCAATTTTACTAAAACATTTGAATTTATTTATAGATAATGCTTGAACAGTGGCTGGGACTTTATTATAAAAGTGTATACATTTACCCTTAAAGCTATTATGTATCTTATGAAGCTTACAATAATTAGTTTCAAGCAATCCCTTATTTCTAGTGTTATAATAATTTCATGTCTACCCGACAAGATCGAATTCGAAGATCTTTTGACAGTTTGGTTGTATGTAAAAATAATTTCCTGAGGAGTTCTCAGAATTGGGTTTAATATCGTTCAATAACTTCTTGCAGGGATTTTCTCCTAACGTCATGAAAGACTTGGTGGACTCTTCAAGCGGCGGTGCCCGGGAGCAGCTCAAGATGGCACTGGCGAAGATGGTGGAGAGAAATGACTGCACCCATGACTATGCGAACAATAGAGCCAAGGAGATGGTGACCGAACTAGGACAGGATGAGTCCAAACTGTCTTCCGAGCTCAGATACTTGCAGCCTCTCGTCTATAAGTATTAGATTAAATCAATGACATTCTATACACACAGAATTATGGAATATGCCACAAACGACACCATAATAAGCCTCTACTGCTATATCTATACATTGCCGCATTTACTCCAGCTGCTTAAAACATTCTTGGTCAATAAGGAGCAGTGTAAGGCATTTATTGAGATCAGTTTTGATTCGGACAGTGAAAGTTGATGCTCGACTTAGGTGAAAAGGGTGCTTACATTGTCTTTAATTAAGCACACTTTTGCCGTTTCCTTATATGTGTATAGAATGTCATTGGATTAAATAGATGTATGTAGATTTACTTAGAATACTTCGGATGAGGGCAGCGCAGGACCGATCGTCGTGGAAATCTTTGGGGGAGGCCTTTGTCCAGCTGTGGACGTCTTACGGTGGATGATGATGATGAAGATGATGTAGATTTACACAACGATGGTGACTCCTTGCCCTTTATTTAGCTCGATGATAGAAAATAATTTAAACAATACATTTTATAGATGGAACTACTCTAAAGTAATCTTAGGGTTGTAACTGTTGTATTCAGAAATGACTGACTCAGTTTATTTTTTATTTTAACCATTTTAATATGTCAGGTTTTAAAAGGTGTCACCTTGTGGTGGCAACGTTTTGTCTTGTGTGTATTTAATTACGCAAAATTTTGGAGTATTTTAAATAATGAGATTTATTTATTTCCGATTTCATTTGGTAATAACCGCGGTATCGTAAATTTCGCTTAGTACTGCAACTTACTATTAATCCCTTTGTTATCCACTTAATGCTGTTATATCTCAACTAAATTTTTATAACTGGAAAGCATAGCTTATAGAAAAGACAAAAAGTGACATAAATTTTTTTAATTGCTAGATTTAAATTACGTTCCTGAAATATGTAAAAAAATGATAAATTTTAGGGAATATTTTTTTAATTTGAATCCTCACTGTAGTCTCTTTTGTATATTAACCCCTTAATAGCATTTTTTATTCGATTTTCGTTTTGTTTTTATTTTGAAACTAATAAATTGTGCTGTGTCATGGTCTGAGAGGTGTAAAGGTAGCAATTGCGCTGTTACTCTATTGTCGGCTGAGTGTTATTTATATTGTATCATTTAAGAGGTTTAATCGAATTTACAGGTTCAAAGGTTTCTTAAGTTTATTCAAAGAAATGCTTTGAAATAAAATGTTTTCCATGTTCAAAATAAATTTTATATTTTCATCATTTTTAAACTGTGCGTTAAAAATGTTTAATTCATATGCTAGGAGATATATTTGCGCTCGAGATAATTTACACAAAAACGCCATTAATTTAATAAGTCAATAATCATAAGAAATAGTTTGTAAACATAATAAATCATTTATAAATTAAGCTAGTTTTATTTCATCGCAAATGACTCATCTTTTGGTGCCTATTGCAAGATTGTTGCAAAGAAGTTTTCTTTATGAAAATACGGAACGAGACGAGCAGGACGTTCAGCTGATAGTAATTGATGCAATGCAGTGCCGCCCAGGATTCTTGAGAGACCCAACAATTTTGAGTGCCACTACAACTGCGCTCGTCACCTAGAGACTTATGGTGTTAAGTCTCATATAAGCAGTAATTTCACTAACTACGGCGTCCTTCATATCGAAATACAGTAATGCTTACACATTACTGTTTCGCGACAGAAGTTATCGCCGTTGTGGTATCCATAATCTAACCGGCATCCTGTGCAAAGGAGCCTCCAACTGGTAAAAATAAGCTATAAGTGACTGATATTGTTAAATATAATTCGAGTTTCAAAAGTGAGTGACACAAAAGATAAACAAGGGAATGAAGAAAATGATCATTTGACACTACCGCTTAAAAAGGCATTTATTTTCTCAAAATTGATTCCTTTAGAATTCTTTTTGATGTCATTTCTTATACTTCTAGATACTACTACCGCTTCGGAAACAAATGGCGCTCTGAGAGAGAAGAAGCGGCGCAAGAAACTCTCCCAGCATCCTTTTTTTTGCGCTCTTTTCAATAAAAATATACAATATTGTACAGTCATTTCTATCGCTATAAAATAATCACAATCTAGTCCCAGGCTGTCCGATCATTTTGATATTCAGCAGTGAAGTAATAGGATTTACGACAGAGCCATTTTTTTATAAAACATTTAAATTTATTTATAGATAATGCCTGAACAGTGGCTGGGACTTTATTGTAGAAGTGTATACATTTACCCTTAAAGCTATTATGTATCTTATGAAGCCTACTAGAATTACTTACAAGCAATCCCTTATTTCTATTTTTTATTAATTAATTATTATTTCATATAACAAAACTTATTAAATAATAATAATCTAAATTATTGTGATTACTTGTTACCTACACTGTGTTGAGTAGTTAATATGCCAACGACAATAGTACTAGTACAATGAAAGTGGACAAGTTACCAGTGGGAGGCTCCTTTGGACTTTTTTCCACAAGATGCCGGGTAGATAATGGGTACCACAATGGTACCTATATGTGCCGTGAAGTATTAATGTGTAAACATTACTGTGTCGGTCTGGAGGCCGTCGTAGCTAGTGAAATTACTGGGAAAATGAGACTTAACATCTTATGTCTCAAGGTGGCGAGCGCTATTGCAGTGCCACTCAGAATTTCCCGAGAGGCAGTGAATTGTAATGGGCAGGGCGTATCAATTACCATCAGCTGAACTTACTCCTTGTCTCGTTCCTTATTTTCATAAAAAAAATTAGTTTAGTTATTAAAATGAAATTAAAAAGGTTTTAGTTTGAATAATATTATTTAAAAATACGAACTATAATTATTTTATAGTTTTCTCTTCTGCAGTCCCTATCCTTTTTTATTTGCATACTTGATTAACGTTGATATTACCAAAATTGCTGTATTTAACCTTAAAATTGGGACAAAGAATTTCAATTCCTCATAGGCATATTATATTTATTCCTCATATTCAGAACTGTTTTATTTTTAATAGGATAAATCTGAAATTTTTCCTTTTAAAAAATATTTTGAAAAAAGCCTTAAATATAACGCAATTGTGAGAAAAAAAAACACATAAATTGAACAACACTATGTGGCGACAATAGACAGACTAGAGATAGACTGTATGTTTGTAACATAATAGATAATTTAATGTTTAGAGATATTGTTAACTTAGATATTGTTAATATAAATAATATTGACACACTTTTTGCATAAATTATCTTGCCCCGAATTAGGCATATTATATAGCCTGTGTTATGGGTTGCAAGACAACGATATATTTAATACAATATACTTACTTAAACATGCATAATACATATAAACATCCATGACTCGGAAACGAACATCCATATTCATCATATAAATGCTTGCACCTATCGGGATTCGAACCGGGGACCTCGAGCTTAGTAGGTAGGGAATGGGCAGAACTAGTCGAAATAGTACCTAACAGAATGGTATCTTTGACAAGGAGAAAAGCAGGAAGGGAGACAGGCCGTAGATGGAGCGACGATATAAAAGATACGGCAGGTATACTACAGAGTATATTGTGCCATGATCGAGACCACTTGGTATATCCTGGGGGAGGTCCATGAGAAAACAAAGCAATCTGAACTTTAAATATTTTCTATGGAGTTACGTCAAGAACGAACTTTAAAAAACTCAGTACGAAACTGTTCAGAGCTTACAAACCTCATTGGTTGATATTATATATATCGAGGATAAATCCTGGGATCGTATCAAATGCAGTAAGGTCTTCAGAGAGACTATAAGCTTATGAATTGGAGTCGACGGTAACCATATACTAACTTATTAGATAAGTAAAAATTTTCTATTTGCTTTCATTTTTAGTTATTCATTTCTTTGCAAATATTGATTCTTATCAGCAACAGAGTCCATTGGTTCAATAATAAAGGATGTCATTTTTTTGAAATGAATGATTCTGGTCGATTTCCGTCAAAAGTTCAGGATTGAGGTTGATTACTTTCACGACTTTTCTCAAAGTCTTGTAGATTTTTACTTTGCCATCGCCGCCCTTCTCAAAAAAGTGTGTATGCACTTAGGTATGCACGCAAGAAGTTATACTTCTTTGGCCCAAAGTAAAAATCCTTAAAATTATTTATTCCTCGTGCTATTCTACCTTTGTAGAAAGTACAATATTGTAAAAATCTTACAACGATGGCTTTGACAATTAATTATTAAATAACGAATACGGTTGTACGGGCTTGAACCCTTTGCCTATCCTAATAAAGGCCAATTCCGTGGCCATCTGGAGGGCAAAGCCAAATTGGCTTCGAAGAAGCTGGGCGTCATTAAAAGAGCACGGCAATACTTCAAGTTGGCCCACATTCTAGCGCTCTACAAAGCGCACCAGCCACACATGGAGTATCGCTGTCATCTCTGGTCTGGCGCACCCCAGTATCTGCTCGATCCATTTGACCACGTGCAACGCAGAGCAGCTCGAATTGTCGGGGACCCAGTGCTCTGTGAACGGCTGGATCACTTGGCGCTGCGTGCTTGTCCGAGTCGCTTCATTGTGTGTCTTCTACCGCATTTATCACGGGGAGTGTTCCGAAGAGCTGTTTAACCTGATTCCTGCCGTCGAATTCCACCTTCGCACGACACGCCACAAATTAGGATATCATCCCCGCCATCTGGATGTGTGGCGGTCCTCCACAGTGCGGTTTTCAAGGAGCTTTCTTCCTCGTACTACTAAGCTGTGGAATGAGCTTCCTTGTGCGGTGTTTCCGGGACGATACGACATGGGTAGCTTCAAAAAAAGCGCGTACACCTTCCTTAACGGCTGGCAACGCTCATGTGATTCCTCTGGTGTTGCAAGAGAATGTGGGCTGCGGTGATCACTTAACGTTTGTCGTCCTATTCCATAAAAAAAAGGAGAAAGCAAAAAAAATAACGAATGCCGCAAACATCATAAAATTTTAGGAACCAACTTCACCCTGTTACTTTTGTATAACAGTGATGCGCGCACCTTAAATATCACTCCCATATTTTTTTCATAACGCGCCTAAAGAAGTATAATATCTTCAAAAACCGCCTTGTATTTATTAAAACATTTGTAGTTAATCTACAAACCTTAAACTGTAAACCTCTCAACTATATGAATGATATAAAGAAAATTCTGCCTTAACTTAATGTCAGAAGCTTCTTTTAAATAAGTCCTTACTAATATTGCGACGTTTATCTTTTAAATCCAGCTCCATTAGGCTTAATACTGAAAGCCTCAAGCTGGTTCCATTAGAGAGCAGAACTTTAATATCAAAGAGTCTCTCTCAATCTTAATGTCATTTATTTGTGAGTAACATTAACTTATTTTGACAATATTTTGCGATATTTCGCAAGCAGAGTGTTGATACAATGTTGAATATTTTTAGAAACTTACTACGAGACTCGTGTGTCCTATAGTAATTAATACACAAGGCAGCATTTAAGACACTAATTGGATGTAGTTCTTGAAAGTCATTCCAACCCACATCACATTTTAATGAATTCGTGTTTAAAGTTTTATATTAGTGTATTTCATACATGTGGGTTGGGCTACTAAGTCATGATGTCATTTAAAGAGTGACAGTAGGGCTGCCATTTTTGTCAGTTCGTTAATATGAATCACGTGACCAGTTTTGTGTTCTTAACTCAATTTCGACATGAATGTGGTTTGGAACGTTTTTCTGGAATTACGTCCAATTATCATGTAGGAAAATATATGATATATAAAGCAACGGTAAATTTAATATTTAGTTTTTAAAGGGGAAAATCTATGCTTGTCGTCAATATCGGCAAGCATATTACATCTCATCCTATGGGAATGATATTTTCTAAGCACTCTCGTTGCCTGAAACTCAACGCTCTAAGACAAAAATCCACTTCTTATACTTCTATGCTTGTACTACACAGTTTCAGTCAGAACAAAACAGTTTTGGTAAACACTGTTTACTTGGATGTTAAGGATTTGAGCCAACATGTGTTCCCCTCAGTTGACTCCGGTGCTAACGAGTTTATCTCGGCACTCACAATTAACAGTTATTACCTGGACACTAGCACTTGTCTTTTTCATTAATTATAAAGGCAGCAGCTTGGATCCGTCGAATCACGGGCTAAGTTATGTACACATGAATCGCAATCTTTGGGCATATCGAGAAGATCCTCAGAAGATCGCTGACTAATAGTAATAACTTTTCCCATAGCACATCGGCTGGCAATCTTCTAAAAACGAAATCTTCGGTGGTCAAAAAATAATAATAGCAGGGGAGAACACTTGGCAGTGCGGATATATCGAAGGCTTTTGAAGAATTTGGCGTAAGGCTTGTCTCGACATGTCGTTCTAAAGCTTTCTTTTCAAACAAACAATAATATTTTTATTTCGTAGGTAAATTGCATTACACTTGAAATATATCTTTTTTTTTCTTACAGCTCGTTCGGAATGCAGATTTCCTTAGAGGAGAACGAGCAAGAAACTTTAAGGTTGCTCTTTCAAAATACTGATATCATACAGATTCAAATTTTCAAATTAATTTACAAATCATTTCAATTACAATATATGCAAAGTGATGCAACAAAATACACAAACGTCAATTACTAAATGTCTTACACGAGTAAGAAAAAAAAATTTAAATTACAATTTCCAATTGCAAACTACTTTTGATAAATTCTTCTTACACTCTTTACAAAAAGCAGCACAGAATATGCTTATATTACACGTACCAGTATGTTCCATTGATCTGAAATTTAAGTTTGTTAAAGGTAGTATATACTAAAAAACTTTAAATCAATTACCCTCATAATTATCCAAATGATTTGAGTTTTCTTTAGTGTTCGGCCAATATTTGCCTTTTAACAATTCGACACGTGTTTCGCCTCTACACGAGGTATCCTCAGAATGTGGCCCGAGACTGAATCAAATAATTTTTTTTTTTTCAAATTCCAAATTTCTATATTTGTAAATATATATACAAAATTACTTATAATCGGTATCAGAAAACTTATTTCTACAACCCTATCTACGTGTTGAGGGATAACACTTTATTATGCTTAAAAAACTGATACATAAGGATTGTGGGGGGAAAATCCAGGAAACTGGGAAAACCTGGCTATTTGCTATTGAGCCGGAAGCCGCTCTTTTATACCCACGTCATTTCATGGGACGAGACAAATATTGGCGGAATTAACACTAAACAAAACTCAAATCATTTTATAATTATGGATTTCCGCAAAGTAACGCCTACTTCAATATTTTTTTTTTACCCTAATAATAAAAGAGACCTATGGAGCCATTCGACTAATATTGTAAAAACAAAATTGACATTATAGCACCTGAATTAGCAATAATATTTAACGAATGCAAATATGAGGGTTTGTTCTCTGACCTCATGAAAGACAGCAGAGTTATACCTTTGCTTAAACTGGGCTTTTGATCCTAATAATTTGAGGCCTAATTGAATGTTGTCTGTTTTTAGAAAAATATTTGTACAACTTTTGCTTCAGTAGCTACAAGTGCATTTTTGTATGTAAAAATGTATTCCACAACTAAGTGATCGGACAGCCTGGAAATAGATTATGATTATTTTATATCAATAACTAGCTGACCCAGCAAAGGTTGTATTGCCATATAAAGTTATTAAAAAAATTCAATAATTAAAATATTTGGGTTATAAAAAATAGATGACGTCCGATTCTTAGACCTACCAAATATATCGTATATAAATGTATCGTACAAAATAGTTGTTGAAAATTTGAAGTTGTATGTATTTTTTTATGCTGAATCATAATAAAATTAAAAATAATAAAAATTAAATGTATTTAGAGGTCACCCTTATCATTTAGGGGCATGCAAAATAGATGTTGGCCGATTCTCAGCCGTTTCAGAGGAGTTTGGTAACAAACACCACGACACGAGAATTTTTAAGATAATGACAATATAACATTGTATATTTTACTAAAAAGAGCGCAACAAAACAATGCTAGGAGAGTTTCTTGCACCGTTTCTTCTCTCATTTAATACCGAAGGGGTGGTAGCGTGACATCAAAATAATGGAATCAATTTTGAGAAAATAAATGCCTTTTTTGCCTTTATAACGCATATCAATGATTCATTGGATGCCCCCGAGATATATTGTTATAATTACGATAGTTTTGATGCCGACCACACCGGCCGTACAGGGCTTTCCTAGTAAATGACAGGTCGAGTCTAATCTTATGCATTTGCACAGAATAGAGTTTTTCTAAAAAGCTTAACTCTTAGCTTAACTACTTTAAAAACCCATTTGTCGTTGCTCTACGATAAAAAAAAACTCTTATTGTCTCGCCAAATATAAACCAATGGTTTTTATAGAGTTCATAGCTAACTTCCTTTGGCGGTATTTTAGGGTTTGTTCTAGGGATACGTTTGTTCTTCTATTCGATTAAAAACGTAATAGGCTCGCTTTATCCTATATTAGGTTGGTTGATTAATCTTACCCTTTTAGTATTAATTTATACGTAAGTATCTATCCCTACTCTTGTATTAATATAGCCATGGTTAACAACGTTTGAAAAGACAGCTATAACAGCACTACTTACGGCCGTTCCCAATATTCAGTCTATCACCGGTTGTGGCCTACTTGAGATAAAAAATCGTAACTATTTTCTGTCCCAATAAACTTATCGACGATAACTCCCCTTATCCGTACACGCTGTCTGTCAATGGGTGGACGTATAGCTTACCAGCGATAGAAGTTTGTATGGAAATTGCATCAGTGAACTGGCGATAAGAATGACTTATCGGGTATGTTAGACAGCTTCAGTTTTTTGAGAGCTAATTACTGACTGTAGAAGGTAGTAATTTATCTCTATCTGTAGATAGTATATTGGGAACGGCCGTTAGTCACTACAGACATAAGAAATTCAAAAATTAGTACAGACTTATCTTTATCCAATTACAACTCAGATTTCTGTAAAAATGTTTTATTCGTGCGTCATATCAAATAGCTTTGTAAAACAATCTTTTTCATCAGGGATTCGTATAATTTCAATTTACATTCACTTAGGGGTGGAATTCGTTTGAACGTAAATGCGAGCATTATCAATCTCTTTCATGAAAGCTTTCAGAAATGTTCACCGTAAAATGGCTTTCCACGGATATCCGTTCTCAAAAGTCTGTATTGTTCTTTGTAAGTTATCGCAGGGGTACAGCAATGGGTATTATAGATACCTACTTGTATTGTCTGTCCTAATATCAACCATCGAACAGCGTGATGCCTCTTTAAATATATACCTATGTTTTATGGCCATATATTAACTTTATTTATTTATTTATTAGGCACATCAACAGAATACATATTAATACATTTAGAAATATAAACTTAACATTATTTACAATTCTAATATGCACACATTTAAAAGAAATGCACAGCCGTGACTAATAATAATTTAAAGTAGGTGTTTTAAAATTAATTACATATAAATCTTAATGTGAAAATTTAATTTAAGTTACTAGGTTAGTTTATAGAATGACTTAAAAGTATGTTAGTATTTTATTCTTAAGTGAGCCATGACAGTCATTGAATATCTACATTTGGGTGTTTTCTAACAAGCATGTTATATTGTTCACCAGCTCTGATAATTGGCGAATTCAGTCCTAAATTCGATTTTATAAGAGGTTAGGTATTAACTCAATATTATCTTCTAAGTTGAGTCTTTTAGAGTTTATATTCTAACTTGTAACGTTTTTTTTACCACAAATCTTCCAAACTCAAGCATATGTAGACATATTTTAAATAGGTGCTGTATCCAAATGGTGTATAATTTCATCTCTTGCAACACCAGAGGAATCACAAGAGCGTTGCCGGCCTTTAAGGAAGGTGTACGCGCTTTTCTTGAAGGTACCCATGTCGTATCGTCCCGGTAACACCGCACAAGGAAGCTCACTCCACAGCTTTGTAGTACTTGGAAGAAAGCTCCTTGAAAACCGCACTGTGGCGGACCGCCACACATCCAGATGGTGGGGATGATATCGTAACTTGTGGCGTGTCGTGCGAAGGTGAAATAAAATATTATAAATAATATATAATATATTAAAAAGAGCGAACTGCATTATTTTAACACTAGACACAAACATAATATATACCCAGTTTTAGAGCAATTAAAGTCATTTTTGTGAAATTGTGTTACTTTCTATAATAAACTCACTACAATCGTAACGTTAACGGTTACGAAGTAATTTACTTTTTGACACGTTTTTTTGTAAACATTGTAAGACTAAATTTAAATTAGTTCTTTTAAATTGTGTTTCTGTATTTCTGACTGGGTCAGTGTAAATTTATTCTTATAAATTGTGTTTCTGTATTTCTGACTGGGTCAGTGTAAATTTATTCTTATAAATTGTGTTTCTGTATTTCTGACTGAGTCAGTGCGTGTATTTGTTGCCATTCAAAAGACCAAACTCAGATTTATAATACAATTTGGACCGGTAACGTAATTTTAAATTACTAACGTAGTAATTTACTTTTGGACATATTTTTGTAAACATTTTAGGACTATTTACAAATTTATAAGAACACGTAAATATTTCATTTCATTTTTTCACTTCATTGCCTTCCACAGCACCGAAATACTGTCACTTGTTATAACGATAAAATTCAACGTCAAAAGTTTCTTTATTCAATACAGTATTCAATAGGGTTAATGTAGTTTGAATCTGACGTTTCAATACTTAAACTTACGCGTCAAGAAATTCAGTGAGCACAATTTTTTTGTAATTATTATACTAATAGAGAGACTCAATTTTAATCATTAACATTTTATATTTTGCTTGCTTCTTGGCGATTTGGCGCTATAAGCATATGTATTATTGTAATTTAATTTTTAAAATAAATAAATTGAGATGTTAAGGCGACACTAAATGCTAGCGACCTTGAGCGATATGAGTTCACGGCTGCCGGCCCGCCATCTATGTAACAAAGCCAATATTTTCAAAATTTTTGGGTGGAAAACAGTTTATATGCTGACAATCCTCGTTATTCACTACTAATCTGAATAAAGGAACCTACACAAAAAGTACAAGCTATAATAATAACTTTTCTGAGAGAAGTACCAAAAAAATGCGTCACGCCATGCCAAAAAACTTGTTTAACTTCAAAGAAAAGTGGTTGTTCAAAAAGGCTCGGCAGTGTTAACTATAACCAACAGCAATCATTAGCAACCTACAAATAAGACTTAAGGATATGTGTAACAGGATTAAGTAGTGTTCATAGCTCCAAATACTATACTTTCACCACAAAACTTGTCTAAAAACACCATGTTTGCGTGTTTTCTGCTTACTCTTCACCTTAAGTGTGGACGCATCACGTTCATAAGTATATTTTGTTGTAAAACTTCTACATAATTTTATTTAAAGCTGGTAATATGAAACATAATATCTTTGTGTGTATTTTTTGTTTATTTATCCTACTAGTCCTACTTTCCTACTTCCTTCCTACTAATATTATAAATGTGAAAGTTTTGTATCTCTTTATGTATGTTTGTACTTCTTTAACGCAAAAACGACTGAATGGATTTTGATGAAACTGTACAATAATATAGCTTACACACCAGAATAACACGTAGGCTATAATTTATAAAATTATTAGTGTGAATTATCCAAAATATAAAAGAAGTGTGAAGTAAGTAGAAAAGAAATCTGCAAGCTATTCATGCTTGCTCTCCAAAAATCACAGGAGTTACAAATATACATATAATACAATAATATTTAATGAACCATAAATACAATAAATATATTAATTTATTTCTAACGCATATTTGATAGTAAGTGCTCGTATCTGGTATTTATATTAGATGATTTTTGTCTTCTACACTACATTATTTGGACAAATATTTGAATAGTTATTGAGTTATGACTATGACGATATTATGTGGTAGTCTGAGTCTGTGTTCTAATGGCACTAGCGCACGGGCGTTCAGATGACTGCCGGTGGGGTGCAGGAAGAGGTCGCTCATAACTGAGTGAGTGAGTTCGAGCGATTTGTTGAAAACGCCTTGTTCAGATGTATTTTAATAGTTTTAAAGGTTTTTATTTGTGGTTAGGAGACAGGTATAGGAAGAAACTTAATTTTATTAGATTACATCGGTAGGTAACTTTACTTTATACTTAACAGTTACTTACAATAATTCCACGATATCTTAAGTGTTTGTGGTTGTTACTTATAAGGAGTTAGGGTATTTATTTTAATTACTTAAGTTGGTATCTGATTTTTATGGATATTATAAAAACCTTCGTACACACCTGTTATATTAAAACGAGAAAAGTAAAATTATTAATCTTAATAAGATTAAATTAAATTAAATCTAAAAAAAAAATTAAAATCATCATTTGATAACATTATGATACATAATAAAGTTTTATCCCCCAACACGTAGATAGGGTTGTAGAAATAAGTTTTCTGATACCTACATACACTGGCCTTAAAAAGTAAGTATCACACTTTTAAAATTGGGATACCGTTTTTAAAGTTCACAAGATATACTTTCGAAATAAAAAGGACTCCAAAGAGAATTTAAATTTGTACATAAAAACTTTACAGTCGGTAACCTTCTTTTAAGAATTGGCTGAAAAAAAAATTCTAAAACAAAAGCATTCCTTTTTCAAAGTGGACGTTTCCGAATTACAATTTTACCATTCACATTTTTCTTTCCATTTTTCAAGATCGATGGGTCTTGTTTTAAAAATGTATGCTAAAAAGCACATAACATTTATTTATCATGCCTCTTTCAGTTGAAGAATGTGCTAGGATCATGGCTTTTCTGGAACTAAGCATCAGTATGCGTCGCACTGCAAGAATGGTGGGTGTGACGGTACGAACGGTCCAGAAGGTAAAGCGAAGGTACGAAGAGACTGGACACCATCTGAGGAGACCTTGTAATGGCAGACCCAGGTGTACCAGTGCCCGAGAAGATCGTTATATTATTTCCACTGTGTTAAGAAATCGCCACCGAAATGCAGTTGAAGTCCAACAACAGCTACTTCAGACCCGGAAAGACTACATTAGTGACAGTACAGTGAGAAGAAGACTTGCTGAAGCAAATTTGAAACCCCGAAGACCAGCGAGTGGCCCAAAACTCGAGAGACAGCATCGAGTAGCGAGACTGCGATTCGCCCGTGAACACATGCAGTGGGATGAAGAAGAATGGTCAAGAATTTTGTTTGCAGATGAGTCTCGATTCTCCCTTTACACTTCTGATGGAAGGCGAAGTGTTTACAGGCGACCTGGTGAGCGATACCTTCAAGCCTGCATCTCAGAAAGAGCCCAATACGGTGGAGGCAGTGTACATGTATGGGCTGGCATATCTTCAGAAGGTCGCACAGAGCTAGTAGCCATAGAAAATGGCACCCTCACTGGGCAAAGATATGCTCAAGAGATTCTCAATGAATATGCAGGGCCGTATTTAGCAAATATGGGTGATGGATCGATGCTGATGCATGATAATGCCCGGCCACACACGGCTCATGTCGTACAAGAGTATATTCAGGAGGTCGGTATCAGCGTGATGGCTTGGCCATCAAGAAGTCCTGATCTCAACCCGATTGAACACGCCTGGGATGAGCTTGGGAGGCTAGTCAGAAATTGCAGACCACCACCTACTACCCTCAGGGCACTAAAGCAGGCCCTGGTAAAAGAATGGGAGAATATTCCCCAACATCGGCTCCGAAACCTAGTGTTCAGTATGCCAAACCGGCTCGAAGCTGTAATCAGAGCTCGAGGAGGCAATACCAGTTATTAAAAATTAAATAACATGTAATACATTTTAGTTGAATTTTTTTACACTAAACTAAAAATGTCTATTTTCATTGTTTTATCTTTTTTAAGTTAAAAATGTTACTAATGTATAATTTTAGTTTCTAAGAAATAAAGCCTATAAAATTTGCAACAAAACGTTTTTAATCTTTAATCTCTACCTTCTATAGTTAAGAAAAAAAAATAATTTGAAAAGTGTGATACTTACTTACTTACTTTTGCAGGCCAGTGTATATAAGGCTTAGTTGTAAATTACTTTAATAAGTAGATTTAAGTAATTTTGTATATATATTTTAATATCAAATATAGAATTTTATAATTTGGAATTTGAATTTTTTTTGACACTCGAGGCATTCGTACTCGGGCTGTCGTACGGTACAGACTTATCTGGGTCGTCATAACTTTGCCTGTAGAACACACGAAGGTGATCTTTGATATTTTCTCTTGCAGTTTTCTTTTGATGATCTAAGTATGAGTGATCACCAGCAAGTTGACAATAGTGACGACCTTTAATAAACAATATATAGGCTCTTTCGTCGTCATCGAAGGTGGAAAAAAGGATTCAAGTTCATTTAATTTGGTAAGATTTGAATTTACCGATTATTCGATGTAATTTTTGAAGGTAGTTTAAAAACAAATAAAAGTTTCATAGCTACTGTTTACAAAGCCGTGTGATAGTGAAAAAATATTTTTCTCCACTCTCAATAAGTACAAATTTAATTAATTGTTGGAATTTATATTATGAAATTCATTTTTGTGAAAATAAGTTCACGTTATCGTCAATATTTAAGACTTAGCTTTTACGTTAGTTATTAAAAAAATACCGTGTCCAATGTGTGTTGAGCACTTATTTGTAGCAACACATATGAGAATTAAATTCTTTTGTGAGTTGCTATTTTGTGATTTTATTTTCTCGAAGTCATAGTAAATTTACTAATGCGTTTAGCTAATACTTGCTAATATTACCTTAAGACATGTCATAACCTATGAGTAATTCGAAAGTGACGAGTAAGAAGTCCCGTTATGATGAGCATGAGATAAACTTTAGTTATGATATGTACAGTTGTACTTTGTAATGAATTTTGGTAACAATGCGTAGTGCAGAACAGCGTGTGATGTCATGTGGTGCATTGATATGGCTATGAATATGTTTGTGAGGTCTTTACATTTACTAGACAGTGATTGGACATTAAGTCAGGTTCGAGCGAAAGAGAACATAACGGAACATGACACGATGTTGACCTACACAGTGTTTACGGTTTAATTGTATTTTATGAAATAAGTTTTAATTTTTTTTTATATTTTAATGGATCTAACGGTATACAACTGGCTCGGGGTGCTACAAAGGGGAAACTGCATTTGCTGCTTAGCCTAACGTGATGCGTAGCGTTTACGGTAGAGGCGTAGAGTTCCAATTTACCATATTCCACAGTTGTTCGAAAACTTATATCTGGAGAACGGCTGGACTGATTTTCATGATTTTTAATTTGTTGGATTTATCTCCGTTCCGAATAGCAAAATAAATTGAAAAAAAAAACATTGAATGTTGACGAATAAATAAAATACTTTCTAATAATGATCATCTCTGGATCTACTAAAAAAGATTTTAAATTTTTTCTTACCAATGGAAAGCCACATTTTTTGTGAGTGTCTTATCTATATTATATTAAACTGAAAATTGAAAATATTTTTGTTGTGGTTGTCGGCTTTAAAATGTAAGTCTGAGAAAAAACGGGCGAACTCTAAAAATAATTTATATATCAAAACAACGTTTGCCGGGTCAGCTAGTTTTTTTAATAATTAAATTTGTATCTCGGTGCCATCAAGAATCGTATTCCGTGCGATAAAGTTAATCAAATTAATGATAATTAGAAAAGTTGCATTGCACTATGAATTAATACGTCGATTAATTATTTCGCCCTCCGACCTTCTATGTAGAGTTCGTAGAGGTTCACGCCCGTCGCCGGCACTTAGCGTCGAACATCACCACAATCGCGATGATATATCGGTCCCGTCATATTATATTACTCCTTCCGCGATATTGATATAGTGAATTATATCAATACTAGTGATGGATAAGCATTGCTATGCTTATCCATCACTAGTATTGATATTATGTAGTATTGATATTATGATAGTATGTGATTTTGTGTATCTTATCTCTCTAAATGACTCACTCGTATTAACAAGTATATTTAAGAATTCTGAAATATTTTAAAGAATTATATGGAAGCTATAATTATCACTACATATCATAAAACAGTCTGTCTGTCTGTTTGTTCGTGATAAACTCAAAAACTGCTGTTCTAAAAAAATTATATTACATTATTTGAATTAGGCGTTACTTTGCGGAAATCCATAATTATATAAATGATTTAAGTTTTCTTTAGTGTTAATTCCGCCAATATTTGTTTTTAAAAACATATCGACACGTGTTTCGCCTCTACACGAGGCATCCTCAGGACGTGTTGTCTCGCCAAAATCTGGCACGAGACTCAAGACTTGAGTCTCGCGCGAAACACGTGTCAAATTGTTTTAAAGACGAATATTGGCGGAATTAACACTAAAGAAAACTTAAATCATTTGTATAACTACTGTACTGATTTTCATGCTGTTTTCACCAATGGGTAGCGTGGTTTTTGGGAAAGGTTTGAGTATATAATTCGATAAGTTTTTGTATACATTAAAGATATTTGTTAGATGTGTCGGAAAAATAAGCCATCTTGGAACTTTCAACGAAAACGCTATTAAAACCCATTGAGATATAACAAAATAATGTGTGGTGGAATTGCGTACAGGTCTATAGAAATAGCATAATATATCTATCTCTTAAGGATGACATAATATTTTCATTTTTATTTCATTCATACTTATAATAATTGGCAATTAAGTTTAAAATTAAGTAAGTTTACACATATACGATATTAATCCCTATCATTATATACTACATAACATTATAAAATTATTCAGAAATACATTTTTGTTTCATTTTTAACTAATTAAATAAGATTACACATTTCCGATGGCTTTAGACTACATTATTCCCGAATATTTAGGAACATATTTTTTTTTTCTATTGACAGAACAACGTTTGTCAGGTCAGCTAGTATTATATATTATGTCGTAGTCAAGGACATTGAACACAAAAAGCGAGTACCAAAATGATTCGGTATTCCGCTTAGCTTGGGTGTAATCGGCGTGCGGTGCGAGTGCGGACGAGAGAGGGCGCCGGGCGAGCGATGACAGGCAGGCAGTCAGGAAAGAACTAATGAGCGAGGCGGTCGTGTCCCATGTGCATGCCGGAAATACCACGTATTAGGTAATC
Source organism: Leptidea sinapis (assembly GCF_905404315.1). Classification (NCBI taxonomy): domain Eukaryota; kingdom Metazoa; phylum Arthropoda; class Insecta; order Lepidoptera; family Pieridae; genus Leptidea; species Leptidea sinapis. The sequence goes on from NC_066301.1 coordinate 7,868,846, forward strand.
GTAATTGTTGTGCTTGTGAAGTCTACGATTGTAATGTTTGTGCCTGATTATTATACCATGTGATTTTTAGACTGTTTTACTTTCTGTCTTGTTAAATACCCACAGCAATGGTTAACCACAAGGAACCTGACCAAGTGAACGGCCTTGAACCGTCATACATTTAGTTGTAGAAAATGAAAGGAGGGGAGGGTAGAGATGTCTGTAAAAGGCGATGTCTTCCTGGTGTTGTCACTAACAAATATATTAGTTTATGTTTTTCTCTCCTAGCCTAAAGAGATTTCGTTCCGAGGTTCGTGTCTCCTTTCGTGACGACCCGTGCTTGTCAGCTACAAATTTGGCCTCCACGGCCCTCGCCCGGATTCGCTGGACAAGCTTTCGAGCTACAAGCTTAAAGGTTTTAGTCAGAATGGGGTGGACATCCGAGCCCGACATATAGGCACAGTTTCGGGGTCTAAATACGTAAATGTATTTTCCTCCTATGGAAAACAGATGGCGTTGACACACAACCGTTGACGAGATAGTGCCTCTTCACTCGTCCCGGTTGCTGTGTATCCGGTAACTCGTTTACCTTTCACACGACCCGGTTTTGTTTTCGGTAGCGTTCTTGACGTAGATGCTAGTACAGTCACGTAGTGACTACTCATACATCATTTCATTTTAAATCTTCTCTAAAAATGGAACGTGATCAATTAATTACCATGTGGATATTGTACCGAAAATATTGTTGGAAGGATACTCATAAACTTGTCCTTAAAGTGGGTGCTCCAGTAATGTTACTGCATAATCTGAACCCTCCCAAGTTGTACAACAGGACCAGGTTGCGTATAAAAGCGTTGCATAACAATGTGGTAGATGCCACTGTCATTACTGGTTGCGCTAGAGGTGAATCCATGTATATACCACGCATACCTCTAATACCATCTGACTACCCGTTTGAATTTAAAAGGTTGCAGTTCCCCCTTAAGGTCTGTTTTGCAATGACCATTAATAAATCACAGGGTCAGTCGTTAAAAACGGCAGGGATTGACCTAAGGGGGGACTGCTTCTCACTTCTAGAGTAAGTTCGCCGAGCAGTTTGGTTATACTAGCACCTCAAGGCAGAACCACTAATGCAGTGTATAAGGAAGTACTATAGCTAATGCAACAACAATAACAATATTGTTGTTTAAATAACAATAATATCATGCATTTACAATAATGCATTGTAATTTGTAATATCACTTTGTTGGTAAATTTCAGCACAATTCTACCACAAGAAAGAACACAGAGAAAATAGCGGATAAACCTTATTCATTAACCTGCCTGCTGGAGTCTGTCAAGCGAGTCGTATCATCGTTGTAAAGAGCTACGATATAAACGAGTTCCACGCGGACGAAGTCGCGGGCAGAAGCTATTTAATATATATAGATATGTTAGGATGTGTATGTGTGCGTGTAGTGTGTGTTTGTGTATATGTGCGTGTGTTTATGTGTTTATTCGTCTTATATTACTTCAGTAACAATTTTCGTATCTACTGCATTCATTTATATTTTAATAATTTCTTTTTTGACTATATTTAACTGTGATTATGATTGTCGCAATTCGAAAAAACTTCATTGCAATTTTTACAAATTCTATTTATAGAATAGTAAGGGAGAGTTTTTGTATAACCCAACAAAAAATTTTGGCACAAACACACGATTGACAAAAATAAAACAGCAAGAAAATCAGTATATAAATATAATACTTCCATTGACAATACCATTCCAACATTTATATTATAATATACAATAAAACCTAAATGACTATATACAATTAATTTAAACTCGGACAATGACCTAAATTACTAAATGACGCATTCTGTCAAAACAGGCTTTAAATTTTGGCATATGTTAGACTTATAAGCCATTCACAATATTTTTTTTATGACAATAAAGGACGAGATGAGCAGGACGTTGTTGTTGTTGAATAAATTGTCTGATAATATTAATTACCATCAGACAGTAAGATCAATAATATAGGGTCCGCTCAGGATTCTTGAAAATTCCAAAAATTCTGATCGGCAGCATAATTGCGCTCGTCTCATTGAGACATAAGATGTTAAGTCTCGTTTGCCCAGTAATTTCACTAGCTACTACCTCTTCAGACCGAGATACAATAATGCTTACACAGTACTGCTTCACGGCAAAAATAGGCGCCGTTGTGGTACCCCTAATCTAGCCAGCATCCTGTGCAAGGGAGCCTTCCCACTGGTAAATATGTTCATGATTTTGTCATTGTCATTTTACCAAAACTTTAATTAATTAAGTCGAGCTTCACCTTCAATAATTAGTATACATTTCAATTAAATCTTACAATAATATTTGAATACTTAATACAGAATGGTCTTGAAAAGTGTAAATTTTTTTATAACTTTGTTTCCCTGTCTTAGACGTATGTGGTTAACAGCTAACTTTATGTTAATATATTTTTCTAGACTTATTTTACGTATTTTCGATATTATCTAGTTTGACTGACTCTGTCCTTTCTGAAACAGCGATACAATCCCTCCATATATTAATTGTATAATACTGCCAACCACTTCTAAAAACAATACGAACGGACCCTCCCTCGGTTTAATGCTATCATCACTTTCAATATCATCATCATCGTCAAATCCAAAGTCCTCATCATTTGTCTCGTTCAAATCTAATTTACCAGCAGGCAAATAGCTTGAGTACAATGTTATTTTCTCCGGTTTCTTGTCTGTTCTCTTTATAGCTTCAGCTGATAGTTCTTCTACGTCCTTTTCATTCGATATGTCGTTATTGACGGGTTTCAAGGGCTTGGCGCCAATATCTGGCGTTTCGTCCAACAATTCGATTTTGTCCCAGGGTTTTTTTGTGGTTGCATCCGTAACGTTCTTGTTAAATCCAAGAAATCTGCAAAAATGTGAGATTAATAAACATCATCTATTTTACCTAGGCTTCTTTGCTAGTGCGATGTTGTCTGGTTGGGTATATACATTATATAGTTCTGGTTTGAAGGCCGCTATTGACATTACTGGCCTATTGAGACTAAATATTGTAAGTTTCAAATTTTTGGGTTCAATCAAGAGTCTTAGTTATCATCAAGTAAACATCTGGCTCTTCTCGTTTCTTTTTTTCATAAAAAATATGTCAACGTCTTGGGCAACTCCCTTAGATCACTAGCTTTTTTTATTATTTTCAGATCTGATAGTTGAATGATTAAAATCGTGAATTAATCTAATGGTTGAACGATTTCCAGTGTCTCTATTAACAGGAGAAAAAAATACTTAAAGTTATATTGGGCAATGGTTGCTAGCGGAAGTTCAAGCTTTTAAAAGTTCTATTGTGCATAATATGACCCTGAACAATTCTAAGTACTGAAATGATGGGATCATCCGCCGGGACAAGTGCCAGCGATGAACACGAAGCGAGAACAGCTAGAAACTAGTAGAAGCGAGATAGCCAGCAGCTAGAAGCAAGTGCGTCTCAGATATTAATTGTTGCTGAGCTATAGAAAATTTATTTTTGAGCATGACGGGAGTCGCTCGGCAAGTATTTCTGAACGACAAGCAAGAATCTCTCTGCGAGAAACTAGTAAAGAGAGTCCACGCCGGTGTTTACAAAAACAGTCAACGATAACCTATTAATATTACGTGTGTTTCTGGATAGGAACGTAGTAAGACAAGAGCCTTAAGAAATCGCTTTTTATGCCAACAGCACGAGTAGAAAATATCAACCAATTTTACTCAAATAGCAAACATCTTGGAGATGGTAGTTAAAAAGGTTGAGGTATGTTTTCACAAGAAGGTCTCCCATTCATATTGGTTCAAATACTTTCACAAAATAGTGTTAATTAAAATCAGAGCACAATGTCACATCTTCCTCAAATAAAGCCGAAATCAATTTGCTCTTCCTATTCTACACAGAAATGTCAGATTGAAGACCTGTAGAGAGGCGAGGTGATCTTCTCGGCGATATTGCTTGCGATCTGATGGTACACATCCTGGCCGGTCGTAGTCTGTGAGGTGTACACGCTAACCACCGACTGCTCCTCAGGCAGGCTGCGGCATTCTCCCGACAGGATTACCTGGAACATTTATGACAAAATGGTCAAAATCACGGCTTTAATGGAAACATTAGGAAGGCTAAGGTCCTCATGTGATTAGATACAGATATTTTAACGCTAATACGAGCTTTTTGGAAGCCCATGTCCCAAGGCGGTAAGCAAACGTTGAGTCTAGTGTGTCCGTGACAATACGACATGGGTACCTTCAAAAAAAGTGCGTACACCTTCCTTAAAGGCCGGCAATGCTCCTGTGATTCCTCTGGTGTTGCAAGAGAATGTGGGCAGCGGTGATCACTTAACACCAGGTCCCGTATGCTCGTTTGTCCTCCTTTTTCATAAATGAAAATCTAAATCACTCTTCTAGGTACGATTTTGAATGGCCAACCGTGTATCAGTGTAAATAACAAATAATATCTATTGTTTTTCATTATTGGTGAGCTGTGACGCGGGTAAGCTCGTCTTATAAGTCGGAACGTGAGTGTATCGCGCGCGCACAGATTATCAATGATCAGTCGGCCGTCCTCCGCCTACTGTTAAGGCGATAACTCTAACATTTTGTGCTTTGTATACGAGGAAAGTATGATGCATTTTAAGTTCCCATCTGACTGTTTTTGTTATTTAAACATTTCCCTGGGGAAAAAAAAATATATCAATATTGCCTCGTCAATTTTATGGAAGAGATTTAACGAGCATTCGGGTATGAGTTCAATTCGGGCAGCGTTTGGGAAGCTCCATAAAATCTTCTCGTCCCAAATACCACAGTGTATGAAGACGAAGGTTTTCAATACACATTGTATTGTCAGTGATTACTTACGGTACGCAGACGTGGTCGCTAACTATGGGCCTGATGAGAAAGCTCATGGTCTCTCATAGAGCAATGGAGAGGGCTATGCTCGGAGAATCAGAAACGAGGAGATGCGTGGGAGACACAAAATGTCACCGGCATAGCCCAAATAATTGCGAAACTGAAATTGTGTGGAATTGAAAGGCTGTGGGCTGGGCACATAGTTCGACGGACAGATGGCCGTTGGGGCAGTAAAGTCCTCCTCCTCAAGATGGACCGACGATTTGGTCAAGATCGCCGGAATACGTTGGATGAGGGCAGCGCAGGACCGATCGTCGTGTAAAAGTTTGGGGGAGGCCCTTGTCCAGTAGTGGACATCATCCGGCTGATGATGGGTGTGAGTTATTAATTTTAAGTGATTATCGGTGCTGACAATCACTTTTTTCACAAATTTTCTTTACAGTACGAGTAAATTTTCTGGTAGCAATACTGCATATCAAAAAGATAATACCTCTGTAGGAGGATTATTGACCCATAACAAGGCCATGGGCACGACTACTCTGCCAAAAGTTTATGACTTAAGAGGGGGATTCCAACTAGCAATGGAATAATATTTAAACCAACTTTAAATATGCAACTAAATGTATATTTTAGTTAAGACAGCGCCTTAAGCGGAAATTCCTCATGGGTTGTTCCGCTGTGTTCATCGATAAACAATAAGTGTTGCTAATACGCGCGTACAATTTTATATGTTTAGTTTTCTTGCTATTTACCAATAGGTTAATGGTGCTAAACCTGTTCACTATGTCACATAGAAGATTGCGTACTTTGTCGACATAACTTTTCATTTTGAGTATAGGCGAAGTGACATCTACAAACAATACTACTTCATGTTTTTTTCTACAGGGTTAGATAGATGATTGATGTAAATAAGGTAAAAGATCAGGCCAAGAATAGACCCTTGTGGTAGCCCAAACTAAGAGGAGTTCCAGGAGACCTTCTGCGAGATATTTACTCGGATCAGAAGTGCGTCCTGACATAAATGGAAACTGGAATTACATAGTCTAATCCCGGCTGTCCCTGGATGGCGGGATTACGCGTCAAAAATTCTGTAATCCCCGGATTTAAAAACATGCTGGGGCTTGTATAATCTGCTGGTGTTCCAAGAGAGTGCGGGCGAATCGTTTGTCCTCTTCCATAAATAATTAAATCAATAAGTGAACTATAAATAAATAAAATAAAAAGACTTTATTGCTTTACAAATTTTACATACTAGGTACTAATAAAATAAAGTAAAAAAGTGCCTCTGAATAATATCGACAAAAGGTCTTTACTGTGGTACAAGATTTCCATTTTGGCCTTTCTATTGCTGTACGAGTCCATAGTTGCTCCTATATTTTATTGATGTCGTCTTCACATCTCATAAGTTTTCTGCCTCTATTTCTTTTGCTGTCTAGTGGTTGCTATTCAGTCTTTTCTCTTATCATATGACCTGTCCATTTCCACTTTAATTATTTGAATGTTTTGTATGCATTCTTAAAATTTATCTTATTTCTAATGGCTTTTAATTTTACACGATCCTTTCTTTTAACTCCTATTGTGCTTCTTTCTATTCCGTTCTGACAAATTCTTATTTTGTTGGCAAGTGAGCTATATTTATGGTACAAAAAATATTTCTTAAAGACACTTCAACGATTTTAGCATTGTGTAGTGCACTACTTGATTCAGTACAATCCACAATATTTTATTAAAGGGATTGAAACACAAATGGGTTACCACCCATGGTGGTTTTGGCTTTTCATATACCTATATATATTATATTTTTAAACGAGCAATTCTTGTATATAAATAGATAATGACTCTCGCAAACGGCTACTATAAATTTATAGAAATTTAGTAAACACGTAGTTTCGGGGGCGCGAAATCGCTCTAGCTAGGTTTCAATTTCTAAAAATGTATTTTTATCCGTGGTTTAATGAGAAACTGCTACAATAACATTAGAATATAAAGTTAAATTTCACCACTATATACAAGACTATAATAGCTCAGTTGGGACATTGGGTGATCCGGAAAGCAGATAACCCCGGTTCGAATCCAGATGTCCTATTAGGTTTTTTTTGTTCAAGTTTTGTACCTTCTTAAAAATCCGAGCAAAGCTCGCTCGTCCAGGTACTATATAAATATATGAGGCTAATATTGAATATATTATAATAAGGCAGTCGCTCTAGTTTGTTATCGTCATTTTAAATTCAATACAGAATTTTCAAATCACTTATTGAACGTCAAAAACATATTATGCGTCAGACTTGAGACAAAAAAATCACCTCTTTTTTTATGAAAATAAGTGACGAGACTGACGTTCAGCTGATGGTAATTGATACGCCCTGCCGATTACAATGCAGGGCCGCTCAAGATTATTGCAAAACTAATATATACAAGTCTCATGTAATCTAGGCCAATGAACAGCTTTTAGATTTGTTACATGTTTCTTTGTTTGTCCAAGCTGATCTCAGAAAATACTGAATTCGATCTGTTTCTCAACTCAACAAGCGGCTTATAGGAACATAATATCTACTCTTTCTTTCATTTTAAACAGTACAAATACAAAAAAGTGTTAAGCATTAATAATAATAATATTTGCACATTTTTACACACAATATCTTGCCCCAAAGTAGGCATAGCCTGTATGGGTACAAGACAACGATATATTTAATACAATATACTTACTGAAACATACATAAATATATATATAAACACCTATATCTTAATATAAATGATTGCACCTATCGAGATTCGAACCCGGGACCTCTAGCTTTAAGTAGTCAGGATCACTAACCATTCGGCTATATGGTTCGTCTAATAAATAAGTAAATTAAGTCATGTAATAATTTACCCTTACATGTCACTGGCAAACATATTAACGGCCGTTCCCAATATTCAGTCTATCTCTTACTTAGATAAAAATCGTAACTATCGTTGACTTTTCGACGGTAACTCACCTTATCTGTACACGCCGTCTGTCAATGGGATGACGTATAGCTTACCAGCGATAGAAGTCTGTATGGAAATTGCACACGTCCCAATATAAGGCGATAAGAATGACTTATCGGGTATATTGGGACAGCTTCAGATTATTATTGACAGCTAATTACTGATAATAATAAAAATTTATTTCTATCTGTAGATAGTATATTGGGAACGGCCGTAAATGTCTCAACATAACCATATTGGCGGTCATAAGCCATTAATATGTTATTAGCTGATAATGAACAATAAGCAATAACAACACACACATAAGCTGAACATCATCATACTGACGTCCTTTGCCAGGATTACGTGACCAGGGTACAGGATCGAGGCGACATTCGGATCAAGGTGCCGCGGGCATCTGAATGATAATGAGGCTAGACTTGGAAGTATTGAGGGACAGGTAAAGGCTTCTTGCAACAGCCTAGAGTTTTAACCTTCGCTTATTTTACTGCGACGTGCGAAGGGACTGTTGCTGTAATAAATAAAAAAATATTTGAAACTAATCGCTGGTCGTTTTGGTTTCGTATTTAAACATTCTGGTGAAGAATATAATGTCTAATGATTAACCAATAAAATTTTGAAAACAAATTTACATGAGATGCAGTTAAAAAGTTATTATTTCTTTAAAATTTTCTCTTTATGAATTTTTAGGAACTAGGTTTTAAATGGTGCAAATAGCCCCTTTTTTGCAGCACAAAACTAGTATTAACATGGGCTGCGCTGCCCCATAACAATATACCATAGGAGATAATACTATGAAAATAACTAAACTGGTCGCGCCGTATCTATGTCAGTTAACTATCTAACAGCCGTTCCCAAGATTCAGACTATCCCTTACTTTAGATAAAAACCTAAACTATCATTGACTTTTCTGACCCAATAAACTTATCGACGGTAACTCACCTTATCCGTGCACGCTCTGTCAATGGGACGACGTTTAGCTTACCAGCGATATAAAGTTTGTATGGAAATTGCAATTCACGCGTCCCAATATAAGGCGATAAGAATGACTTATCGGGTATATTGCGACAGCTTCAGATTATTGACAGCTAATTACTGACAGTAGAAGGTAGTAATTTATCTCTATCTGTAGATAGTATACTGGGAACGGCCATAAATGTTTTAACAGCATAATAATCAGTAGAACTAAGTCCAACTAAAGAATAAAATAATAATTTGGGTTGTCATAAGAATATTTTTATTTTATTTTATGAAAATAAGGGACGAGACGAGCAAGACGTTCAGCTGATGGTAATTATACACCCAACCCATTACAATGCAGTGTCGCTCAGGATTCTTGAAAAACCCCAAAATTTCTGAGCGGCACTACAAGTGCGCTTGTCACCTTGATACATACAGACAGATGTTACGTCTAATTTGCCCAGTAATTTCACTAGCTACGGTGCCCTTTTGACCGAAACACAGTAATGCTTACACATTACTGCTTCACGGCAGAAATCTCCCACTGGTATAAAGATCCTGGTCCTCCCGATAGTGAATGATATTTGTTGATTAAGTATAAACAATATATCTGAGGCAAGATTATGAATTCCGATGCAGTGGTAGTGTTTTCGAAGATTCGAAAGGAATAAATTATGAGAATAAATGCCTTATATGCGTTTTCATTCTTCAGTAAGGATTTGTTGCCGAAAACTCAAACCTTAACGCATATTTCAAGTTAATATAACAATTACAGGCTCGCAGCGAATCGTAGAAACAATATTTTCGTATTAATTAAGCGTACCTTCGCTCACCAGCGTCATAGCTGATATTCAAACTGGTTTGGTTTTTATAAAAGTAATAATATTTGGCAACTCTAAATATTTATGGTACCTACTACTTCCACCGGTATTTTAATGCCAAACTTATTTTAGATTCATAATCTCATCATAGTACAGTTTGGGATTCAACTAGGTTCAAAAGGATTAATATTTATTTAATAATTCATCGCTTTTAATTTTTTTTATTCCCATTTTTTTACTTTCACGATTTCAAAGTAAGACGAAAATACGTGTTTGTATCTGTAAAATGGTGGGAAACTGTCAGTGTGTCAAATGGATGACGTAGGTTTTTAACCAATGTGTGTTGCCCGTACACACGGAACACAGAAGTGGTTGCTACCTATGGGTCTTATGAGGAAGCTCATTGTTGCTAAGCTGGCAATAGAGAGGGCTATGACCAGAGTTTCCTTGCGAGATCGAATCAGAAATGAGGAGATCCGTAGGAGAACCAAAGTCACCGGACATAGCCTAAATGATTGCGAAACTGAAGTGGCAGTGGGCTGGGCACATAGCTCGACGGACAGATGGCCCTTTGGGCAGTAAGGTCCTCGAATGGCGACCACGTACCGGAAGGCGCAGTGTTGGTAGGCTACCTACAAGATGGACCAACGATCTGTTCAAGATCGCCGGAGAAGGTTGGATCAGATCGCACCCTTACTGTAAGTCGTTAAGGAGCCCCATTGATCATCATATTCTACTACGACAATTACTTGACCATAACTATGTTATGGTAGATGACTTATTTAAATTATCCGGATAGCATCAAAAAGATTCGGCTGAGTATCGAGTAGTAATTGAAGAGTACCGTTACTTTGTCATGGATACTGTAATCAGAACTTTACCAAACTCTCACCAAACTATCTTTGAGGTATATCCTTTCGAATAAAAAAAATAATAATAAAAAAACAACCGACTTCAAAAACACTATTCCAAAACAATAGATATAAAAAGTATAAAAATAAGTGTGTATGTTTATACAATCTAATTAAGTAATGTAATTCTAGTTATGATTATTGTTTTTTTTGGAATGTCGGTGTCGGTGTCCTTCCGCCGCGACCCGTTCTCGCCTCTCGCTTCCTCACTACTCAAGCACATCACATCTCACCTCTCGCCTCCTCACGACTCAAGCACATCTCATCTATAACTATGTATGTAGTAACAAACCTATCTTGGATGAAACCGACTCCAAAAATTAAAATAATCGTAACTAGAATTAGATTAATTAATTAGATTGTATAAATACGCAATTATTTTTATACTTTTTAGAGCACATTACATCTATTGTTTTAGAATAGTGTTTTTGAAGTCGTTTGTTTTCTTGTTATAATTTTTTTTATTTTATGATTTTTAGTGAATTTGAAGTACACTAACTAACAATTTGTCTAAATATGTGTAGATATACTAAATTTTTCAATGCAGCAATGAACGTAAGTGCTTTGCAATTTGATTACAGACAGTAAGAAACCCTTACTGTAAGTGGTTAAGGAGTCCCATTGATCATCATATTCGACTACGACAATATATTGACTATATCTATGTTATGGTAGATGACTTAAATATCCGAATAGCATAAAAAAGATTCGGCCGAGAATAGCTAATTTGCTCCTAAGAATTGAAGAGTTCCGTTACTTTGTCATGGATTCCGTAATCGGATCCTAACCAAACTCTCACCAAACTATCTTTGTCCTTTCCAATAAAAATCATCGGAATCGGTTGGCGAGATATTGAGTTATTCGTAAATTTATCGTCCACTTTGCTATACGTAGGTATAGCAAATTTAAGGCTTTTATGGTTTTCTCATGGAAGAATTATCTAAATTGGTTCACCCAGTCGAAAGTTTTGAGGTAACAAACAGTAAAAAAAAAGAACATACCGACGAATTGAGAACCTCCTTTTTTGAAGTCGGTTAAAAAGAATCATCGAAATCGGTTGGCGCGATATTGAGTTATTCATAAATTTGTCATCCAGAAACGTATAGCAAATTTAAGACTTTTATATGGTTTTCTCATGGATGCCATTGGCAGATCTGGACCAAATTAGAAAGCACCAGCTTTCAAGTAAAATAGAATAATCAAAATCGGTTTACCCAGTCGAAAGTTTTGAGGTAACAAACATAATAAAAAACTTACCGACGAATTGAGAACCTCCTCCTTTTTTGAAGTCTTTAATACTTTAATTCTAGAATATTGTATTTTATCGTTAATTTACTTCAAATAATTTACTAGCCAACGTATTGATAAATAAATAAGAAAGCCATAAATATAAATTTTAATAAATCACTGTGTTCATAATACGAATCCACAACATAATGGTTGACTAGAGATGTTATTGACCTCAATAACAAGCATGGCAGACAAAAACGTTAGGTCTCTCCAAAAGGCGTGATTTGGAGATGGCGGGTGATTACATCGTGGTTCTTTATTTATTTATTATTATGATACACTATTGATCTTACACTAAACATTTATAACTATTCAAATTATAAACTATTAAATATTATAAATAACTAATAATAATGATTCATAACTAATAACTATGGTTCGAAGTGTAACAACATCTATTAAAGTGTATACAGCATTCACAAAACAAAAACAACAACACGTTAGTAAAAACAAAGAATATTGAAAGTTAAATTAAATTAAATTAATTAATTTATTACAAACTATCAGACTTACATGGGCATCACTTTAATTTTGCTGGGTATAATTAATTAAATTATGGTGGTGCCTTTGCACAGGATGCCTATTTCTGCCGTTAAGCAGTAATGTGTATGCATTACTGTGTTTCGGTCTGAAGGGCGCCGTACCTAGTGAAATTACTGGGCAAATGAGACTTAACATCTTGTCTCAAGGTGACGACCGCAGTTGTAGTGCCACTCCGAATTTTTGGGGATTTCAAGAATCCTGAGCGGCACTGCATTGTAATGGGCAGGGCGTATCAATCACCATCAGCTGAACGTCCTGCTCGTCTCGTCCCTTATTATCATAAAAAGAAGGACCTTTCTTTCTTTTCTCTATTTAACCACGGACGAGTAAAAAAAATAAGGACTCCGTGTCTCCTACATAACAGTGAAGGATCAAAACAGCCAGTTAACGTGTAAATACATAGCCCCACGCACACACTTACACTAATATAAGCCGATCAGCCGCCTTTATGATATCTGCCATCGTCTGTGACGGATCAGTTAACGTTTCATTAAAATATTGTTAAAATGCTGCCGTGTATTGAAAAATTGTGTAAAAACAATACTAGGATACCATAAAAATGTCAAGGAATTACCTTTCACAGATAGAATAGTAGAATTGCACACTATTTTTTATCATAGCCAAGATTACACTCGGCTATATGGCTTTCACGCTCCAAATTGATATGTCCATGTGAAGCAGATGAAATACCTTTTCGCATGGCTCAAAAGAGGACACAGTGCGGCTAACACCCAATGTAACTTAAGAGGCACATGAAGTGAGAGTACATAACACATAAAGGGAATTTGATAAAAGTAAAAAGGGTACAATTTATTATTTTTTACGAAGTAACTAACTTGGAACATCAGAAAAGACTGTAAAATCTAATTTTTAAAATATTTTTGAAGTTATACCTCTGTAGGCGCGTTATGAAAAAATGATAAGAGTGAAATTTTAAGATGCGCGCGCATCACTCTAACACAAAAGTAACAGGTTGAAGTTGGTTCTTAAAAATTCACTGACGTTTCCGTCATTCGTTATATTATTATTTTTTTGGTTTCTTCGTCCATTATTAGGACAGGCAAAGGGTTCAAGTCCATACAAACGTATTCATTAATTAATAAATAATTGTCAAAGCCATCTGCATAATTAATTGAAAGATTTTACAAAATTGTTCTTTCTATAAACGTAGAATAGCACGAGGAATAAATCATTTTAATGATTTTTGCGTCGTTAGGCCAAAGAAGTAAGAATCGAATACAGTTTTATAATAAAATCCCAGCCAAGTTCAAGCATTATTAATAAATATATTTAAATGTTTTATTAAAAAATGTCTCTGTCGTAAATCCTACTACTCCACAGCTGAATATCTAATTGATCGGACAGCCTGGGGGTAGATCATGATTGTTTTATAGCGATAGAAACTGTACAATATTGTATATTTTTATTGAAAAGAGCGCAAAAAAAAAGAATGCTTAGAGTTTCTTGCGCCGCGTCTTCTCTCTTAGAGCGCCATTTCTTTCCGAAGCGTTAGTTGTATCTCTCTAGATATTATATATATTAGAAATGACATCAAAAAGAATTGTAAAGGAATCAATGTTGAGAAAATAAATGCCTTTTATGCCTTTTTATTACTTCTTGCGTGCATACATAAGTACTATACATAACTTGGAACATCAGAAATGACTGTAAAATTTAAATTTAAGATATTATTAATTTAAAGTAAAATTAACAAAGGCATCTCAAACAAAGCGATAATTAAAATAATCATAAACAATGCTAATACATCACTCCGTGCAGTTTATTATCTGCAACATATATCCGTGTATAATTAGGAACTAAAATCGGGTTATAAACTTATGTTAGATACTCGGCACATATTGTCTTGTTGATGTGAAAACTTCTTTAGCGACGTTCAGCGCTTTTCTTGAACTCGCGTCAGGACACGTGGCCTGATCGAACATTCATAAGACAATCGTTGCAATTATAGATGAAAGAGTTAGAAGTATAACTAATTATAGATCAGTTATTTCTATCATGGTCATACGGTCATTGGACCTGTGGTTGAATCAGTGATCGAATCTCAGCCGTGAAATATTTTTACAGTTTATTTTCAATGAAAGTTGATTTTTCTTAGCAATTTCTGAGAGATAATATAAATTGTAATTTTTGTATACGATAGCGCAATAAATGAATATTGTATTTAACCACATATATGCTAGATTAAGCCATTAACCATTCCAAAATATTCAAAAATACACAACGTTAATGTTCAAGGTTTCACTTCTGCCGGCACTTCCGGAGTGCAACCCGTTATTTTTTTTTAGAAGAGATCAACCGAACATATAATATACGAGTCACCTGATGGTATGTAATTACCGGAGCCCATTATTTCTATTAATACCAGAGGAATGACAAAAGCGTTGCTGGCCGACCGAAAACACATTGGAACCAACATGGCGGGCGGGAACCGGACTGTAGGTACCGTGGTGAGAGTCAACTGTTCTACCTGTTGTGCCACTGTCGCTTTTTTAGAGTTCCGTAGCCAAATGGCAAATCTACCACTTTGGAAGTGTCTCTCGCGCAAACTATTGTTGATATTAGAAATCTCAATGTCATTTTTTCCTATCTCGAAGACCTATCTATATTATTGTTTCCTACCTATTATTTCTTTTGTTATTTTTGTGAAAAATAACTTAATTCGATTTACAGAATACATTTACTTAACAAGTTTCAACAGTATAGTTCTTATAGTTTCGGAGAAAAGTGGCTGTGACATACGGACGGACAGACAGACAGACATGACGAATCTATAAGGGTTCCGTTGTCGTGCCAGATTTTGGCGACTCAACATGTCCTGAGGATGCCTCGTGTAGAGGCGAAACACGTGTCGAATTGTTTAAAGTCAAATATTGGCGGAATTGTGTTAATTCCGCCAATATTTGAAATATATTATAAATATTTATAAGAAAACTCAAATCATTTGAGTAATTAATTTTAGAGTTAAACCGTTTCTTGGACATTGCAACATTACTTTCTTTTTCTAAAATAAAATAATCTAAGTTACTCCTTATTACATAAGTTACCTGCTACTAAAAGTCCCGTCAAAATCGGTCCAGCCATTTCAGAGATAAGCCGAAACAAACAGACAGACAGAAATTAAAAAATATATATTTTGGTATATGTACCGTAAATATATTCATTTACATGTAGTAAAAAATGGTCATTTCAATATTACAAACAGACACTCTAATTTTATTTACATGTATAGATTTATCGCTGTTGGTTCGATAAATATTTTTAGCCTGGGAACAAATTCAATTTACTCATAACGGAACTGTCAACCTTCTGTACATTAATCTATACTAATATTATAAAGCTGCAGTGTTTGTTTGTTTGTTTGAACGCGCTAATCTCTGGTACTACTGGTCCGATTTTAATGATTCTTTCAGTGTTGGGTAGTCCATTTATCGAGGAAGGCTATAGGCTATGTTTTTTTTTTTAATTAGGGATCCGTAATAAAATTGCTATTTGTAACACAAGGTGTAAAATCGAAAACCTATTTTTGCGTGCGCTGCAAAAACTATTGACAATAGAACAAAATGATGTACAGGCTATAATATAGGCAATATTTTATTACTTATAAAACTATCGCGTGAATTATACTTTATATGGCAAAACAACGTTTGCCGGGTCAGCTAGTGTAAATATATTTATGTTGCTGGTTCTGTATTTATCGGATGATGCAGTTTCGTCTTTATATAATCATCAAATCAAAAGAGCAGCGTAACTTGACAGGAAGTAAGTGATAATCAAAGCTTATGGAAAGCCAAAAATTAAAAAAAAAATCATAAAAATGAATTTTATTTTTCTGTTGAATTTTTTCCTGGCGCCTGTCTAAGGAGCGGATGCATTCGCATAAAATTTAAAAAGTATTTTCTTTCATTAACGCGAGTGTTACACATTTAAATAAAACACTTTTGAAGGATTAAAACGCGTGTAAATATAACAGTATTTTTATATTAGATTTTTGCGTAAAAGTTGAATTTTAATTATCATTTAGTTAATCAGTCGTTTCAAGACCTTTCCAGATCTCGTTTTCAGGGTACCTTTTACGCAAAAATCTAATATAAAAACACAGTGACAATTTTATTTGTGTGTTTTATTAAAAATTGAAATAGTTAATAATTTAACTTTACGATCAATGAACTTGAAGCACGAGCGTTAGAATCTCAGTGAGAATTTTTGCTTTTTTGTTTACTTTTTGCTTAAATGTTCAATACTACCTTTACTACTATTTTTACCAGTGGGAGAGCCTACTTTGAGGCCTATTTCTGCCGTGAAGCAGTAATGTGTAAGCATTATTGTGTTCGGTCTGAAGGGCGCCGTAGATTATGAAATTACTGGGCAAATGAGACTTAATATCCTAAGTCTTAAGGTGTTGCGCAATTGTAGTGTCGCTCAGAATTTTTAGGTCACTCGAGAAACCTGAGCGGCACTGCATTGTAATGGGCAGGGCTTAGCAATTACCATCAGCTGAACGTCCTGCTCGTCTCGTCTCATTAAAAGAAAACTATCGATGTAATAAAATTTTTAATTAATTTCAAGAGTCTGGCAACAAATTTCCCATTCTCAAGTTGTGGTCGTTTATTAAGTTTTGGACTCAGAATAATAAGAGATTTTTTGTTTAGGCATCATTTATGATAACCGAATATATCTCCTGCTTGTCTTGGGGAATCTTTGTAAAAGGAATTAAAATTAAACGATCATATTTTGAACTAGTTGACCCGGCCAACGTTGTTTTGCCATATAAATTATTTTTAGAGTTAGACATTTCTTGGACATTGCAACATTACTTTATTTTTCTAAATAAAAGAATTTTTCTACAATAAAAGTCCCGTCAAAATAGGTCCAGCCATTTCAGAGATTAGCTGGAACAAACAGACAGACTGACAGAGAAAAATTTATTCATAATGTTATTTTGGTGTATGTACCCTATATATATTCATATACATGTAGTAAAAAAAGGGTTTATTTCAATATTACGAACAGACACTCCAGTTTTATTTATCTATATAGACGAACCGGTTATATGTATATAGTGACGAACTGTTCGTACCTCGGTTGGCACGTTTTACGGCCGTTTTCAATAAGCTATCTATCCTTAGTTTCAGTTACTAGTGGTAGACAAATCTATACTTTTATGATTACTTACATTTTAATAACCTATCGCCTAACATCTAACCTGTATGGACATGACTATGGATAGATAAGACCTTGTCATTAAACGGTGACAACAATTCATCCGTAACTAGAGTTATAACTATACGTTATTGAAAACGGCCAGTAGTGAACTTAAAACGTGTTTTTCAATGTAACTCTCTAGGAAATGTATGTACCAGAATAAGCATTTGATCCCGACCACCTAGAAACCCAAACTAAATGATTTTTGAACTTTTCTTATCAAGATCTTTCCAACGATATATTACAATTAAGGTCTGCATTTATTGTGGAAAAAAAACCCAACGCCGTATTCTCTCACAGAAAATATGTCCACACAAAACAAATATTGGAAATAAAAATAATTACGGGCCCCAAATCGAAATAAAAAGTATCCTATCTCTCAAGTTGGACTAAACTGCACACCATGAAGTAATCCCCATTAAAATCCGTTCATTAGTTTAGGAGTCCATCGCGGACAAACAACGTGTCACGTTATTTATATATATTGAGATATAGATAATGGATTTTGCTTGGATTGATCATACGTCTCACTGAAGTTTCAATTGATAAATAACCGCGACAATATTATATAGTAGGGCTGCGAACCGTACCCTTACATAGAGTATTATAGTCTACATCATGTAGGCTCACTCTATAATCTATGATACCAATAGTGTCACAGTACTTGTGCCACTCATTTAATTTTATGCAAACTTATTTTATTTTTATAAGTAACTAGCTGCGCCGACAGACGTTGTTCTGTAGATAGTAAAAAAAAACACTGTTTTATAGAAAATTGGCAATAATATTTCAAAACATCAAGAATTATTTGGTAAAAATGCTCCCTGTTGTTATAATGAAATTGTTTCACAGCGGAAGTGTCAAACCGTGCGTCACTAAATTGTCTCATAGAAAATATGTCCATACAAAACAAATATAGAAAATAAAAATAATTATGGGTCCCGAATCGAAATAAAAAGTATCCTATCTCTCAAGTTGGACCAAACTGCACTCCATGAAGTAATCCCCCATTAAAATCGGTTCATTAGTTTAGGAGTCCATCGCGGACAAACAACGTGTCAAGTAATTTATATATATTAAGATTATACTAGCCGTTCCCGCTCGCTTCGCTGTACGAATTTTAAAAGGAAATAAATTAGTGAAGGAACATTGGAATTCAAAAAATAAGCTAAGCTATAAAACATCTAGAATAAATTTGGCATCGAATGGTGGTAGTTTCATGTCGATACGATCAGTGGTTTAGGCGTGATGATTGAGCCTCAAACAAAGACCATTTTCATTATATAGGTATACTAGCTGACCGAGCAAACGTTGTATTGCCGATATTAAAATCGCGATAAATAAGTAACTGTTGATTGACTCATAATGAAACAAATTTAAAAAAAAAATGTCAAAAAAATAAAAGATAAAATTTCGTGTGGACCACCCTTAACATTTAGGGGGATGAAAAATAGATGTTGTCCGATTCTTAGACCTACCCAATATGCACTCAAAATTTCATGAGAAGTAGTTCAATGTTTAACACCATGACACGAGAATTTTATATATTAGATATATAGGTATATTTAAAAATATAAAAATAAATGATACTCTTGTTTTGGAAGTCCGTGCCCTTTATTTACCTCCTCCTCTATTTTTTAATTGACAACCCTAATTAACCGACTTCAAAATAGGAGGTTCTCAATTCTTTGGTGTCTTTTTTAATTTATTTTCAGATATTTCGACTGGGTGGATCGACTTTGATAATTCTTTTTTATGTGAAAGCTGGTGCTTCCCGTGTGGTTCCATTGCAATTTGGTCCAGATTTGACAATGGCATCCATGAGAAAACCATAAAAGTCTTAAATTGGCTATAAATATTTGCGCGGCAAATTTACGAATTAAGAATTATTAATTAGATTGTATAAAAATACGCATTTGTTTTTATACTTTTTAGTGCATATTATATCTATTGTTTTGGAATAGTGTTTTCGAAGGCGGTTATTTTTTTATTAATATTTTATTTTAATTATGTAGGTGCAATAAGAACATTAATATTTTTCATATTTATCAGTAAAATTCAAATCTTGAGTAATCCTGAAATGAAAATAATAGTAAAATAGAAAAGACACACTACTTACCGATAGACAGACGACTGCAACAAATAACTTCATTTTAATGTACATCGCGACAGTATGAAGAATTTCTTTTTATCCGAATAATTTTCTTAATAATTTAAATCGTTTTGATCGCTTGAACTTCCAAACGCGGTACAGACGGGTTGCGCCTGCGCACATCTGCACTGCTGTGGCGACCAACGTGCCACTCTGGCCATGCCGCGGGAAAACTGTGAACGTGATTGAAATTCTTCATCAATAATTTTTGAAGTTATAACTATATATACTTCTTTAGGCGCGTTATGAAAAAATCATTAGAGTGAAAGTTTGAGATGCGCGTATTTTCTGACGTTTCCGTCTTTCGTAATTTTTTTTTTTGGTTTCTTCGTCCATTAGGACATTAGGACAGGCAAAGGGTTCAAGCCTAAACAGCCGAATTATTTAATAATTAAATGTCAAAGCAATCTTTACAGGATTTTTACAAAATTGTTCTTTGTAAAAACGTAGAATAGCACGAGTAATAAATCATTTTTATGATTTTTGACGTTAGGCCAAAGAAGTATAACTTCTTGCGTGCATGCATAAGTACACACATACTTTTTTTCCTGGCTCCACCATAGACATAGACATAACTAATGTATAGAGGACCTGACAGCCCGATAATACGTGCTCAATTTTCGTGTGCGTTAGCTAGGAGTTCAATATTCAAAATACTAACCCCCTTATTCATAATAGTCTGCTAACTTAAAGCATTGCTAATTCTCTCTCTGCCAAGCCTAGCTGATTGCCAAAGTTAAAGTCAAATAAACTTTACGTTCCTAAAAACTTGAGCTCGTGAGAAGAACATACAAGAAACTCAACGGCCACTCTTTTCTATCAAATAGAGTATTTTACAATGGCTGTAATATACATAATAAATTAGTTTGTAGGGTGCTGCATTAAATATATAAGTCGTGTTTAAATTAAATAAATTATTTCATATAAAGAATTAACTGTGTAAATATAAATTATCAACATCAACATTTAGAGCTTGAACTCATTGTTTGTGTAAGTATACTTCGTGAACATGATGGTCGTGATTACTGTCACATTTAGTAATTACATCCAACAAATACAATGACTTATTAACTATAACAGGTCGACCTGGACAAGCAGCACTGGTTTACGAGTTGACGCATGGACCAGCCATTGTTCCCTTCGCTCATATTTGAGGGACGGAGATGACCCGGCACACGATACGATTTAGTTCGTCCAACACTGCTGCTGGTTCTGCTGGAAGGTAACTGATGCGTGATGCACGGCTCCCCTGCGACCTCGGCCTCAAACCGCCCGTGAATTGAACAATCCACTTAGCTGTAACATTCGTATGCGCACTACGACTACTAGCTACTACCGTGGCTCCGTCTACGACTTTCCGTTTTACTTCCATGCTCTATGTAGGTATATCATAAATAATTAGTTTTTCTTTTAAAAAATTTAACCTAAAAACAACCGACTTCAAAAACACTATTCCAAAACAAGATATATAATATGCACTAAAAAGTATAAAAATAATTGCGTATTTTTATACAATCTAATAAATAAATCTAATTCTTGTTATGATAATTGTTATTTTTGGAATCGGTGTCCTACCGCCGCAACCCGCTCTCGCCTCTCGCCTCCTCACGACTCAAGCACATCTCACCTATAACTAGCATGTAGTTACAAACCTATCTTGGATGAAATATCTAATGTAGATATACTAAATTTTTCAATGCAGCAATGAACATAAGTCCTTTGCAATTTGATTACAGACAGTTAGAAATTCTGCAACGATCGAACCCTTACTGTAAGTCGTTAAGGAGTCTTAACCATATTAATTACTTGACCATAACTATGTTATGGTAGATGACTTAAATATCCCGTTAGCAATAAAAAAGATTCGGCCGAGTATCGTTAATTTGCTCCTAAGAACTGATGAATTCCGTTACTTTGTCATGGATTCCGTAATCAGAACCTAACCTATGAAGTATATATATCCTTTCCAATAAAAAAATAATCGAAATCGGTTGGCGCGATATTGAGTTATTCGTAAATTTATCATCCACTTTGCTATACCTATGTATAGCAAATTTAAGAGTTATGGTTTTGTCTTGGATGCCTTTGTCAGATCTGGACCAAATAACAATGGGAAGCACCAGCTTTCAAATAAAAAAAGAATGAATTATTTATTAAAAAATTAAAACGTCGAAAAAATTTGAGGCTGACAATTAACCTCTATTTTGAGCAATGCACGCAACCTAACACAAAGTCAGATAAAAATCGCGAGTGTAACACGTATCTTGTACGCACACTAAAGTATTAAACCAGGCCTGTTTTTATCGGTTGTCTAATCAAAAGCTATAATAACATATAACATGCACACAGTTCATACTAGTTTAGCTGTCTTTGCTCCCTGTATGTAAATAATTAATAATATAATTAAGAAACATTTTTAACATATAATACTATTACTAATTATTATTATTGTAATGTTTGGGAAATAAAGTTATATAATTATTTATTGACAGAAAAATATTTATCACCTTTTAAAAAAAATATAGCAAAGATGCAAACGGGCGTCAAATGCTTTTTTATTAGCAAGTGTATCAGGAGTTAAATTAATTTTTCCTACAGATAATCTGCAAACCATTCTAGCCTTAATGCGTAAAAAATGCCCTAATACTACAAAAACTGAGACGTGTTTTGTCCCTTTGACGTAAATTAGGACTTCTGTTATGGACCGGGGTGCATTCAAAGTGCCGTTTTCTATGAAGGCTAACCTGTACGGTCCAATACATTAATGGCTGCCAAAAACATAACTGGGCTACCAACATAAGGGGTTTTTTCTTCAAAGCTAACTTCTGCGAAACAGCCACAAAAAGTAACTACAAGTTGATCGTAGTATGCGTAAACAAATCAATGTATTATTAGTCCACCGCAGTTACAAACTGAGTACGACCAAAAATTTTGCTGCTATTTTTTTTGTGAAACTTTGTTCTATTACTGTTTTTTCTGTGCCCAGTCCTTCATTGAAGTTGGACAATATTAAAAGAAAGAACAATAACTCCGCAAAACATTTTCACTTCTCTTGCTAAAATGAATGAACAATTACTATTTGTGTGTCTAAATCATATAAAAAAATTATGGGTCTCGTTTTTCCATAGTAGGTTCGCATTATCGAAAACAGTTCTTCCAAGTGACGGCAATGAGTTGTTTAATTATGGATCTACGTAAGTATATTATCCTAGGGCCCCAAAAACTAACAGTCCGTCCCTGGCCATAACAATGTAATTTAATATAATAAGTACACCATTATTCAAACACGAATATAGAAAAAACGAATGACAAAAGTTTGTGAAAATCCGAAGAGAGTGGGTCGTTGAATGATATAAATAACTCGTAGAGAGAAATGAAAAAAGTTTCATATACGAAGTAGGTACCTACGGGCTACGAGTAATGATCGCAGAGGAGCAAATTAGTTTAGTTTGTGAAACAGAGTAGTGTGACGACGGATTTGTGGAGGACTGTTTCAATAATAAAATAAATTGTAGCTTTGTACGCTACACAAAACTCTAATCTATTGTAACATGTACACATCAAAATACTATCAAATTTAATACCTACATACTTTAACAATTCAATTTGCGTTCTTTTTAATAAAGTCGAGCTAGATGAATGGTAGATGCTAAAATAAATTTAAAAAATCTCTTCAATTGATGATAATATTATGTATTATCTAATTATACTTATTTTTTTTTTTGGGCGACCTCTAGTATATCTTTATGAGTAATAGTAAGTAATAGGTAATAACCCTCAAATTGTCCAATCCACGGCAGGCACGGTTCAATTACTTGGCGGAGTGTACATGAGTAGTGTAGTAGTAGTATTACACTCGACCGGGGTCACCAAAAGCCAAAGCTATATTTGCATAAAAAAACTGGGTGTTATCGCTATATACCCATCGAACTGTCAGGTCTGATTACATAATATTATTAAGTTTCTGTCTGATACTCCAGGAACAGCTTCAACCATTTGACTGCATGCAACAAACACTTCTTGGATTTGCAGGAATTTCTCAGAATACCGGATGTATTCTGGAAACGGCTCGATTGTCTGACGTTGCGTAGAGTTGTTATTTTATTAGTGATAATATTATTATTCGTATGCCACGATTATCGAAATGGTGGACTTTTTTTTTGTGCTGTGTTTCCAGGTGACATTATGAGCTAAACTTATTAACCCAAAGAGTATAATAATATATAGGGAAAAGAGAGCCCTCTCTACGCATTATGAGCTGCCTATTTGAAAACTAGCGCCATCTGAATATTGGCCCCGAAAATAACTATATATTAGGTCGAAATTATGAAATTCATTTTTAATGTTGTGACGTAATTAAATAACTAACTCTACTTTTTAATGTAGGTATTGCAATTTTTACCATGTTGAAATTGCGCGTAGAGTTAGTTATTTAATTTTGCCATACTAACATAGAACATAAAGGATAGATTTAGTAGTGTTGGTATGAGTAATTGAATTGATTGGGTGGCAGAAATAAAAAGCAATGTTTGCATATTATTTTTTATTTTTATAATGTTTATGTTAATCATAATATTGTTGGGCAGCTGTTTTTGTTTCGCCTTCACCCACATATGTTAATTTTCCTGACAAAATTCGATTGATCGATCTGCACCACCTTTTAACCTTGCTTTGAAAGATTGTCCTTTTTTTCGCAAGCGCGATATTTCTGCTTGAAGATGCTTGATCTTTGTGCGCTGTGGAGCCATTAGATCTGTGAAAGAATGTTTAATTTACAAATTGTATAGTATAATATATGTATTATATGGTATTAAATAAATGGACAATATGAAAAGGGATTCAGTCTTAAAGTCTATATATATAAAAATGAATTGCTGTTCGTTAGTCTTGCTAAAACTTGAGAATGGCTGGATCGATTTGGCTAATTTCGGTCTTGAATTTTTTGTGGAAGTCCAGTAAAGGTTTTGATAAGAAGAATTTAATATGTACAGCACGACGCCTGTCGGGTCAGCTAGTAATGAATAAAAATATATTCAAAATTTCATTCCCACACGGACATTAACTGTTCTCAATCCTATCAGGTACCAATGCAGCCTTAATCAAAAAAGATATTTGGCTCAATAGTCTTTATGTTATAAAATTACTGTCACATTTATGGTTAATGTTTGTTAAATAAAGACCTTTCGAATTTCTTATCATGTTTAATTTCTTATGAGTGTTGTAATATTACATCAAAGCCCGCCATTGTCAGGTGTGCTACTCCCTAACTTTGCTGACTCACATACTACAAAATAAATGATGGGCCATTACAAGAATCTTGCTGATTTTTGTCCCCAGCTCCGGGACTATGAGGGAACTACCTTGCCCACCTAGACAAAAGATCATAAACTATGTCAAATTTCATACAAATTTATTCAGCACTTTTTGGATAAAAAAGTATAAAATTAAAATAATTTAAAACATTAAAATTTTCAAAAGAAATCAGAATCTTTCCCATTTGTAATATTAGTATAATAATATTAATACCTTTTCCTTCCTGATGTTCTTTCAGGCTTGCTAATAAAACTATAATTATGTTCCAGCATCAAGCAACTTGAGATGCATCTGAAATTGGAAATAATACTTATGTAGTTTGTTGCCCACTTTGTCAGAGTGAATTTTAACTATACTATTCAAATCATTTCAATTGTCAATTTCAATCAGACGATAATGGAGAAAAATAAAAATAAAACCAAAAATCAAATCATAATGAAGTAGCACTCAGAAAATGTAGAACCAGGGCAGCATTTCTTCAGAGTCTAGAGCTCAAATTAAATCACAAGTTGAAATAAGCTGTCAAACAAAACCATTATAGAAAAAAAGACATACCGACACTACTCACAAAATTTAAAATTATAAAATTTTGTTTTTATTTATGGTTTAGTTGTGTATAATAGATAGAAATATACCATATTATGTAATATTTTGGTATGTGTGCGAAACAAAATATAATCATTAATTTATACATTTATTATATTTGATAATAGCAAACAAATTAAAAAAAATATGTGAATTTTACCTGCAGCCACAGGTTGGAATGTTGTTGAAGTTGATGCTTTTTCTAAAATAAAGTTGCTCACATATGGCTCTGTAAATAATAAATATAATAATAGATTAATGATTATTTATTATTTGTATGCCACAGAGAACCGGAGAACTTTTATTGTGATTTGTAAAATCTTATGTAACTGAAATGAAATTATGAAGACTATATTATATGAAAGCATGACATAAAGATCAAGATCAAATAGGATTTTCAATCAATAACATTTTATGGGCCCAAGATTTTACTATTACAACAAAATTTTGTATATGTATGTCCATAAATATCAATAATTTTAAGAAGATACATAAAAGACATGGGATTAAAAGCAGAACAAAATCAAATTTTCAATGCCCTTTGACTGAGTTTGACTTTATATTCTTCCTGAATATTTTATTTGAAATAGGATATAATATCACTTACAGAAAGTCAGTACTACCTATTGGAAAAAGTATACCTCCGTCCTGAGAAGTAAGGGCATAAGATACTCAGCGAGCTTCTTTTTTTTACATAAAAATATGGTGACAATGTTAAATCATACAATAAAATTTATTATTTAATACCCTGAGGGTGGCCGCTCCATGCCATTTCTGTGGTATCATTAAGAATGTCACTTATGTTATAGTAACCTTTATGACATTGTAAATAAGTTTTATAAATTATTTACCTGAACAGTCTTGCTGTATTATTGTAGGCAGTAAATGTTGTGTGGATGAAGCTTGTCCTAAAATTACTTGACTCTGTAGTTGTCCTGAAAATTAATGTGAATGTTTCAGCTAGAAATGCAACCATTGAATTTTGTAATCACAACTGTGTAAGAAAATCAGGTGTTTCCAGAATGATACAATATACCTTCAAAAAAACCATCAACTCAACAAAGATTCTTAGTGGTGTGACTAAATCTGACAGAGTTAGGGATAGAATCGAATAGACTTACCAAGCAGATGAAGCATCGGAACTGCCAATGTGCTTAGCCATTGATTATGATTTCTGTGTCTGTCAGAAAAGTGTATATCACAAATTCTCTTCTTCTTATAACATTCAAGATCAGATGTTTAAGGGTTTCCAAAAACAAGACTGACCCAAGTTTTAAACTGCTCAGGAATTTGACAGCATCTGGGAAACTATGCATTGGAATCTCTGAAAATAATAAATAACATTATTAAATAAATTGAGTGACTATTAAAGCCATCAGACAAATTGTGATAACCTAGTGTTATGACCATTGGGCTAGTATTAAATTTTGGACTCATATATTGACTTTTCTCTTAATAAAAATGGTGTCAGAAGCCAGCACAGCTGTCAATTATTATTAAACCATATAAGTCAGGGGGAGTCTGAAGTCTGACATAAGATGATTTGAGGGATTGGAGTTTAATCTTTGGGGTTAGATACAGAAAACCGGTATGTTTATAATAGTTTTAACCATGATTGCAAATTCAATCTACGGACCGGTAGTAGAACCTGAGAGTAGAACAAACCTTATATGATACTTTATCACAAGATTAGACAATAAACTATACTATTAAGATTTAAGAGAATAATTTACTTTCCACGGAGCGCACAACCGAAAGCACAACGTCTCGGCATTACACCAAAGTTTATAAATTCCACAAACAAAAGTGTCTCTATCACAAAAAGTAGAAATACACAGAATAAGGAAATTTTTGGAGTGAATTCGCAACAGCAAGGCGGAGGAGCACAAGGCTCGACTCGACGCACTTACACTTCGATTTCAAAACCAAAAATATGCAAAATGGAACACGAGAGCTACATACATGTGCAAACTGCAAACGCTAGAAGTAGCCGCCATTTTATGACCAGTGGGCAGTAGGGGTGAGACGTATTTATCGTCACAGGTATTTGTAACAGGTACCTATTAAAATATCACCGGTTGTCACTGTGACAGGATATCAAAAATAACAGTGACAAGTGTAGGAGTATTTTGTAACAACTAGTATTTTGTAACAACTAGTATTTTATAACACCTAGTATTTTAGTAGCGACTGTTATTTGAGTAACACCTGTTACTGAACAAGTATTTGATAACAACTAGTATTTTAGTAACAACTATACTGAACAAGTATTTAATAACAGCTAGTATTTTAGTAGCAACTGATATTTGAGTAATACCTGTTATTGAACAAATAATTAGGAGTATTTAGTAGGTATTTTTTTAACAGTATTTTGATACAGCTATAATTGTGTGATTTGTAGGTCTGTTATATTATTTTTAATTCAATTTGTAATAAAATAGTTATGGTTCAACTATTCTTTTAAAATATATGGGATAAGAAAAACCCTGTTTACTTTTATTGTTTATTGATTATTTTTCTCTTAGACATATTTGTAAATAATAGATACATCACTTTCATACATTTAATTATCATACTATTGTTAAGATTAGATAGGTAGGTACCTAATTAAAATATTGAAGTGAATTTCAAATGGAAGACCCTGTCTCTGATATCATTTTTCGTAATCGTATTTATTCACAGTTATATTGTGCCTACGAGCAGGAAAATACGGCTCACCTCTTCGAAAGAAAATACCTATATTGGTAATTTGATAGTACCTACTGAATAATATATTTTATGATGTTCATTTCTACTTTATTGTTGAATTATTCGTATGATAAGGGCACATTTTTATTGTGTACTAGGTAAGGATCACTGTTTAAGCATAGGTAGTATTGAAACATAATGAATACGAAATTATAATGATTATTTTTATTACATCAAAACTATAAAAATAATTAATAGGTCTGTACAGCTTTACCTAAGCAGAACTTTTGAAATTCGAAGTTACCACAAGAGAAAGTACTATGTAAAACGTATAGATGGCGCTAACAAGTAACACCAAACAACGAAAAATATACGCCTCACTACAGTAGCTAGTATATTATCACAGATAGTATTAAAATAACAGCTAGTATTTTGTAACAGGTATTTGTCGCTGTTACTTTTGAGTCACAGTCACCGTCATACCTAGTATTGCATTTTGCCTAGTAGGTACGTCTCAACTCTAGTGGGCAGGTTTCAAAGCGAGTGATAGCTGACAAAGCTTTAATTTTGGGGCCAACTATCAGATGGCAATACAGTTTTATGAAAACGTCTCTATAAGGCGACTGTCCCACCCCTGTATTAACCGCATTCCACGAGCTCGATGGCAAACGAGCAAAATTGAACTAACGAAAGTTTGCGCTCTTTGTTTCTTAGTTCCGTAGTTGGAATTTTTACTAAAGATGTTGTGATTTTAGCACCACCTTACGGAGTTATAAATAACTACTGTATCAAGTTGGATGCATATAACTACTGTATCAAGTTGGATGCATCATGCATAAGATATCAGCTACTAGATGGCGCTAGGCCCATAAATAGGTTAAGGTTGCTATGGTAACGCTTGACTACATAATTGTCATAACTCAAGTCAAGTCATAGCATTGTGATTTTCTTCTCAGTCGACACTATAATTTAAATGTTATTTACTTTTTTACTATAGTGAAATAGTATACGGCCAACAGATAATGTGTGATACAATTTCTCCAAGCTGTAGTGTGCGTAAGAATAAAAATTCTCCAGCAATAAATGCTGTTGGTAGAGATAAAGACAAACGTAGACCAATATTGAAAAAGATGATATTATCACAGAAATTAGTACCAGCTGATGGTGGAAAAAGTATTTCAGCAGGCATTATTACTCGGAACCAACAACAAACATCATGTATTCCCAGGGAAGCCACGAAATCAGCGTCCAGGATTGGTAACCATTTAGGTCAATCTGCACTAGATATTTGTAAAAGATGTGGAGACATGCAAAGCAGAAATAAAATAACAACTAGCTCCAAAACACACATATGCAATTCTAATAATTTAATGGATGATATTAAATCTCCAAAACACTTAGCAATAAGTAATCAAAGAAGTTTAGTACAAGAGTATTACAAAAATGAACTGTATCAACGATCGTCAGGATCAATTAATACCTGTGATATTAATAAGAAAGTGTCTCTGGATACCATAACAGAACAACCAGAGAGGAGTTGCCATAATTCCAGTGATACTCTATTTAAAATTTATCCTGACTCATCAGATGACGAGTTCCTGAACCCAAATGACCCTGAAGTTATTCAAAATTTAAAGGAATTTCGCAATAAGAACTTTTTTGAATGCCATTCAGTCAAATCAAGAACTTGCTCTGAGAGTGCCAGCGTTTCTGGTAGTAAAAAACACAAATGTATCTACAGATTCTATTTAAATGAACGTCTCTTCCCAGTGCCATTAAACACAGATCATCATGAAACAATAAGATGCATGGAATGTCAGTTGCCATTACAGTATGATGATGACATGTCAACTAATGGCATGGTGCAAGCTAAAGTTAAATTAAATAATAAAGTGCAAGATATGATGCTGTTGTTGCCAGTAAAGAAAAATCTAATAATTAAAGAGAAAAGAAAAGAGGCCAAATTAAAAAAGGACTTAAACTCAATGTATTTTGGGATAATAAAATTAAATATTAATGGTGACTCGGTGTTTCATAGATCACTGCCTGATAATTCTTTGGCTTTAAAGTATCAAAAAGGATATCAAGAGTTTATTCAAAAAGATGTATATGAGTATGACTCTATAAAAGATGGTGATGTCATTATCATTTAAGATATATTGGAATTTATTTAATAGATAATCTCCTACTATCACATGTAAAATAATATTTAAATCTAGAATGATTTAGCGTTACTTAAATGATTTATTTTTATTTTATACCTAATTTGACAGCATTTCTTATGTTTATACTTATTAAACTCAGTAATTCTCTATTGGATGATAACTTGGCTAATGGCATCAGTCCCAAATTTAAATATGTATTTATGATTGAAAAAAAATCTAAATAAATAATATATTTATAAATTAAAATATTTAATAAAGTTTTACTCTTGAAAATGTTATGATTACAGAACTTTTATATGACTTTGGTTCTTTTCCTTAACTAGTATTAAAACAATAATAAAGTTATGAGATAAATAACCCCAAATTTTTTGAAATACACCATTTTGTTGAAGTTAGAGTAGTGTTGCACCTCAGTCACTGTCAATCAATTGTACCCTGGTCAGTGGCCAAGGTTCATTTAGATGTTGTACTTTGGCCTGGAAAATATTTTCTTAAATTATTTCACATTAATGTTATATTATATTCCTATTAAAATATAAATAGATTAAGTCTTATTAGAAAAAAGAATCGATGAATATCATTTTGATTTTGTTCAGAATTTGTGTGTTATTTTTTGCTACACATGTTATTTAATCGAATAAAACCTATTAAGAATGGTTATATTTTCCATAAATTACCCTCAATTCCTCAATGTGTCTTAGGTACACCATAGTACTGGCCTAGGTTAATAGGGTATGTTGTACCTTGGCCATAAATCCCTTTTTTCGTAATTATAAAAACACATGTAAGTATGAAATACACATTATTATTACACAAGTATTTTGGTTGTGATTACTCAAAGATTCATCATGATCTTTCATAATATCCAAAAATGGTTTGAGAACAGTTAGTAAAATAAAAATAAATAGATATCTAAAAGAACTGTCCTAGGTACAACAGGTTCCTCTACTTCTTTTAACTATCTACAACGAAACACTAGAATGAACTTCCTTTGTGCGGTATTTCCAGGACGATACGACAGTTGAATGTTAAAAAGGCGAGTCCTCCTCCGTTTCTTCTGGTGTCGTATGACAGTATGGGCGATGGTGATCACTAAACATCAGGGAATCCATGGGCGTGCCATCTAGATACTAATTTATTATTTGGAAGAATTCTAAACCAAAATAAAAACTCGTAACTACCTATTTGAAAAAAAAAAACATTTTAATAACTGTTTTCAATTAAATATTTTCTTACACAACAACAGTGCTACAAATGGTCGTACCCTATGTGCTACCAAGATAACTATCTGTATGTTCATAAGAACATTCAAGAATTTTCTAGAAACTGTGACATTCATAATGTTAACACGAGGAACAAACATAATTTGGTTATGCCTACTACCCGGTTGGGTCGAGTTAGTAAGTCTTTTGTTGGGCGATATTTGGGCTTCTACAATATGATCCCAGAAAATGTACAAAACAAATGTGGTTACGAAATTTTAAAGAATTGTTAAAAAACGTTTGTTTGGGAAAGGTTACTATAGCATAAACGATTTGAATGACACCACGGACTGGGAAAAAAGCGAACACCCTCAGGCTCTTTAATTATAAATGTTTATTGTACGGTATCACATTGTAATCCATATTTTTATATTAAAAAAAAAGCCCGCTGAGTTTCTTGCGCCCATTCTTCTAAGGGTTGAGGCAGTCTCTTTTGAATGGGTGGTAGTTTTTGACGTTCAATAATTAATTTTGAATCCTATTTTGAATAAAAATATTTTAATTTACACTAACAATATAATAATAAATCAAATAATTTAATCACAAGTACCTACTTTAGATGCTGTTCCATTAGTAATTTTTAACTAAATAAAATTGCTTTGAGTTTGTTGAGTGCTTGCCCTGGGGCGTAAAAATAATAGGGGAGACCCAGGCCCAAGGATGCCGTAAGATGCGACTAAGGGCTTTTTAGAAGTGGGAGAGTCACGCTGCCGTCTTATGACGTCAGCACAATCGGGCCAGACTCGTCCGGGCTAATTACCATAGGTTAGTGTTAGTGTAGCTTTGTTTCCCATAGGTTAGTGTCGAGGACCGGAGCCCACAATCATCCAGCAGAATATGACAACGGTCTTTAAAGACATTTTACCCCAGGAGGGTACCAGCTCTATCCGAGTAGGAGAATCGCTCCCCGAGCATTCTCGCTCGGACCGCCCATTGTATTCTGGACATAGCACAGATCCTCGCATGTCCGAGGACAAACGAGGCTACTGCCTGGGTGGGTGTTACTACACCACGGCACCCCGCTCTCTACTCTCTAGCTCTGTGTAGATTTTGAGGACCGCATCCGCATCTATTCGTGTGTCTACAGGTCCCATAGAGGTAACGCAGAAACTGATCATCTCATGGGCTGCGTTCAAGCGGCAATTGATGACATGCTTGCACAGATCCCCTACGCTGAAATTGTAGTCTTGGGTGATTTCAACGGGTACAATCCCAAATGGCTTGGGTCACGTACCACAGACTACGCAGGGTGATCTATGCATAATTTTGTATTGGCGTATGGTCTGTCTGTACGATTGGTTGAGTCACCAACGCGGCTCCGGGATTAAGATCTAATAAGAACATGCCGTTCTTATTAGATCTTCGCATCCCAATATTTACCAGGTCTCTGTCGACGCCCCTCTCGGAACATCCGACCATTGCCTGGTCAGGCGTATAGTGTCTATCCGACGCAGACGTCGCATACCCGCTGCGTTGGGCACTAAAAGTCATCAGATTGGGATAGGATCCGTTCCTTTTTTGCATCCTACCTTCGGGGCAAGGTTTGTTGTTCCCTTTGGATAATCCCAATGTTTGCGCCGTGTATGGCACAATGCGCTTCTCTCCAAACTTCCATCATTTGGGCTTCCCAAGACGTTATGCAACTGAACCTCCAGTTTCCTCCACTGGGCGCAGCATACAGGTCGTTGGCGACGGTTAAAAAATATCAATATAACATAATATAATTCTTTGTTAAATATATAAAATGTCACTTGTTTAAATAATATCACAGATATTTTTTAATTTAAATGTAATTCGTAAAGGCTGCTACAAAAAATCAGATTTTATTAACTTGGGGTTTATTTAGCTGGTAATACGGCTTTAATTAAAAATAAATCTGTGGTCTGGTGCTAAAAGAGCCAATAGCAATGTTTGCTTTTAATTGTGACTTTAATTGTTATAACACTAGAAAACAAGAAATTGTTCGTTACTGGCTTCGTTAGACACAAAAAATACCGATCGAATTGATAACCTCCTCCTTTTTGAAGTCGGTTAAAAATAGCTCTCAGTGGTAAATACATACACTTCTATAATAAAGTGCCAGTTGCTATTCGGTTGTTATCTATAAGTACATAAAATTATTTATTTAAAGTCACTAAGATATCATAAACTGCAGAACTATATTTGGGCATTTTACCACCGAACCACAGATATATATATATACTGATACTAGCTGACCCAGCAAACGTTGTATGGCCAATTAAAGTGGTAAAAAAAATCATTAATTAAAATATCCTACATAGAATTTATCGTACTACAATTATTGTATTCGATTGCCATCTTGCTACCCTATTGAGGATTTGTGCATGGAACAGAATAATATAAAAATCGCCATACAAAAATTGGTAAAAATAGATAGCAGCCGGTTCTCAGACCTACTGAATATGCATATAAAATTTGGTAAAAATCAGTAAAGCCGTTTTGGAGGAATAAGGTAACTAACATTGTGACACGAGTTTATTATATAAAAGATGATGATAAAGATACATTAATTATTCTTAAACTTTTTGAACAACTTCTTCAACTTTTTATGAATAAATAATTATTCCCGACGTTAATTATTATTAAGTCTTACGTCAATCGCGAGTACAGATTACACGCACACCCTTTTTTTTTAAAATAAGTACGCTACTAATTTAAAACATAGAGACTTCAACATTATATTATCTCTAAATATAATCGGAACTCAATTGCATATGTTATCGTAGGTATAAACAAGTTATTAATGGATTACGAAAATGATTTCAAGCCGAGCGCGAGATGTAGAAACAACACTTGGCTTATGAAATGCTGCCACGAGACCTGATGCTGGTAGCTTCAAGTGGAATCTTTTATAATGTGGCACAATACGCCTCGGACTGGCTTACACAAGGCCAGCCGCCTTATAGCTGCGGTGTTTCTTAACTAAAGGGTGCAAGACTACCTCTCCGTTGAAACCTGTTCACACGATTCGATTTAAGTTGATCAACTGACGAACTTGAACTGTCTGAACTTACTTTCAACGAATTCGAAGCGACAAAAATCAGTTTGATAAAAGTTTCGACTCACTTGTTGAATCTTAGGGTGGGATCTAAACTTACGTATGTATCAGGGTACCTTTGCTCAGATTTTACTTATGTAAAACTTAGCGTTTTTTTATTGGTTGTTCAAAATATACAAGAAACAAACTACGAAACAATTTAAGCCATCGTCATGAAACCTAAGTGTTTATTTGATAGCGTTAGTTCAATTTTTCTAAACTTAAAATATCTTAATCTATATAATATATAAAAATAAATTGCTGTTCGTTAGTCTCGCTAATACTCGAGAACGGCTGGACCGATTTGGCTAATTTTGGTCTTGAATTATTTGTGGAAGTCCAGGGAAGATTTAAAAGGTGAATAAATATTAAAGTGCTCGGAATTAAATAAAAACAACAATTTTGTTTTCCTTTCATTTGTCCCACGTCGTCCGATATTTGTTTTGTATGAAAATATTTTCTATGAGAGAATTTATTGACGCACGGTTTGACAGTTCTGCTGTAAAACAATTTCATTACAACAGCAGGGAGCATATTTTACGAAATAATTCTTGATGTTATGATATATTATTGACAAATTCATAAAAAAACATTATTTTATTTATTACTAGCTGATACCCCGCGACGTCGTTCGCGTACGTGTTTTTACACCTTGGGTTATATGATCCTTAATTTTTTTAAAAATTTTATATAGCCTATAACACTCGGGGATAATGTAGCTTCCCAACAGCGAAAGAATTATTCAAATCGGTTCAGTAGTTGCGGAGCCTATTGAATGCAAACAAACAAACAATCAAATCTTTCCTGTTTATAATATGAGTATAGATATACAGAACAACGTCTGTCGGGTCAACTAGTATTAAATAATTGTTATTCTAAAAATATCCATATAAAGTCGAACAAAAAATTACATATATTAACATGACTGAATTAAATAGCAAAGGAGACAAAGCAAAATAAAAACAATAGAAATAATGAAAAAATGAGACAGACACCCAGGCTATGCTCATTAGTAATAGGCATTTCCTAGAATATGTGGTCATGATCAGCGGCACTCATTCCCAAGAAATGTCTCTTACATCGCTCTAAAAACAATGAGTGTGATAAAACGCGTACTTCACTATTATTGCATTGGACTGCCTTAGCTTGATCTCAGCATAATTTCAGCTGTCACATGAACATTAAAACCTTATCAAAGATTTTGATAAGCTTAGGTACACTCAGGCAAGTTGTACGTGAGTTAAGTCTGAATCTCAGCCCCAGATTATTTATATGTATATATAGACGACATTACTGTCTTACGGCCTGAATGGCGCCGCGGCCGTAGCTAGTGAAATTACTGGGCAAATGAGACTTAACATCTTATTTCTCAATGTGACGAGCGCAATTGTATTGCCGCTCAGAATTGTTTGGTATTTCAATAATCTTTAGCGGCACTGCATTGTAATGGGCAGGGCGTATAAATTACCATTAGCTTAAATTACCATTAGCTTATTCGTCTCGTCCCTTATTTTCATAAAATAAACTCTGACAGCTGTGAAAACGTCGAAAAAAATTGAGTTTAAACTCTTTTTTGAGCAATTCACGCACACT
The DNA here is from genome assembly GCF_905404315.1 of Leptidea sinapis. NCBI lineage: Eukaryota > Metazoa > Arthropoda > Insecta > Lepidoptera > Pieridae > Leptidea > Leptidea sinapis. The sequence goes on from NC_066301.1 coordinate 7,905,238, forward strand.
ACACTAATAAGCCTGGCATGTTTTCATCGGTTTTCTATCAGCGAGAGGTTCTATCTAGACGTATAAATTATTTAAGTGTTGAATGGCAATTGCCCCTCCCCCCCTATGTAAATCCTATCTAAATCCCATAATTATAATGTTTACTTAACAATAACTTAATTTAAATAAAATACACTATTATTAAAACATCAACCATAGTTACAACGAACTACAAGAACTTTTAAAATTATGTTACTTACGGAACCCTTCATGGGAGAGTCCGACTCGTACTTGGCCGTTTTTTGTTGATTTGGTGCTTTAGGATGAAATAACCGTTTTGACATACTGGCTACTTCGGATTAAAAATAAAACCTGCTTGTTGCAAGATTACATAGTGAAACTATTTTCACAAACCGTGTGTTTTGCTAGAAAGTTCTTGCCTCGTACAGCCACTTTGTGGAATCAATTACCAGCTACTGTTTTCCGGAACCGATACGACTTAGGGACCTTCAAGAAAAGACCATAGTCCGACCAACGCATCTCTTGACACCTGTTGTTGCGGATGTCCATGCTCTTAATTCCGTGACCCTCTTGCCCGTTTGCCCCTCTTATTTATTTATATTAAAAAAAAAAAATAGAACGTTCTACATTTAAAAAATGTAAAACATGGGATTATTTGATTATCAATTTATTTATCATTCAGATTTTAAAGTTAACATGGAGATGGAGTATTTTTTTAATACTAGTTCCGGTGTAACGGTAACTAATGCAATAGTAACATCTCGCACTATCAATGCTGTGTTTGGAGAAGATTTGGCCAAGTGCGAGTCGGACTCGCCCATGAAGGGTTCCGTAACAGCAAGTTACAGAATATAAAGGTAATAATAGATCGATGTTTAATAATAGTGTATTTTTTTCCAATTAATTTATTGATAATAATACGATTTCTGACGTATTAAAAAACTACTTACTAGATCTCGTTCAAACCAATTTTCGGTGGAAGTTTGCATTGTAATGTACATCATATTTTTTTTAGTTTTATTATTCTCTTATTTTAGAAGTTACAGCGTGGCGCACAAATTTTACCACTTTCGAAGTGTCTCTCGCGCAAACTATTCAGTTTAGAAAAATATGTTATGAGAAACCTCAATATCATTTTTGAAGACCTATCCATAGATACCCACCCTTGAGGGTTTGATGAAAAAAAATTTTGAGCTTCAGTTCTAGTTCCGTTTTTTGCCATTTGGCTACGGAATCCTAATAAACGCGGGCTGGATGGTCCAGCCCACACCACCTATTAAACTCTTGCAATATCGGACCGTGCCCGCCCGGGGAGAAATACTAAAATGTGGGCCGGCTAGAAGTACTACTTTTCTCTATGTTATAATTACTATATATATATATATATATTTATTATATTCCCCAGTTTCTTTGAAGCCAATTTGGCTTTGCCTTTTAGGTCAGCGCGACTTTGGCAATAATTCTAGATTTTACTTTAGTCTGTAAGTTCCGGCATCTCCGACTACGACAACGACTTCACTATTTTAATGGGACTTTTACTGAAGGATGTATGTTAATAAGAAGTTATAAATTGAAATGAACAAAACCACTCAAAACTTTCATTTAATTGATAAACGTCCCGCAAAATTTAAAACCCATAAATTAAGCAAATTTTGATAATCAGTTCCCTATGTGTAATGATTTCAAAATGAAAGACTGATTTTAATGAAATTTTAAGATTTCAGTTTGAGTTGTGACCTTTTTATAACTAGCTGACTTTTAACTAGCTGACCCAGCAAACGCTGTACTGCCATGTTATAAAGTAATAATTTAAATTTTTGGGGTATAAGATGACAACCGATTCCCAGACGTACTAAATATATCGTACATACAATTTATCGTACTACAATAATTATAGTATTCGATCTTGCAACCCTATTGCGGATCTTTGGTTGGAACAGCATAATATAAAAATCGCGAGATAAAAATAGGTGTTGATCGTAGATGGGTTATAATTTGAAGTCGTAGGTATGTATTTTTTAATGCTGAATCATAATAAAATAAATAAAAAAAATTGCCAAGAAAAGCCCTTATCATTTAGGGGTATGAAGAATAGATGTTGGCCGATTCTCAGAAAAATCATTGGTTAAGCCGTTTCAGAGGAGTTTGGTAACAAACACCGGGACACGAGAATCTTATATAATATTAGATAGCTACCAAGTAGAGTGTAGATTATAATTTCTCAAAAAAAATCTTCAGATGTTCGAACTCAAGGTGACTAAAAGGTGAAGGGAATTCACTCGTTTTGATTTAATCATATGTCTGCAAACTCGAGGTCTCAACTCAAGTGAAAGACCCGCAGAAATTTCGAGAAATTATTACTTACTAGCTGACCCGACAGGCGTTGTTCTGTTCAAAATATAAAAAAAAACTCTCTTGGTGGAATTTGGTAAATCCTCTACACGGCGTTAGTAATATTCCTACCAAATTTTAAGTATCTACGCCTTATCGTTCCAGAGATAACATGATGAGTCAATACATAGGTGGAAATCTCTTATAAGTAATATATTAAATTACTATCAGAACTTGGTGATGGATTTAGGATGTTATACAACTCAGATCATAACAAGCAATAATCGTTTTAGGGTTTATATAAAGAAAATATGAATTTTTATAAGATCCTTATGTTCTCTGTTAAGATACCTATTCTTATAATCATGTGTAATTTGTTACATTTATATAACATTATTATCGTTTTCTTTTGTAGTCTTTTCAAGCTGTTAAAAACTGAAGCCTTCTCAATCAAGCGAATAAAGAATACGGCTATTTAAGCCTTGCAACTTAACAATAATATGTATAAGGTTTCTAAAATTCTATATATGGGCCTGATAAGAAAGCTCATGGTCGCTCAGAGGGCAATGGAGTGGCTTATGATCGTAGTTTCCCTGCTAGATCGAATCAGAAATGAGGAGATCTGTAGGAGAACCAAAGTTATGGACATAGCCCGATTGATTGCGAAACTGAAGTGGCAGTGGGCAGGGCCGATGGGACAGTAAAGTTCTCGAATGGCGACGACGTACCGGAGGACGCAGTGCTAGTGGGAGCCCAACAAGATTGACCAACAATTTGCTCAAGATCGCCGGAAAACGTTGGATGAGGGCAGCGCCGATCGTCGTGGAGATCTTTGGGGGAGGCCTTTGTCCACCAGTCGACGTATTTCAGCTCATGATGATGATGATGAAGGTATCTAAACAAATCCTCAATATCCCACAATCATGAATTACGAAAGTCCCACAGCACAAGAGCATAAAAAGGAAAATTCTTGCCTATTCGTAGTAATATTGGATTAAGAATCCCACCTCTTCAGCCCTTATATTATAATAATCACAGCAACATGTTAGTATTTTTGTTGTGTATACGTAATTTAGATTTATAAATAAATAACTATCGATGGCTAAAGATCGCAGTGTCATCCTTCAACAAGATGGACCGACCAAATTAAAGACTTGTCATCCGAATTCTTCACGGTTGTAAGTGATGCGCTGGACAAATACCGGAGGATGCAGATCATCCGCTCCAGATGCAATCCCAATGCTCACCACGATCCTCAGTCATGAGAGACCCCAGAGACAGAGAGATAATCAATTAGTTAGCCAGTGGGAGGCTCGTTTGCACCGGCTGCCGGCTAGATTATGGGTACCACAACGGCGCCTATTTCTGCCGAGAAGCAGTAATGTGTAAGCATTAATGTGTTTCGGTTTTAAGCGCGCCGTAGCTAGTCAAATTACTGGGCAAATGAGACTTAACATCTTATATCTGAAGTTGACGAGCGCTTTTGTAGTGCCGCTCAGAATTATTGGGTTTTTCAATAATCTTGAGCGGCGCTACATTGTAATAGGCAGGGCGTATCAATTATCATCAGCTAAACGTCCTGCTCATCTCGTCCCTTATTTTCATTTAAAAAAATTCTCCAATTAATGATATTATGTGATACAGCAAGTAATAGGTAATAACCCTCAAATTGTCCAATCCAGTAGGCACGGTTCAAATACTTGGTGGTGTCCACGGGAGTTGTGTATTCAGCTGAACTCGTCTCGTCCCTTATTTTCATTAAAAAAATATATATTCATATTTTTACACGATGTGCCGAAGAATTCCATAAGCATGAGAAAATTTACAATTTTTTCTTTAATAAGGCAAATAACTAAGCAATAATTAAGTGACAATACTCGTAACTTAGTTATTGTTTTACGTCTAGATAAAATCTCTTGCTTGGACAACCGATAAAAACAAGCCAGGAATATTAGTTTAGTCTGTTACATGCGCGATTTGACTAATAGACTTTAGTATATTTTTTTCGACGTTTTCACGGCTGTCATAATCTATTTAGTCGTTTATATGATCTAAGACTCGAAACATAAATTAGTATTACGCAATGATTTCAGATTATTTGAGAATTTAATAAAAAAAACTGGTTTTAAAAACAAAAATAGCTTTTATTGCTGGCCGCTATCGAAGGACAGGCTGTTGAAAATCTGGCATTACAAGCCCGTAAAAGTTGTTTCGAAAAGCGCGCCAAAAATATGTATTTACAAAAAAATATATGTTTGCATAGCTATTGCATCCGCCGCTATTTACAATATGCCGTGGCCATTCTGCAATCCGTGCAATAATATAAAATATGACAGCAATAAGCGCGGGAAGTCAGTAGATGACAGATAGCCGTGCGCTACGGAACTCCCATACAAAGAGAATTTAAACACTACGTTTTCTCTCAGACGGTCGCGACTCTAGCGTACGCATACTGTTGCGGGTATTATTCGTACGAGATTATAAGTGAAAATGTGGCATTTACTATTAGTATTACCAATTTGCTCTATTTTTGGACAAAACTCCTTACGTAAGTATTATATTAAGTTATCTTTATGGTTCTTTTCTGTCACCTTGTTGCTATTTATTACTTGGGATTAAAAACAAATGATTACTGTCTTCGTAAATTAATAATATATACTTCTAGAATAGACTATGATAACTGTGAAAACTTAAAAAATTTAGTTTAGATTTAACCTCTATTTTAAGCAATTCAACACACTTTAAAACCTGACCTGTTTTTATCGGATGTCTAGCAGCAAGAAACTCTATCTAGAAGTTTAAATTTTCTACGATTAGATGTTTTTCTATTTTTTTAACTTTGACCTCAATATAAATGTTGGATGCATGTTAAGTTAGTCATTTCTTTAAACTCACTGGCTTACAAATACAATAAAAAAAAAAAATTCAAAATATAACATACAACAATGTCAATTACTTTCTCGTCTCTTATTGTCATAAAAATAACAATTTCATATACTATATACATCAAATTAACTTAAATTTTGTTAATGCTCTGAGAAAGAAACCGAGTAACATTTTTGTATTTGTCACCAATTTAATATTAGTATTTTAAAGAGTGAGAGTACATTGTCTTGCCGATTCAATAGTGATTTCAGAAAATCAACTTGAATAAGAATATTTTTGACGTTTCACTTTCACTTACAACTCCTTTTTCATGAAATAGAAAAACCGTATTGTGTGTTACATCTTACCTTAGATAATTTATACGTCTAGATAGAGTCTCTTGCTGTTAGAGAACCAGTAAAACAGGCCAGGTTTAATACTTTAGTGTGCGTGACAAGCTACGTCTTACACTCGCAATTTCTGTGACATTCGTTTGTGTGCGTGCATTGTTAAAATAGAATTTTAAATTCAATTTTTTTCGTCATTTTAATAGCTGTTAGTTTATCTAGACGTATAAATGATCTAAGAAAAAATTACATAATATTTAACGGCCGTTTTAAATAACCTATCTATCCTTCGTTTAACTTACTAGAGGTAGACAAAGCTATCATTTTACGCTTACAGATAGCATTGGACTATAACTAATAATATAACTATATTGGACATAACTATGGATAGTTAAGATCTTGTCACTAAACGCTGATAGCAATATATCCGTAACTAGAGATAGGTTATTGAAAACGGCCGTAAGTGACATTGGTGAGAATCTTCTAAACTTAACTTTCTAATTGACGATTCTTTCTTTGCCTTCAGATCAGAAAATCAATAATAATAATATATGCGTTGCCTATTACGTCGTACCTTTATAATATGTGATATAACATATAAGTAACTAAAAACTCTTTATCCAATGTTTCTTACCTAATAATTCCACACGCGAATATTGTTTATGCTTCTTAATAGGACTAACTTAACACGGCCACGCTTCAGTGTGATTCATTTTTATAATATAACTAGCTGATCCAGCAAACGTTGTATTGCCGATATGAAAATCGCGATACAAAAGTAACTGTTGATGGGTGAAAATTTGAAGTTGTATGTATTTCTTAATGTAAAAAAAAATAAAAAAAAACTCGACCATCCTTAACATTTAGGGGGATGAAAAATAGATGTTGTCCGATTCTCAGATCTACCCAATATGCACTCAAAATTTCATGAGAATCGGTCAAGCCGTTTCGGAGGAGTTCAAAGTTTAACACCATAACACGAGAATTTTATATATTAGACTAGCTGATGCCCGCGACTTCGCCCGCGTAGATAAAGGGTTTTTTTAAAAATAATAAGCAAGTTCGGAATTAAAGATTATCTCATGTCCTATTCCAGTTTCGATTCCTGTGTTCGCTCCCGTTCCCAACATATTAAATGAATCTTATTTCGAGGAAGATCGCTATAACAAACTAAACCTACTATTGGTATAGTTATAGCTCATCGAAGTGAATCTGAGTTTTTCACAAATCCCGCGGGAACCATTCCCGGAATTTCCCGGAATAAAATGTAACTTATGTTCTTTCCCAAGCTCTAGTCTATCGCTGTTTTTTTTATGAGCGTGGTTTAAAGGTTTTCGATGATTTTATTATATATATTTGTTTTGGACAAAAAATTATTACCTACATGTTTTTGTCGTGGTTTTCGTGGGTGTTGAAAGACATTGTATAGCCATTATAAAATTCAAAATTCAAATATTTTTATTCAAAATAGGATTTAAAATCACTTATTGAACGTCAAAAACTACCACCCATTCAAAAGAGACTGCCTCAGACCTGAGAAGAATGGGCGAAAGAAACTCAGTGGGCTTTTTTTTTAATATAAAATATGGATTACAATGTGATATCGTACAATAAACATTTATAATTAAGGAGCCTGAGGGTGTTCGCTTTATTCCCAGTCCGTGGTGTCATTAAGAAAATCGTTTATGCTATAATAACCTTTCCCACACAAACGTTTTTTAACAGTTCTTTTAAATTTCATAACACATTTGTTTTGTACATTTTCTGGGATCATATTGTAGAAGCATATACATCGCCCAACAAAATACTTACTAACTCGACCCAACCGAGTAGTAGGCATAACAAGTTTATGTTTGTTTCTCTTGTTAACATTATGAATGTCACAGTTTCTAGAAAATTCCTCAATGTGCTTATGAACATTATCAAAAATGTATTGAGTAGCAAAATACATAAATAGACTATACATAAAAATCTTAGGTTTTTACTTTTTTTCGCTCCGCAACGCTCTATAATGAACTTCGGTCCAAAAATACAGTCAAATTGCGAACTTACTCCTTTTTTAAAGTCGGTTAGAAATATAACATGACAACCCTATTGCGTCAATGGAGTGTAGGCACTTGTAGGTAAGTATTTTATTAACAACTTTTAGTTTCCATACTGGTACTATTGCGTATTTACGGACTATTTTCCGCAACTGGACGTCTACTGGCGATATTGTGTGAAAACGGCCAAGGTTCAGCTCTTGTAAACTCACTATATTGAAATATTAAAAAACTGTTGAAATCAACAGTAGTGACAAAAATTATATTGCCTCTTGCAACAACGAGCTTGCTTTCTTAATGACCTTTGTTACGACTCCGTAAATATTACGTTGTTTTGAATTACTTATCAATGGAGCAAAATGCGTGTAGTTATAACTTACAGCTGAATTTAACCAATACTTATTTCAATAAATTAACTTTATTTTATGGCGATAATTCATTGATTTTGGAATCTACGTCTCTACAGAGCACACATAGTCACTAATCACTGCAAAATTAACGAAAAATACCTATTTTTCGACTCCTCTACTTATATCTGTCATTTATACAGCCATTATACATAATGTAATCAAATATTTGTACATATTTTATTGAGTCTTTAAAATTTTTATACTGTATGGCCTAAAAATGTACTGTCGTACTTTCAATTTAATGTCAACATAAGAATGCAACTTATTAATATATTTTGCCAAGATGCTGCTTGGTATACCTTCTCTGTAATTTTCGTATTTTCTCTTTGGCTGTATGGCTGTATCTAACCCATTCCTTGAAGTAAATAAAAAACCAATCACCGGAGATTAAGTTTTCTTTAGTGTTAATTTTTCGCCTCTATACGAGGCATCCTCACGACGTGTTGTCTCGCCAAAATCTGGCACAAGAGGCGAAACACGTGTCGAATTGTTTTAAAAACATATATTGGCGGAATTAACACTAAAGAAAACTTAAATCATTTGTATAATTATGGATTTCCGCAAAGTAACGCCTAATTCAATATTTTTTTATTGTAACCATATTTTAAAAAAGAAGCCAATTGTGTTTGTTGCGCCCGTTCTTCTCAGGTCTGATGCCTTTTGGAATGGGTTACTAGCTTTTGACTTTCAATACGAGGTTTTACCTATATCCTACTTTGAAAAAAAATATTTGAATCTGAATAGACACCAGGAGAACATAAATATTGTATGCGGTGATAGTAATGTCTTTCATAGCGGTTGAAAGTTGTCATCATGTACCAGGACGTCATATACAGTTTGGAGGTTCATGTACAATGCAGGTTTCATTTCTGACATGTGTACTTTGTACACACGCTATTTTGTAGCTAAATCTTGTTTTGTAACTGCTATGTTATTAATATAACTGATTATTATTTATACAAAGCTGCATAAATTATTTAAAATGCTTATTCAAAGCTAAATGCCACATTAACAAACGTGTCAACTGTATAATATTAACTATTATTATCTATGATTTAATCGCAGCTACGTTTCAATATATATTTCACACCAAAGTCTGTTCAACATTCTTCTTGTTGGACAAAGCTTTTTGAATTCGTACCTATCACCGGTATGAAAGAAAAGTTGTTCGGCTGAAGTAATTTCAGAAGCCATGATTTCCTTGATGAATTAAATATAAATTTTTGGAAAAATGAACGCGCTGAAGCACTGTCTTTTCTTGAGCACACTGTTAAACCTTTAGTACACTCAAGGTTGGTTCCAAGTACAAAAGAACTCAAATAGGAATGTTTGGATGGTATGAAAATAGATAAGAATTTATTTAATATTTAAATTAAATTTTTCAAAAGCTTGTAGTGCCAGTAAAAAAAGATATGCTTACGGGAAGTTTAAAATCTAATAAATTTCGTAAGCCCAACGATTAAAAATTAAAATTAAGTTTATAACATTATTGGAACCATCGATTCGCTCTTTTTTTATAAAGCGTGCTTTTTAGTTTTTTTAACTATTATTTATTTATAGTTTATTCACGAATTGACTTAATGTGACACGTGGCGATAAATATCAAACGACTACTATAAAATATTTAAATTGAGTGTGGAAGGATATCCTCGCGGGGTCCGGTGCTGGCGAGCATGTAAATAGCTTTATTGTTGTCTGTCACACACTTTAAATTCACTACGAACGCTGTGCGGTCCGCTGACCTTTACGATTGACCTTCCATGGATGATGCATGCTTGTTAGAATATATTTAGAAGGAGATAGTCGGCTAGAAAAATGCACATAAGAAATTATATTTCCTTGGCCTAACGAATCACAAATCATTAAAATGATTTTATCCTCGTGCTATTCTACGTTAGAAAGAACAATTTTGTTAAAATAATAATAAATAGCTTTGACAATTACTTATTCAATAATGAATACGGCTGCATACAGCCTTGTATATAGGCTTGAACCCTTTGCCTGTCGTAATAATGGACGAAGTAACCAAAAAAAAAAAACGAATGACGCAAACGTCAGTAAATTTTACGAACCAACTAAACCCTGTTACTTTTGTGTTACAGTGATGCGCGCGCATCTTAAAATTTCACTCTCATCATATTTTCATAACGCGCCTAAAGAAGTATTACTTCAAAAACTTCTGACAAAAACTTATAGACGTGAAATAAACATCTTAAAACAAGATATTCAAAAATTTTATAAAAAAATATTATCTATAACATTTTGAACGAAATTTCCATAGTCCTGTATTCTTTCAAACAAGTACGGCCTTACAAATAAACTTATACCTGAGTATAAATCAAAAATATGCAGAATGTTGACTTTATCGCTGACAACACTGTCAATACTATGAAAATTTTCTTAAATTTTCCGAATGTCAAGCAGCCGTGCAAAAAAACGCGGGAAACGTTAAACGTCTGACTACACCGAATATAATAAATTTGTCTATTTGTAAACATTTTGCCTATTTTGTTTTAGAATTTGTAAGGCCGGTTAAATTTAGTAGTCTTCCAAAATCGGCAGTGCCCTACGGCACTAGATTTTTCAGATACACCAAATCCAAAAGTGCGTAATGGCACACTTTCCCCTCACGAAATTCTGACCCTTATTGTGTTTATAAGATGGTTTATTTTGCATAGTCTTATTTCAATAGTTTTCAGATACGTTTACTATAATCATCCTAATTATAAGCAATATATTATACAATACTAGCTGACCCAGCAAACGTTGTATTGCCGATATTAAAATCGCGATACAAAAGTAACTGTTGATCGCAGATGGGTGAAAATTTGAAGTTGTATGTATTTTCTAATGCTGACTCATAATTAAACAAATTAAAAAAAAAAGGCAAAAAAATTAAAAAAAAAATCGTGTGGACCACCCTTGACATTTCGGGGGATGAAAAATAAATGTTGTCCGATTCTCAGACCTACCCAGTATGCACTCAAAATTTCATGAGAATCGGTCAAGCCGTTTCGGAGGAAATCAAAGTTTAACACCATGACACGAGAATTTTATATATTAGATGTAAAATAACAGGACGCATCAAGCGCCTCAAAATCACGTCGATCTAACACATGCCGCGCGCAATAATAGTTTCCCGGAACGGAAACCAAAAAGTTCGTTAAAATCAAGCCTACATTATTTTATAGATGAAATCGAAAGGATGTAATATGAGAGTGGCCTAGTCTAGAATTACCTAGGTACAGAAATATAAACTCCGATATGAGTTACGCAAGCACTTTCGTTATTACGCAAAGAGAGTGAATTGCGCCGGTCGCGGCGCCGACTTACTGTGGCTGAACGAACACATAGATCATATCGTTAACTGCATAATACTTGCACTTGAACAATAGCTTAGGTTATAATTATGTATAGTTTATTAATAGATTTCTAGATGAAACTTCGATTCTTAATCACTAAAACAGAATTTTGTTAAGCAATAACAATTTGGCAATGCCGTACACCAGGCATACCCAGAGCTCCCACTGGAGGCTCATTTGCACAGGATGCCGGCTTGATTATGGGTACCCATACACAACGGTGCCTATTTCTACCATGAGGCAGTAATGTGTAAGCGTTATATTGTATCGCTCTGAAGGGCGCCGTAGCTAATGAAATGACTGGGGAAATGAGACTTAACAACTTATGTCTCAAGGTGACGAGCGCACTTGTAGAGCCGCTCAGAATTTTTGTGTCTTTCAAGAATCCTGTGCGGCACTGCATTTTAATGGGCAGGGCGTATCAATTGAACTTCCTGCTCGACTCGTCCCTAATTTTCATTTAAAAAAAATGCGGGTCTCTCTCGGATAATCGTCGAAAACTGTCAGATACCAATCGAGTCTTCTATGAAGATCTCATCTTTGATATGACCACGAAAGATTTATATAATGAATTTAATCCTGAGAAGACCTTAATCATGAAAACCGCATTTATCGTAAAACCGTTCATCCACATAATTTACACAGATATCTGTTTTATTTTTATTTATTTTTCTAAACATTATATAATTATTTAATAAAAAAAAATCTTATAACTATATTTATAATACTATGACTACATTAAATTAAAACTATCATTGCGTGGAAGTATACCAAGAATACTGGTAGCATTACCGCGTTGGATAGCTAGGTTGATCAGCTGTTTTTTTTTTTGTATTTAGCTAATACGGATGTTACTCATTTTTTACAGCGCATGCTGTAATTCCTAAAATGTTGTGCATTAATTGTAAGATTATTGATATACATATATTAACAAGCTGACTTGGCAAAGGTTGTTTTGCTATAAAAATTATAGTGTTCGGCCGTTTTTTCTCCGACTTACCTTTTAAATCCGACTATCATGAAAAAAATTTTTAATTTTTTGTGTTAATATAATAAAGCGTATAACACTCACAAAAAATGGGTAACAGAATTTTCAAAATCGGTTCTTATATAGATATAAGACACAAAATGAAGCTACGTCTCTACGCAACACCAAGTGATCCAGCCGTTCACAGAGCACTGGCTCTCCGACAATTCGAGTTGCTCTGCGTAGCTCGCGGTCAAATGGATCTAGCTGATACTGAGGTTCGCCAGACCAGAGATGACAGCAATAATCCATATGTGGCCGGACCTGCGCTTTGTAGAGCGCTAGAATGTGGCCCGGCTCTATTTATGACGCCTAGCATCTTCGAAGCCAATTTGGCTGTGCCCTCCACATAATTAGCGATCGAGACCTAGAATTCCGATATTAGGCGAGACTTTAAGGGAACTGCTGTCGAAGAGCGGTGATACGACAAATGGGGTTTATTAGTGGTAGACGCGCAAACATGGCCCGTGTATACGGCATCACCAGTGATATCTTCTGCATAGCAATGTATGTTGGAGTATCCAATATATCATTGATATGCTGATAATTTTTAGTATAATATTAATATTGACACAATTTTTACACAAATTATCTTGCCCCAAATTAGGCATATAGCCTGTGTTATGGGTTGCAAGACAACAATATATTTAATACAATATACTTACTTAAACATACATAACTACATATGCTGAAACAGTGTGGGAGATAGCACACAGCCTTGGGGCACTCCAGTGTTCATGGGCTTCAGGGTCGAGCAATAACCGACGACAACGACCTGTATGCTGCGTCCAGTGAGGAAGCTGGATGTCCACTTGCATAAGATCTCGGGAAACCCAAATGATGGAAGTTTTGCGAGAAGCGCCTTGCGCCATACACGGCATCAAAAGCCTTCGTTATATCCAGGATAACTGCCAGGCCTTTCCCCTTGCTTTCAATAGCCGCCTATGTGTTAGGTATACCAGAAGATCGCCTGCCGACCGACCTTGGCGAAAGCCATACTGTCGGTCGTTGACCAACTGGTGACCTTCTAGGTATAGTAAGAGCTGGCGGTTAATTATGCTCTCCATGATTTTGGAGAGCAGGGAGATAAAAAGAAAAGCCCTTTAACTTGCCGGATCAGAACTGTCTCCTTTTTTTTGGTCGGATGGTCAAGTGCTGACTTCCATGAGTCAGGGACTACGCCATGGTAGTAAAGGGAACTGCGCTCGATCTTCTGATTTCATATCTAAGCAAAAGAATTCAGAAGGTCAACGTGAATGGCAGGAGATCTCCTGGGACTCCTCTCAGTATGGGGGTACCACAAGGGTCTATTCTCAGACCGTTCCTCTTCCTTATCTATATAAATGATCTTCCTAATCTTATAGAGAAAATAACCTAAGGTTTTACTGATTTCATTCATTCGGAAACGTCAACAAGCGCACACCATTACTTGCTCACTCCAAGTTATTTAATTCATAAATAGTGTAAAGGGTTACCGTTCTAGTCAAAAACTTTTATTACCTTAATCTAAAGAAAGTTAGTAAACCAGGGGCATAAACAGAATTACAGAAAGTGTTCAAATAGTGCAACAATAATCAATATAATTTGAAAACTAAGTGTCGAAACCATTATAAACATTTGTTATATACCTACCTACAAGTTTATTCGTCGCGTCGCGAGTTCGCCGTCGCCTTGTCGCTGACCTGTGTACCACGAAACTGTGATTTTCGAACGATAGCGACTGTCGCAATTGTAGCGGATCTATTGGTAAAGGTTCTTTTATAATATGAATTCGAAACAAAATATTCGTTGTGCTGCTTGTACAAATACTATTAGTGATAAGAGATACATAAGTTGCTCTGAATCAAAATGTGTAAAACGATTTCATCTTACTTGTGTAAATATCACAAGTATACACACCGATTTGAAAAATACCTGGGTATGCCCAGATTGCTCGTCTGTGTCTAAAAAGGGCGCAGATAATAGTGCGACACCAGCTCAAAGAGATGAAAACGTTACGATTAGGAAACCTAAAGTGACTAACCCCACTTCAGTGAACCAATTGCAAGAACCACTGTCACCCTTAACGATGTTGACAGATGAAATCCGTCTGCTTAGGGCTGATATTGGTGCAATGAAAAATGAGTTTGATGTGGCTATATTGGCACTGAGACGGTGTGAAAATAAAGTCGAAGAATTGGCTAGCACTATTGTTAAAAATGAGAAACGTCTTAAGATAGCAGAAGAAAAAGCAACTAAGGTTGAGGACTTGTGTATGCAAAATGAAGTACTCCAAGGGCAAATAAATTCCTTATACCAAACAATGATGGCAAACGAACTAGAAATTTGTGGGATACCTGAATCGCCCTATGAAAACCCGCATCATTTGCTTCTGACTATGGCTGCATTAGTAGGATCTAAGCTGACGGATATCGATCTCGATCATGTCGTTCGAGCAGGGCCCCGAGTTCCCACCTCCAGCAAACCACCCAGGCCTTTGGTGGTGCGATTTCTACGCCGTGAAACCCGTGACCAATTCTATAAATCAGCTAAGTCAAGACGATTATCGACCGAGGATGTTGGTGTTACTGGTTCACCCAAAAATATATATGTGAATGAGCGATTGACAAAAGCCAACCGAATCTTATTTCGTGAATGCAGAAAACGCTTTAAGGATGCTGGATTTAAATATTGTTGGACAAAAGGAGGCTCTATTTTGGTTAAGAAGATTGAAGGTAATGGCAAAGGCTCCGAAGTCATTAATATTAAAAAATTCGAAGATATTGATCGCGTTCTCGGTTCTCAGAATTTGCTTCCAGACCAACAGCAACAAACTACACAGTAAGCAGTGTATTTCCCTGACATCACTGAATAAGTTCTTCGTGATCTCTTTATGTACTTTTGATTTGCATAGTTTATTTTTGGCTTTTTATTTTGTTAATTACTTTTTCAATACAAACTATACACGAAACACACCCACAACATATAACACAACACAAAACACTCACGCTACCTTCCAAACACCAACTGTTTTATCACATTTAAATATTCACTTCACCTGTTATATCTCTCATAAATACTTAACCGAACTAGTAAATTTAAGTAAATTACATATTATATATTATACTACATCTGGACTATCTTGGCAAACGTTCAGTATGGATATTTTTCAAAATCTTATGATTGATAACCATGACAATGGCTAATTCGGAAATTCTTAGAGAACTCGATACGCCCGATGACTTTTGCCATATTGCACATAGTCCTGACTGTTGTAGAACTCTTGTAAACACTAAATTTGATATTAAAATTCTGACCTTTAATATCAGAAGTATCCAACGTAATTTCGATAGCTTTTTGGTGACCCTGTCTAGATTTAGTATGCTCTTTGACGTTATAGTATTGACCGAATGCTGGATACATGAGGACTCTACGATACCCCAAATAGAGGGATACAATTTTCTTAGAACTAATAAATACATAAATAGAGCAGGAGGCGTAGTTGCTTATGTAAATGAACGTTGGTCACCGCAAGTTGATGAGCCCGTTTTTGAAGATGCAAATTGCTTAAAAATTACTTTAAAAAATCAACTTGTCGTACTAGCCCTATATCGATCGCCGTCATTTATAAATACATCGCCTTTTCTAGATTCTCTAGCTACAGTAATCCAAGATATTAAAGATGCTCGTTGCGTAATTGTTGCTGGGGATATTAATATTAATATTTGCTCTAATGATGATAGTCAAATGGCTACTTGCGCGAAATATCTGTGTTTGTTAGCAGAGCTAAACCTTCAGCCTATCGTAAATAAATCTACACGAATTAATTCGTGCCTAGATCACATTCACGTAACTTCTAAGTACCACTCGGAGTCAGTTATTTACAAATCAGATATTACAGATCATGATATTGTAATTGCCGGAATAGTAACTAAAGATACCAAACAACATAAAACTTGCAGACTCACAAAGAATTATAATCTAGAGCGCATTGTAGAAGAATTAAGACAGGCTGACTGGACAGAAGTCTATAATAGCATTGATATAAACAAAGCAGTATCTGTTTTTGATACTATTCTAACAAACATTATAAGCAAACATTTAGAAGAGAAACGAATAAGTCGATCCAGAATTACTTTCAAGCCTTGGATGACGCCTGGTCTAATTAGGTGTGCTAGGCACAAAGATCGCTTACATTAACACTTACGTAATAATCCCAACAATAACACGGTCAGACTCATTTACACACGTTGCCGAAATTTTTACTATGTTCTTTTGCGAAAACTAAAACACAAACATGAGTCATTTGAATTGGAAAAAAACAAACACGACCCTAAAAAGCTCTGGAAGAGTATAATAACAATTTCCCACACCAAGAAAATAAATCAAGTACCACTAGAACTCACCAATATTAAAGATACTGTAACGGAATCTCTGGATTATTCCAATGAATATTTTGCAGGCATAGGTAAAACTCTTGCAAACAAGATACTCACAGCATGCAATGAAACAGAAGTTTCACTCGCTAGTAAGATAATACTCGAAAATACTCCAACGCAATCATTTTTCTTAGGACCCACTGATGAACGAGAAATTGAATCCTTGATAAGTAACTCTAATCTTGACAGTGCTCCTGGACTGGATGGAATATCAAACCGCCTTTTGAATATTAGCAAAAAATATATTACTCCCCCCCTGACGAGCATATGTAATCTAAGTTTATCTCAAGGCATTTTTCCTACTGCCTGGAAAATGGCTGCAATTGTTCCTATTCATAAGTCGGGTAACAAATTGAATCCTACGAACTATAGACCGATTTCTTTATTAGGATCATTCTCAAAAATTTTGGAAAAACTAGTACACAAGCGATTGACAAGTTTTCTTGACGCACATAAAATAATATCTGACAGACAATTCGGGTTTCGCACTAAAAAATTAATGGAAAACGCTGTAGACTTAGTAACAAAAATTATTTCTTCCAAACTAGATTAGCAGCAAGCATGTATCGGTGTATTTTTAGACCTCGCGAAGGCTTTTGATACAGTCTGTATTCCTATACTTTTACGAAAACTTGAGCTCCTAGGTATTCGAGGTAATTGCCTGAACTGGTTCAAAAGCTATTTAATGTGCCGAACTCAGTGTGTTATAGTGCATCATAAGAAAAGCAATCCAAGTACAATAGATTCTGGCGTCCCCCAAGGAAGTATATTAGGCCCCACGTTATTCCTTTTGTATATAAATGACATTAAAACTAAAGTATCCAGCTCTGACGTCATCTGTTATGCCGATGATACAGCTCTTTTATTTTACGGGAAAAACTGGGATACTGCACTACACACAGCGGAACAAGGAATGAGGAATATTGCAACTTGGCTACAAAATAATCTTCTCACTTTAAATCTCACTAAAACACAGTACATCTGTTTCCATAAAATGAAAACTTCATCCCCTTCCCACATTTTTGATATTAAAGTCCACACATGTCCTGTTGCTCTATCTGGCCCTTGCTCTTGCAATAGTATAAGTAGAACTACTCATATAAAATACTTAGGAGTCGTCATGGACGAAAACTTAGACTTTAAGCAACATCTTAATACAACAGCGAAAAGAGTCCGCAAGCTGATCTATATTTTTAAGAACTTACGCGCTTCGGCATGTTTAAATCTGCTAAAAACCATTTATTTTGCAATCGGTCAATCTGTATTATCTTATTGTATCACCGTATGGGGAGGGGCGGCTACTTCACACATGATACTCTTAGAAAGAGCACAGAGAGCTGTCCTTAAAGTGATTTTTAAAAAACCTATTAGATACCCAACACATAAACTATATAAAGACTTAGAACTTCTTTCTGTCCGAGGTATATTTATCTTGCGTGTTATGACAAGCATGCATAAGGAGGTCTTGAATTTGCCTAATTATAAAAACCTACTAGATAGCCGTTCGTACAAGATTCCAACACCAATAATAAATACAACATTTGCAAGTAGATTTAGCCCATTCTTACATACATATATATACAACAAGGTAAATTTAAAATGTTCTATTAAAAATTGCTCGGTCCATCAGGTCAAATTTAAAATACATAGATGGTTACACACACTCACTTATGCAGACATGTAAGCTATTCTTAAAGTGATAGCTTAGCATTCATATAATGTTAATACTTTGTAACATGATTAATCAGATACTCACACTCACTCACACCCACCCTCACACACACACACACACCCAGAGACACACACGTGTACACACACACATATACAGAGTGCACTTTTTGACCTTTCGGTTCATATTGTTAACCTTAGGATGTAAATTGGTTGCCTACAGGACAGGCTACGCCTAGTGTAGGGACCAAATATAATGTAATATTATGTGATAAAGTGTCTGTATATAATAAATAAATAAATAAATAAAAAATTTCAAAGTGAAAATAAACCAAGCTATGTATGACGAAGTCACGAACGATATTCTATCTGACATCGTGTACTGGTTTAGCACTAATAACCTATTGTTAAATAGCAAAAAAACGAAATATATTAAATTTACCGTACCAAATGTCAAAAATGTTGATGCAAGTGTTTTGTTAAACGAAGAGGTGTTAAAATCTGCTAAATTTCTTGGCATTACTCTGGATTCCAAATTACAATGGGGCCCCCATATTGAAGGATTGGCGAATAGACTTAGTTCTGTAGCATACGCGGTTAAAAAGATTAGACAATTAACTAACATAGATACGGCGCGACGACGACGATACGACTTGTATACTTTAGTTACTTCCATAGTATTATGTCCTATGGTATATTGCTGTGGGGCAGCGGTGCCGATATTAATACAATATTTGTGCTGCAGAAGAGGGCTATTCGCGCTATATATAACGTATGCCCTAAGGAATCATTGAGAGCAAAATTCAAAGAAATTAACATCTTGACTGTTGCTTGTAATGTATGTTCATAGGCACATAAGTGTATTTGCGAGAAACTGTCATAATCATAATGTTAACATCAGGAACAGACATAAGCTTATAATGCCTACTACTCGGCTAAGTCGAGTTAGCAAGTCTTTCGTGGGGCGATGTTATATGCTTCTACAACAGGATCCCAGAAAATGTTCAAAACAAAAATATTACGTCATTCAAAAGAATTGTTAAAAAACGTTTGTGTGGTAAAGGTAACTATAACATTAATGACTTTCTTAATGATACCACAGATTGGGAATGGAGCGATCGCCCTCAGGCTATTAAATAATAAGTTTAAGTGTACAATGTTACTTTGTTACTTTGTAAATGTTACTCTAATTGAAAAACATATTTTTGATGAAAAAAAAAGCCCGTTGAGGCATTCATTTTGGAATGGGTGATAGTTTTTTGTCTTTCAATAAGTGATGTCACATCCTATTTTGAATAAAAATATTTGAATTTGAAATTTGAATTTATGAGTGCCGGAATAAACGCATTAGCACCGGCGTCAACTCAGAGGCAGACGTTCTAAACACGATTTGAGAAATATCATCCGGCCCGCTCGACTTCTTTACGTCCAACAAAAACAGAGCTCGCCGAACAGTTTTCTCTCTGACACCGAGGGATAGTCTGCGGTGTTTAATACGTTGTCGATTGATTCGAAAAGTAATAATTTCATAGAAAAATCATAAAGTTAGATAAATACCCAATAGATTCAATAATAAACAATTAATTTTTCTCTTAATAATATTATGTAATAGTGATTTTAATTTTTATAACACTAGAAATAAGCTTGTAACTAATTCAAGTAGGATGAAATAATAATTATTAATTATGAATGAGATACTTAGATGCTTTAAGGGAAAGTATATACTATAATATATTTGTTAAAAATGGTTCTGTCGTAAATCATACTAGTTTACTACTCCACAGCTGAATATCTAAGTGATTGGACAGCCTGGGACAAGATAATGATTATTTTTTATCAATAACAATGACAAGAACAATATTGTACTGTGATGAAAGTAGAGAAAAGGGAGAGTTTCTTGTGCCGCTTCTTCAAAGCGCTTTTTTTCCGAAGCTGTGGTAGTGTTAGAAATGATATCAAAAAGAATTCAAAAGGAATCAATTTTGAGAAAATAAATGCCTTTTATGCCTTTTTACATGTGTCATTGATTTGCAAATCATAACATTTGGGTATTTCAGTGAGAAGGGCATTAACTGGCACAAAAGATTTTCCTCAATACTCGAACAATTTCATTAGTCAGGCTTTCGCTTCGTGTGTAATCTGCATAATTTTCCAGTCAAAGCTCTGCAATACCTTTTGTTATAATGTTATGTTGCGGCTGGCACTCGGCGCGTCACATGAAGTGCACGCGTGAATGTATTGCGGTGGGTTTGGCAACACACTGTCGTCCTCGGTCTCAATCGGTCAGCTGTTTTGTAAGATGATCCCCGAGTGGATTATTTCGCGCGGTGCCATTGCAACTGGCTGTTAGTCCCAAGGTTAGCGTTGTATTTTTACTTTTCTTATATTATCTTATATTTTGTTATATCTTGGTGGTCTTAAAAATTTAGGCATCATTTGTTATTAATTCATAATTATTTTATCTTGCTGTTTGCACACGTTGCCATATAGCAACGGCATGAGACCACCGTGTAGTACTCTGTTATGAAGTTAGCACACAAAACGTCCTGGTCAATCGACCTTGCCACTGTCAGGCTTGTCCAGGTCACTGACATGTATAAACGCCTTAACACCTTGGTTCTACAGATAATATATTTTTGCTACAACATGGGTGTGTTCTTGAGTCGAAAGTGTCATGCAGATTTATATAAGTAACTGCTACTAGGGTTTATTTATTTATTTATTAAGGAAACAAACAGACACATCACTTGAGTAAAAAGTGAAGTTAAATAAAATATAAAAATTACAATATTGGATTTATCCTAGAATAGTTTCACTGAGAACATAAAATAATACAATTATACAGACATAACAACAGAGCGTTGTAAACAATAGAATACTTAGGCGAATACACAATATTATATAAATCAAGACACCGACAGACATACTTGTGGATATAATAATGAATAAAGATAGAAGGTTTAAGGTAAGGACAGTAATAGTTATAACTTATTCTTAAATGACGCAGCAGAGACGCAACACATTATGTGAAGTGGCGCCCGAATCCCAATATTGGTTCTAGGAGTCGGTAGGTTGAAAGTTCTGTACTTTTTGATGTCATTTCTAATAACTACTAGATACTACAACCGCTTCGGAAACAAATGGTGCTCTGAGAGAGAAGAAGCGGCGCAAGAAACTCTCCCGGCATTCTATTTTTGCGCTCTTTTCATTAAAAATATACAATATTGTACAGTCATTTCTATCGCAATAAAATAATCACAATCTAGTCCCAGGCTGTCCGATCATTTGGATATTCAGCAGTGGAGTAATAGGATTTACGACAGAGCCATTTTTTTATAAAACATTTAAATTAATTTATAGATAATGCCTGAACAGTGGCTGGGACTTTATTATAGAAGTGTATACGTGCGTAAAGACCTGGCAGGAACATTGAATGGCAAAAGCTCGAGAAGTTCGGGATGAGTTTTTCACACACTCATATTTTTTTAAGGTGACACAGTCTATTAAGTTATTCACAAAACTGTGTTACATAGCATTTGATTCATAAAGTTCCTGTGCAACTGAGTTTTATAAGTACTTATATCGTCTTAAAACGTAATAAGTGATTTTGTCTCTTTCACGCAGTGATAAAGTACGATTGATATCAAATTGTTTTCTTTATCCAAAAATTCGTTATGGACTTCATAGTCCAAAAATGTCTCAATCAATTGAAACATTTTTTATACATCTGCTCTACAAGTAGAGTTTTCCATATGTGCTTACCGTGCGGAAAGGTTTTTTTTCCGCACTAGGGCTTCTTGTGTTTCTTTTCAGTACTATAACGTCCAACGAGGTTTTAATCAAAAAAAAAAATCTGTACAATTTGTTTACATGAATTATTATTTTACATACAAATCTATAAAAAGCAATCCTGATGGTTGTTTTGTTTTGTACTGCTCCTCTTCTCCTCTGACTTTAAGCAGATCTGTACTTTTTTTAAGGAAAATAAGAGACGAGACGAGGACGTTCAGCTGATGGTTATTGATACACCCTGCCCATCACACTGCAGTGCTGCTCAGGATTCGTGAAAAACTCCAAAAATTCTAAGCGTTACGACAATTGCGCTCGTCACCTTGACACATAACATGTCAAGTCTCATTGCCCGTAATTTCACTAGCGGCACCCTTCAGAGAGAAACACGGTAATGCTTACACATTACTGCTTCACGGCAGAAATAGGCGCCGTTGTGGTACCCATAATCTAGCGGGCATCCTGTGCAAAGGAGCCTCCCACTGCTTAAAAAAACTTCTACACTTCCTTCAACCACTTGTGGCGATGTGAGTGACATATTTATCAGTTTAGCCGTTGTTGTTAATTATTAAGACTAAAAATTTAAATTGGGCAGTAATATGCTTCCTATTGAGACGTGTACATCATCAAAAACTCACGACATGCCTTTCTGTCTTATTTTAACTTGTTTTGGGGTCGTTTGTCTTGAGTGCTTTACCTAATAAATAAAAAAATCTGTACCATAACAACATTGCCCTAAAACTACATCATTTGCATAGAGATGAATTTTAAACAAATGAATTGTAAGTTTAGTTTTAAATAAGAAATGCTTAATTTTTTTTGTTTCACATAACCCTCCAGAGTCTAGACCCAATGTGGAATTCCAATCAGTCAATATATTGAGTAGAAGCTAGTCACATAATATTATAATCGTTGCAATCATAAATAGCCTGGCAAGTCACTCTACTATTGGTTCTGCGTTCAAAAGATTTCAACGCGCTTCGAATTAATTACCCGAACTAATATTATAAATGTTAACTGAGTCTGTTATTTTGTTACAATTTCACTTTGGCCTCGCCTTTTCCGGCTACAAGCGGGTCTGCTTTTCCAATCATTAGACGCCACGTGGTCCGTCGCTGTGCGTCCTCTTCCCTCAGACCCAATTCCTTCATGTCCTTCTAGACATTCGTCATCCAGGTTAACTAAAGCCTTCGTATTCCCATAGAATGGCACTTCCTCACGACATGATCCTCGGTTCTACGCATTATTAGGTGACCGTAGTATCGCAGCCTGGACTCGCTCAGGTTGTCCGTAATCTTTTCAACTTTGAAGCTCCCCCTGAATGTGAAAATGAACTCATTGTGAACCTTGTCTTTAAGTGTGATCTATTGCTCATGCGCCTTCTTTGATGCCCAGGCTTCGCTTCACACAGGTCTAGCTTATTTCTATATTCTTATAAGCATTTTCGTGTCACACAAGACTTCAGTCAAAGTACGCCACTTATTCCACCGTGTCATCATTCTATAAGTTACGTCCTCTTCATTTAATCTATTGTTTGAGAGCAGTGATCCTAAGTATTTTAAGTATTTTGCTCTTGAAAGTGCAGTATTGTAAAGCTTGATATCGGTAATAGCGCTTGTGTGGAACTTGCAGAACTCTAGAAAGAAATATACTCTGTTTTAGTTCTGCTGATGCGTAGAACATTCAGTTCTTATGGCTTTCTCCACTGCTCTTTCTTCTAGGATCTCCTGGATGTTATCAGAAATTAATTCCAAAACTTTTAGATGATTCCATTGTGGTCTAATAATAAATTAAATCTTAAGCTTCTGAAATGCTTTTTAAATCCTGTTCAAAAATTGTAAAATAATTAATTTCAAACTTATTTTTTTTATTTTCCACACAGCAACTATCATCACAGTATTACCTAATGCGACAGTTACAAACAAAAATAACAAATACAGCAAACAACAAACAAATCAATCTAAAACTAATCATACAATTAAACATTACGTGACAAATACTAATACATCACACCAGAAAATACAAAAAACTTGAACATACAACTATTTACCATAACATACTACATATAACAATACCCTTGCGAGTTCACTCCGCGCACACTCAAAAATTTCCACTTTGTTGTGGAGTTAATTTATAACTCGAGCAAAGCAGTGAGTAAAATCTTGAACATTATAATTTCAAGATAAGTATACAATCAATGTCATTGGCCAGCTGGATGCGTTTCAAGGTTCTACGTGCTATGACTGTTGATGTTGGAAAGAGTTCAGCTATTTTCATTATAAATGTACGATGCGTGTTAGTTAATCTTCTGTTGTGGGTACTTCATGATTGAAGATCGTTATAGTCTCGACTTTGCTTTACTGGAGTGAACATCTTGTCTCCAGTGGTTCCTGTTTACCATATTCATCGTCTCATAAAACGTCAATCTTTATCTCGAAGTTGATCCGTCCATCTTCTTGGAGATCAGCCTCGTCCTCTCCTCTCTCTTTTTTGGAAGAGGAGGACAAACGACGGTGTGGTTCACTTGATGTAACGTGTGGTTGGCAGTGGGCCCATTTTTCCTTAGAAAGACCCCTATGGCATTTTCGTACGCTTTCACCGCATCTTCAGGGCTCGTAAAGCGAATAGCTCGAATTATATCATTAGTTCTTGGGAATAAATAGAAGTCGCAGGGCGCCAGGTCAGGACTGTATGGTGGATGAATCATTATCTTGACACCTGCCATAGTCAAATATTCAACACTCCGTTTTGCGGAGTGCGCTGAAGCATTGTCGTGGTGAATTAGGATCCTGCTTCGAGGGCGCTTCTGTCGAATTTTTTCCAAGACAACAGGCAAACAGCAATTGACATACCAGTCTGCAGTAACTGTCCTTCCTTCTTCTCGCACAACTGTCGCTAAATGATCTTTCCGACCAAAGAATGAGGCAATCACCTTTTTTCCTTGACTTCTTCATTTCTTTACCTATCTTAGTTGGCCGATCCTCGAAAGGAAACACCCACATAGCTGATTGTCTTTTGGTTTCGGATTCGTAGCAATATATTCAGCTTTCATCACCTGTGACGATGTCAAATACAACATTTGAGCCACCGCCGTTGAACTTACCTAACATTTGGCGATGCCAGTCCATGCGCAGGTGTTTCTGGTCGTCGGTTAAAATATGGGGAATCCATATGGTACAAAGCTTCCTGATGTCTAAATGTTCGTGTTATATTTTTTGAACTTGACTCATAAATCAACATTGCAAATGCCTAGGCTTGCCCGTATCTGCTGATAGTTCACTCTCTTATTTTCCTCTATCATGCGTCGCACATGTTATCTTCAGTATTCGCTGTTAAAGGACGTCCCTCACCCGGAACAAAATGTAAATCGCAGCCTATCATAGCTTTGCTGTTGAGTAAGCCCACAACGAAAGTCATAATAAATCACTGACCGAAAAATTGCTCGCGTTAGGTTCATTTTCACGTCAAACAAGAGTAGAACAAGAGGAGAAGAGAGATTTGCCGCATTATCACAAAAAAAAAATGCAATATACTACATAAGGTTACAAAAGAGTTCTAAAATTGAAATTCAAAAAAAGTATTCATTAGCTATGTTTCTAACTGGCCAGTTTTAAAAATTTTCAGTATTACCCACGTATTCTAAATTGTGGCGGTTCGTGCGAAGGTGAGTGCGGCAAATCGTAGGCAGGCTGTCTTTTTTCAGCTGTGTAAAAATTTATTGATAAGCGTTTCGCATTTCACGGTATAGCGATGGCGGATCCATGCGTCATGCTCGTGAACGTGCGCTACTTGTGGTGGCTGGATGATCCTGTTATCAAAACTCTAACTCATGTTTTAAAAATTAAAGTTATTACATTTTTAATCGCTAAGAAAATGCATGGATGTATAATGTATGTATAATATCTTTATTTATTTACGGTGTGTGTGTATTGATGTATCTAGTTTAATCATTTAGTCTTGTGTTTTTGCTTATTAATTTCCATTCATTTTTATTTGACTTACACGTGTAAGACATTGAGTATTTTACGTTTTAGTATTTTTGTTGTTGATACAGTGATCTGTAATTGAAATTAATTTCTTATTCAATCTATAAATAATCCAATTTGAATAATATTCCAATAATTATTGCACTCAATTATATTCAATACTTGTGTCTATGTTTTTGAAATGTGTGTAACTCCTATATTTAAACCAAAACTTAGAATTTATTGTTTAATGTAATTATATTATTATGGTTTTGTTAGTGTATGTGATGTTGGTGTTAAATAAATAAATAAATGTATTTTAAACGATGAAATTGTAAATGTTGGTTTACAAGAGTAGCAATGACTTACTTGCCGCTTCTTCTCATTAAAGTTCAACCTTTTCTGAAGTGGTGGTAAATGTTACAAGAAATTTAAACATTTAACATTCTTAATTTTCATTCCCATGACCTAGATAAATAAATGAATTTAATTTGATTTGAGTATTAATTCCACAACATTAAGCGAGGAGATCTAAACAGTTCGATATACATAGAATACTTTTTTCCTATTCAGTTTACAAAATTTCGTTATGATTGGTTAATTTTTGGAGAAGGAAATTGCAGATTAATGAGTTTTTAACGATTTTAACCGGCAAATTAGCGCGATCTCTCGCGTTCAGTGCGAGCGCTCTTCCAGCAAGTGTTCTTCGGAGGTCCCGGATTAGAGTCCTACATCGTTCAAAAAATTTGTTTTCAACTTTAATCTGTGTAATTAATCCCAGAAGTGAGGATTACCACTTTATAGAAATAGCAAATGGCTTAGATCTGAAAGAGCGACATCTCAAGTCAATTTCCTAATATGCAAATATTGGGGTTGAGCCGGTTATCAACCGTAAAGTAGATCCTGTAGATGAAGCCACAACCTGAGAGTTGAACAAGACAAACAAGATTCTTAAATCTGTAAATAAACCCTTAAATTATATGTTATCTCTTGAAAAGCTGACGCCTGCACCGAAAGACCTTCGCATTTGCGATCGCTGGTTCATTATTTCGCTAATACACTCTTAAAATATAATCGTAGTGAACGCAGTTAAGACATACACAGATTGGCCAAGTAAAGGTCTGTCACGTGCGCCGGTCGAGGACGTCTTCTCACGTTTGTTCACATTTCAGCGGACGAGTTTATTCGGTGTCGACAGAAGGACGCCCACCTCAACGACTGCTTGGTGGCTGCGGTGCCAGATGCCCTGCGCAAGATGAGGAAAGGTTCGTATCACGAAGTATCAGCTGTTTCTATCGGTTTAAATCCGTAAAACTTTCGTTGAGCTAAGGTCGCAGAATCGTTGTTTCGATAGTACACAAAATGCACGTTGACTACCGCAGCCTTGGGTAAGTACTCATTACAAGCAAGTAAAACATTCTTTTGAGTCAAGGCCGGAACGCATTAAAGGCTGCACCGCACTAGAGCAGCCCTGCGATGCGCGTCGCTTCACGTCGCTAGACGGTCGACGATCGCTATAATATGAGGGATGGTGACGAGGATTTGGTCATTATTTCTTTGTTGTGTGAAGAAAAAGAACGAATTATAGAAGAGAAAAAAATTAAGAAGTTTTCTTCTCCAACCATTTGGATTGCTGACATACCAAGGTCACGCTAGCAAGAAGGCGGATACCACTATTTGTTTTCTCGCCTTCTTAATGACTACACGATTTCACACTAACTTCAGAATGCTTCAAAAAGCGGCCCGCCGCTTGAGTATGCGTACTGTTAATTGTTAAGTTTATAGAATTTTGTCAACGACATTCTGAAATAAGTGTGAAATCGTTCAGTCATTAATACAGCGAGGAAATAAATAGTGATATTCAGGTCAACAATCCATTTATTTTTATTTTTTTCTCTTCCATAACTTGTTTTTCTTCTGCATTTAATAAATAAATAATGATCAAATCCTCGTCGCTCATCTTGTAATGTCGCTCGCACTAAAACTACGTAGAGAAATGTCGCGAGTTGCCGCTTACTGCAGTTGTAAGGGTACCAGTGTGAGGTTTTATAACTTCAAAGCTTAAAAGACACAAATCTAGTAAGTTCATACTGGTGTGGAATGACCAACGGACCAGCTTTTACATTACTTGCCCTGTTAGTGTGTAAGCTAATAATTATGTGGGTAAAATTTCGGAAGCTAAATTCCTTACGTCCGATTCGGTTTAAATTTTTAATACCACATACAAAGTGTAATCGTTAATCTCATACTACTTGTATGGGAGTGATTAATATCAAAATTTTGGATATTTCTCGTATGATTTTTAAAAAGCTAATGATGTTATTTTACTCATTAGGTAACACACTTTCGATATCAGTTTATAGTGTTTTGATATATGTATTATTGACGGAATAACCGCCTGGTCATACTTAACGGTTACATTACCTGTATGTATTATACATATAAATAGTATATTCGGTGACAACGCAATAATATGGTACCGTAGAGCCAGTCTACGCAGACGTGGTTGCTATCTATGGGCCTGATGAGATAGCTCATGATCTCTCAGAGGGCAATGCTCGTAGTTACCCTAGAAGATCGAATCAGAAATGAGGAGATCCGTAGGAGAACCAAAACCACCGACATAGCTCAAACGATTGCGAAACTGAAGTGGCAGTGGGCAGGGAACATAGTTTGACGAACAGATGGCCGTTGGGGCAGTAAATTCCTCGAATGGTGACCACTTACCGGAAAACGCAGTGTTGGTAGGCCCACCACAAGATGGACCCACGATCTGGTTAAGATCACCGGAATACGTTGGATGAGAGCATTGTAGGACTGATCGTCGTTTAAATCTTTGGGGGAGGCCTTTATCCAGCAGTGGACGTCTTCCGGCTGATGATGATGATGACGATGAGAGCTAGTCTTATTATATAGCCGGAAGGTTGCCAACTTTTAAACAATATAAGATATACCATTCGAGTTTTTACTCATTTATTTTGTCTTGCCAAATACTCTTGTGGTAGATGAATTCTAGGGATGGTGCTGGTAGGTGGCCATTGGATCTCCAAAAGTAAACGTGTGGTGAAATTGATTCACATTCATTGATAATCTATTCATACTAAACTCACATAATTCCAGGTATTCCGGAGCTGTCGGTGCCACCTCTGGAACCACTCCAGGTGTCCAGCATGGAGATAGAGTCTGGAGCCGGCCCCGTGGTCATCACACAGAGCTACAAGAACATCAGATTGCATGGACTTACAGACTCCATATTAACTACCTACAAGTAACTTCTTAAACATTATCTCGTTTGTTCTAAAATAAGTCAAATAAATTATTATTATTCCTTTATGTCCACGAATGAGACTCGACATCTTATGTGTCAAGGTGACGAGCGCAGTTGTAGCTCAGAATTTTTGCGTTTTTCAATAATCCCGAGCGGCACTGCATTGTAATCGGCAGGGCGTATCAATTACCATGAGCTGCACGTCATGCTCGGCTCGTCCCTTATTTTTATTTTAAAAATTACTGTGTTTTCCTTCTTTGGTTAAGAGTAAAGCTTCAATGAGAGTAATATTTCTAATCTTTTAAAACATACTTAATAGCAAATGTATGTATCACAAAAATTTTATCGTTTTTATTGCCACAGTCTGAAAATATGAGTCCGAATGTAGTAATACTAGCATGGTTGTGGTCTGAAAGACTATAATGACTAGGACTGTGAAAGGAATGCTGAAATGGTTTGGACACGTGGAGCGAATGAGTGAAGAAAGAATGACTTATCTTAATATATATAAATCCGGCCTGATGTTTGTTTCCAGTAGACTCAACTAACGAACGGAGTGCATTTTAGTCCAACTTGAGAGATATGATAGTTTAAATTACGATTCGGGACCCATAATTATTTTTATTTCCAATATTTGTTTTGTATGGACATATTTTCTACGAGAGAATTTATTGACGCACGGTTTGACAGTTCTGCTGTGAAACAATTTCAATATAACAACAGTAGGAGTATATTTTACGAAACAATTCTTGATGTTATTAGTTTATTTATTATGTTCAGAACAACGTCTGTCGGGTCAGCTAGTCAAATATATAAGACAATTGTGTGTGGGCAAGTCGTTCGCAGAAGACCTCGTAGAACATTCGTCGACCAAATTGGGGACGTATCGAAAAAAAAGAAAGGTCAGAAGGAACCGGTGAACATGTATGAAAAGAGTTATGAATGTATGGGACGCGCATGAGGGTTATAAGTATAGAAGCAAGTGGCATTCTATTGTCTCTGCCTACCCCGATGGGAACCAGGCGTGAGTGTTTGTATGTTTGTATGTATATAATCTTAAAATATATTATTATATAGGTGGGTCACAAAGTTTTGAAAAACTAAAAAATCACTTTATATGGATTAATACTATATTATCATAGAAGTGGGCTAAGTTGTTCATTATACACGAGGCTGTGGGTTGCAGCCCGAGCCGTAGTCGATGATGGCAATTTCACAGTTTGTGTTACAATGTCTATAATCTATCAATTGTTCATTTTCTGAACTAAAACGTGACATATTTACAATTTTTTTAGGTAAATTCCGAGCAAAGTCTTAGTACTGTAATCTCAGCCAATGACGTCTATGTGTCTTTGATACATGCTTCTATCAATGAGTTCAGATGCCTAATTTCCAGCTTCATCAAGAGATCTGGAGAATGATGGGAGTCTATTTTTATCCCCTTCAAATTTGGTAAAAGTCTATATAAAATAATAATAGCCTTTACTAACAATCTTTATAATACTAGTGGATCCGACAGACGTTGTCCTTAAGACACGTCTTAAATTTGAAAAATTGGTCCAGCCGTTAGGAGTTGTTCTATATATATATATAAGATAAGTACAGTTACATTTCATAAGTTTAATCTA
This sequence comes from Leptidea sinapis, assembly GCF_905404315.1. Lineage (NCBI taxonomy): Eukaryota > Metazoa > Arthropoda > Insecta > Lepidoptera > Pieridae > Leptidea > Leptidea sinapis. The sequence continues at coordinate 7,936,358 of NC_066301.1, forward strand.
TTTTTTTACTGTTTTTTTTTTAATATAAATAAAAGTACCTATTAAGTATTAGACATCGGCAAGACAATCAAGATTGTCTTGCTTTCCATCATATTCCTCCCCAAGTTTTCACCACAAAGATCTATCTCTTGCTTTCCTCATTCAAGTCGCTCCTGCCAACTTTTGGATATCATCTTCCCATCTACGATGCTATCTTCCGTTATCTCTCGTTTCTCTACTATCTTAAAATCTTATAAACTACACTTACTTTTAAAAGGTTCCGGCGACCATTTGTATTTTCGTCATCTACTCCACTTCACCAAATGCTATTTTCTATATCTACACATAATATGCTTGGTGTGTTCTTAAATAAACCAAAAACGTTATATTTTAACGGTTTTTTTAATGGGACAAATCTGTGAGTATATCTACCATTTAAAAACGAAAAATTTCCCCTTAATTCTTAGTCAGTTGAAAAGTACATTGATCACTTTGCTATTAATATTATGGTAGGCGTTAACTATCGCGCAATGTTCTATCTACACAGAATGTTTTCCTTAAGAGATATACATAAGCCCTCACGTACTTTTTTGTATATAACATACACAATTCCACGATATTTTGTTATATCTCAAAATAAATTAATATAAATGGTAAATTTGTAACATCATGCATGTTGCTTAGACTTTTTTGATGTGTGTAATATCTATTCTTTGATGTTACATTAAGCTAATATTGTTTTTTCCTACCATAACTTGTTACTAGCTAAATTTAATAATTCTAGGTCAAAAGGAAATATATATATATATATATAGATATAAGTCGGTTTAGTTTTATTTTATTTTATTTTATTTATTTGGAAAACTAACAGCTTTAAAATCTTAAACGATACTTAAGATAATTACAGAGAGCCAATTATAGGTTTCCACAATTAGTGCTAGAGTAGAAAAATTTAACTGACAACGTAAGCATATACAATTCGAAAATTACAATTTACATTATCATTAAAGTTAAAGTTAATGTAACAACTTAAGAAGATGTAGGGTTATTAGCAAAGAATTTGTTGGCTAATGCACGTCTTACAGAGTCTACGCTTGAACAGAAGAGATCTAAATTATTATCACTACTTGACAGATTGTTGAAGCTATTACTTGCTCGCCAAGTAAAAGTATTTCTTTTATAGTTTAGGTTAGTGTGATGAAGTCTTAGTAAATCATGCTGTCGCAGTAATCTAACAGGGGTATTGAACTGAAGCTTAGCAAGAAGGTCTGGACAGTCAATTAGCCCTTGGGCTATTTTTAAAAGGAGAGTAATATCAGCTATTTCGCGACGATTCTTTAAAGGCAGGAGGTGATGTTTACTGCAAAGATTGAGGTAGTCATCAGAGCGGTATGTGACTTTCACACGATAACAAAGATGTTTGAGGAATTTCCTTTGAATATTCTCGATGCGGTTAACATACTTCAAGTATGATGGGTTCCAGACCTGAGAGGCGTACTCTAGATTGCTCCTGACAAATGAACAGTACAGAATTTTTAAAGTTTTGATATTTTTAAAGTCTTTTGGGTTACGTATGATGAATTATCTCCAAAATGTTAAAAATTACTCTAAAGCGTTCCTGACACGTTAAAACTGTTATATGTAGTTGTTGTGGGGTAAAAATAGTGGGTGATAGAGAGAACAGAAATCCTGTGATAGCAAAACAAAGTAGGGATGGAGCCAGCTATTGCAATTTTTAAGAAAACATATAATATAAACAATTTGTCATTATTAATATGGGTCCCTCACTCCAGGAATTAATTTAATTAAATTTATAACAAAAATTTATGAACGATGCGGGACCACTAGTGGGAGGCTCCTGTGCACAGGATGTCAGCTTGGTTATGGGTAGGTACTACAACGGAGCCTATTTCTGCCGTAAAGCAGTGTAGTAGGTACTGTGTTTCGGTCTGAAGGGCGCCGTAGCTAGCTAAATTACTGGGCAAATGAGACTTAACATCTTATGTATGAAAAACACTGGGATCACATATCATCAGGAAGTATTTTTTATTTTATTAATTTCAATGTAAAATAACACGAAGTTTATATTAGTTACAAAATTTGAAAGATGCCATTGAGTGCCAAGATGTCACGCACACAAGCATCTAATAGTTGCCGTAATAAAAAAGCTATTGTTCTTGGGTAGTGCGGTATCTACCTGGAGCGCAGCGGAGACCAATCCTTAATCTAAGACCCTATGGAATATTGTTATAGGGCAGTGCAGCCGATATTAATACCATCCTTGTACTGCAGAATAGGACTATTCGCGCTATTTATAACCTAGGTCCTAAAGAATCATTAACAGAAAAATTTAAAATAATATAATAAAAATTTATTTATGTTCATAAACACAGAGACAGTTCGGATCCGGCAAACTACAGGCCTATTGCTATTACCTCCCTGCTCTCCAAAATCATGGAGAGCATAATTAGCCGTCAGCTCTTGGTATACCTAGAGGGTCACCAGTTTATCAACGACCGACAATACGGCTTTCGCCATGGTCGGTCGGCCCGAAGCCCGTGAATGCTGGAGTGCCCCAAGGCTGTGTACTATCTCCCACGCTGTTTCTACTGCATATCAATGATATGTTGAAGAAGAAGACTCAAGTTTGCGCGTTTACGACTGAAAAAACCACATTTGTCGTATCACTCTTCGACAGCATTCCCATTAAAGCCTCGCCTAGTATCGCCTCGGAATACTGGGTCTCGAAATCTCAGGCGATCGCCAATTTCGTGGCCATCTGGAGGGCAAAGTCAAATTGGCTTCAAAGAAACTGTGCGTCATTAATAGAGCACGGAAATACTTCAAGCCGGCCCACATTCTAGCGCTCTACAAAGCGCAGGTCCAGCCACACATGGAGTATTGCTGCCATCTCTGGTCTGGCGCACCCCAATATCATATCGATTCATTTGATCGCGTGCAATATAGAGCAGCTCAAATTGTCGGGGACCCAGTGCTCTGTGAACGGCTGGATCACTTGGCGTTACGTAGAGATGTCGCTTCATTGTGTGTCTTCTACCGCATTTATCACGGGAAGTGTTCCGAAGAGCTGTTTTACCTGATTCCTGCCGCCGAATTCCACCTTCGCACGATACGCCACAAGTTAGGATATCATCTCCACCATCTGGATATGTGTGGCGGTCTTCCACAGTGTGGTTTTCAAGGAGCTTTCTTCCACGTACTACAAAGCTGTGGAATGAACTTCGTTGTGCTGTGTTTCCGGGACGATACGACATGGGTACCTCAAAATAAGCGCGTACACCATCCTTAAAGGCCGAAAACGCTCCTGTGATTCCTCTGGGGTTGCAAGAGATTGTGGGCGGCGGTGATCACTTAACAACAGGTGACCCGTACGCTCGTTTGTCCTCCTATTCCATAAAAAAAAATTGCGTGCGTTCAAAGTACACATGTCAGAAGTGAAACCTGCATGGTGCATGAACCTCTAAACTGCATATAAATTCCTGGTACGTGTTGCTAGGATGACACATGATTTCAACCGCTATGAAAGATGTCTTTCATAGCGGTATCTTAAGGAATGTTCCTACCACCACAAATATATATATTAATATATTCTCCTGGTGTCTATGTAGTAATACGTCGTGCGCTTGGAGTCTGAGTATTAAGGCCTTATAATTTTTCTCGCACCATACTTAAGACAATCTCTTCTTTAACTATGATCGCCTGGTACCAAAACAATGTATTATGCTTCCTATCTCATTATCTCCCATGTTAAATAATATGAATTGATGTGACTGCTCTTTTTAGTGTCGCTTTTTCGTTTCATCGACTTTCAAATCACAACGATGATAAAGAAGTTATCACTTCAATAGTATGCATATTTCTGTCTCATTCTTTGCCGGCTTCATCCTACACGTTTTTGTATTAGTGTCTCTTACCTGTCGTTTTTTCCGTTGCATCCGGTTTGAAATCACAACGATTCTAAAAAAAGTTTCACTTCAAAAAAAAACTCAGGCGGGAACTTTTGCTGGGATAACAAGAGTGAATTTGAAATTTTGTTTAAATTCTTTAACATTTTTCTTCAGTGGAAAATGACAACCCTATGAAGAACGACTGGCTGAGTTTAACATGGTCAAACTGAAGGACAGGAGATTGTTGCATGACCTATGTTTTCTCCATAGCACAATTAATCGAAACGTAAATTGTGAGTACCTGCTCAGTCGTATTGCAATTAAGGTCCCTTTCAAGTATCCGAGAGCTAAGTAATCTAAAATTTTCTATACCCCACCGTGTAGGTCGAATCTAGGTTTACAGCCCCCGGTCAAGCGCATTCTTGAAGAGTACAATTTAATAAATGGTCGCATTGAGTTGGATGTGTTTCATGACTCTTTATATAGTTTTAAACGAAAGATTTAGGAATTTTGTTTATATTATTGTTAATAGTTATTGTAAAATTTAATGTCACTTAGTATTAGTATTTTTAAGTGTTTTGGCAAAGCTATGTACACCGTAATTGTTGCACATATCAGGCACGTTTCCCTGTATGCATAAAACTAGTTTGTAAGGATAATATGTGTAATGTGGTTATACTTAATAAATAAATATAAATATAAATTGAAAATGGAGGCGACAAGAGTGTATGTGATAGAAATTGGAATGTCAGAAAAAAAAATTAACAAAAGCAGAAGCTACTTCCTGCTCAGTGGATTTTAGTTTTGTTTATTATATTCAAAATTGCAGTCTTTCGCTATTTCAGATTCCCAGTTAATAATTGCCAAGTCATTTTTATTTTTATTTGATGCATTTTTAATTATTTCTCTAAATAATTTAAAGTATTTTCGCACATACACGAGAAAAGATACATCATGATTATATAATGATCTCTCACTATATAGTTCATATAGCCGGTCATATTGTCTGCTCCTATGAATACTGGCTGTTGCCCATTCATTAAAGAACAAGAGACCACCCGAGTTGACTCTCTTCGCAGCAAATTTAGAAGCAATATTTTTTTTAACTATTTTAAATAACATATCATTTATTCATTTGGATTAATATTATAATTCAAATACATATTTGCGTTTTACTTGAGTTTTACTGAAACAATACCTCTTGAACAAAAATAAACTTTTTAATTGAAGTTCATTTACTTCAATATTTAAACAGGCTATTTCACCAAAGTGGTCTGATCTCAGATTTCTAGTTATTGATTAGGGAAAACGTTTATAATTAGTAAAAATATTATCAATACAGCTTTTTACTCTAGTACTATATATTATAGAAAGTGTGTCAGTATTATATTATACTAGCCGATGCACGCGATTGCGCCCGCTTAGATAAAGAGTTTTTAAAAATTATAGGCAAGTTTCAATTTGAAGATTTTCTCATGTCCTATTCTAGTTCCCGTCTTTGCTCCCGTTACCAACATATTATATGAATCTAATTTCCAGGAAGATTGTAATGGCAAACTTAACCTACTATTGGTATAGTTATAGCTCATCGACGTGAATTTAAGGTTTTCACAGATCCTGCGGGAAATATGGTTTTCCGGGATAAATGTAGTAGTGTATCCTTTCCCAATCTCTATTCTATCGCTGTACCAAATTTCATCAAAATCGGTTCAGTAGCTCCGGCGTAAAAGCGTAACAAACAAACTTACATTCACATTTGTAATATTAAGTAGGGATATACACCTCATTATACAAGATAGTTAGAAAGATAACAATTAATGAATGAAGAGTAATTAAGTGTATATATGTATATATATATATACATATATATGTATACACTTACTTACACAATTAGATATTTTTTGTAAGTGCTTTATGTAGTGCATGTAATTGTTGGGTTTCCAAATGAATAAATAAATAAAAAGTTAAGTTTTCCGCTCGTAACTGCTACAAGTGAATAAAGAACGAAAGAACTTGCAGACTCATTAGGACTAGTCAAATAGCCACCCTCTTCAAGTAATAATAAATAAGAAAGGTTCGGAAAACATAAAACATACATTCAAATGTTCAAATGCTTTATTATATAATATTGCGACGAGAAATAAACAAAACTACATTAATGCTGTTCCCATTCTATGTCATCTCTCTTTTGACTTGATTAGTTGGATCGTGGAGATCTTTTCATGCGTTGTATTTGTTTTAGATGTGCCATAAAATCACCATTATCATCATCAGCTGGTTCTGGAACTTCATCTCCCTCGTTCGCTCTCCAATGGCTAAATGATTGCATATCAGATGGTGCATCTAAGGAATCTTTAATCTGGCTCATGTCATTCGCTTTACTTATCTTTCCCCATCTATCTTGTGAACTCTAAAAAGCATAAAAAAAAATAAGGAATGAAACGTTAGAAATAATAGCAATTATAATATCGGTTTGAATGCTAATTGTAAATAAATTCAACTTTAAAATAAAATAACAGATTCACATCTAATTTTCCTTACTGGGGTAAGTGTAAGAATAAAATAGCCAAAAATAAAACTCTAATAATACTACAAAGTCATTACAACCATATCACTAATGTTACCTCTAACAGTAATAATGTGCCAAAAACAGTCACCACGAGCTATCTAACACTTTACCAGTGGGAGGCTCCTTTACACAGGCTGCCGGTTAAATTAATTTGTATTTTCTAATAAAACATTTAAATTTATTTATAAATCATATAATAATAATACTGGCACACTATAACACAATTTATCTTGCCCCAAACTAGGCATAGCCTGTAGTAAGGGTACATGACAACGATATATTTAATACAATATTTTTATATTGAATATATCGTGTATAACATGTTGAATTACTTACATACATACATATATATATATACATACATGTCTCGGAAACAAACATTCATATTCATCATATAAATGATTGCACCCTTATTTTTTCACCTTCATTCGAACCCGGGACCTCTAGCTCAAAAGGCAGGGTATAAATAGATAATGCCTGAACAGTAGACTTTATAATAAAACTGTATAAATATTAACAATTTGTTATGTTTTAGAAGTGATAACCCTCACTTCTAGGATTAATACACAAATAAAATTTGAAAAACAAAATTTTATGAACGATGCGGGATTCGAACCCACGACCTCCGGCGTTCCGTGCCGGTGCTCTAAACCACTGAGCTTTTAAATTTGCTTTGTTCAACTCTCAACAAAGCAAACAGAATTTTATAACGAGGCGGTAATCGAACGGTTAGCTCAGTGGTTCAGAGCACCGGCACGGAACGCCGGAGGTCGTGGGTTCGAATCCCGCATCGTTCAAAAAATTTTGTTTTTCAAATTTTATTTGTGTATAAATATTAAAATTAATAAGATTAAAATCAAACTTAGAATCATGGAACTTAACATCGCTATTATCATTAAAAAGAAGGTAAAAAATATATTTTATCAATGACACCATTCTAAAATATTATCTTGGCTATTTATCACTACATATTATAAAACAAAGTCCTCCGCCGCGTCTGTCTGATATAGCGTGGCGTAGTTCTCGAGAAAGATTTTGGTTTATAATTTGTTAAGTTTTTCTTCACAATTTTGTATACATTAACGATAAATATATTTACGACAACGAAAACGCTGTCTTAACCCTCTGAGATGAAACAAAATAATGTATGGGGGAACTGTGTATCATTGATTGAGCTCTACAGAAAAGTCCAATGGCATATGTCTATCTTACAAGCATAATATACTATACCCATTTTAATACTTTAGAAATTGGCAATTATAAAGCAGTAATATAAAAGTAATATAAAGCCAGAATTCATAAACTTTTCATTGACTAACACAGAGGTAGCAACCACTATATAAGGGATATCAACATTCTAACGTCCATTTTATTGATCCACGCTTTCTCGCATGTGTCCATCACCCACAATAACGTAAAAAAAAGTAAAGGCACACGTCCATTTAGGGTTTTTGCGATTTTTATCATTTTAGCAACACTGAATACATAATTATTGTCTATGCGCTATAGTACTGGCCCAGTTAAAAACAAAAATTTAAATTTTATTTAAAGGTTAGAAACACATACACAGATATTTTAAATTAAAATTTTGCTCTGTATGACTTTAATGTGACTTTATGTGTAAATATGCCGTTTGCGACCCATTATGACTTCATATAACTCTTAGGGAGCTTGCATATATACCAAATTAATTTATAACTATATCAACACGCATATCAACAATTCATTAAAAAACTTAATTATACTCAATTCCTTTTTTAATGTATTGCATAAATTATTGGAAAATACATATGGAAAATTCAATTTTTATATGAATATAAAAGTTGTTTACACACATTATTATTCCTTATTATTTTATTATTACATATTATAAAATCATTTATATCCTATGGCTTCAGACTACCTTAATCCGGAATACTTAGGAACATTTTTTTTATATGGACAGAACAGCGTCTGTTTATATTCAACTAGCAGTAATCTGCTACTAAATGTTAATTAAAGATATAAAATTTAATATAACAAAAGTTATTTTAAGAATAGAATTCAACTTACATTTTCCATAAACATTGTAACGCGATACAAATATATTTAATCATAATGTATTTTCCGAATATAAGCTGTACTCGTATAATATCTGACGATAAACTTGAAGTTCAGCAATATAATGATTGTAGGTTTCGTGAATTCGACTTATATACTGTTTTGTCTTTATTTTTTATAATTATTTTAAAACAATTTCCTTTATTCTAGCAATTTACTTCCAATTTTAATGTTGATTAAAGCGTGGATCCGACTTACACGAGTAGAGTTTAAATTTCTGTGTCGCTTGGTTATAGTTATTAGTATTTACTAATATTATGATCAGGTCGTTATATTCATATTTTTGTATGTATATGTTCTTATAATCTTAATCAAGGTGAGATTATTATATACAATTAAAACGTAAAAAAAACATGTATACAAAACCTCAATCACTGGTATCGCTGTATGCCTTGGAAAAATTTATATTAAAACTCTAAACTGCATAATATGAAGTCCTAACTCCTGATACTTGTTGCTAGGTTACTAATGATTTCAACCGCTATGAAAGACATTACTATCATCGCTTCCATATGTTGTTATTATGTTCTCCTGGTGACTATGTAGTAATACGTCGTGCGCAATCTATAAGATTCTGACTCCATGAGCACATTTTTACCTATTTGCAAAATAATAATAATAATTATAATGTTAAAGTAAACGGTACGGCCCCATTCAGACCGGAACTAAGATATTGATTGTACACTTCTCTATCGTCTCGCTTTTTCGTTTCATCAAGGTCCAAATCACAGCGATTTTCACTTCAAAAAACATTTTCTTTGTATTCTATAATCTCTCTCATAAACTAAACTTAGGGCGAGTGGGCAAAGTACTTTTCTCATTGTATATTTTCATCATTACTCTGTCGATGCTTAGCTTGAATGAAAGTTATGGACTGTACTAGTGGTACCTATTAACAATTCTGTATGACACTGTTTCAATTTGTATGATGTGTTCATTTTTAACTGTTAGATATATCAATTGTATTTAACGTGAGTTTATAGAAATGTCAAATATATGTAAAGTTGATAATCCAAAAAATATAATTACCAACCATGACACGAATTTCACCGCATGTGAGGCGACTGTCTCTCTTTGCCTTATTATACAGTATACACATATGTCTACTGTGCTTATTACGTCTCGTAAGCGTTTGAATGAGAGCTAACACGAGTATAGATATGACAAAGATTAGGTATAGGTAGGAGATTTGGAGTCGTCTACACGGGGGCGTTTGGAGAACACAACGGGCTGGACTACGGCACCAATTTTGCTGGAGGAAGGCCCTTGGTGGTCGTGGGCCTTCCTGAAGTTGGGTACAGTTTGTTTCCTCGCTTCACTAGTACCTCTAGAGGTACTAGGTTGTGGTTCAGGTACCTTAGGCTTAGCAGGAGGTGCTGAGGGCCCAGAATTTAGATCCTTGGCTTTCCGCAGACGGGCCGCTATTCTCCTCTGCCTCCTGTTTGGCCGACGGTTTACAGTCTGTTTGGGTACCGATTTCATTTGATTCGATCCCTCTAGGAGATTTACTTGCTTTCGGCCCATAGCTCAACAAGGGTCCAACCTGCCTCTAGTCTATCGACTGTTTGTATGGACACTGCAGAGGCAGCATCTATGTCCATAGACGGCTTGTCTGGGCTTAACCGGAGACGCACCCTCCCTTTTTTTTGGTGGCTCATTTGCCATTCGAAAATGTTCTTTTTTTGAAATTCATATAGATAACACGCGAGCAATAAGAATGTGGCTGCCTGTTGAAACCCTTTGCGCATGAGGGGATCGAAAAAAAACATGGGAGTGTTGTTATGAAATTCAGTACAACATTACAACACTCATTTGGATGATGTAATGGTTATTACAACATTGGGTGTTTTAATGTTGGTAATAAGCTAACTGTTTCAGAATCTTTAATAGAGGATTTAAAGCATGGGTGTAGATAAAATATATTATAAGCAAGGTAAAAATAAATATCAAATAAAAATAAGTATCAAAGTGACATTCTAGATTCACATCAAATTTTCCTTACTCGGTAAGTAAAAATCTCTATATAAGAATAAGTAAAGCCGAAAATAAGACTCTAATAATACGAGAAAGAGATTTCAACCATAACTCTAATGTTACTTCTACCAATAATAACGATAATGTGCCAAGAACAGTCACCACGAGCTATCTAACACTTTACCAGTGGGAGGCTCCTTTGCACCGGGTGCCGGCTATATTATGGATACCACAACGGCGCCTTTTACTGCCATGAAGCAGTAATGTGTAAGCATTATTGTGTTTCGGTCTGAAGGGTGCCGTAGCTATTGAAATTACTGTGAAAATGAGACTGAACATGTTATGTCTCAAGGCGACGAGCGTAATTATAGAGCCCCTCAGAATTGTTTGGTTTTTTCTAGAATCCTGTGCGGCACTGCATTGTAATAGGCAGGGCCTATCAATTACCATCAGCTGAACATCCTGCATGCTATGTCCCTTAATGTCATAAAAAAATTCTAATTGTAAAGGCATTGAATCTTGATGACTTTCTAAGGACACTGACTTTTACCGGATTCCTATACATACTTAATAAAATCCTATAAAAGCCTTTAGTCACATAAACAAATCATGGAACGGCGATAAAATTATTAAAAACGAAAATTATCTTTACTTTGGAGGATTTGATACGCGAGTTACAAAATCTTAAATATAAAATTCTCGTGTCACAATGTTCGTTGCCGTACTCCTCCGAAACGGTTTGACCGATTCTCATGAAATTTTGTGAGCATATTGAGTAGGTCTGAGAATCGGCCAACATCTATTTTTCGTCCCCCTAAATGTTAAGGGTGGTCCACACGAAATTCCTTTTTTTAATTTTTTTACATTTTTTTTAAATTTGTTTGATTATGAGCATTAAAAAATACTTACAACTTCAAATTTTCACCCATCTACGATCAACAGTTACTTTTGTATCACGATTTTAATATCGGCAATACAACGTTTGCTGGGTCATATAGTAGTTCTATAAAATAATACGACAGAGTTATTTTTTTAATTTACATCTGCTCTGATATTGACTAAAATTAAACATAGATTCATGGAACGTGGTTATGATTGTTCTACGGTGGTGAAAATTATATTTTATCAATCGTTATAAAATATTATTTTGGCGATTTATCACTTCAAATTATAAAACAAACTCCTCCGCCGCGTCTGTCCGTCTGTTCGCGATAAACTCAAAAACTGCTGCACCGATTTTCATGCTAATTCGAAAAATGGATAGCGTAGTTCTCGAGAAAGGTTTTTGTATATAATTCGTTAAGTTTTTCTACACAATTTTTTATACGCTAACGATATTAGTTGGCGGTGTCGGCAAAAATAAGCCGTCTGGGAGCTTGCAACGAAAACACTGTCATAACCCGTTGAGATAAAACAAAATAATGTATAGAGGAAATGTGTAGGTATCATTTATAGTTTTACAGAAAAGTCCACTATGGCATATGTCTATATTTCAAGCAAAATATTAAAGCTATACCCATTTTAATGCTTTAAAAATTGTCAATTTTAAAGCAGTAATATAAAAGCTGTTTACTCAAATACGATATTATTCCTTATCATTTTATTACTACTATAAAATCGAAAATTTCCTATGGCTTTAGACTACAATAATGTTCCGGAATACTTAGGAACATCATTTTTTTCTATTGATAGAACAGCGTCTGTTTTAATATAACCTACTATAGTATAAATCGACATTTGCTCCCTGAATATTACAAATTGTAAAATCATATCATATGCCGATTATACAGTTCTGCTCTTCACAGTTAGAACTAGAGATACTGTCCAAAAACTCGCTGAACTAGGACTTAAAAATGTCACTCTATGGCTCAAGAAAAACCTTCTAACAATGAATTTAAAAAAGTCAAAATTTATGACATTCTCTGCAAGAGTCAAATCACAACCAAATAAAGGGTATGTTCCGAAATGCACTGCGAGCACTGCACAGTGCTATCATTGTAGAAAAATTCGTTCCGTTATGGACTGCCAGTATACTACCGCAGTACCCTAGGTAAATATATGACGTCATAAATCGCCGCCATATTCTACTGTGAGCACTGGCGTTTTCGAGGTAAGGTACTCGCAGTAATTTGATCACGTGATCAGTCAAAACCACTCGAGTGCCTAGCGTTTTATAAACAATACGTACAGTTTAATCCCAAATACTTTTAATTTGATAGTACACCAACAACAGTTTTTTTTTAATGAACTAGAAAACTTTAATACACCCATTTGAATGCTGCGTCAAAAAATGCGGCTGACAATGTTCGGGACTGCGTTCCGTTTTAAATAGTAACCAGTTTAGCTGGCTATAAAGGAACGGCTTCACAGTATACTAAAGTGACGTCACACTGTACAGTGGTCGCAGTGCATATCGGAACACACCCAAAAACATCTCAGTTAAAGTGCATTGTTGCTCGCTTTAGACCAATGCAGTTGCATAAAACTTGAACGTGTTCATCAAATTAAATATCTGGGTTTTGTCATAGACAAATATCTAAGATGGGATAAACATATTAAAACACTTTCAGGGAGAATCCGAAAACTTAGAAAGGTTCTCAAAACTATAAGGCATCTAGGTGATCTAGATTTTTGTTTAAAAATTTACAATGCCTTCCTCGGTTCTCTTTTCAGGTATTGTGTAATATCCTGGGGAGGAGCAAACAGATTTAATACGTCTTGAAAGAGCTCAATGCATGCTTCTAAAAATAATAATGCATATAAACCATTCATGTACCCTTCTCATATTCCATACAAAGAAACTATAGTCCTTACCGTTTGACAATTATTTTTACACTGCTTATCACATCATATCATTTATCAAACAGCACAAAAAGCCCGGTCGCCTTAAAGAAAATTTGGCTTTACCTTTTCGTAGATTCAAAAATATTTACTGTGTTCCGAAGTTCAATCTTGTCATGTGCCGAAATCATGCTAGCTATCTAGGACCTTCAATATATAACCAAGTAAATAATAAATAAAAATTGCGGACCTCTCTTCTTACAAAGTAAGATCTACAGTACGAGAGTGGCTTTTACAATTAGGCTATGATGAAACCGAGAAAATTATCAACTCAAAATTAGTATAACTTTATATATTTAATTATCTATTTATTTATTGGAAAACAAACAGCTTAAGTTATATAAACATTGTTACACATAATTTATATTACACAAGCCAATAAAGTTTCCACTTAAATATAAACAAAGTAGGAGTGAATATAATACAAAATATAACGATTTTATATACAATTAAACATAAAGCGAAAAAAGTACACAAAAATACAAATGAAACAAAATTTATCAAATTTATTGTCGGTTGGACATATTTTAAGAATGTTTAAGATATTCTTTAATGTTTTTAGTAAAAGTTGGATAGCTGCTATGAAAAATGTCTAAGTGACTATAATTATTATTATAAGTGTTGCATGCTCTTATAATAAAACAATTGCTAGTATAATTAGTTCTACGAACAGGGATAAAGAATGTATCTATAGAACGTGTATAATGTTTTGGACAGTTAAGTTTAATGTTACTTAAAATACGATTGGAATCAATTCAGTCATGTAATATTTTGAAAAGGAAAACTTGATCACTGTATTCTCTACGCTGTTGTAAAGATAGGTAATTAAATTGAGGAGTATTACAATTTTGAAACTTATAATTTAATCTTTTAATAAATTTATTTTGTACACTTTCTATAGCATCTATATATTTTGTATAACGTGGGTTCCAAGCAGTCGAGGCATATTCTAAATATGGTCTGACATAAGCATTATATAAAAGTATGAATATTTTTGGAGTCATTTCCCTGTCTGAATATAAAACCAAGCATTTTATAAGCTTTTGCTGTCATATTGTCTATATGACTTTCAAATAAGAGAGCCGAAGCTAGCGTTACCCCAAGGTCTTTTATTTCTGACACCCTTTTAAAGGGTTCATTGTTTATTTTATATTTGAATAAAATTGGCATTTTTTTCCTCGAAAATGTTACCATACAGCATTTGTCAACATTGAGGTATAAGTCATTAGAGGAACAATAGTTTCCTAACTCAATTAAATCGCTTTGTAGTTCAACACAGTCCTGTTTTTCTTTTATTATTTTAAATATTTTGGTGTCATCCGCATAAAGTAAAATATTAGAATTTTGAAAAGATTGCAAAACATCATTAATAAATATGTTAAATAACAATGGGCCAAGGTGAGAGCCCTGAGGAACGCCAGATGTAACAGGGACAAAACTAGAAATAAATCCTTTAACAGCTACCGCTTGTGTTCTGTTACGGAGATACGACTCCAGCCATCTTAGAAGGTCTCCTTGAATACATATACGCTCAAGTTTAAATAATAGTCGGGCATGCGAAATTTTATCGAACGCCTTTAAATAGTCGGTATAAATTGTGTCTACCTGGAATCCATTGTTTAAGGCATCCAATACTTCATCTAGAAATTCGCAAAGGTTAGTTTCCGTCGAGCGTTTATTTAAAAAACCCATGTTGCTGTGGAATAATTAGTGGTCGTAATAAAGGAAATAAAGTGTCATAGATTATTTTTTCAAATAATTTTGGGATGACCGATATCTTTGAAATCCCACGATAGTTTTTAATATTATGTCTGTCACCTTTTAAAAATGGGGACAATTAAAGACATTTTCCATATTGATGGTAAACTACCTGAATGTAAAGATTTCCTAAAGAGTATATCTAAATGTATTGAAATTTGTCTACTACAAGCCTTCAGTAAAATTGGGTGTAAATGATCGGGACCACTTCCTTTGGATGGGTCAAGTTTTAACAAGTACTTTTCTACCTTTTCACGTGTAATGTCTATTGTTCTCGCAAAAGTTTGAGTATAGCTTAATGGTAAGTTATCATGGCTAAATCTAGTATTAGAATCGGCTGTAAAAACGGAGCTAAAGACTGTATTAAACATATTAGCTATCATTTGACCTTCTGATCCAGTATCATCATCATGGTACATACAGTCTGGAATACAATTACTACTTCGCTTAGATTTTACAAATGCCCAGAATTTTTTAGAATTGTTATAAATATTATTTTCGGCCTTATCAATAAATAAATCATAGCATTCTGCTTCTAAACGTTTTGTTTCACGGCGTAATTCCGAGAACCTATCATAGTCACTAGATCTTCCGTATATTTTCCATTTTTTATGAGCTTTCAGTTTTTTCTTAATTAACTTTATTAAAGATCTAGAGTACCACGACGGAAACTTATCATTTTCATGAACTAGTTTTGTAGGGACAGTTCGATCTATAATATGGTTAAGTATAAAATAAAATTTTCCTACGGCACATGTTATATCTTCTGATGAGAGCTCTTCAACCCAGTCAATTTTTGATAATTCATCATTAACTGCATTGTAGTCGGCGTTGTGATAACAACGAACAATACGAGTCGGTGCTCGTAAGTTCATGTTATTTTTTTCACTCTCAACCTTCACCACTAAGGATGAATGATGACCGTCTTCTGGCAATGCTAATGGTTTTGTTCTATTGACCACACAAACAGTATTAGATAAAACAAGATCTAATAGTCTATTATTATTGTTGTAAATATTATTATACTGATTAAATCCTGTAAATGTCATAAATTTGATTAATAATATTATAATAATATTTGGTTAATACTGATTAACTTAAATATTATAAGAAGTGTTTACAATGGTAATATGTCCTTCGGGAACATGCAGCCATGTTGCATCCTTAACATTGAAGTCTCCTAATACTATGAATTTATCATTTGGGAATTTAATTACCAGATCAGATAAATATTCAAAAAATGTAGCTTGATAGTTACTTTGTTGTGTGTTTTGTGGAAAATAGCAGCAGAAAACCCTTAACTTTTTTCGGGTTGTATACTTTTCCAAAAGTAGGTCCAGAGAAGTAATGTCCGCATCAGGCAAACATGGAGCATGATGAGATCAGGCACGTAACAGTGACGCATGTCAACAGTAACACAACCACGACGTACAGCAATCAGTGTACCCCCATCCATAGTCACTCCTAGACGCTTGTAATCACGATCATTTCGGTATACACTATATCGCGAGTCAAAAAATTCTTCATTGTAAAATCCTTCTGACATCCACGTTTCGCTCAAACAAACTATATCATAATTCATATTCAAAAGATTCAAATAAAATTGTTTTGTTTTGGTGCGTAATCCCCTAACGTTTTGGTCAAATATAGTTAGAGCCATACTAAGTTAGAAGAAGCATTAATAAATAGTAATCATGAGTAATAATTCGATCCAAAATTTGTTCAAGCAGTTTCCTACAAAATAAGTTTAAAAACATACACCACAATATTGTATAGCTATAAATGAAAGCACTTATAATAAATAATAAAATAACTAGCTTATAGAAACATTCCCTCGTAGAACCAAGCACATTATAAAGCTTGCAAAAACAGCAACTACGATTAAAACTATAATATCTATAAATACTTTTAAAAGTCATTAATATCAAAGCAAAGACAAACATGTATGAGTTTAGTATGTTTGCACTTATGTGATTTTCTTTAAACATTCACTAGAACTTATATGAATAACCGGTGAGCTGCTAGTTTTCCGAACCAGGATCGTACAGTTACAGACCCAGCAGTACATGAAGCCTTTCTCCTTCGCTTTTCGTCTAGCCTCATTTAGAAGAGATTTATTATAGGTTGATAGGTGACCATTAGCATATATTGGAGTATTAAAACCGGCATATCCAAGGTCGGAGACTTTTAAATTTTTTATTTTCCTTAGTGATGAAAGAAAGTCATCCTTTTTATGAATATTTATTTATAACTATTTGCTTTATCTACTACTATTTAATTTTATAAAGTTCTTATTATAAGATAGGTATGTTTTAAAGTTAGATATTATAATATTGTTGAGATGTAGTCAGTTAGTATAATTTAGTCTTAGTTCTAGTGCATTTATTATTGACATTAAATAAAATTACATAGCAGACGGTAATCACTGGTTGGCTCTGCACCGGGCACTACATTCAAGGTGCCTCTTTGTTTCTGTTTTTGAGACTGTAAATTTATATTAGGCATGAAGACGAATGTATATAATAAAAATATAAATAAGATTAATATTAACTAGTAGTGATCTGGTAGTTTAATATAAATCAAAGTTATATTAGGAATAGAATTCAACTTACATTTTTACTTTCGATAGCCGCCGCCCATCTTTGTGTTAGGTATACCAGAAGATCGCCTGCCGACTAACCATGGCGGAAGTCGTACTGTCGGTCGTTGATCAACTGGTGACCTTGTGGGTATACCAAGACCTGGCGGTTATTTATGTTCTCCATGATTTTGGAGAGTCCTGTATTTTGCCGGATCCAAACTGTCTCCTTTTTTGTATCAAACGGGCATTGTTTTTTATAAATAATTTATATTTAAATGTAGGAAATAAGATGAAATTCTAATAAAGAGAATAATAATAATGTGTAAACTTTAATCAAGGTGAAGTAAGTATATAATTAAAACGTAAAAATAAATACTTGTTTATGAGTACGAGGGGGTAAAGTGCTTTTCTCAGTGGTTCCATCGGTTGCAGCGATGTATTGACGTTAATATTATTCAGAAAAGATATAATAAAACTAAGACCTGGAAACTTTTTGAATTTCTAACAACTTTTAGTTGGACCCTCGCATCGTACTGTAGAACGTATTTCGTCAGTGACTGCGTGTCGTATTCTAATGCGGGCTTTTCATCATTACTTTGTGGATGCTTAATTAATGTCAAATATATGAAATATTATATGATAAAAAAATAATCACCAAGACGAGAATTTCACTGCGAATCTGCTGTCTCTCTTTGATTGCCTTATTTCGTCTGGTCAGCGTTTTCATGAGAGCAAATAACACGAATTTTACGATATAAATTATTGCAGGTAGAATGATCTGGTTATTCGCTAAGGAGCGTTTTAAGTCATTAAGTGTTACATTATTTGTTATATATGAGTAGTAGTAATTATAATGTTTATTTACTTTTGACTATTGTCAAGGCTCCCTTAAGACCGAAATAAAATAGTGCTTGTAAATTAATTCTGCTTGCTGGTAGAAAAAGACGACACTGTGGTACTTCATTATTTGGACATTTGGTCTTTCTTAATGATACATAATCCTTTTTGTACCGTGTAAGAAAGTCCTAGTTAACCTATTTAGCTATCACTGTGCAGAAATATGTAATTTAAATTTAAAAATTAGCATTTTACTAATTTCCTGAGTTCAATTAACTTTTTGCGGCATCCTGTTTGAAAATAAGTCAATTAACATCAAAGTCAAAAAACACGTCATAGGTAGGTACTAATTATATAGGTTTGAAGGGATAAACAATCCTCAGAAAATACAGACGTAAGTATTGGATATTAATCACAACTTCATATCTCTACGCTAGTTAATAACAGAAAGACAGATTGGCGTGGATATCTAGCCTATTCTTGAATTGACTGGTTCGTTCAATTATTTTCGTATATTTTTTTGAACTCTTATTTTTCTAGTATTCTCAAATATTATTTACTATCCATCAGATCTTGTGACGATAGTCTTTTTAATCTATTGAATGTTGTGCCTGGTTTCATTTTCATTAAGTTCCTTGCAAGTTGGATTGGGGGATTTTGCATACGCTTCTGATAAGTTTATAGTGAGTCTGCTACTTCCTTCATTATAATTTTTATATTTAATTCTCGGTGCAGACGTTCGTTTTTAATGTACCATGGTACCATGGCTATTATTAGCTTTCAACAACAAGTATTAGCTATCATGGTACCATGATAGCTAATACTCCATGGAGTATTAGCTATCATTCGAAGCATTTTGGATTATAGCCGTTGAAGTATTTCAATATTTGAGTTGGAGGGTGTGCCCCATAGTTGTAGTCCGTATCGGTTTAATAACGACTTTGTATAAAAGCTTATTTTGCTGTGATTTTTGATTTAGAAGCCAATACGAAATTTCACTTGCTGTCCCAGGGCTATTCTTTTAATGAAAATATTTAGGAACATACAAACTATGTATCTTCTTATGTTTTTATAATGGAAAAATGTTAAACAATGGCAAATAAAATTATTTTAATTTCGATTTTAAGAGTGACTTTTTTCTTCGATAAATGACAAAGACATAAAATGTGACTTTTTATTTGAAGGGCTGACCTGAAGCACTACAGACTACGCACAGAGTCCCTCACGCCCAAAATGGAGTTCATCGCAGACTACGTGATGAAGGGCCGTATTCTGGTCCTGCCGATCCACGGGAAGGGCGTCGCCAATATTACTATGGGTAACTTAAATAGAGAAAGTGATGGGTAGCAGGTATATTCAATTCCATATAAATCCAGGAAGCCTGGCGGTATGACTAATAAACAGAAACGCTTCGAGACCAAAATCTAACTAAGTAAAACAATTTGAACGATTGTTAGTTTGGCATTTAAAGTGCTGAATAAATATTTTATGCCTCATGAATTCTCCGTCCTACATCCTTGAAGTATCTCATTTTCTTGGTTCTTGCTCAATTTGTATAAATTTTTTGGAAAAATATAAGGAAAAATATGATTAAGCTTTAAATATCATTCCAATCACTAACGTTACCTAGTATCTAGCCTAGAGAAACTCTCTAAGAAAAAAGCCATTCACTCGATTGTATAAAACGTGCATTTATTGATAGATTGACAGATCACGGCTATAATCTTGTAAAAAACGGAGATAGCCAAAATCCAAAATAAACCAATTTCAATCTTTGCCGGAATATACTTCGTCGCTCAATTGTACTTACTGTTTCTAACTTATGTTAAATCTCACTGCACGTTTCATACTAAACTAAATTTCAATCTTTACCTAGGCAGTCCCGCCTCTTATTGCGTAGTCTTTACATTATCTTTGTTAGCAATCATCTACGTGTATGTATTTGAGTCATTTTATAATAAATAACAGCTTGCTTTTTGTTTCAGAATCTAAAGTAAAATAATAAAACTGTTGTATATAATAACTGGCCATTACCGTTAAAAACGGAATGCTTTTCAACATACGGTGTTACTTTTAACTTGTTAGCTTACCTCAATATGACATTGGCTAAATTGTGGTGACCTTTCTGCAAAAGCCACAATATAAAGAATATATAGAATACGAATCTGCCCTTTAATTTAAGCATTTTATTGCCGATTCAATAAGGAAAAAAATAACAAAAAAAAAATGGGTTGAACCTAGTTATTTTAATTGATCGATATTGGGACGCGATTTTTTTGTTTAGAAATATCATCCAAATATGGCATTTTCCCTCCCAATCTAGATCTCCCCAAAATCCAATCAAGTACCCATAAACGGATATATTTCGATACTTTATTTCTAATGTATTGTAATTATTTCATGTAAATTATCACAAACATAAATAAAACACTCGGATCGGAATCTTTCAGTATCCGCCCCTATTTGCTTTTAATTCTTTCTCATTTCTTTCTATATTCGAAGTCGTTTTAATATTTTTCTTCTACTTTAAATTGCTACAGTTGTCAGATAGAAATAGTGACCTTAACAAACAATTCTAAGAAAAATTCATAGACCTAAACCCAAATTTCAGCATACAACAATCCAGTTATTTAAATACACTCTCTTGCAATATGATAGCAATCACAGGAGCTTTGCCGGCCTTTTAGAAAGGATTAACTGCACAGGGACTTTAATGAGAATTGTACCAAATTTCCCGAGAGTTCCTACCTTTTCAGCAAAATGCATTTAAAGAGTTAGATAGTTAGTTAAAATATATTATGTATTTATGTTATTCTCTTACAGCGCGTGGAAATATCAAGTTTAATTGATAACAAATACCTTATCCAATCTTTAATGTTTTGATAAAATCAACTTCAAATTCAATGCAATTGAGCGCTGCTTATTTGAAACTCAATTCAAAAATAATTATAGTATGATAGTTTCGTTGTATCCTTAAATATATCTATTCGATTTAAATGTTTTTTTGCTATATATATAAAGTATTTAAATACATACTTGTAGTTTTATGCTAACATGTATAAAACTTCAATGGGCTAATCAGATTTGCTGTTGTTTATTGTATCATTTGGAATTGCCATTCGTGAATTTGTGAATTTTTGAGGACGAAACGATTTTAATGTTGGCAGTAAACTTGGTGGTGAAACACGAGCTGATCGGTGAGCCAGTGGAGCGTGATGGACACACGTACATGCGGATGCGGGACTACAGAGTCAAGTTTGTGCCCAAGAGAGTGCTGCTACACTTCTCCAACCTGTTCAACGGAGACAAACGGTTGGGGGATCAGATGAACCTGTGAGTGTTACTGTTCCAATACTTCGAAAGGGGCTTGTCGGAATGGTGATTCAAAATGGTTAAAATTAATGGCGGCTCAAATATCAGATTGTTTTGTCTCTCGAGTCTCGAGGGTTAAGAAGGTTTAGCTACAGCTGTTCTTTAGACTTAACATCAGTCAGATATATATTTGGAAAGTGTTGTTGCATATCCTGAGATTGCTGTCGATCCATATAGCCGAATGGTTAGTAACCCTGACTATTAAGCTAGAGGTCCCGGGTTTGAATCCCGGTAGGTGCAATCATTTAAATGATGAATATGGATGTTTGTTTCCGAGTCATGGATGTTTATATGTATTTATGTATGTTTAAGTAAGTATATTGTATTAAATATATTGTTGTCTTGTACCCATAGTACAGGCTATGCCTAGTTTGGGGCAAGATAATTTGTGTAAAAATGTGCCAATATTATTATTATTAAATCTTAACACAATAGTACCAACTAAGTAAACCAAGCCCATTAATACAAGAATGCTGAATTAAACCGGCTTGGTTTTCAGCATAAAAATAAATTAAAGTTATAGTTTATATGATTTAACAAGCTGACCCAGCAAACGTTGTATTTCTATTAAAGTAATAAGAAAAAAATTAATAATTAAAATTTTTGGGGTACAAAAAATAGATGATAACCGATTCACAGACCTACCAAATTTTATTAAATTGTACATAAAATGTATTTTACTACAAAAATTATTATATTCCATTGCCATCTTGCATATTATTATTCGGTTCCATCCACAGACATAGGGTTTCTGTGGATGGAACAGAATAATATAAAAATCGCGATACAAAAACAGGGTGTTGATCGTAGGTGGGTGAAAATTTGAAGTGGTATGTATTTTTTAAAGCTGAATCATAAAAAATACAAAAAAATTGTCAAAAAAATAAAAACTACATATATTTAGGAGTGGGTCATAATAAAATACCCTTAAAGCACGTAGCGGTAATCGCCAGAGCGCTTTCGCACTCTCCGTATCCGCGAAAACACGTTCCAGAGTAGTCTAGTAGAACTATTTGGAACGGTTGAAGGAAAGAAATCGGATGACGGAAACTGAATCTAGTGCGTAAACTAGTAAAGAAATAGTTCTACGTCTACTCCGGAACATGTTTTAAAGGGTACGGATAGGATGCGGATCGTACGTAGTGCGATAGCACTCTCACTCACAAAGATAGAAGGATGCACTCTTTGTCTAAAGTATCAATCGTCATAGAGGATGGATCAAAATATTGGTTGTCAAATGTCAAATATTATGGTTAGGTTCAGAAATGTAATTTGTGACAAAACTTAAGATTTATCAATCTACATAAAAGTATTTGATAGATAGTTTACCACTGTTGTTAATCTACTGACTATAGTTAGCTAAAATTAAGCTTATTTTTTACCTCTTGAGAAGATATAAAAATTCTTATTCGTTGTTCATGATGATGATGATTCCTGAACGACAAAAAATTGTTGTTTTTATTTAATTCCGAGTATTTATTCACTTTTTAAACCTTCTCTGGACTTCCACAAATAATTCAAGACCAAAATTAGCCAAATCGGTCAGCAATTCATTTTTACATATATAGATTTTTTTTTTATGGAATAGGAGGATAAACGAGCGTACGGGTCACCTGTTAAGTGTTAAGTGATCACCGCCGCCCACAATCTCTTGCAACACCAGAGGAATCACAGGAGCGTTGCCATTTAAATTAGATTACAGAATTGGCTAAAGAATTATTAGCTTCTATTGTATTTATAGGGACTTTATGAGGATTACGTTTTTACGAGTTTATTGAGTACTCAGGAAACATTTTTATTAGTATTGGTGTTGGTAAGAAAATACTGCTGGTGTTTATAGGGTCACAGATTGAGGTGAAACTAATATTGTTCAGTTGAACTCCAAGAGACAAATTTATGTTTGACAACTTCAAGAAAATGATTTTCGTATATTAAAAATGTAATTTGAAAATATTATTATCTTTCTCGGACAGATTCTTGAACGAGAACTCGGACTTGGTCTTCAACGAGCTGAAGGAGTCCTATGAGAAGAGCCTGAGCAGCGTGTTCCAGGACGTCACCAACAAGATCTTCAATTCCGTACCTATGAACAAGATATTCCCAGAGGATGAATAGCCCTTTAACAATACTTGTGTAATTAGAGAACTATAGTAGACTGATACAGAATTATATTGGCCATTTGAGTAGGTGCTCGAATAGCTAATGACTTTAGTAATATGTAAATAGGTACCTTCTTGTATGTCCTAGTAGATCTGTATTGAACTAAAAGTAGGTAATTTAAATGAATGGTGAAATTACAACAAGTTTGCACTATAAAATAAATTATGCATGTTCGAAACAAAACAATTTATAAAATAAGAGAATTTTCGACTAGCAACAGCACTTTTTTATGATTCCTTAATTTACTCCTATAAGCAAATTTATCCGTTAATTTCCGTGAGATTTCTAACTTTTAAAAATTAATATTTTCTACATCTATATTGGTGCTCCTACGTGCAAATAAACCAAAAAACTTACAATATTTTTAATAAATGTTTCTTAACGTTCTGTCTCTCAAATATTTATCGCTTCTTCCAGTCCAATCATTATTTAACCATAATTTTGTATATTATATACCTACACAGATTCAGAAAATATTCATTTTAATTTTGTAGATAGAATAAAGATAAGAGACATATTACTATGCATAAGGTATTAATATAAGTAGATTAGTTGAAAATAACAAATATGTATTTATAAATTGCTTTAACTATTAATAAGAGATTAAATAAGAATTAAAAAATATCAATGCCTTGTTTTATTACAACGGCTTCCATCGCGTTATAAAATAACCAATTATGTGAGTACTGCATGTCGTCTTTCTGAAAGACGAGCAAAAATCATAAAATTTGTCAATTGTCTTGATATGTTCTATACATTTAATACTTTTGCTCAAAAAGTAGACTCTTTCATATGCGCATGGTGTTTGGAAAGTTATATTTTGACGCACTAATACTTTTTGATTGATTGAATTTCTTTTTTTTGGAGTTTACTCCTTAAGAATAGATTTTCATATAAGGCGTCCGGTATGAGAAAAATATAGAGAGTAAAATCTGCTCATCAAAATGCCATAGTAACGTTTTTGGTGCGCATCATTTCT
Organism: Leptidea sinapis; assembly: GCF_905404315.1. Taxonomy (NCBI): domain Eukaryota; kingdom Metazoa; phylum Arthropoda; class Insecta; order Lepidoptera; family Pieridae; genus Leptidea; species Leptidea sinapis. The sequence goes on from NC_066301.1 coordinate 7,961,416, forward strand.
CGCGCACCTTTCACTTTCTTGTATTTTGAAGCTTTATTATATTATTGAAATTGATTTATTATTATACTTTCTTTCATTAAGTTAAGTGAAAAATCTATAAATTATGGAAGAAAGTGGTGTAAATACTAGTGCCGGAAAATCGGATAAGCACGTGGGTACTAAGTATGTTACAATTCATACATTAATATGACATATATAAACATGTGTGCTTTATATTTAATTAATATTGAATTATCAATATAGTTGATACAAATTTATATAAGCTATGCACATAATTAAATGTTTAATTTAATATGGAGTGTACATATAGCGCATTTCACGCCAAATAGACAATTTTTAACCTAACCTATTATTTTATTTTTTTAATATCTATAATTTGTTTTTAATTAATACGCTTTTATTAGCTTCTGCTGTATGTATGGTTGTAACCGACTCCATTGGACTTGATTTTGTTTAGTACCTGTTCAAAGACAATCGTTCTTGAGCAGTAAACTCCAGTCGTGCGTCGGAGCTGACACACACACTTTTTTTTAATATAGCCTTAGGAGGGGCGCAAAAAACTCAGCAGGGTTCTTTTTGAAGTAAAACTTCTTTAGGCGTGACTTGGGGGTAACTCAGAATATTTTTCTGACAGAAGTAAATCAAATCAAATCAAGTCATTTATTTGCATAGATTGAGTGGGTACATCGGTGTTACATTATAATCATAGGTGCTAACAATCTGCCGGGTAGGCATGCAAAAATAATATTTTACAATTCTCACTCTAAGTTTACAGTGAAAAACAGACAACATAAAAACCACATTATTCATAAAAGTCTATCCATCATAATGTGCAACAAATGAGAATAATAAATATTCTTTACTAAAAATGTCAATTTGAAATATCTAAATTAACTTATTCTAATGACTATAGATTCATGTCTGTTAAATACTCTTTAACTGAATAATATTTCTTCGTCATTAAAAATTCCTTAATTTTATTTTTAAAAGAGTTAATATTTAAGTTTTGGTCCGCTAATGATGCTGGTAGTTGAGGATACAGTTGAGGAGCTATATTAAATATACTATTACCAAAAAGTGCTGTGGTATGCTGCGTGAAACATATTTTATTTTTTCTGCGTTTACTATCAGAGTAACTAAATAGTTGATCATTTGTTCTAAAGAATACAAGCACTTCATATATATACAAGCATGGGAAAGTAAGTATTTTAAATTTATCAAAATATGGTTTACAGGAATCAGTGGGGCTTAAATGAAATATAGCTCGTATACATTTTTCTGACATTTCAAGACTCTATTCTATCTGTGAAATTTCTGCAAAATATGATCCCGTACCGAATATTTGATGTGACATATGCGTGAAAAGCTACTAACACTGCAGACTGGTTTACTACTTTAGACAGCATGTGCAATGCAAATGAAAATATATTTAGCTTCATGCGCAAATTTTTAATATTTGTTTTCCAATTTAGGCAATCATCAATATGTTGTTTGTATTATTTAAGATATTTATTTACTTAGATAATTAATGTTCAATGCTATCTTATTGCATCTATTTACAAATGTCATTATTTTGCAAAACTTATGATTAAATTGTTACATGTCAACCAGTTTATAATATTGCCTATAGTATTATTACTGTCACTTTCTAAAGAATTTAAATTGTCACCTATAAATATCACTGTGCTGTTGTCAGCAAATAAAATCATCTCATGGTTGTTTACCATGGGGAAATCGTTAATATATATGTTATGAACAACAATAAACCTAAAATACTTCCCTGCGGTACTCTAGTGGTTACGGTTTTTGACTCCGATATATATGGTGTTTCTGTTTTATCATGACGTACTAACTTCGTTATTTGTTTCATTTGTTGCCCCGCCGTTAGATATGATTTTAGAAGTGATAAACTGTTTCCTCTAACCCCATACACGCTTAGCTTATCAAATAATATTTGATGGTTGACATAGTCAAATGCCTTAGTGAGGTCCATATAAAGTACTCACACATTCTTCTATCTACATTAGTAATGACTTCCATCAAGAAATGGTATATTGCTAAATTAATTGATTTGTTTTTTCTAAAGCCTTTTTGCTTTTCGGTTAATATTTCATTCTTTTCAAAATAATCGCTTAAGTATACTTTTCTAATATTTTTGAGAAAATTGGTATAAGTATAACTGGTCTACAACAGTCTATGTCTTCACTATAACTCCGAATATTGGTCAAAAAATTATCGATACATATGCCACTTACTAAACGCGTTTGCTGCTTAAGTGCTAATTTAAGATTAAAACCATGTACTAATTCTTTAAAGGTTTGCGTGATGTTATTATTTATTAACGTCTACATTTATATCACCACAGATAATGATTTTCCATTTTTGAAAGCTATTTTTATTTAATATAGTGTATAAATTGTCAAAAAATGTGTCTACGGTAAATTTATTGAGTTTTGGTGGTCTATAAATACAGATTACTATTGTGCTTTGATCTATTAAGTCGACTCCACTACATTCTATAACACCTGGTACGCTTAAGCGTGTGATATCCGTTAACTCTTTAAATTTAACCCAATTTCGTACAAGTATGGCTGACCCATCCCTTCTATTATTACGAAAATATACATAAGCAATGTAAAAATTTGATATCCTAAAATCCTAAAAATATTTTTGCTAATTTCTAATTCGTCGAGTTGTACTACCAGCTGTTCAGATTTATTGATAAGTACATTAATATTTTGATGTATTATGTAGAACTTATGAGACTCAAAAAAAATTATTAGGTTCTGCACTGTTTCCGTTAGTTCCATTTTTCTCTATTTCAGGAAAATGTTTTATGGCATCGTCCTTTTCCTCTTGTCTTTCATTACCGTTTTCACCTTCACTTTGTCCATGTTCAGTTTGGGTAGCTTTATATTCTGTATGTTTCACATTTCTCTGCGTATTCTATATTTATTTTTTATAACTTTCTATTTTGCCTCGATATTCAAGGCGTAAAATATCCTTTATGAGTGCCTGGCATATATGTTGTATTTGCATACTTAATTTCATTCTATTTCTACTATAATCCATGTCAACATATGATACATTTTGGAATTTTCCACATATAAATCTTTAATCGTAATTAAGCTTATTTTCATTTAAGGCTCTATTATAAGGTATTTCACTTACTCAAATACTTGTATGTGTGTTATTATAGAAAAATCTTTTGAAACTTAGTTGAATATCATAGGGATTAGTTTCATAAATGCCTCCTATTATAAACAAAACATCATTTTTTGCTAAGCTTCTTATCAACCTTGTCTCGGAAAGAAGTATATTAGTAAATTTTGCACCTGGTTTCAGAAAACAAGTGACCTTATACATGAGCCCAGTCAAATTTTGCAATATTCTAAGAGTACCTCTCCCTTGCTCATCCGCAATAATCACGATCCTTTTTCTTGATTTAAACTTCAGTAGGTCCTCTTTCTGAATTTGGCCCTCAACTACTCCCTTAGGCTTATTTGGAATTGCTCTCTTGTCCTGCTTTACTTCAATAACATGAGACTTTTTCCCAGTCAAAAATGATTTATTTAAACTATCTCAGACGTTTGACTCCTGATTTGATTCCTGTGTCTGCACTGTTTCTGGGAGTAAAATATTTGTACCATTTTTTAACTTATTCTTTTTGTCAAAAGTTAACTGTATTGGCGTATTGCTAGTAGTTACTGTAGTATATTTATGATTCTCTTCTCCTAATTTTTTATAAATATGAATAATTCTATTGCATTTCTCTACTTCCAACGTCCACTGTCTATTGTCATGGCTGATATTATCAATTTCCTGGTGAGCGCTTTGAAGCTCAATCGTAAGCTCCTTTATTTTATCGTTTAGGCAAGTAATTGTTTCATCCAGTGATGTTTGAGGTAGACTCATTACAGTTGTGTGTAATTAAAAACAATAGCCAAAGAAAACTTATAACAAAAACGTATTAAATAAGAAAAAAACTTTAACGTTAGTACTTCCGGCAGAAAAAAAAACTCAGTAATATTTTCTGAAAATCTCCAAGTTTGTTTATTTAAGACTACTTTTGTATTAAATAAAAAAAAAAGGTGTGCGTGAAATCTTTACATTTTATTGAAGTAAAACTTAATTAGAAATAAGCTTAGGAATAAGTAACAGATACATATATATATATATTTTGTTAATCTGAAAGCTCATAGACAAAATATGTTATTTTCGTTTGCCCTTGTCCCACCTATTCTAGGACATCCAGTATATAACAAATATTCTTAAAAAGTTTTAAAATTTAATTTTTATCATTAAATATATACCTTAATTAATTAAAGCCGTGTTATTAATAAATAATGGAATAAAACTAATTAAATTATTAATATCACACATATTAATTTAACGTTGTTATTGAATAGTAACGAATATGGCTCTATGGGCTCGGACCTTTTGCCTGTCCGATGGAGAAAGAAAAATTAACGAATGTCGAATGAATTTTAAGGGGATTGATGTCGTATTTAGAGTAATAATGTTCGTAAGTGTATAACGTGTCAATAGAAATTCGTTAATGGTATCATTGAACAAAATATATCTACTTGCCCAGTTTTGAGGTTATTTTCCATTTTATAAAATATTTCCAAAACCCGGGTTTTTGTTACAAAAAAAACTTCTGTAGGTGTTAATATAATATATATAGTCTCTAAAGAGCAATGTTTGAATTTGAAGCAACATGATACGGAGTTCCATGCAATAAGGGGTATTGTCCTTCGTGGCATATTCCATATTTCAGATTTGTTCTCACACGACGTGATTTGTCTAGGGGTACGTTCCGATATGCACTGCGACCACTGTACAGTGTGACGTGAACTTAGTATACTGTGAAGCCGTTCCTTTATAGCCAGTTATATTGGTTACTATTTAAAATGGAACGCAATCCCGTATACTGTCAGCCGCATTTTTTGACGCAGCATTCAAATGAGTGTATTAAAGTTTTCTAGTTCTAATTCTCTAGTTAGAATTTTTCTAGTGTTATAGCACTGTGCAGTGCTCGCAGTATATATAGGAACATACCCTAGATATATAGAATGTCGTGGTCATAAAGTACCTAATTTAATAAATAGAACGAGGATGTGTTCTGTGACGCTTAGCTCATTGACTCGGTAATTTTAAATAAAAATGGCGCGTTAATTAACTAGAGGTAGGTACACGACAATGGAAATTACTAAATTCAATGGGTTTTAATTTACCTATACCTATTTTTCTCTTGATAATAACAAAAATTTGGTACTGATATTTAATATTGCCATAAATACTGAAACAAAAATAAAAAAAAATCTATTGCAAACAGCATTTACCATTACTGTTACAGTGTGTTAGTATAATACATAAATAAAGCTTATTCGAATTGGTCTCCGCTTCCTGCAATACAGTCCAATAAACGTAGAGGCCAGTTATCAATAGAAGCACGCACTCTTTCCATGGGAAAATTCTTTACTGCCAATCGTACGAATTGTTTTAAGGACTCCAAATTATCATGGCGTTTAGAGCAAGCCGTACTATCTAAAACTGATCATAAATCATAATCCAGCGGGTTAAGATCGGGACTAGACGACGGCTAGTCTTCAGATCTGATGAAGTCCGAATAGTTCGTTTCCAACCAACTGAGTAGACCGAGCTTTATGACCCGGCGCCGAGACTTGCTGGAAAGACCGTTTCAGAAGTTGTTTCGATTTTACCACCCCATTCTTTTTTAAAATATCAGTTAAGAAATGACCAGTATGTCTCTTATAGCCTGCAAGTCCTAAGTCATCTTTTAAAATACACCACATGGTTATAGGTGCTAACTTCATCTCCTGAGATGAAATCTTATGCTTTCGGACAGGATTTTCTCGAATTCTTTCCCTTAATGCTTTTTCGTACGAACACTACGTGGAAGGCCAGATACAGAAACAGAGAAGGTCTCATTGTACCTATAAATAACCCGGGACATACATCTTACTTTACCAAGCGTATGGAGAGTTTTAAAAATTGCATTCGACTCCATACCTACTTTGTGTAATGCAATCACAGCGATTCGGTTCTCTTTATCACAGCACTCCATTTTTATAGTGTACAATGTATTTGCCCCAAAATAAGAAAACTTAATAAACAATCGTATAAAAATGACAGATTGCAAATTCAAATGAAATATTTTGCTTATTGTAAAATGTAAGTGTATATATGGCCACACTAAGTACGGAACGCCAATAAAAATTATGATATACTAGCTGACCCGACAGACGTTGTTCTGTATATAATAAATAAAATATTGTTTTTCTTACGAATTTGTCAATATTATATATTTACATCAAGAATTATTTCGTAAAATATGCACCCTGTTGTTGTAATGAAATGGTTTCACAGCATAACTGTGAAACCGCTGCGTCAAAAAATTCTCTCATAGAAAATATGTCCATACAAAACAAATATTGGAAATAAAAACTAATTGTTTGAACGAAATCGTTTAAGGTAGGTTAAAATCGCGCCCAAATGTGTCGGTTACAAACAAACATACATACAGGTGAAGCTAATAAAAAGCGTGTAAAAAAGAGCACACTACTTAAAATGAACAAAGGATAACCGAACTATCTTTACTTCTCTTATCTTCTTATCTTAAGTTCTCACAGTAATCATCACTCACAAAGATAGAAGGATGCACTCTTTGTCTAAGGTATCGATCGACATAGAGGATGGATCGACACATTGGTTGGCTACTGTTAAATATTATAGTTAGGTTCAGAAATTTAATTTGTGACAAAACTTATAATTTATATAAATTTATATTATATATTATATAATATAATATATAAATTAATCTAATAGATAGTTAACAACTGTTGTTAATCTACCAAATATCGCTAGCTAAAATTAAGTCTAGGTTTAGGTTAACCGACTTCAAAAAGGACTATCTCTACCTCTTATGACTAGAGGGCACTAAAACGAAACTACAAATGAATTAAATAAAAATTCGAGTCAAACATTTCTGTATTATAATAATAATAATCTAGATTACTATTAAATAATGGAATATTATTCTACGATGTCTTCCATCACCGCTAGAAAGCTTACATCTCGACAACTGGAGAGCAAATTAGGGCAAACGCTAGACGAACTAAAAAAATACAAAAGTCAATGTCAACAAATTTTATTAGAAAGAGAAGATAGCGAAAGAAAATTTTTAAAAATTCTGGATTTACAGAATTGACAGAAGCTGTTAAATAAGATGGACCAAGAAAGCAATTTATTTGACAACACTTTACAACGCTGTATCTTTCTAGAGTCAGAGCTGGGCAATGCCCGTAGGCACATATTGGCCCTTGAGGCTCAAAACGAGGATTACCAATCCTCACGAAGACAATCATTATTTGATGGGCTAGTTAATACCGGAAATATTGCAAATAATATTAGTTGGGGCAAACCTTTGGGGCAAACATCCAACAATGACAACTGCTTAAAGAGCTATTTATTACCTAGCAAAAATAAACTGAGAAAATACTCTAGAATTAATAGATATATTAAAAAAACAAATAGATTAATAAGAAAAATAAAATGTTCTGTAATAACACAGTATTACGCAAAGAACGCTAGCAATTATTAAATTTAATCGAAAAACATGAAGTACAATTACAATTGCACAAAGAGAATAGCCAACACATTATACTACAACTTGAAGAAAAACTAAATACTATGTCGGAAGATTATGAGATCCTAAAAAGTAGATATGAGCAAGCTCAACTGGAGACCGAAGAACATATTCTTAAAATGACTGAACTTTGCGATCTCAGTAAATATAACTACGATATGTTCGAATCCTTGACAAATAACTACATATGTAACTGTAAGAATTCCTCTACCACACAGCCTACGCAGCCTGTTGACAGCTCGTCGGTATCCAGACAGCCGGTGAATGTGTCACCCATTACTAATGATGAATCATCCATATGTAAACCTATTAGATGTAAGGACCAAGTCAAAAAGCACACACACACACACACACACACATACTCACGCCTTGTTCCCGTCGGGGTAGGCAGAGACAATAGAATGCCATTTGCTTCTATCCTTACAAACCTCACGCGCTTCCTCTACATTCATTACTCTTTTCATACATGCTCGCCGGTTGCGGGTGCTTCGGACCTCTCCTTTTCTCAAAACGTCCCCAATTTGATCGACGAATGTTCTACGAGGTCTCCCGCGACCGGCTTGCCCACACACACTTGCCTTATATATTTGATGCGTCATTCTTTCTTCACTCATTCGCTCCACGTGTCCAAACCATTTAAGCATTCCTTTTTCAGTCCTTGTCACAACATCCTCTTTCAAACCACAGCGCGCTCGTATTACCACATTCGGAATTCTATCAGTCAGTCTTACCCCACACATACTACGCAGTGATCGCATCTCAACTGCGTTAATTCTGCTTTTATGCTTCTTCTGCCATACCCAACTCTCACTTCCATACATTAACGTGGCGACAAGCACTCCATTATGTACAGCCATTCGCGCTTCTATTGGCACAGTCTTACCGTTTATAAAGGCATGCAGCGCTCCATTCACACAATTTCCCGCAGTCACTCTCCTTTCAATATCACCTTCAAATCTTCCGTCTCTTGTAAACATGCTACCCAAATATACGAATTCTGTAACTTGTTCTACCCTTTCATCTTCAATCGTGATAGTACACTCAGTCAACCTTTCATCCTTCTCAAATACCATCACTTTCGTCTTTCTTGCATTTACTTTCAAACCTCTCTCTTTAAAGCTCCCGTTCAAACAGTCAATCATTTGTTGCAACTCATTTACCGATGATGAAAAAATGACTTGATCATCGGCGTACAAGAGGCACTTAACACACAACCCTTCCATATTGATTCCACATTGCATTTCTCTCACATCATTCATGCATCTCTCCATGAATAGGTTGAACAACCAAGGCGACGCTACACAACCCTGTCTGACACCTTTGGAGATATCAAACCAGCCCGTATAGGCACCATTAACACGAACACAGGCTTGAGAATCCCTGTACAGAGATTTCAGAGCCCTTATCAGAAAATTGTCCACCCCATACGACCATAAGACCTTCCATAATTCCTTTCTATTCACCCTATCATATGCCTTTTCCAAGTCTATGAACGCGCAATATACTTTCTGGTTTTTTCCAGACATTTTTCAGTGATGCAGCGTAAGGAAAAGACTTGATCCGTACATCCCATTCCCTTCCGAAATCCCGCTTGCACATCCCATACCTTGTCATTAGTCACATTCATTACTCTTTCAATCAATATTCTGGCATACACTTTTCCAACAACACTAAGAAGGCTGATCCCGCGATAATTTTGACATTCCTGCTGCGAGCCTTTGCCTTTATAAATTGGGACAATCACTGCCTTCGTCCAATCGTCTGGAACTTGGCCCTGTTTCCAACATAAATTAAAAAGGCGATGCAGCAGGCTCACTATTAGTCCATCGCCAGCCTTCAACATTTCAGTCGTCACTCGATCATACCCAGCAGACTTTCCCGACCTCATACCTCTTAACGCTTTCATAATTTCATCCAAACCTATTTCATCACTCGGGTCCACAAACATATCTATTATCTCTTCTTGCTCTTTTTCACTTACATCTTTCTCGTATAAGCTCTCAAAATAATTCTTCCAGCACTCTAGTATCATACTTTCTTCATGTAAGACCTCACCTTGTTCATTCCTAATCAGTTTCATAGATGAATTTATATTTGTTCCCCTCCCGCGCTTCTTTCACGAGTTTCCAAAACAGTTTTATATTATATCGGAAACTTGCGCCGAATTGTTCCTTATATTTCACCTTTTTCTCATTCCTTTTCTTCTCTATACATTCTTAAACTTTCGCTTTCACGCATCTATATTTGTCCTTGATTTCTTTAACATTATCTTCATTCATACCGCCACTCGCTCTATTTGTTGCTTCTATTGCCAAGACATCCAGCCATGCTTTTTTCTTTTCCTCAACCATTCTTCTAGTTTCATCATTTAGTTCATTTAGTTCTAGTTCCACCAGTCGGCATTTTGGCATTTCTTGCGCCTTCTTTTACTCACACCGCATACATCATCAGCACATTTAATAATGTTGGTTTTAAATACCGACCATACATCATTCACACTTTCCTCATTAACATCACTCCACCTTTTTTCTAGCCGTTCACTCAATTGCTTTTTATACATCTCTTTTACTTGCTGATCTTTCAATCTTTCCACTTTTATACGTTCTAATTCAGTAGTTGACCCTTTTGATCTGTGCCGCCAGCGCTTAAACAAACCACTTATTCTGCTAATTACCAAATAGTGATCTGTGCCGACATCTGTTCCACGATAGGCTCTAGTATCCACTAGTTTCATTTTTATTCTTTCATCGACTATCACAAGATCTATCATACTCCTTAACACAACATTGCCTTCCTTCTTTTGCCACGTGTACATATGTATCATCTTATGCTGAAACCACGTATTCATCACAGACAGACCCATCTCCACACATATATCTAACAAGTATACGCCGTTGTCATTCACACTCTTATCCCCAAACGTCCCAAGCACATTTTCATACCCATCACGCTTCACTCCAACCCTTGCATTGAAATCTCCAAGCATGACAATACGTTCATTCAACTTACGCAATAACAAAACTTCTCTCGTTTGTTCCCAAAATTCTTCTCTTACCGCCGTACTATGGAAAGAGTCCGGAGCGTATACACCTACCAAAAATAGAGGTGTCAGACCTACTTTCAGTCGGACCCAGATAAGGCGGGGACTTACGCACTCATACTCTCGCATGCATTCTGCCATTCGCTCTGAAAGAAGTATACCGACGCCTTTACTGCCATGTTCTTCATCTGGAACTCCCGACCATATTTCTGTGAACGGGCCGCGCGTCAGTATCTCTTTCCCTTTACGTTTTGTCTCATTCACACACAGCACATCTAATTTTCTTTCATTCATTAACTCGTAAATTTCATCCAGTTTCTCATTCATTCCTCCTCTAACATTCAAAGTCGCAAAACGGCATTCCGATGCCCACTTTCCGCCCCGGCGAGAACTTGGACTTAGGTTTTGGCGTGACGTATGGCGAATATCGTCGCCGCCTACAGCTGTTAGGTTGCTCCTCCCAGAATACGAGGAGCAGCCTCGTCCTGCAGATACAGGAGGAGGAGGGGATTCTCCGGCTCTGCCGGTACCCCCCTGGGGTACAGTTACAGTATTTTTTCCTACAGCCATGTTCCCGACGGTAATTGTTTGTTAGGCTGTATGATGTCTTTGGGGTTTGACAGCCAGCCCCTAAGCGGCGGGACAGAATACCGGGTTTATTTCAAGTTTTCCTTCTCTAAGATCGGAGACGTCAAAAGCTTGATGATATTACGGACGTCAAAATACCTTAGTCGGCTTTTACGACGCCTCGGTAAGAGTGAGGGAGGTCTATTCTACTCTGCCGGATACCCCACGGCATAAAAAAGCATAATTCAATTAATAAGTATTCTCAACAAAATAATAGTTGTAATGTTGTTATGTTTAGTGACGAAGTTGGAAGACATATGTGTCATCCACTGAATAAATATTTGAATTATCAGATAACTAACTACTGTATGCCTGCCTGTTCTTACCAGGGCATTGTTAAGAATATTTGTAATTTTAAATTTTCTCCTAACAGCATTGTAATTGTATTTATAGGACAGACAAGGAATTTGAACAAAAAAGAACTACAAAAAAATGTACAAAAACTGAGTTTATTAAATGTTAGGCAATTAGTATTGTTCACTTTTCCATATAGTAGAAACTTGTCCTATGAACAAAATTATTCAACATATGCATTAAATTTATCACTGCATATGATGACCCTATATAATAGCAAATTACATTTAATTGGCATCAATAATTATATAAATAGGAACTATTTTATAGAAAAGTACAATTGTATTTCCAAATTTCACAAAAACAGAATAGCTGTTGCATTATCATACTATATAAATAACTCAACCAAAAATTTGGTTAGCCTGACTGCCTCTTTTGGGCAACATACTAGTTGTAGTTTACAGACATGTATGGAAAATTGTCCAACTAATGATTGCCAAATTGCCTCTATTGGGCAAGCAAATAGTTTTAAGACTTTGGAAAGCATTCCAAACATTTTTTTTTAGATAAGTGTACAATAGAGAATGCCTCTAGCTCAGATTTTTTGTTAAATAATTATTCTTTTAAACATTCAAATGTTAAACAAAATACAAAAAATGTTAAATTTATAAACTTAGTTCACCAAAATATACAGGGTATGCTAGGTAAAGATTTAGAAATAGAGTTATTCATGAACTGTGACAACATAGATATACTGTGCATTACAGAACATTGGCTAAAATGTCATCAGTTAATTTTTAATTTAAATAGTCACCAGATTGGTAGTTCATTCAGTAGAGAACAGGCCATACATGGTGGCTCTTTAATACTGATCAGTAATGAACTGAAATATAAGGAGCGGAAAGACAAAATAGCCTGTGTTGAATTGGAGCAATTAATTATTAAGAGCATATACAGACCACCCTCGCCACCATATGACAGTTTTGAAAATGTAATGGATCTGAAGCTCTATCAATGATTTGTAATAAAAACAAAAAAATATTCATATGTGGAGACTTCAATGTAGTTTTATTATTGGAAAATTCCTCTTTGTGCATCAAATTAAAATGTTTGTTTCAATCATTTAACTATAAAAATATGTTTTTAGAACCTACTAGACTTACATCTTTTTCAGCAACATGCATAGTCAATATTTTTACAGATTGTAATACAATAACTAATAAGTATATTATAAGAAAGCTTACTTCTGACCACTGTGGTCAGCAAGTACAATTTAAATTGCCTAGTATTACAATGAATCTAAAGAAGAATGTACTGTAATAACAAAAACCACAAAACGCTTTAAAATGTTTAAACATAACTTGATGTTAAAACTACCATCACTTAAAGTATGTGAAAACCCTAATACACATTATAATGCATTTTTTAAAATTGTTAGTGAGGAATATAACTCAGTATTTACAACCAAGACTATTTTTATAAATAAAAGGCCATGCTTTAGTGACTGGGCTACTGTAGGCATCCATAAAAGTAGAAAACGACTGTATGAATTATATAGTGAGAATAAATTTAACACAAGTGTTAAATTCATTACTTATGTTAAAAAATATTCCAAAATATTTAAAATAGTATGTAGAACTAAATCTAAATCTCGTTTTTTAAGTGAAAAGATTAAGAATAGCAATGATAAAATAAAAACCACTTGGAGCATTATTAATGTTGAGACAGGAAAGTCTAAATCACATAAGACTGATTATTGCCTACAATATAACGGGAAAATGGTTAAATCAGAAACTGAAATAGCTTCATTATTTGACAGTTTCTTTTTGAATATGCCAATGTCAACAACTGAGTCAATAAATTCTTCACCTCTACTAGCTGAAACTATGTTGAAAGAAAATGTCGAAGAATGTTCTAAATATTTTAAATTTCAATATGTGCACTATGCTGAGGTCGTTAAAGTATTTAACTCTTTAAAATTAAAAAATACAATTGACCTCTGGGGTCATTCTGTCAGTTTAATTAAAACTCAGCTAGAGGCACTTGTATTTATCGATAAATATCGTTTTCTTGGAGACAATATATTTATATCAGATACCAAACGGTATCATATTATTTTCGGGCAAAACCCGATTTTAGGAAAAACTATCCGTTCCTCACCCAAATAATAATTTTTTCGTATCATAAAGTTCCTTAAGGCGATAGGATAAACCAGTACAGACTAGGTTAAATGTTTCTTCGATCATTTCGTCATATTTACTACTTTAAAGTTTTTTTTATGAAAGTAAGGGACGAGACGAGCAGGACGTTCAACTGATAATAATTGATTCGCCCCGCCTATTACAATCTTCAGAATTCTTGAAAAAACCCAAAAATTGTGAGCGGCACTACAATTGCGCTCGTCACCTTGAGACAAGTTGTTAAGTCTCATTTTCCCAGCAATTTTTTTAGCTACGGCGCCTATCATACCGAAACACAATAAATATTTAAATATTACTGCTATACGGCAGAAATAGGCGCCGTTGTGGTACTCATAATCTAGCCGGCATCTGTATAAAGGAGCCTCCCACTGGTAAACTTGTAGCGCGTGCACAAAGTACGTTGCACAATTTTTTTCTTAATTTTGCAATTCTAATAGTTACAAATAAAATTGGCATAAAGTCACAAATAAGCATAAACAAAAAATATGTAAAATATTTACTATTAGACATTTTGCTGACGAATGGTTTATTCGGGTTTATAACGTTTCCCGCGTTTACTTGCATGGCAGTCATTCGGAAAACTTCAGAATTATTGTATTGACAGTGTTGTCAACGATATTGTAAACATTTTGCACATTCTTTTTATTTTATTTTATTTTATTTTATTTTATTTTATTTTATTTTATTTTATTTTACTCTACTCTACTCTACTCTACTCTACTCTACTCTACTCTACTCTACTCTACTCTACTCTACTCTACTCTACTCTACTCTACTCTACTCTACTCTACTCTACTCTACTCTACTCTACTCTACTCTACTCTACTCTACTCTACTCTACTCTACTCTACTCTACTCTACTCTACTCTACTCTACTCTACTCTACTCTACTCTACTCTACTCTACTCTACTCTACTCTACTCTACTCTACTCTACTCTACTCTACTCTACTCTACTCTACTCTACTCTACTCTACTCTACTCTACTCTACTCTACTCTACTCTACTCTACTCTACTCTACTCTACTCTACTCTACTCTACTCTACTCTACTCTACTCTACTCTACTCTACTCTACTCTACTCTACTCTACTCTACTCTACTCTACTCTACTCTACTCTACTCTACTCTACTCTACTCTACTCTACTCTACTCTACTCTACTCTACTCTACTCTACTCTACTCTACTCTACTCTACTCTACTCTACTCTACTCTACTCTACTCTACTCTACTCTACTCTACTCTACTCTACTCTACTCTACTCTACTCTACTCTACTCTACTCTACTCTACTCTACTCTACTCTACTCTACTCTACTCTACTCTACTCTACTCTACTCTACTCTATATAAATTCTTCACCTCTACTAGCTGAAACTATGTTGAAAGAAAATGTCGAAGAATGTTCTAAATATTTTAAATTTCAATATGTGCACTATGCTGAGGTCGTTAAAGTATTTAACTCTTTAAAATTAAAAAATACAATTGACCTCTGGGGTCATTCTGTCAGTTTAATTAAAACTCAGCTAGAGGCACTTGTATTTATCGATAAATATCGTTTTTTTGGAGACAATATATTTATATCAGATACCAAACGGTATCATATTATTTTCGGGCAAAACCCGATTTTAGGAAAAACTATCCGTTCCTCACCCAAATAATAATTTTTTCGTATCATAAAGTTCCTTAAGGCGATAGGATAAACCAGTACAGACTAGGTTAAATGTTTCTTCGATCATTTCGTCATATTTACTACTTTAAAGTTTTTTTTATGAAAGTAAGGGACGAGACGAGCAGGACGTTCAACTGATAATAATTGATTCGCCCCGCCTATTACAATCTTCAGAATTCTTGAAAAAACCCAAAAATTGTGAGCGGCACTACAATTGCGCTCGTCACCTTGAGACAAGTTGTTAAGTCTCATTTTCCCAGCAATTTTTTTAGCTACGGCGCCTATCATACCGAAACACAATAAATATTTAAATATTACTGCTATACGGCAGAAATAGGCGCCGTTGTGGTACTCATAATCTAGCCGGCATCTGTATAAAGGAGCCTCCCACTGGTAAACTTGTAGCGCGTGCACAAAGTACGTTGCACAATTTTTTTCTTAATTTTGCAATTCTAATAGTTACAAATAAAATTGGCATAAAGTCACAAATAAGCATAAACAAAAAATATGTAAAATATTTACTATTAGACATTTTGCTGACGAATGGTTTATTCGGGTTTATAACGTTTCCCGCGTTTACTT